>NC_091282.1:281141811-281744311 GCF_032444005.1 Ranitomeya imitator | reverse complement strand
GTGGCAGATATACGCCAAACAGAACTCATGTTAATCCACTTAGTGGCAATTTAAAGATCCCTTTTATTTTTTTTGTGGTAGACTGGAGGTAACAACAGGCCCTCTGTGTTAAACTACACACTGTAAAAAGCAGAACGTGGGTGGCAGATATACGCCAAACAGAACTCACGTTAATCCACTTAGTGGCAATTTAAAGCTCCCTTTTTTTTTGAGGTAGCCTGCAGGTAACAACAGGCCCTCTGTGTTAAACTACACACACTGTAAAAAGCAGAACGTGGGTGGCAGATATACGCCAAACAGAACTCACGTTAATCCACTTAGTGGCAATTTAAAGCACACTTTTTTTTTGTTTTTGTGGGAGACTGCAGGAAAAAACAGGCCCAGTGTATGACAACACACAATGTACAAGGCAGAATGTGGCTGCCAGATATATCAAAAAATACAAGGGCTGTAGTAGAATTTCAATCTCCCTACAATGATCAAAGGACAAGTATGGCAGAAATAAAAAGGACTGCTGCACACAAAAAGAGTGTGGACAAAGGAACAAGAGAACTGTGCAGAAAGAAGCAACAGGATTTTTGCTTTGAAAAAAGCAGTTGGTTTGCACAGCGGCGTACACACAGCAATGCAGCTATCAGGGAGCCTTATAAGGCAGCCTAAGCTGCAGAGCTGATGCACCAAAAAAAAAACTCCACTGTGCCTGCAAAGAAAAGGTGGTGTTGGACAGTGGAAATCGCTACAGCACAAGTGGTTTGGGGGTTAATATTCCCTGCCTAACTATATCCCTGCATCTGACGAAGCTGCAGCAGCCTCTCCCTATGCTCAGATCGGCAGAAGTAAGAAGGCGGTCGGCGTGCACACCCCTTTATAGCCCCTGTGACGCCGCAGAAAGCAAGCCAATCACTGCCATGCCCTTCTCTAAGATGGTGGGGACCGAGACCTATGTCATCACGCTGTCCACACTTTGCGTGCACCTTCATTGGCTGAGAAATAGCGCTTAAAGCGTTATACGAAATGCGACTTTGGCGCGCAGATCGCTGACCTCATGGCCGATCCCACAGTGGGATCGGGTCGGGTTTCACGAAACCCGACTTTGCCAAAAGTCGGCAATTTATGAAAATGTCCGATCCGTTTCGCTCAACCCTACTGATAAGAACTACAGCCCCGGTGTTTCCCATGCTGTCACACAGATGACAGTGTGGGAAACACCATAGGAAGATGATAATATGCAAAACAAAAACTCAGCAAATCCGCAAACATTTTTATACTTGCATTTTTGCTGCAGATTTGACTGACTAAATTGAATTCAAAGGGTGCAGAAATGCTGCAGAACGGCACAAAGAATTGACATGCTGCAGAAAAAAAACACACTGCAAATACGCAAGGAAATTTACTGATCATGTGCACAGCACTTCAAGATTGTCACTGAATTTACTTGCATAAGTATTCCATTGCGTTTATGGACCATTTCCGAGCAGAAAAAAAACACAGCGAAAACACATCTTGTGCACAAAACCTAAATAAAGAATAATCGCATGTACTTTCTGTTTGGATTTGGATTTATTAGATTGGATACCAGCAGCGCAGATTATCTAAAAATGCTCCTTGTCTGAAATGGCATAGGAAGTGCGTGGGGGAGACCCCTGAACGCATCTCTGACTCATATGCAGTTTTCTGCTTGGAACAATGATGTTAGAGTATTAAGCCACTATTACGGACTGACAATAAAGCAAACTGAAGATAAAATGGATTTTACTGGAAAAAACGTTAAGGCCAGTGTCACACTAGAGAGAAATACGGACGAGAGAGAGGTGCAAAAACAACGCTTTGCACTCGGACCAATGTTTCTTTATGGGGCAGCTCCCATAAGCCGTATGTTTCTCGGCCATATTTTGCGGGCTGAGAAAATCGCAGCATGCTGTGTTTGTCACAGTATTATGCCCCGAAATACACCAATGCAAGTCTATGGGTGCGAGAAAAACTCGCACACCACATGGACCATTAGTGTGACTTGCGAGAAACACACACCGGTGTTGTATAGAAAAGCTGGTAATTCAGTGTGGTGCACAGTAAAATCTCATTGACAGGTTAGAATAGAATAGATCAAATAAATGTCTACACATATAATAAGTAGATATATATGTCATTGACACATATATTTCATACAGAACTAGATAGGAAAAAAGCCAGTAATTCAATTGTCGGCTTTTGCTAAATCCTTACCAAACCCTACAGGATATGAGACATGGTTTACATACAGTAAACCATTGCATATCCGTTATATTTTTATATATCTCTCACTAATAATGTTAGTAGTGTGTGTGTGCAAAATTTGGGAGATCTAGGTTTTAAATGAAAGGGTTAATTCACGAAAAAAACTGGCGTGGGCTGTTATGACCTGGTGATAAGGACAATAATGGACCTGGTGGTTAAGAGCACACAGAATGACCTGATAGTTACTAATAATATAGGACGAGCTCTGAGACGTGGAAACTCTGCTGACCGCAATCCCTAATCCTATCACACACACTACAAATAGCTGTGGATTGCTCCTAATGCTCCCTATGCAACTCGACACAGCCTAAGAAACTAGCTAGCCCTAGAGATAGAAAAATAAAGCCGACCTTGCCTCAGAGAAATTCCCCAAAGGAAAAGGCAGCCCCCCACATATAATGACTGTGAGTAAAGATGAAAATTACAAACACAGAGATGAAATAGATTTAGCAAAGTGAGGCCCGACTTACTGAACAGACAGAGGATAGGAAAGGTAACTTTGCGGTCAGCACAAAAAACTACAAAAAGACCATGCAGAGGGCGCAAAAAGACCCTCCGCACCGACTCACGGTGCAGAGGCGCTCCCTCTGCGTCCCAGAGCTTCCAGCAAGCAAGACAAAATCAAAATAGCAAGCTGGACAGAAAAATAGCAAACCAGAGAAAAAACAAGCAGGAACTTAGCTTCTGCTGGGAAGACAGGTCACAAGAACAATCCAGGAGAGAACTAGACCAATACTGGAACATTGACAGGTGGCATGGAGAAATGATCTAAGTGGAGTTAAATAGAGCAGCCAGCTAACGAATTAACCTTGTCACCTGTGGAAGGAAACTCAGAAGCCGCAGCTCCACTCACAACCACCAGAGGAAGCCCATGGACAAAACCAGCCGAAGTACCATTCATGACCACAGGAGGGAGCTTGACAACAGAATTCACAACAGTACCCCCCCCCTTGAGGAGGGGTCACCGAACCCTCACCAGAGCCCCCAGGCCGACCAGGACGAGCCAAATGAAAGGCATGAACCAGATTGGCAGCATGAACATCGGAGGCAAAGACCCAGGAATTATCTTCCTGACCATAACCCATCCACTTGACCAGGTTCTGGAGTTTCCGTCTCGAAATACGAGAATCCAAAATCTTCTCCACCACATACTCCAACTCCCCCTCGACCAACACCGGGGCAGGAGGATCAACGGATGGAACCACAGGCGCCACGTATCTCCGCAACAATGACCTATGGAATACATTATGGATGGCAAAAGAAGCTGGAAGGGTCAAACGAAACGACACAGGATTGAGAACCTCAGAAATCTTATACGGACCAATGAAACGAGGCTTAAACTTAGGAGAGGAAACCTTCATAGGAACATAACGAGACGACAACCAAACCAAATGCCCAACACGAAGTCGGGGACCCACACAGCGCCGGCGGTTAGCGAAACGTTGAGCCTTCTCCTGGGACAATGTCAAATTGTCCACCACATGAGTCCAAATCTGCTGCAACCTATCCACCACAGTATCTACACCAGGACAGTCCGAAGACTCAACCTGCCCTGAAGAGAAACGAGGATGGAAACCAGAATTGCAGAAAAACGGCGAAACCAAAGTAGCCGAGCTGGCCCGATTATTAAGGGCGAACTGTTATGATAAGGTAATTCAGTGCCACAATGGACATAGAGGTCAGAGCACATACAGTGACCTGACAATAACCCAAAAACATTGAACGAGCTCTGAGACGTGGGAACTCTGCTGACCGCAATCCCTAATCCTCTCCAACCACACTAGAGGCAGCCGTGGATTGCGCCTAACGCTCCCTATGCAACTCGGCACAGCCTGAGAAACTAGCTAGCCTGAAGATAGAAAATAAGCCTACCTTGCCTCAGAGAAATACCCCAAAGGAAAGGCAGCCCCCACATATAATGACTGTGAGTTAAAATGAAAAGACAAACGTAGAGATGAAATAGATTTAGCAAAGTGAGGCCCGACATTCTGAACAGAGCGAGGATAGGAAAGGTAACTTTGCGGTCAACACAAAACCCTACAAAAACCACGCAAAGGGGGCAAAAAGACCCTCCATACCGAACTAACGGCACGGAGGTACACCCTCTGCGTCCCAGAGCTTCCAGCAAGCAGGAAAAAACTAATAGACAAGCTGGACAGAAAAAAACAGCAAACAAAATAGCAAAGCAGAACTTAGCTATGCAGAGCAGCAGGCCACAGGAACGATCCAGGAGGAAACAGGTCCAATACTAGAACATTGACTGGAGGCCAGGATCAAAGCACTAGGTGGAGTTAAATAGAGCAGCACCTAACGACTTCACCGCATCACCTGAGGAAGGAAACTCAGAAGCCGCAGTACCACTGTCCTCCACCAACGGAAGCTCACAGAGAGAATCAGCCGAAGTACCACTTGTGACCACAGGAGGGAGCTCTGCCACAGAATTCACAACAGTACCCCCCCCTTGAGGAGGGGTCACCGAACCCTCACCAGAGCCCCCAGGACGACCAGGATGAGCCATATGAAAGGCACGAACAAGATCGGGAGCATGGACATCAGAGGCAAAAGCCCAGGAATTATCTTCCTGAGCATAACCCTTCCACTTAACCAGATACTGGAGTTTCCGTCTTGAAACACGAGAATCCAAAATCTTCTCCACAATATACTCCAACTCCCCCTCCACCAAAACCGGGGCAGGAGGATCAACAGATGGAACCATAGGTGCCACGTATCTCCGCAACAATGACCTATGGAATACGTTATGTATGGAAAAAGAATCTGGAAGGGTCAGACGAAAAGACACAGGATTAAGAACCTCAGAAATCCTATACGGACCAATGAAACGAGGTTTAAACTTAGGAGAGGAAACCTTCATAGGAATATGACGAGAAGATAACCAAACCAAATCCCCAACACGAAGTCGGGGACCCACACAGCGTCTGCGATTAGCGAAAGGTTGAGCCTTCTCCTGGGACAAGGTCAAATTGTCCACTACATGAGTCCAAATCTGCTGCAACCTGTCCACCACAGTATCCACACCAGGACAGTCCGAAGACTCAACCTGCCCTGAAGAGAAACGAGGATGGAACCCAGAGTTGCAGAAAAACGGCGAAACCAAGGTAGCCGAGCTGGCCCGATTATTAAGGGCGAACTCAGCCAAAGGCAAAAAGGACACCCAGTCATCCTGATCAGCAGAAACAAAGCATCTCAGATATGTTTCCAAGGTCTGATTGGTTCGTTCGGTCTGGCCATTAGTCTGAGGATGGAAAGCCGAGGAAAAAGACAAGTCAATGCCCATCCTACCACAAAAGGCTCGCCAAAACCTCGAAACAAACTGGGAACCTCTGTCAGAAACGATATTCTCTGGAATGCCATGTAAACGAACCACATGCTGGAAGAACAATGGCACCAAATCAGAGGAGGAAGGTAATTTAGACAAGGATACCAAATGGACCATCTTAGAGAAGCGATCACAGACCACCCAAATGACTGACATCTTTTGAGAGACGGGAAGATCTGAAATAAAATCCATAGAGATATGTGTCCAAGGCCTCTTCGGGACCGGCAAGGGCAAAAGCAACCCACTGGCACGAGAACAGCAGGGCTTAGCCCGAGCACAAATCCCACAGGACTGCACAAAAGAACGCACATCCCGCTACAGAGATGGCCACCAAAAGGATCTAGCCACTAACTCTCTGGTACCAAAGATTCCAGGATGACCAGCCAACACCGAACAATGAACCTCAGAGATAACTTTATTCGTCCACCTATCAGGGACAAACAGTTTCTCCGCTGGGCAACGATCAGGTTTATTAGCCTGAAATTTTTGCAGCACCCGCCGCAAATCAGGGGAGATGGCAGACACAATTACTCCCTCTTTGAGGATACCCGCCGGCTCAGATAAATACGGAGAGTCGGGCACAAAACTCCTAGACAGAGCATCCGCCTTCACATTGTTAGAGCCCGGAAGGTACGAAATCACAAAGTCAAAACGGGCAAAAAACAGCGACCAACGAGCCTGTCTAGGATTCAACCGCTTGGCAGACTCGAGATAAGTCAAGTTCTTATGATCAGTCAAGACCACCACGCGTTGCTTAGCTCCTTCAAGCCAATGACGCCACTCCTCGAATGCCCACTTCATGGCCAGCAACTCTCGATTGCCCACATCATAATTTCGCTCAGCAGGCGAAAACTTCCTGGAAAAGAAGGCGCATGGTTAAATCACCAAGCAATCAGAACTTCTCTGCGACAAAACAGCCCCTGCTCCAATCTCAGAAGCATCAACCTCGACCTGGAATGGAAGCGAAACATCTGGTTGACACAACACAGGGGCAGAAGAAAAACGACGCTTCAACTCTTGAAAAGCTTCAACAGCAGCAGAAGACCAATTGACCACATCAGCACCCTTCTTGGTCAAATCCGTCAATGGTTTAGCAATACTAGAAAAATTGCAGATGAAGCGACGATAAAAATTAGCAAAGCCCAGGAACTTTTGCAGACTTTTCAGAGATGTCGGTTGAGTCCAATCATGGATGGCTTGGACCTTAACAGGGTCCATCTCGATAGTAGAAGGGGAAAAGATGAACCCCAAAAATGAAACCTTCTGAACACCAAAGAGACACTTTGATCCCTTCACAAACAAAGAATTAGCACGCAGGACCTGAAACACCGTTCTGACCTGCTTCACATGAGACTCCCAATCATCCGAGAAGATCAAAATGTCATCCAAGTACACAATCAGGAATTTATCCAGGTACTCTCGGAAGATGTCATGCATAAAGGACTGAAACACTGATGGAGCATTGGCAAGTCCGAATGGCATTACTAGATACTCAAAATGGCCCTCGGGCGTATTAAATGCAGTTTTCCGTTCATCGCCTCGCTTAATACGCAAAAGATTATACGCACCACGAAGATCTATCTTGGTGAACCAACTAGCCCCCTTAATCCGAGCAAACAAATCAGATAACAACGGCAAGGGGTACTGAAATTTAACCGTGATCATATTTAGAAGGCGGTAATCTATACAAGGTCTCAGCGAACCATCCTTCTTGGCTACAAAAAAGAACCCTGCTCCTAATGGCGACGATGACGGGCGAATATGCCCCTTCTCCAAGGACTCCTTCACATAACTCCGCATAGCGGCGTGCTCAGGCACAGATAAATTAAACAGTCGACCTTTTGGGAATTTACTACCAGGAATCAAATCGATAGCACAATCACAATCCCTATGCGGAGGTAGGGTATCGGACTTGGGCTCATCAAATACATCCCGGTAATCAGACAAGAACTCTGGAACCTCAGAAGGGGTGGATGACGAAATAGTCAGAAATAGGACATCACCATGTACCCCCTGACAACCCCAGCTGGACACAGACATGGATTTCCAATCTAATACAGGATTATGGACTTGTAGCCATGGCAGAATACGATGACAAAGAGCAGATCAAGGTAACGGACAGAAGAAATTTTGACTGTACCGTACCAATGGTGGCAGACCTAGCGAACCGCTTAGTGCGCTTAGGACAATCAGAGATAGCATGAGTGGAATCACCACAGTAGAAACACAGCCCATTCAGACGTCTGTGTTCTTGCCGTTCAACTCTGGTCAATGTCCTATCGCAATGCATAGGCTCAGGTTTAAGCTCAGGTAATACCGCCAAATGGTGCACAGATTTACGCTCACGCAAGCGTCGACCGATCTGAATGGCCAAAGACATAGACTCATTCAGACCAGCAGGCATAGGAAATCCCACCATGACATCCTTAAGGGCTTCAGAGAGACCCTTTCTGAAAATAGCTGCGAGCGCACCTTCATTCCATTGAGTGAGTACGGCCCACTTTCTAAATTTCTGACAATATACCTCTATCTCATCCTGACCCTGACACAGAGCCAGCAAATTTTTCTCTGCCTGATCCACTGAATTAGGTTCATCGTACAGCAATCCGAGAGCTAGGAAAAACGCATCGATATTACTTAATGCAAGATCTCCTGACGCAAGAGAAAATGCCCAGTCCTGAGGGTCGCCACGTAAAAAAGAAATAATGATCCTAACTTGTTGAACTGGGTCACCAGAGGAGCGAGGTTTCAAAGCCAGAAATAGTTTACAATTGTTTTTCAAACTCAGAAATTTAGTTCTATCTCCAAAAAACAAATCAGGAATAGGAATTCTCGGTTCTAACATAGAATTCTGAACCACAAAGTCTTGAATATTTTGTACTCTTGCCGTGAGCTGATCCACACATGAAGACAGACCTTTAATGTCCATCGCTACACCTGTGTCCTGAACCACCCAAATGTCTAGGGAAAAAAAAGGCAAAACACAGTGCAGAGAAAAAAAAATGGTCTCAGAACTTCTTTTTTCCCTCTATTGAGAATCATTAGTACTTTGGGCCTCCAGTACTGTTGTGATAAGGTAATTCAGTACCACAATGGACATAGAGGTCAGAGCACATACAGTGACCTGACAATAACCCAAAAACATTGAACGAGCTCTGAGACGTGGGAACTCTGCTGACCGCAATCCCTAATCCTCTCCAACCACAGTAGAGGCAGCCGTGGATTGCGCCTAATGCTCCCTATGCAACTCGGCACAGCCTGAGAAACTAGCTAGCCTGAAGATAGAAAATAAGCCTACCTTGCCTCAGAGAAATACCCCAAAGGAAAAGGCAGCCCCCACATATAATGACTGTGAGTTAAGATGAAAAGACAAACGTAGAGATGAAATAGATTTAGCAAAGTGAGGCCCGACATTCTGAACAGAGCGAGGATAGGAAAGGTAACTTTGCGGTCAACACAAAACCCTACAAAAACCACGCAAAGGGGGCAAAAAGACCCTCCGTACCGAACTAACGGCACGGAGGTACACCCTCTGCGTCCCAGAGCTTCCAGCAAGCAGGAAAAAACTAATAGACAAGCTGGACAGAAAAAAACAGCAAACAAAATAGCAAAGCAGAACTTAGCTATGCAGAGCAGCAGGCCACAGGAACGATCCAGGAGGAAACAGGTCCAATACTAGAACATTGACTGGAGGCCAGGATCAAAGCACTAGGTGGAGTTAAATAGAGCAGCACCTAACGACTTCACCGCATCACCTGAGGAAGGAAACTCAGAAGACGCAGTACCACTTTCCTCCACCAACGGAAGCTCACAGAGAGAATCAGCCGAAGTACCACTTGTGACCACAGGAGGGAGCTCTGCCACAGAATTCACAACACGAACTCAGCCAAAGGCAAAAAGGACACCCAATCATCCTGATCAGCAGAAACAAAGCATCTCAGATATGTTTCCAAAGTCTGATTAGTTCGTTCGGTTTGGCCATTTGTCTGAGGATGGAAAGCCGAGGAAAAAGACAAATCAATGCCCATCCTAGCGCAAAAGGCTTGCCAAAACCTCGAAACAAACTGGGAACCTCTGTCTGAAACGATGTTCTCCGGAATGCCATGTAAACGAACCACATGCTGGAAAAACAATGGCACCAAATCAGAGGAGGAAGGCAATTTAGACAAGGGTACCAAATGGACCATCTTAGAGAAGCGATCACAAACCACCCAAATGACCGACATCTTTTGAGAGACAGGGAGATCCGAAATAAAATCCATAGAGATATGCGTCCAGGGCCTCTTCGGGACCGGCAAGGGCAAAAGCAACCCACTGGCACGAGAACAGCAGAGCTTAGCCCGAGCACAAGTCCCACAGGACTGCACAAAAGAACGCACATCCCGCGACAAAGACGGCCACCAATAGGATCTAGCCACCAAATCTCTGGTACCAAAGATTCCAGGATGACCAGCCAACACCGAACAATGAACCTCAGAGATAACTCTACTAGTCCATTTATCAGGGACAAACAGTTTCTCCGCTGGGCAACGGTCAGGTCTATCAGCCTGAAATTTTTGCAGCACCCGCCACAAATCAGGGGAAATAGCAGACAAAATTACCCCCTCTTTGAGAATACCCGCCGGCTCAGGAACACCCGGAGAGTCGGACACAAAACTCCTTGACAGGGCATCGCTACAGCACAAGTGGTTTGGGGGTTAATATTCCCTGCCTAACTATATCCCTGCATCTGACGAAGCTGCAGCAGCCTCTCCCTATGCTCAGATCGGCAGAAGTAAGAAGGCGGTCGGCGTGCACACCCCTTTATAGCCCCTGTGACGCCGCAGAAAGCAAGCCAATCACTGCCATGCCCTTCTCTAAGATGGTGGGGACCGAGACCTATGTCATCACGCTGTCCACACTCTGCGTGCACTTTCATTGGCTGAGAAATAGCGCTTAAAGCGTTATACGAAATGCGACTTTGGCGCGCAGATCGCTGACCTCATGGCCGATCCCACAGTGGGATCGGGTCGGGTTTCACGAAACCCGACTTTGCCAAAAGTCGGCAATTTATGAAAATGTCCGATCCGTTTCGCTCAACCCTACTGATAAGAACTACAGCCCCGGTGTTTCCCATGCTGTCACACAGATGACAGTGTGGGAAACACCATAGGAAGATGATAATATGCAAAACAAAAACTCAGCAAATCCGCAAACATTTTTATACTTGCATTTTTGCTGCAGATTTGACTGACTAAATTGAATTCAAAGGGTGCAGAAATGCTGCAGAATGGCACAAAGAATTGACATGCTGCAGAAAAAAAACACACTGCAAATACGCAAGGAAATTTACTGATCATGTGCACAGCACTTCAAGATTGTCACTGAATTTCCTTGCATAAGTATTCCATTGCGTTTATGGACCATTTCCGAGCAGAAAAAAAACACAGCGAAAACACATCTTGTGCACAAAACCTAAATAAAGAATAATCGCATGTACTTTCTGTTTGGATTTGGATTTATTAGATTGGATACCAGCAGCGCAGATTATCTAAAAATGCTCCTTGTCTGAAATGGCATAGGAAGTGCGTGGGGGAGACCCCTGAACGCATCTCTGACTCATATGCAGTTTTCTGCTTGGAACAATGATGTTAGAGTATTAAGCCACTATTACGGACTGACAATAAAGCAAACTGAAGATAAAATGGATTTTACTGGAAAAAACGTTAAGGCCAGTGTCACACTAGAGAGAAATACGGACGAGAGAGAGGTGCAAAAACAACGCTTTGCACTCGGACCAATGTTTCTTTATGGGGCAGCTCCCATAAGCCGTATGTTTCTCGGCCATATTTTGCGGGCTGAGAAAATCGCAGCATGCTGTGTTTGTCACCGTATTATGCCCCGAAATACACCAATGCAAGTCTATGGGTGCGAGAAAAACTCGCACACCACATGGACCATTAGTGTGACTTGCGAGAAACACACACCTGTGTGGTATAGAAAAGCTGGTAATTCAGTGTGGTGCACAGTAAAATCTCACTGACAGGTTAGAATAGAATAGATCAAATAAATGTCTACACATATAATAAGTAGATATATATGTAATTGACACATATATTTCATACAGAACTAGATAGGAAAAAAGCCAGTAATTCAATTGTCGGCTTTTGCTAAATCCTTACCAAACCCTACAGGATATGAGACATGGTTTACATACAGTAAACCATTGCATATCCGTTATATTTTATATATCTCTCACTAATAATGTTAGTAGTGTGTGTGTGCAAAATTTGGGAGATCTAGGTTTTAAATGAAAGGGTTAATTCACGAAAAAAACTGGCGTGGGCTGTTATGACCTGGTGATAAGGACAATAATGGACCTGGTGGTTAAGAGCACACAGAATGACCTGATAGTTACTAATAATATAGGACGAGCTCTGAGACGTGGGAACTCTGCTGACCGCAATCCCTAATCCTATCACACACACTACAAATAGCCGTGGATTGCTCCTAACGCTCCCTATGCAACTCGACACAGCCTAAGAAACTAGCTAGCCCTAGAGATAGAAAAATAAAGCCGACCTTGCCTCAGAGAAATTCCCCAAAGGAAAAGGCAGCCCCCCACATATAATGACTGTGAGTAAAGATGAAAATTACAAACACAGAGATGAAATAGATTTAGCAAAGTGAGGCCCGACTTACTGAACAGACAGAGGATAGGAAAGGTAACTTTGCGGTCAGCACAAAAAACTACAAAAAGACCATGCAGAGGGCGCAAAAAGACCCTCCGCACCGACTCACGGTGCAGAGGCGCTCCCTCTGCGTCCCAGAGCTTCCAGCAAGCAAGACAAAATCAAAATAGCAAGCTGGACAGAAAAATAGCAAACCAGAGAAAAAACAAGCAGGAACTTAGCTTCTGCTGGGAAGACAGGTCACAAGAACAATCCAGGAGAGAACTAGACCAATACTGGAACATTGACAGGTGGCATGGAGAAATGATCTAAGTGAAGTTAAATAGAGCAGCCAGCTAATGAATTAACCTCGTCACCTGTGGAAGGAAACTCAGAAGCCGCAGCTCCACTCACAACCACCAGAGGAAGCCCATGGACAAAACCAGCCGAAGTACCATTCATGACCACAGGAGGGAGCTTGACAACAGAATTCACAACAGTACCCCCCCCCCCTTGAGGAGGGGTCACCGAACCCTCACCAGAGCCCCCAGGCCGACCAGGACGAGCCAAATGAAAGGCATGAACCAGATTGGCAGCATGAACATCGGAGGCAAAGACCCAGGAATTATCTTCCTGACCATAACCCTTCCACTTGACCAGGTTCTGGAGTTTCCGTCTCGAAATACGAGAATCCAAAATCTTCTCCACCACATACTCCAACTCCCCCTCGACCAACACCGGGGCAGGAGGATCAACGGATGGAACCACAGGCGCCACGTATCTCCGCAACAATGACCTATGGAATACATTATGGATGGCAAAAGAAGCTGGAAGGGTCAAACGAAACGACACAGGATTGAGAACCTCAGAAATCTTATACGGACCAATGAAACGAGGCTTAAACTTAGGAGAGGAAACCTTCATAGGAACATAACGAGACGACAACCAAACCAAATGCCCAACACGAAGTCGGGGACCCACACAGCGCCGGCGGTTAGCGAAACGTTGAGCCTTCTCCTGGGACAATGTCAAATTGTCCACCACATGAGTCCAAATCTGCTGCAACCTATCCACCACAGTATCTACACCAGGACAGTCCGAAGACTCAACCTGCCCTGAAGAGAAACGAGGATGGAAACCAGAATTGCAGAAAAACGGCGAAACCAAAGTAGCCGAGCTGGCCCGATTATTAAGGGCGAACTGTTATGATAAGGTAATTCAGTGCCACAATGGACATAGAGGTCAGAGCACATACAGTGACCTGACAATAACCCAAAAACATTGAACGAGCTCTGAGACGTGGGAACTCTGCTGACCGCAATCCCTAATCCTCTCCAACCACACTAGAGGCAGCCGTGGATTGCGCCTAACGCTCCCTATGCAACTCGGCACAGCCTGAGAAACTAGCTAGCCTGAAGATAGAAAATAAGCCTACCTTGCCTCAGAGAAATACCCCAAAGGAAAGGCAGCCCCCACATATAATGACTGTGAGTTAAAATGAAAAGACAAACGTAGAGATGAAATAGATTTAGCAAAGTGAGGCCCGACATTCTGAACAGAGCGAGGATAGGAAAGGTAACTTTGCGGTCAACACAAAACCCTACAAAAACCACGCAAAGGGGGCAAAAAGACCCTCCATACCGAACTAACGGCACGGAGGTACACCCTCTGCGTCCCAGAGCTTCCAGCAAGCAGGAAAAAACTAATAGACAAGCTGGACAGAAAAAAACAGCAAACAAAATAGCAAAGCAGAACTTACCTATGCAGAGCAGCAGGCCACAGGAACGATCCAGGAGGAAACAGGTCCAATACTAGAACATTGACTGGAGGCCAGGATCAAAGCACTAGGTGGAGTTAAATAGAGCAGCACCTAACGACTTCACCGCATCACCTGAGGAAGGAAACTCAGAAGCCGCAGTACCACTGTCCTCCACCAACGGAAGCTCACAGAGAGAATCAGCCGAAGTACCACTTGTGACCACAGGAGGGAGCTCTGCCACAGAATTCACAACAGTACCCCCCCCTTGAGGAGGGGTCACCGAACCCTCACCAGAGCCCCCTGGACGACCAGGATGAGCCATATGAAAGGCACGAACAAGATCGGGAGCATGGACATCAGAGGCAAAAACCCAGGAATTATCTTCCTGAGCATAACCCTTCCACTTAACCAGATACTGGAGTTTCCGTCTTGAAACACGAGAATCCAAAATCTTCTCCACAATATACTCCAACTCCCCCTCCACCAAAACCGGGGCAGGAGGATCAACAGATGGAACCATAGGTGCCACGTATCTCCGCAACAATGACCTATGGAATACGTTATGTATGGAAAAAGAATCTGGAAGGGTCAGACGAAAAGACACAAGATTAAGAACCTCAGAAATCCTATACGGACCAATGAAACGAGGTTTAAACTTAGGAGAGGAAACCTTCATAGGAATATGACGAGAAGATAACCAAACCAAATCCCCAACACGAAGTCGGGGACCCACACAGCGTCTGCGATTAGCGAAAGGTTGAGCCTTCTCCTGGGACAAGGTCAAATTGTCCACTACATGAGTCCAAATCTGCTGCAACCTGTCCACCACAGTATCCACACCAGGACAGTCCGAAGACTCAACCTGCCCTGAAGAGAAACGAGGATGGAACCCAGAGTTGCAGAAAAACGGCGAAACCAAGGTAGCCGAGCTGGCCCGATTATTAAGGGCGAACTCAGCCAAAGGCAAAAAGGACACCCAGTCATCCTGATCAGCAGAAACAAAGCATCTCAGATATGTTTCCAAGGTCTGATTGGTTCGTTCGGTCTGGCCATTAGTCTGAGGATGGAAAGCCAAGGAAAAAGACAAGTCAATGCCCATCCTACCACAAAAGGCTCGCCAAAACCTCGAAACAAACTGGGAACCTCTGTCAGAAACGATATTCTCTGGAATGCCATGTAAACGAACCACATGCTGGAAGAACAATGGCACCAAATCAGAGGAGGAAGGTAATTTAGACAAGGATACCAAATGGACCATCTTAGAGAAGCGATCACAGACCACCCAAATGACTGACATCTTTTGAGAGACGGGAAGATCTGAAATAAAATCCATAGAGATATATGTCCAAGGCCTCTTCGGGACCGGCAAGGGCAAATGCAACCCACTGGCACGAGAACAGCAGGGCTTAGCCCGAGCACAAATCCCACAGGACTGCACAAAAGAACGCACATCCCGCTACAGAGATGGCCACCAAAAGGATCTAGCCACTAACTCTCTGGTACCAAAGATTCCAGGATGACCAGCCAACACCGAACAATGAACCTCAGAGATAACTTTATTCGTCCACCTATCAGGGACAAACAGTTTCTCCACTGGGCAACGATCAGGTTTATTAGCCTGAAATTTTTGCAGCACCCGCCGCAAATCAGGGGAGATGGCAGACACAATTACTCCCTCTTTGAGGATACCCGCTGGCTCAGAAAAAACCCGGAGAGTCGGGCACAAAACTCCTAGACAGAGCATCCGCCTTCACATTGTTAGAGCCCGGAAGGTACGAAATCACAAAGTCAAAACGGGCAAAAAACAGCGACCAACGAGCCTGTCTAGGATTCAACCGCTTGGCAGACTCGAGATAAGTCAAGTTCTTATGATCAGTCAAGACCACCACGCGTTGCTTAGCTCCTTCAAGCCAATGACGCCACTCCTCGAATGCCCACTTCATGGCCAGCAACTCTCGATTGCCCACATCATAATTTCGCTCAGCAGGCGAAAACTTCCTGGAAAAGAAGGCGCATGGTTAAATCACCAAGCAATCAGAACTTCTCTGCGACAAAACAGCCCCTGCTCCAATCTCAGAAGCATCAACCTCGACCTGGAATTGAAGCGAAACATCTGGTTGACACAACACAGGGGCAGAAGAAAAACGACGCTTCAACTCTTGAAAAGCTTCAACAGCAGCAGAAGACCAATTGACCACATCAGCACCCTTCTTGGTCAAATCGGTCAATGGTTTAGCAATACTAGAAAAATTGCAGATGAAGCGATGATAAAAATTAGCAAAGCCCAGGAACTTTTGCAGACTTTTCAGAGATGTCGGCTGAGTCCAATCATGGATGGCTTGGACCTTAACAGGGTCCATCTCGATAGTAGAAGGGGAAAAGATGAACCCCAAAAATGAAACCTTCTGAACACCAAAGAGACACTTTGATCCCTTCACAAACAAAGAATTAGCACGCAGGACCTGAAACACCGTTCTGACCTGCTTCACATGAGACTCCCAATCATCCGAGAAGATCAAAATGTCATCCAAGTACACAATCAGGAATTTATCCAGGTACTCTCGGAAGATGTCATGCATAAAGGACTGAAACACTGATGGAGCATTGGCAAGTCCGAATGGCATTACTAGATACTCAAAATGGCCCTCGGGCGTATTAAATGCAGTTTTCCATTCATCGCCTCGCTTAATACGCAAAAGATTATACGCACCACGAAGATCTATCTTGGTGAACCAACTAGCCCCCTTAATCCGAGCAAACAAATCAGATAACAACGGCAAGGGGTACTGAAATTTAACCGTGATCTTATTTAGAAGGCGGTAATCTATACAAGGTCTCAGCGAACCATCCTTCTTGGCTACAAAAAAGAACCCTGCTCCTAATGGCGACGATGACGGGCGAATATGCCCCTTCTCCAAGGACTCCTTCACATAACTCCGCATAGCGGCGTGCTCAGGCACAGATAAATTAAACAGTCGACCTTTTGGGAATTTACTACCAGGAATCAAATCGATAGCACAATCACAATCCCTATGCGGAGGTAGGGTATCGGACTTGGGCTCATCAAATACATCCCGGTAATCAGACAAGAACTCTGGAACCTCAGAAGGGGTGGATGACGAAATAGTCAGAAATAGGACATCACCATGTACCCCCTGACAACCCCAGCTGGACACAGACATGGATTTCCAATCTAATACAGGATTATGGACTTGTAGCCATGGCAGAATACGATGACAAAGAGCAGATCAAGGTAACGGACAGAAGAAATTTTGACTGTACCGTACCAATGGTGGCAGACCTAGCGAACCGCTTAGTGCGCTTAGGACAATCAGAGATAGCATGAGTGGAATCACCACAGTAGAAACACAGCCCATTCAAACGTCTGTGTTCTTGCCGTTCAACTCTGGTCAAAGTCCTATCGCAATGCATAGGCTCAGGTTTAAGCTCAGGTAATACCGCCAAATGGTGCACAGATTTACGCTCACGCAAGCGTCGACCGATCTGAATAGCCAAAGACATAGACTCATTCAGACCAGCAGGCATAGGAAATCCCACCATGACATCCTTAAGGGCTTCAGAGAGACCCTTTCTGAAAATAGCTGCGAGCGCACCTTCATTCCATTGAGTGAGTACGGCCCACTTTCTAAATTTCTGACAATATACCTCTATCTCATCCTGACCCTGACACAGAGCCAGCAAATTTTTCTCTGCCTGATCCACTGAATTAGGTTCATCGTACAGCAATCCGAGAGCTAGGAAAAACGCATCGATATTACTTAATGCAAGATCTCCTGACGCAAGAGAAAATGCCCAGTCCTGAGGGTCGCCACGTAAAAAAGAAATAATGATCCTAACTTGTTGAACTGGGTCACCAGAGGAGCGAGGTTTCAAAGCCAGAAATAGTTTACAATTATTTTTCAAACTCAGAAATTTAGTTCTATCTCCAAAAAACAAATCAGGAATAGGAATTCTCGGTTCTAACATAGAATTCTGAACCACAAAGTCTTGAATATTTTGTACTCTTGCCGTGAGCTGATCCACACATGAAGACAGACCTTTAATGTCCATCGCTACACCTGTGTCCTGAACCACCCAAATGTCTAGGGGAAAAAAAAGGCAAAACACAGTGCAGAGAAAAAAAAATGGTCTCAGAACTTCTTTTTTCCCTCTATTGAGAATCATTAGTACTTTGGGCCTCCAGTACTGTTGTGATAAGGTAATTCAGTACCACAATGGACATAGAGGTCAGAGCACATACAGTGACCTGACAATAACCCAAAAACATTGAACGAGCTCTGAGACGTGGGAACTCTGCTGACCGCAATCCCTAATCCTCTCCAACCACACTAGAGGCAGCCGTGGATTGCGCCTAATGCTCCCTATGCAACTCGGCACAGCCTGAGAAACTAGCTAGCCTGAAGATAGAAAATAAGCCTACCTTGCCTCAGAGAAATACCCCAAAGGAAAAGGCAGCCCCCACATATAATGACTGTGAGTTAAGATGAAAAGACAAACGTAGAGATGAAATAGATTTAGCAAAGTGAGGCCCGACATTCTGAACAGAGCGAGGATAGGAAAGGTAACTTTGCGGTCAACACAAAACCCTACAAAAACCACGCAAAGGGGGCAAAAAGACCCTCCGTACCGAACTAACGGCACGGAGGTACACCCTCTGCGTCCCAGAGCTTCCAGCAAGCAGGAAAAAACTAATAGACAAGCTGGACAGAAAAAAACAGCAAACAAAATAGCAAAGCAGAACTTAGCTATGCAGAGCAGCAGGCCACAGGAACGATCCAGGAGGAAACAGGTCCAATACTAGAACATTGACTGGAGGCCAGGATCAAAGCACTAGGTGGAGTTAAATAGAGCAGCACCTAACGACTTCACCGCATCACCTGAGGAAGGAAACTCAGAAGACGCAGTACCACTTTCCTCCACCAACGGAAGCTCACAGAGAGAATCAGCCGAAGTACCACTTGTGACCACAGGAGGGAGCTCTGCCACAGAATTCACAACACGAACTCAGCCAAAGGCAAAAAGGACACCCAATCATCCTGATCAGCAGAAACAAAGCATCTCAGATATGTTTCCAAAGTCTGATTAGTTCGTTCGGTTTGGCCATTTGTCTGAGGATGGAAAGCCGAGGAAAAAGACAAATCAATGCCCATCCTAGCGCAAAAGGCTTGCCAAAACCTCGAAACAAACTGGGAACCTCTGTCTGAAACGATGTTCTCCGGAATGCCATGTAAACGAACCACATGCTGGAAAAACAATGGCACCAAATCAGAGGAGGAAGGCAATTTAGACAAGGGTACCAAATGGACCATCTTAGAGAAGCGATCACAAACCACCCAAATGACCGACATCTTTTGAGAGACAGGGAGATCCGAAATAAAATCCATAGAGATATGCGTCCAGGGCCTCTTCGGGACCGGCAAGGGCAAAAGCAACCCACTGGCACGAGAACAGCAGAGCTTAGCCCGAGCACAAGTCCCACAGGACTGCACAAAAGAACGCACATCCCGCGACAAAGACGGCCACCAATAGGATCTAGCCACCAAATCTCTGGTACCAAAGATTCCAGGATGACCAGCCAACACCGAACAATGAACCTCAGAGATAACTCTACTAGTCCATTTATCAGGGACAAACAGTTTCTCCGCTGGGCAACGGTCAGGTCTATCAGCCTGAAATTTTTGCAGCACCCGCCACAAATCAGGGGAAATAGCAGACAAAATTACCCCCTCTTTGAGAATACCCGCCGGCTCAGGAACACCCGGAGAGTCGGACACAAAACTCCTTGACAGGGCATCAGCCTTCACATTCTTAGAGCCTGGAAGGTACGAAACCAAAAAATCAAAACGGGAGAAAAATAGCGACCAACGAGCCTGTCTAGGATTCAACCGTTTCGCAGACTCGAGATAAGTCAAATTTTTGTGATCCGTCAAGACCACCACGCGATGCTTGGCTCCTTCAAGCCAATGACGCCACTCCTCGAATGCCCACTTCATGGCCAACAACTCTCGATTGCCAACATCATAATTGCGCTCAGCAGGCGAAAACTTTCTAGAAAAGAAGGCACATGGTTTCATCACCGAGCCATCAGAACTTCTTTGCGACAAAACAGCCCCTGCTCCAATCTCAGAAGCATCAACCTCGACCTGAAACGGAAGCGAAACATCTGGCTGGCACAACACAGGGGCAGAAGAAAAACGACGCTTCAACTCCTGAAAAGCTTCCACAGCCGCAGAAGACCAATTGACCACATCAGCACCCTTCTTGGTCAAATCAGTCAACGGTTTAGCAACACTAGAAAAATTACTGATGAAGCGACGATAAAAATTAGCAAAGCCCAGGTACTTTTGCAGACTCTTCACAGATGTCGGCTGAGTCCAATCATAAATGGCCTGGACTTTAACAGGATCCATCTCGATAGTAGAAGGGGAAAAAATGAAACCCAAAAATGAAACCTTCTGAACTCCAAAGAGACACTTTGACCCCTTCACAAACAAAGAATTCGCACGAAGGACCTGGAACACCATTCTGACCTGCTTCACGTGAGACTCCCAATCATCCGAGAAGACCAAAATATCATCCAAATATACAATCAGGAATTTATCCAGGTACTCTCGGAAGATGTCATGCATAAAGGACTGAAATACTGATGGAGCATTGGAAAGCCCGAATGGCATAACCAGGTACTCAAAATGGCCCTCGGGCGTATTAAATGCTGTTTTCCATTCATCGCCCTGTTTAATACGGACAAGATTATACGCACCACGAAGATCTATCTTGGTGAACCAACTAGCCCCCTTAATCTGAGCAAATAAATCCGACAGCAGCGGCAAAGGGTACTGAAATTTGACTGTGATCTTATTAAGAAGGCGGTAATCAATACAAGGTCTCAAAGAACCATCCTTCTTGGCCACAAAAAAGAACCCTGCTCCCAATGGTGATGACGACGGGCGAATATGACCCTTCTCCAAGGATTCCTTTACATAACTCCGCATAGCGGCGTGCTCTGGCACAGATAAATTGAACAGTCGGCACTTAGGAAACTTACTACCAGGAATCAAATTGATAGCACAATCGCAATCCCTATGAGGAGGTAGGGCACTGGATTTGGGCTCATCAAATACATCCCAGTAATCCAACAAAAACTCCGGGACTTCAGAAGGGGTGGATGACGAAATAGACAAAAATGGAACATCACCATGTACCCCCTGACAACCCCAGCTGGACACAGACATAGATTTCCAATCCAATACTGGATTATGGACCTGTAGCCATGGCAACCCCAAAACGACCACATCATGCAGATTATGCAACACCAAAAAGCGAATATCCTCCTGATGTGCAGGAGCCATGCACATGGTCAATTGGGTCCAGTACTGAAGCTTATTCTTGGCCAAAGGCGTAGCATCAATTCCTCTCAATGGAATAGGATACTGCAAGGGCTCCAAGAAAAAACCACAGCGCCTAGCAAACTCCAAGTCCATCAAATTCAGGGCAGCGCCTGAATCCACAAATGCCATAACAGAATAGGATGACAAACAGCAAATCAGAGTAATGGACAAAAGAAATTTCGACTGTACCGTACCAATGGTAGCAGACCTAGCGAAACGCTTAGTGCGCTTAGGACAATCGGAGATAGCATGAGTGGAATCACCACAGTAAAAACACAGCCGATTCCGACGTCTGTGTTCTTGCCGTTCAGCTCTGGTCAAAGTCCTATCACATTGCATAGGCTCAGGTCTATGCTCAGATAATACCACCAAATGGTGCACAGCTTTACGCTCACGCAAGCGTCGATCGATCTGAATGGCCAAAGACATAGACTCATTCAGACCAGCAGGCATGGGAAATCCCACCATGACATCCTTAAGGGCTTCAGAGAGACCCTTTCTGAAAATTGCTGCCAGGGCACATTCATTCCACTGAGTGAGTACAGACCACTTCCTAAACTTCTGACAATATATTTCTACCTCATCCTGACCCTGACACAGAGCCAGCAAGATTTTCTCTGCCTGATCCAGTGAATTAGGTTCATCATAAAGCAATCCGAGCTCCAGAAAAAACGCATCTACATCACGCAATGCCGGATCTCCTGTCGCAAGGGAAAATGCCCAGTCTTGAGGATCGCCACGCAACAAAGAAATAATGATTTTCACTTGTTGAACAGGGTCACCTGAGGAGCGAGGTTTCAAAGCAAGAAACAATTTACAATTATTTTTGAAATTCAGAAACTTAGATCTATCCCCAAAAAACAAATCAGGAATTGGAATCCTAGGCTCTAACATCGGATTCTGAACCACAAAATCTTGAATGTTTTGTACCCTTGCAGTGAGATTATCCATACAAAAGGACAGACCTTGAATGTCCATATCTACACCTGTATCCTGAACCACCCAGAGGTAAAGGGGAAAAGAGAGACAAAACACACTGCAAAGAAAAAAAAATGGTCTCAGAACTTCTCTTATCCCTCTATTGAGATGCATTAATACTTTTGGCCACCTGTACTGTTATGACCTGGTGATAAGGACAATAATGGACCTGGTGGTTAAGAGCACACGGAATGACCTGATAGTTACTAATAATATAGGACGAGCTCTGAGATGTGGGAACTCTGCTGACCGCAATCCTTAATCCTATCACACACACTAGAAATAGCCGTGGATTGCTCCTAACGCTCCCTATGCAACTCGACACAGCCTAAGAAACTAGCTAGCCCTAGAGATAGAAAAATAAAGCCTACCTTGCCTCACAGAAATTCCCAAAGGAAAAGGCAGCCCCCCACATATAATGACTGTGAGTAAAGATGAAAATTACAAACACAGAGATGAAATAGATTTAGCAAAGTGAGGCCTGACTTACTGAACAGACAGAGGATAGGAAAGGTAACTTTGCGGTCAGCACAAAAAACTACAAAAAGACCACGCAGAGGGCGCAAAAAGACCCTCCGCACCGACTCACGGTGCGGAGGCGCTCCCTCTGCGTCCCAGAGCTTCCAGCAAGCAAGACAAAATCAAAATAGCAAGCTGGACAGAAAAATAGCAAACCAGAGAAAAAACAAGCAGGAACTTAGCTTCTGCTGGGAAGACAGGTCACAACAACGATCCAGGAGAGAACTAGACCAATACTGGAACATTGACAGGTGGCATGGAGAAATGATCTAAGTGGAGTTAAATAGAGCAGCCAGCTAACGAATTAACCTCGTCACCTGTGGAAGGAAACTCAGAAGCCGCAGCTCCACTCACAACCACCAGAGGAAGCCCATGGACAGAACCAGCCGAAGTACCATTCATGACCACAGGAGGGAGCTTGACAACAGAATTCACAACAGTGGGCTCCGGCGCAATTTTCTCCGCCAGAGAGGGAAAGCCAGTGGCTGAGCGCAGATATTAATAGCCTAGAGAGGGACCATGGTTATTGGCCCCCCTCCGGCTAAAAATATCTGCCCCCAGCTACCCCAGAAAAGACGCATCTGTAAGATGCGCCTATTATGGCACTTAGCCAGCATGCTGCTGCAAGATGCTGTGGTAGCCATGCTGATTCAGTATGCCTTCAATTTAGAATAAATCCCCAACAGTGTCACCAGCAAAACACCCCCACGCCATCACACCTCCTCCTCCATGCTTCACGGTGGGAACCAGGCATGTAGAGTCCATCCGTTCACCTTTTCTGCGTCGCACAAAGACACGGTGGTTGGAACGAAAGATCTCAAATTTTGACTCATCAGACCAAAGCACAGATTTCCACTGGTCTAATGTCCATTCCTTGTGTTCTGTAGCCCAAACAAGTCTCTTCTGCTTGTTGCCTTTCCTTAGCATTGGTTTCCTAGCAGCTATTTTACCATGAAGGCCTGCTGCACAAAGTCTTCTCTTAACAGTTATTGTAGAGATGTGTTTGCTGCTAGAACCCTGTGTGGCATTGACCTGGTCTCTAATCTGTGCTGCTGTTAACCTGCGATGACTCTTGGTCTTCCTTTCCTGGGGGTGTCCTTATGTGAGCCAGTTTCTTTGTAGCGCTTGATGGTTTTTGCCACTGCACTTGGGGACACTTTCAAAGTTTGCCCAATTTTTCGGACTGACTGACCTTCATTTCTTAAAGTAATGATGGCCACTCGTTTTTCTTTACTTAGCTGCTTTTTTCTTGCCAGAATACAAATTCTAACAGTCTATTCAGTAGGACTATCAGCTGTGTATCCATCATACTTCTGCACAACACAACTGATGGTCCCAACACCATTTATAAGGCAAGAAATCACACTTATTATACCTGACAGGGCACACCTGTGAAGTGAAAACCGTTCCCGATGAAAACCTCTTGAAGCTCATCAAGAGAATGCCAAGAGTGTGCAGAGCAGTCATCAAAGCAAAAGGTGGCTACTTTGAAGAGCCTAGAATATAAGACATAATTTCAGTTGTTTCACACTTTTTTGTTAAGTATATAATTCCACATGTGTTAATTCATAGTTTTGATGCCTTCAGTGTGAATGTACAATTTTCATAGTCAAGAAAATACAGAAAAATCTTTACATGAGTAGGTGTGTCCAAACTTTTGGTCTGGACTGTATATATAGACTATATATATGTTTTCACGAATATTTGAGCCCATGGATCCATTATATGTCCATTTTGCAAGCCGGCGAGAAAATCTCGCTGCATGGATGCCATACGGATATCAAGCAGATGACACAGATACTTTTTTGGAGAAAAAAAAATCGCATTCTCGCATTGAATACGAATGACATACGGATCTCATTTCATGAACCTTTTCTACGTATCTCGGCTGTAAAAAACGGACCGTATTTTTATACGTTAGGTGTGACGACGGCCTTAGAAATATTCTCTCCATGATAATGACTTGTATATAAGGCAAAATAAATAAGATTAAAAAAATGCTCCTCCACACCTTGGACTATGTACACATGTAGTGTTTTTGCTGCGTTTTTGCAGGTTTACATTGTTTTCAATGATGAAAAAAGCATTCACCAGGTAATGGAATTTTAACATTTTACTACCTTATCTGGCTATGTGGTTTGTAAGACATGATCAGAAACACCTGTTTTAATTTATGAAGGAGGGATACTGAAAGTCTCCCATTTTTTGTCATTATTTGTTGAGGGCCATCAGGTGGCCCTTACTATTGATAGACCACCAGCTAAGTGCATGGGCTGATAAACATTTTCCAAGGTGGAATATACATATACAAACAATATATATTATCAAAGAATGTTAAAGGTAGGCCTCTAAAAATTCTTAATGCGAGCATCATAAACACCCTTAAAAAATTTATAGTGAGGGTAGTGCAGAAGGGGGGAGCCAGGGAGGTAGCCATGGCCAACAGCAATCAATGTATCACTCCTTGGACCCCTTCCTGCATAGGATCACATCCAGGGCCAGACTGGGACTAAAATTCAGCCCTGGCATTTGAAGTTACACAGGTCCACTTGTCACATGGTGACTGTATAATATCTTTATACACTTGTAGGTTACGAGAAGTGAGGGGAGTGTAGCGCGACTATATAACATATAATTACAACTGTATCCAGCATTACAGCTCAGTCCTATTTATTGTTTTTAATTGCAGTACCAAGAAAAGCCGTTATTTTACCTACACAACTGGATCTCATAGATAATGAAGGGATGAGACCATCAAAGGCTATGGAACCTCATTCTAATGCTCGATAAACTTTGCCTACAGCCACTTTTGTTTCTGCTGCACAGCACGAGACCCGGTGACTCTGAAGAGCGGTGACATCAGTAACTCAGTAACGTCACCGCTCTTCAGGTATTCCGGGTCTTGCGCTGAGCTCGGCGACTGTGAAGAGCGGTATTGTTGCTACCGCCACCGCTCTTCAGAGTCGCTGGGTCTCGCCAGGTCTGGGCTAGTAGTGGGGGCGATAGACACCTCTCCATTACTTACACCAGGGATTAATAGCAGCTGACATCAACCCTAAAAATCATTACACATACCAGAATTAAATGCTTTGGCGGCTGGGAAAAGCATTAGAGTTAGCGCTATTCCCAGGCGTCGGGTGCTAACTACAAATGTCATCATCCTTGCCTGGTCTCCCTGCGATGCATTTCCATTGTATTTACATGCGCTGATCTCAGGCCACTAAATGAGTGTGATCGACAATACTTGTTTCCCTGCCTCTTTACACCAACTGAGAAAGAATGATGGGGACAGAACAATCACAATTAGATCAATCTGTCCCCATACAGTATCATGTTATCAGCAGCACATCTACAGTTTACACCGGTGATGTGCTGCTGAGAACAAGGATTTCTGTTCCCACATAAACAATCCAATCGCTTGATGAATAGGCAGCATTTTGCTTGTTTAGTATAATACACCCCATAGTCCTCCATATATTATAATGTGCACCTCAGTCTTCCATATAGTATAATACACTCCTCAGTCCACCATTTAATTTAATACACTCCTCAGTCCTCCATATTGTATAATACACTCCTCAGTTCTCCATATAGTATAATACACTCCTCAGTCCTCCATATAGTATAATACACTCCTCAGTCCTCCATATAGTATAATACACTCCTCAGTCCTCCATATAGTATAATACACTCCTCAGTCCTCCATATAGTATAATACACTCCTCATAGTCCTCCATATATTAAAATACACTGCTCAGTCCTCCATATAGTATAATACACTTCTCAGTCCTCTGTATAGTATAATGTACTGCCACAGTCCTCCAAATAGTATAACACTCCTCATAGTGCTCCATATAGTATAATGCACCGCCATTGTCATCCATGTAGTACAATTCACTTTCCATAGTATAATGCACCCCATAGTTCTTCATATAGCATAATGTATTCCCCATAGTCCTCGATACAGTACAATGCAGCCCACATATAGTATAATTATGACACTCCAGAGTATAATGCAGCCACTCCACAGAATATATTGTAGCCCCCTGAGTATAATGGAACCCCCCAGAGAATATAATGCAGCCCTCTCATATAGTATAATGCAGCCCCCCATAGAATATAATGTAGCCCCCTCATAAAGTATGATGCAATCACCCCTCATAGAATATAATACAGCCCCTATAGAATATAATGTAGCCCCCCATAGAATATAATGTAGCCCCCAGAGAATGTAATACAGCCCCCCAAAGAATTTAATACAGCTGCCCCATAGAATATAATACAGCCCCCATAGAAAGTAATACAGCCCAACTCCCCACAGAATATAATACAACTCCCCATGGAATATAATGTAGCCCCCATAGAATGTAATACAGCCCCCCATAGAATATAATACAGCACCCCCCATAGAATGTAATACAGCACAGCTCCCATAGAATATAATACAGCCCAGCCCCCATAGAATGTAATAAAGCCCCCCCAATAGAATGTAATACAGCACAGCCCCCATAGAATGTAATGCAGCCAACCCCCTTAGAATGCAATGCAGCCTGCCCCCATAGCATGTAATAAAGCCCCCAAATAGAATGTAATACAGCAATGCAATGCAGCCAGCCCCATAGAATGTAATGCAGCCAGCCCCATAGAATGTAGTGCAGCCAGCCCCCATAGAATGTAATGCAGCCAGCCCCATAGAATGTAATGCAGCCAGCCCCCATAGAATGTAATAAAGCCCCCCATAGAATGTAATACAGCACAGCCCCCATAGAATGTAATACAGCACAGCCCCCATAGAATGTAATACAGCATAGCCCTCATAGAATGTAATACAGCCCCCCCACAATTGCCCCACCATCCAGTTATCACTCATTGATATATTAAAAAAAAAAAACCACTCTACTCACCTCTCCTCGTGCCCCATGCTGCTCCCAGCTTCGATCTCAGCAGCTGCAGTCTGCCTGGCCACACAGCAGGTGCACAATGATATGACATCATCGCGCACCCGCAGTGTCAGAGCGGGGCAGAGTAGGGAATGATGGGAGAGGGAGCGACAGTGCACACCTCTCTCCTCCATCATTGCATTCAACTGTACTGGCATCATAGACACCGGTATAGTTGAATGCGGGGCAGGGCGGGCGATTGGGGGGGTGAGTCAGCGCTGGTGGGAGGAGTCAGCCCTGGAGCTGCTGATAGCGGCAGCGGCCCCCTCCCGGCACTGGCCCTTCTGGCATTTGCCAGAAGTGCCCAATGGCAAGTCCGGCCCTGATCACATCTCTCTGTTGCAGTACCTTGTAGCTTGCTCTCTGCACCATCTGGACTTGCCCAGCACGGGGATGCATTCCTCACAGACAGTTCCGCAATAAAGGAGGCACACTCCAGCTTAACTTCAATGTTAACTCTTTTGCTCAGCACAGCTTGTTCAAATACAGGCACTTCAAGTATGGCTAGTTTCACATTTGCGTTTGAATCCGCAGCATTTAATCCGCATCCGCAAGTGCAGGAAAAAAGGCATAGAAACACGTACAAACGCAGCGTTTTTTAGACGCATGCGGGAACGCTTTTCCATGCTTTTTGTCATGTGTTTGCATTTTTTGTGTGCATGGTGGAAAATTTTACAGGAGAAAAATCTAGATAACCAAACACTGTTAATGGGACTACAGAGGGCGTGTATTATGGGATATCTATATATAGACCCTAGGACTGCTGAAATCTTAACAGTGTGCTACTGTATCCTGTGTCATGATGGATCTTCACATGGAGAGCTTTTATTTCAACCTGGATTTAAGCTGTTTCTTGCCTGTACGTTTGCTTGGGAGCAGCACAGAAATCACGAAAGATGGAGAAGGACATGGCGTAGGCTTTTTTGGCGACACCCCAATATCGAACTACGTGAGAGCCGTGGAGCCTATCACATGCTGTATGGCAAGCCTAATGCCAACCCGGACAAATTCCCAGAATATACAAGGATGTCGCAAGACTCTTTCCGGGATTTGCTTGCTCGTGTCCAAGGAGCCATCTGGAGACAGGACACCCAGCTCCGTAGAGCGATTCCACCAGAGGAACGTCTGCTGGTTACATTAAGGTACGTACCAATTCTAAACAAATGCCAGTCCTAATTTTGGTTGTTCTGACATGCATTCTTTGTATTTTCCTTTATGTCTTTAGCAGAACAACACCATAAATAGAATTGATTGTTAATTTTTTTTAAATTTATTTTATTACAGATTTCTGGCAACTGGAGAGAGCTTATCATCCCTCCACTTCCAATACTGGCTTGGAATTTCTGGAATAGTTGCGGACACTTTCCGGGCTTTGTGGAATGTTCTCCGGGATGAGTTTATACCCCTACCCACCGCAGACATGAGGATTGAAATTGCTGAAAAATTCTGGAGTGTGTGTGATTTCCCCAACTGTTTGGGAGCGGTGGATGGAATGCACATCAGCATTATGAAACCAGCTAGAACAGGATTGGAGTACTTCAACTATAAAAAATATTTTTCTGTTGTGCTCATGGCAATAGCAGATGTGAACTGTCACTTCATCGCCGTGGACATTGGAGCGTTTGGCCGTGGCAACGATTCCCAGACTTTTAAGAACTCGGATATGGGGCACCGTGTGTGTCACGATATGGTATGAAATATCATAAGTAGTTCTTTTGCTAGCCTGAGTGGGCTAAGCCCCCCCTTCTTGGAGTAACAGTTGTAGCTGCAAATTCCTGGCTTTCCTTCTCAGAGAGTGTGGGGGAAGAGAGGTTTTATTGCCGAACGGAATTTACGACTAGCATTTCCTGTGTAAGCTCTTGTCCAGCTAGAACAGGAAAAATGGCTCCAAAAATTCATGAAAGATTCTTTGTTTAGTTTTTGTTAGATATTAGGCAAACGATTTAAGCTAGAAATACGAAAATATATATTCGTAGTCCCACTCGGTGTAGCTACACATCTCATGACACTCGGGTTTCTAACTCCATCTGGTAAAGAAGTAGGGTTTTCTCTGTAAATATGTATCCCAGATAGGACATATTTGATCTCATTAGAATGCTCACGTTAATCTGAGATGAATGATGAGCTTTTTAGGACGCTGACATGTTTTGTAGTGAAGTTATAGAAATCAGAGAGAATAGTTTAAAGTTTAGGCAGAATGTAGAGAGAGGAGGGTCTGGATAAGCCAGCCTTTCTGTGATGTCACAGCCTTAATGTTTTAAGTGTCTGGCAGGCTCTGAGGAGTCACTTTTTGCTGATTTCTCCTTCTGGACTGCTTTGTCCTATTGTCCTGGAAGAGCTGGTACATCCCATGGACTGGGATGTATGGAAACTGCACTAGCCTGGATGCCTGCAATGCTTTTAATATGTGAGTGTTATCTTTTCTCATTTATTCCCTTTATGTTATAATTACCCTTGTACATATTTGCAATTGTCTCATGTATAACATCTTTATAAACTATTTTTGATAACGCACTGCCTAGTTATTTTGAATGGGATATACTATTATATATTAGTTCGTTCTCCTGCTCTAAACCGTACCCTAAGTCTCTTGAAGGGAAAATACGCTACTGTTACTGTTGTGTTGGGTTAGCTTCGGACCCGTTTAATCGAAGCTGGTGGCAGCGAAAGTGTGCTGACGGTTGGATTATGCTGAAGCAACTGCGGGTTTGATAATTATTGTTCCTGCCTGTGTGGGAGTAGTTATCGCGTCGCTGCAGCGTGCCCAATAGCCAGTACATAGCAGGCAGCCTTTCTGGCGACTAATTACCCAGGGTGCAGTACCTAATCTGACCTGAGAGTAAGGGGGGCGCCAGAGAGCTGCAAGTGTTAAGTGGAACTGTAAGCGGGATATACATAAATCCCTGCAGTTCGTGGTATATAGAAAAGCAGTGGGATACCTAGAATAAGCCCCTGCTGTAAACTAAGAGGTCAATAGCCTTGTGTGTGGTTTTTCATCACATTGTTAGCAGTGGAGGGATAACTAAGATAAGCCCCCCTGCACATGTGATAGCCGTCTGTTGGCCTAAAGTCACCCTGATCCGTGACGTAGGGGTGACGGTCACGGTGTGAATCCTGACCCAGTGGTGACAGCGGTCAGGGGAATCGTGACAATTGGTGGCAAAGCGGTGGGATATCTTAGAGCATTAGTGATTTGGTTTGAGTAATCATTCCTCTCACTAAAAACTTGCAGAAAGTTCTTGCGAGGACTCTGCGCAAATAAGTTTGGAGAACGAACTCAGTGCTTTTTAGTTGTGAGACAATTGCGTACTGGTAATTATCCCCTCCCTTTCTCTTCGTTTTTCTATCCTATCTTTTATTTGGCAACCATGGTTGTGCTGGGAGAAACCTTCTATGAGCAGCAGACCAGAGACACCCTTGTCGCCTTATGCAAGTCACAGCACATTGACTCTGCAAGCAAAAACAAAGCCCAACTGGTCGCAGATCTGGTGCAATGGGAAGCCGCTCGAGACCAATCTCAGAGCTCAGAGGCCGCAGAAGCCAGCACCAGCGAACATGGTGCTGCAGCAGAGGTCCAACCACTGAATGCTGGCCCTGTTAGCGATCCGGGCGAATTGGACCCCCACCTGCAGGCGGCCTTGAAAGAATTCCCCACTGACGACCATGAGGGACGTCGGCAGCTGATTCAGCAATACCGGCAAGAGGCCCGAGCTGAGAGAGAGGCCCGAGCTGAGAGAGAGGCCCAGCGAGCCGAGCGGCAAGCGGAGCGGGAGTACCAGCTGCAGTTAGCCCAACTGCAAATGCAGGGGTCGTCCCAGCCCAGCCGTGAGCCCAGCAGCGCTCAGATACCTAAGCCCCGGCCCGATCACTTCCCTGTTATGGAGAAGGACGGAGACTTGGACACTTTTCTGCGGGCCTTTGAGAAAGCCTGCAGACAGTACCGGCTGCCTACAGATGAATGGGCCCAATACCTGACACCAGGGCTGAAAGGTAAAGCTCTGGAGGCGTTTGCTGCCCTCCCTCAAGAACAAGATGGTGACTATGAGGCCATCAAAAAGGCTCTGATAGCCAAGTACCAGCTTACACCCGAGGTGTACCGTAGAAAGTTCCGGACCCTCCAACGTGGCCCACACGACAGTTACAGTGATGTGGTGCATGGACTGGGGACCCACTTTGACCAGTGGACCCAAGGACTGTCAGTGACCACCTTTGCGCAGCTGCGAGACCTGATGATCAAAGACCAGTTCTTTCATCTTTGCCCAGCTGAGGTGCGACAGTTCGTGATGGACAGAGAACCCAAAGACGTGACGAAAGCAGCGCAGATTGCCGATGCCTATGAGGCCAACCGTAGATCGGAAGTGCGGAAGCCAGTCACCACCAGCTGGAGAGGGGGTAAGCCTGCAACCAACGCCAGTACCCCTGCCAGCCAACACACCCGAGGTCCTGGCCCTGTGGCCAACAGCACCAGACCTACCACCGAACCTCGCGCGTGTTACACCTGCAAGCGGCCTGGGCATATCAGTACCTTCTGTCCAGACAGGCCGAAGAACCCCCCAGCCAAGGCCCCAGGGCCTAATGCAGCAGTTCTTTTGGTGGGTGGTGTGGTTGGGAGGGTGTGTGACAACGTACAGCCCGTCACTGTGGGGGGCCATGTTGCTACAGGCCTCAAGGACACCGGGGCTGAACGAACCCTCATCCGACCCGAACTGGCGGCCCCTGAAGAAATCATTCCGGGGAAAACCCTAACTGTCACTGGGATTGGGGGCATCAGCTGTCCCTTACCGATGGCCCGGGTTTTTATTGATTGGGGTGCTGGGAGCGGGGTGAAGGAAGTGGGGCTGTCTGATAATTTGCCCACTGATGTTTTGTTGGGGACTGATTTGGGGAGGATGTTTGCATACTACGTTCCTGACACCCCTCCCCAATCTACTAATAAGGGTAACGTTAACCCTGATGATGATGATGATGGGAAATCGCATGTGTTACCTGACCATGCTTTATCTTGTAATGATGCATCTATTAACCATTTTTTTCCTAGGATTGATGGTGAAAATGTTGTACCTGTGCCAACTGAACCTGATAATGATTTTTCTGTGAAGGTTAATGTGTCCATAGGTACAGGCGTGCCCAGCCACGTCGCTCTGCGGAGTGAGACGGCTGAGGAACCCCTAACAGGGGCAAGTGTCGGTGCTACAGGAAATGGGGAGATGCATGGGAACCGTGAGGAAGGTGATGCCATGAAAGTGACCAGTGCCACCGAGGAAGGTAACTGGCCCATAAGTAGCACTGCCCCTGGAGTGTTGGGGGTGGATGGGGAGGTAGAGCCCATAGCAGCGCCGGCTGATGGGCCTGTAGAAACCCCCGGGGAGACAGCCTACGTAGCTGCTGTCACCCGCAGTCAGAGTGCCCGGAACGCAGATAACTGTCAGCCTTCCGGACCCTCCTCAGTCATCACGGTGACTGAACCAGAGGTGGACCCAGAGCAGGTCCAAGAGGGTTCCCGTGGGGAAGGGACCCTGACGTCACTTTTGGCTTCCCCTAGCCAGGAGTTTCAGGCCGCTCTGCACACAGATGCGAGCCTAGAGAGTTTGAGACAACTCGCCGAGACGCCCACCTCCGTGACTGATAAGGAGAGGGTGTTCTGGGAACGAGGAAGGTTATACCGGGAGACAGTACCCGGAGAATCACAAAAGGAGTGGTTGAGGGAAAGACAGCTGGTCGTCCCGCAGCAATTCCGGGGTGAGTTGTTGCGGATTGCCCATGAGATCCCGCTAGCTGGACACTTGGGGATCAGCAAAACTAAGGCCCGGCTGTCTCAACACTTCTATTGGCCTAAGATGGGGACAGATGTGTCAAACTACTGCCGCTCCTGTGTCACCTGTCAAAGAGTGGGGAAGGCAGGGCCTGCTCTTAAGGCTCCCCTGATCCCTTTGCCAGTGATAGAAGAGCCTTTCCAGAGGATCGCGGTGGACATTGTGGGCCCGCTGGCCGTCCCCAGCAGCTCTGGAAAGCAATACATCCTTACTGTGGTAGACTATGCTACCCGGTACCCAGAGGCAGTAGCTCTGTCGTCAACTAGGGCAGATAAGGTGGCGGATGCCCTGTTGGCCATCTTTTCACGTGTAGGATTTCCCAGGGAAATGCTTACTGATCAAGGGACCCAATTTATGTCTCGCCTAATGGAGGCTCTCTGTAAGAAAATGCAGGTGAAGCACCTGGTATCGAGTGCGTACCACCCACAGACCAATGGCTTGTATGAACGCTTCAATGGTACCCTCAAACAGATGCTACGCATGCTGGTTGAGACTCAAGGGCGCGACTGGGAGCGGTACCTCCCACACCTGCTGTTCGCTTACCGAGAGGTTCCGCAGGCCTCGACGGGGTTCTCCCCCTTCGAGCTCCTGTACGGCAGGCGAGTTCGGGGACCCCTTGGGTTGGTAAGAGAATCCTGGGAAGAGGAGCCGAACCCTTCTGAAGTGTCCATAGTGGAGTATGTCATGCACTTCCGTGACAAGATGCAGACCTTGACGCAGTTGGTGCATGACAACATGACGCAGGCTCAGGCTGATCAGAAGCACTGGTACGACCAGAACGCCCGGGAGCGGACCTACCACGTGGGTCAAAAGGTGTGGGTGCTGGTCCCCGTACCAACGGATAAGCTTCAGGCAGCCTGGGAGGGCCCGTACGTCGTCCACCAACAGCTCAACCCGGTCACTTACGTGGTCACGCTTGACCACGCTCGGGGTAGGCGAAAGGCCTTTCACGTCAACATGATGAAGGCTCATCACGAACGTGAACCTTTCGTCCTACCGGTCTGCAGCTTGCCCGAAGACGGTGAGGAAGACACCCTCCTGGACTTGCTGGCCCAAGCCAAGGCCAATGGGTCCATCGAGGATGTGGAGGTAAGCGCCTCGTTAACTGAACCCCAGCGGGTGCAGTTGCAAACCACACTGGAACCCTTCCGGGTCGTATTCTCCAACTGACCTGGGAGGACTGAGTTAGCCGTCCACGAGGTGGACACCGGGAATCACGCCCCACTACGGCGAACACCCTATCGAATCTCTGACCAGGTGCAGCAGACTATGCGCCAAGAGATCGATGAGATGTTACAGCTGGGGGTGATTCGACGGTCAAAGAGCGAGTGGGCATCGCCTGTAGTTCTCGTGCCAAAGAAGGACCGGACCACACGGTTCTGCGTGGACTACAGGGGGCTCAACGCCATCACAGCCTCGGATGCGCACCCAATGCCGCGCATCGAGGAGCTGCTTGAGAAGTTAGCTGGCGCAAAATACCTGACAATAATGGATTTGAGTAGAGGATACTGGCAGATTCCCCTGAGCCCCGAGGCGCAGGAGAAGTCCGCCTTTCTCACACCCTTTGGACTGTACGAGTCCACGGTCATGCCCTTCGGCATGAAGAATGCCCCTGCCACTTTCCAGCGGATGGTCAACCGCCTGCTTCAGGGACTGGAGACGTACGCCGTGGCGTACTTGGATGACATTGCCATCTTCAGTCCCTCCTGGAAGGAACACCTGCAGCATCTCGAGGAGGTGCTCAGGCGGATTCACCAAGCAGGACTGACTATCAAGCCGGGGAAGTGTCAGATGGGCAAGAGGGAGGTTCACTACCTAGGACACCGGGTAGGCGGAGGCACCCTGAAGCCAGAGCCGGAGAAAGTGGGCGCGATCGTGAACTGGCCCACTCCCGTGACCAAGAAACAGGTGATGTCCTTCTTGGGCACTGCAGGGTACTATAGGCGCTTCGTACAGCACTATAGTAGCCTGGCAAAACCTTTGACGGACCTCACCAGGAAGAAGCTACCCCACATCGTCAACTGGACAGATGGCTGTGAGGGGGCTTTCAAGGCGTTGAAAACCGCACTGTGCAACGCCCCTGTGTTGAAAGCAGTCGACAGCAGTCGACCGTTCTTGGTGCAGACCGACGCCAGCGAGTTTGGCCTTGGTGCTGTACTCAGCCAGGTTGACTCGGAGGACCAAGAGCACCCCGTGTTATACCTGAGTCGGAAACTTTTGCCGAGGGAAGTGGCCTACTCCACCATCGAGAAGGAGTGCCTGGCCATAGTCTGGGCCCTGCAGCGCTTGCAGCCCTACTTGTACGGTCACACCTTCACTGTGGTGACCGACCACAACCCTCTGCGCTGGCTAAACGCCATGTGTGGAACCAACGGCAGGTTGCTACGCTGGAGCCTTGCCCTTCAGCAGTTTGACTTCACCATTGAACATAAAACGGGCAAAGAGCATGGGAATGCAGATGGACTCTCCCGCCGGGGTGAACCTACTGAGGTGCCCATGGAGGCATACCGTGGGGTACTGCCTCCCTAGCGCACACCAAAAGGGGGAGGTGTCACGATATGGTATGAAATATCATAAGTAGTTCTTTTGCTAGCCTGAGTGGGCTAAGCCCCCCCTTCTTGGAGTAACAGTTGTAGCTGCAAATTCCTGGCTTTCCTTCTCAGAGAGTGTGGGGGAAGAGAGGTTTTATTGCCGAACGGAATTTACGACTAGCATTTCCTGTGTAAGCTCTTGTCCAGCTAGAACAGGAAAAATGGCTCCAAAAATTCATGAAAGATTCTTTGTTTAGTTTTTGTTAGATATTAGGCAAACGATTTAAGCTAGAAATACGAAAATATATATTCGTAGTCCCACTCGGTGTAGCTACACATCTCATGACACTCGGGTTTCTAACTCCATCTGGTAAAGAAGTAGGGTTTTCTCTGTAAATATGTATCCCAGATAGGACATATTTGATCTCATTAGAATGCTCACGTTAATCTGAGATGAATGATGAGCTTTTTAGGACGCTGACATGTTTTGTAGTGAAGTTATAGAAATCAGAGAGAATAGTTTAAAGTTTAGGCAGAATGTAGAGAGAGGAGGGTCTGGATAAGCCAGCCTTTCTGTGATGTCACAGCCTTAATGTTTTAAGTGTCTGGCAGGCTCTGAGGAGTCACTTTTTGCTGATTTCTCCTTCTGGACTGCTTTGTCCTATTGTCCTGGAAGAGCTGGTACATCCCATGGACTGGGATGTATGGAAACTGCACTAGCCTGGATGCCTGCAATGCTTTTAATATGTGAGTGTTATCTTTTCTCATTTATTCCCTTTATGTTATAATTACCCTTGTACATATTTGCAATTGTCTCATGTATAACATCTTTATAAACTATTTTTGATAACGCACTGCCTAGTTATTTTGAATGGGATATACTATTATATATTAGTTCGTTCTGCTGCTCTAAACCGTACCCTAAGTCTCTTGAAGGGAAAATACGCTACTGTTACTGTTGTGTTGGGTTAGCTTCGGACCCGTTTAATCGAAGCTGGTGGCAGCGAAAGTGTGCTGACGGTTGGATTATGCTGAAGCAACTGCGGGTTTGATAATTATTGTTCCTGCCTGTGTGGGAGTAGTTATCGCGTCGCTGCAGCGTGCCCAATAGCCAGTACATAGCAGGCAGCCTTTCTGGCGACTAATTACCCAGGGTGCAGTACCTAATCTGACCTGAGAGTAAGGGGGGCGCCAGAGAGCTGCAAGTGTTAAGTGGAACTGTAAGCGGGATATACATAAATCCCTGCAGTTCGTGGTATATAGAAAAGCAGTGGGATACCTAGAATAAGCCCCTGCTGTAAACTAAGAGGTCAATAGCCTTGTGTGTGGTTTTTCATCACATTGTTAGCAGTGGAGGGATAACTAAGATAAGCCCCCCTGCACATGTGATAGCCGTCTGTTGGCCTAAAGTCACCCTGATCCGTGACGTAGGGGTGACGGTCACGGTGTGAATCCTGACCCAGTGGTGACAGCGGTCAGGGGAATCGTGACAGTGTGTATGGCAAAAATTTTAATTTTCCCCAGCCACGACCTCTCCCCAACACTCAAGGTCCACCGATGCCATTTGTTATAGTTGGGGATGAGGCCTTTCAGATGTGTGAAAACCTACTAAAGCCATATTCCAGTCGGGACTTGAACCACACTAAAAGGATATTTAACTACAGACTGACCAGGGCCCGAAGAACAGTAGTGTGTACCTTTGGGATTCTTGTCTCAAAATGGCGCATTCTTACAACATACATTAATCTAAAAATGGAGAAAGTCGATGAGGTGGTCAAAGCCTGTGTGGTTCTCCACAATTACATAATGGCTAAGGAGCAACCCAACATTGAACTGGATGAACCAGTTGGAAACCCATTGCCAGATTACCAGCATCACCCGCTGTGGTCAACTGCTGAAGTTGGCCACATGCGGGACCAATTTGCTGCCTTTTTTGATTGTGATATTGGACGTGTGTCATGGCAGGACAATGTTGTGTAAATGTCCTGTAGGGATTTGGTCTGTACCAGTTATTTTTTTAAATGTTCCTAATATGTGTTGTTAATAAACTTTATTTTTTGGTATCTTGACCGTGTCTCCTATGTATTTCCTCTACAAACCAAGGCTGCCGTCACACTATCAGTATTTGTAAATAAACAAACACCGTGTGCACTGCTATATTATGGTGCAGAGACTAGGTTCCCAAACCATCCAGTAAATAATACAAAAGTCTCGCACTCAACTTAAATCTTATTGATTGATGGATTTTATTGGTACTAGGGTAGCACTGGAAACGTTTCAGCCCTTATCGAGCTTTCATCAGTCACTACAATGTTTGAAGAAAAAATATACATAAAAAACAGTGTGTAAACAAAAATAAAAACAACCAAATATATGAAACAAAGTATATACAAATTCTCACAAAGTTTTACAATAGCCAAGGAAAAATTTCATAAATTCATTAAACGTGTCACGTAGCAGTAAGAACACGCATATAAATTCTCGCTCGATAGAATTTATGGTGGATAGAGGAAACACACATACCGTGCTGTGCCTTAAAATGTGTATCGATTGTATCCTAAATTGGGATGCAGATCGTGCCTGATGCCTAGTATAGCATAAGAAAAGGATTTTATAGCAGTATAGCATGGACTAAGAACAATGAAGCCCTGATAAAAAGAAGTTATACTTACAGTCAAATGACTGCTAAGGGATAAGGTGGTGATTTCGTGTAGTACACAGAAATTAGAGACTAGAAGAGCTGTGAACAAAGGTAGGGGAGAGAAAAGGTTCATAACCATGTATAATGGGGCTGCATACTGTGGTAACATCCTAATGTGTGATTTACCTTGTATAGGTAATGTAAACGGTAGGAGGTAATAACCTCAAGGGCGGCCAGCATAAGAGCAGGGGCTAGAAGAAATATAATAGAAATCAGGGAATAACAAGTCCATATGGATCCACTTAGAAGGGCTGTGTCAGGGTGCGATACGACATACCTGGAGGGAAAACCGCCTGGATGCGTGTGATGTCCTCTGAGACGCGGAGTCCACCGCTAGTCTAGGGTATGTGTGGAGAACCGCGCTTTTTAAACCCAGCACTAACCCAGTGATGGAGCGCCGAGACCGGAAGTGACGTCAGAAGTCCCGGTCAGGGCGGAAGTTAATGGCCGTGCGTTTCACTGTGTGGACATGCGTTCCACCAGTAAAGCGCTATGATGGATATGCCTAGAATCAACATACAAAGCTAACGGGCCGTGCTATCATGAAAAAACATTAGCGGGGATACGTCATAGATGTATGTTTGATATAGGATGATTATAGTGTATTGGGTGGGAGGGATATGAAGAAAGGAGGGGTAATGGGAGGAGAATGGATATGATAGGGAGTACCGTTTGTACATTCATTCCACCCCTTTATGTACAGATTACATAGGCCTATACGTAGCAATTGGCCAATCCTTTCAAATGCCTATCCCAATGTCAAGGAATTTCAAAATCCATTCCTCCCATGCTTTAAACGAGCCCCAAGTTTGCGGGACAATCTAGTGAAGGCGGATATTGGCACGAATACTATCACACGGCAAAGGTTCCTGAGTACACCAAGGGAGGGTACTTAACCCTGTTTACGTTGTGTCCAGTGCAACAACGTTCAAAAAGGCAATGCAGTCAGACACCCACATTCTGGAAAAGAATTTAAAATCAGAGGGTATTTCACATGTGACTCTACATACGTGATATATGTGATAAAATGTGTCATGATCCCAATGGCAGGGGATCACAAAAGGACAAGCACAAAAACAAAACAAGCTCTAGGGTGATGGAACCTGAGCTGACCGCGATCCTGAACCTAAACACACAACTAGCAGTAGCCGGGGAACGTGCCTACGATGATTCCTAGACGTCTCGCGCCAGCCGAAGGATTAACTTCCCCTATTAGAAGAAACACAGACCTCACTTGCCTCCAGAGAAACACCCCACAGAAATAGCAGCCCCCCACATGTAATAACGGTGAAATGAGAGGAAAGCACATACGTAGTTATGAAAATAGAGTCAGCAAAAATGAGGCCCGCTAAAGCTAGATAGCAGAGGATACAAAAGTGAACTGCGCGGTCAGCGAAAAACCCTTCAAAAAACCATCCTGAAATTACTTGAACTCATGTGCCAACTCATGGAACATGAGGAGTAATTTCAGCCCACTAGAGCAACCAGCAGCAAGGAATCACATATCTGCAAGCTGGACTAAGACAAAAATTAAGCAAAACGTGGAACAGGAAAATCAAAACTTAGCTTGTCCTGAAGATAACAGACGCAGGGAGCAGAGGTAAAAAGACACGCTGATTACATTGATAGCCGGTGAGGAAATGACAAAAAAGCCAGGTTAAATAGGAAACTCCCATAACCTGATGGAACAGGTGGACACCAGAGACCGCAGAGAACACAAGTCACCCAGTACCATCAGTAACCACCAGAGGGTGCCCAAAAACAGAACTCACAACAAAAATTCCCGTGTGGCTTGCTGTATGTGGGGGAGACGTCACAATCAATTAGGGACAGAGTGTCTAAACACAAATCCACCATTCACTGTAACAACCTTTTACTCCCATTACCCCATCATTTTCATGCATTGAAACATAGTATTGCACAATTGAAATTTCAAGTCCTAGAGCAAGTCCCTAAACAACGTAGGGGGGGAGATAGAACACTTATGCTTAAGAGACGTGAAGCATACTGGATCCATACGTTAGACACATTATCACCCAAAGGTCTTAATAGGGATTATGAGCTGTCTGCATTTATATGAGGATACTGTATAAAGTTCTTGCCATATCATGGATAAGAATGTTGTTGGTTTATGTACTGACTTTGAATTTTGTCTTTTAGAGCCGTCTATACTAACGATGAGTGGCACTTCACGAATCACCACCTGAAGCACCACTCTCTGTGCCACTATTCACCACGGAAACGTATCTGTGTATGAATGACACTGCTGCCACTGTCTTGCTTCATCTTTGTATGTCCATCGATATAGATCATCAGACACAGCATAGCACGCACACACTTTGTGCTACACTATGGTATCATAGATCATATAATATGCACGTCCTATTCCCTCTACGTAGCCCTTTTATCCCATAGTTTCTACCTCTGCTATACTCCCTATCATTATATCCATTCTCCTCCCATTACCCCTCCTTTCTTCATATCCCTCCCACCCAATACACTATAATCATCCTATATCAAACATACATCTATGACGTATCCCCGCTAATGTTTTTTCATGATAGCACAGCCCGTTAGCTTTGTATGTTGATTCTAGGCATATCCATCATAGCGCTTTACTGGTGGAACGCATGTCCACACAGTGAAACGCACGGCCATTAACTTCCGCCCTGACCGGGATTTCTGACGTCACTTCCGGTCTCGGCGCTCCATCACTGGGTTAGTGCTGGGTTTAAAAAGCGCGGTTCTCCACACATACCCTAGACTAGCGGTGGACTCCGCGTCTCAGGGGACATCACACGCATCCAGGCGGTTTTCCCTCCAGGTATGTCGTATCGCACCCTGACACAGCCCTTCTAAGTGGATCCATATGGACTTGTTATTCCCTGATTTCTATTATATTCCTTCTAGCCCCTGATCTTATGCTGGCCGCCCTTGAGGTTATTACCTCCTACCGTTTACATTACCTATACAAGGTAAATCACACATTAGGATGTTACCACAGTATGCAGCCCCATTATACATGGTTATGAACCTTTTCTCTCCCCTACCTTTGTTCACAGCTCTTCTAGTCTCTAATTTCTGTGTACTACACGAAATCACCACCTTATCCCTTAGCAGTCATTTGACTGTGAGTATGACTTCTTTTTATCAGGGCTTCATTGTTCTTAGTCCATGCTATACTGCTATAAAATCCTTTTCTTATGCTATACTAGGCATCAGGCACGATCTGCATCCCAATTTAGGATACAATCGATACACATTTTAAGGTACAGCACGGTATGTGTGTTTCCTCTATCCACCATACATTCTATCGAGCGAGAATTTATATGCGTGTTCTTACTGCTACGTTACACGTTTAATGAATTTATGAAATATTTCCTTGGCTATTGTAAAACTTTGTGAGAATTTGTATATACTTTGTTTCATATATTTGGTTGTTTTTATTTTTGTTTACACACTGTTTTTTATGTATATTTTTTCTTCAAACATTGTAGTGACTGAGGAAAGCTCGATAAGGGCTGAAACGTTTCCAGTGCTACCCTAGTACCAATAAAATCCATCAATCAATAAGATTTAAGTTGAGTGCGAGACTTTTGTATTATTTACTATCAGTATTTGGTCAGTATTTTACATTAGTATTTGTAAGCCAAAACCAGGAGTGTGTGATAAATGCAGAAGTGGTAAATATGTTTCTATTAGGCTGGAGTCACACTCAGCATAGGGAAATATGGTCCGTATTTTACATGCGTAATACGCAGAAATGATCCCAAAACAATGATCCGTATGTCAGCCATAGGCAGGGTGTGTCTGCGTATTTTACGCTTGTTAACCTCCGTATGCAATCCGTATGGCATCCGTATTGCGTTTTTTTCTCGCAACCAGACAAAATGGACATAACGGTTTTGAGGCCTGGAATTTATTTAAATCCTCAGTATAATCCTATTTAAGGCCTCTACAACAGGTGGAACCCTCCCTTATGGACATTTTGTTGCTGTGCTTGTGTAGGTGTTTTGGTGGTACTTGGGCAGCATGTGTGACCTCCTGCAATTCACACCAACTCAGTGGGTGTTATTTAATTGGGTGTTGTCACGCCGCTTTGGCCACCCATACCCCGTGATAGTTGATCCGTGAAGGAGGAGAAGAAGAATGTGGGTGCATCCACTTTTGCGGCAACGCCTCACTAAAGGCCATTTTCACAGGCTATTTTCATCTCTGCGGACACATCCGGGAAAATTCTTCCAGTACTGTCGCATGACAATATCCACATTTGATATCTTGTTGGAGACAGTACGTCCTGGAATCACATTTCATGATACAAGGATGTGGAAATGCATATCTGTAGAGGAGCGTCTTCTACTTACATTACGGTATGTAGTCATCATACTCACACACTGTATGTAGATGATGATTTTAGTTACTATTTTTCTTTTCAAGCCATCTGATTTAAATTATATCATCAAAATTTTAGGAAAGCATATCTAAATATGTAGTAAATGTAAAATGTTAGTATCCATTGTAAATTTATGAAGGTACACTCGCCTCCTGCCTTTTGTTTTCCTCATAATACTTTTGTCTACTAGGGTTTTAGAAAAGCATTGTTACTTAGCTAATTTTTGTTTTTTTGTGTGCTTTCAGAATCCTGTCAAATGGATTATCTTATGCGGGCCTACATCTTGAATTTCTCATAGGACGATCCACTATTTCAGGCATAGTGCGGAATACATGTGTGCAAATATGGGGCAAACTACACGAACTTGTGATGCCTAAGCCAAAAATGGAGGATTGGCCGAAAATAACCCATTGTTTTTCTGATGGTTGTCAATTTCCGCACTGTATTGGAGCCCTGGATGGGGAACATATCAGGGTGCGTAAGCCGCCGAACTCAGGCACCCAATTCTATAATTATAAGCCTTTTTTCTCTGTAGTTCTGTTAGCTGTAGTTGACTGTAATTACAGGTTTATAATTGTAGATATTGAGGCCTATGGGTGAACTGGAGACTCTAGAGTCTTCAATGCGTCCATTATGGGTCGGCGGCTACGTGAAAACCAGTTGGACCTCCCACCACCACGACAACTCCCAGGCTCCAATGCTGAAGCAGTGCCATATGTTTTTGTCGCAGATGAGTCCTTCCAATTGAGCAGGAATGTCATGAGGCCTTTTCCCCGGCGCAACCTGGACCACCGGCGGCATGTATTTAACGTCAGACTTTCCCGGGCACGGCGACTGGTGGAGTGTGCCTTTGGCTCTGCACCGTTCATTATTGCCCCATAGCTGTGCCATATAGTGCTCTGCACCGTTCATTATTGCCCCATAGCTGTGCCATATAGTGTTCTGCACCATTCATTATTGCCCCATAGCTGTGCCATATAGTGCTCTGCACCGTTCATTATTGCCCCATAGCTGTGCCATATAGTGCTCTGCGCCGTTCATTATTGCCCCATAGCTGCCATATAGTGCTCTGCACTGTTCATTATTGCCCCATAGCTGCCATATAGTGCTCTGCACTGTTCATTATTGCCCCTTAGCTGTGCCATATAGTGCTCTGCACCGTTCATTCTTGCCCCATAGCTGTGCCATATAGTGCTCTGCACCGTTCATTATTGCCCCATAGCTGTGCCATATAGTGCTCTGCACTGTTCATTATTGCCCCTTAGCTGTGCCATATAGTGCTCTGCACCGTTCATTTTTGTCCCATAGCTGTGCCATATAGTGCTCTGCACCGTTCATTATTGCCCCATAGCTGTGCCATATAGTGCTCTGCACCATTCATTATTGCCCCATAGCTGTGCCACATAGTGCTCTGCACCGTTCATTATTGCCCCATAGCTGTGCCATATAGTGTTCTGCACCGTTCATTATTGCCCCATAGCTGTGCCATATAGTGCTCTGCACCGTTCATTTTTGTCCAATAGCTGTGCCATATAGTGCTTTGCACCGTTCATTATTGCCCCATAGCTGTGCCATATAGTGCTCTGCACTGTTCATTATTACCTCATAGCTGTGCCATATAGTGCTCTGCACCGTTCATTATTGCCCCATAGCTGTGCCATATAGTGCTCTGCACCGTTTATTATTGCCCCATAGCTGTGCCATATAGTGCTCTGCACCGTTCATTATCGCCCCATAGCTGTGCCATATAGTGCTCTGCACCGTTCATTATTGCCCCATAGCTGTGCCATATAGTGCTCTGCACTGTTCATTATTGCCCCATAGCTGTGCCATATAGTGCTCTGCACCGTTCATTATTGCCCCATAGCTGCCATATAGTGCTCTGCACCGTTCATTATTGCCCCATAGCTGTGCCATATAGTGCTCTGCGCCGTTCATTATTGCCCCATAGCTGCCATATAGTGCTCTGCACTGTTCATTATTGCCCCATAGCTGCCATATAGTGCTCTGCACTGTTCATTTTTGTCCCATAGCTGTGCCATATAGTGCTCTGCACCATTCATTATTGCCCCTTAGCTGTGCCATATAGTGCTCTGCACCGTTCATTTTTGTCCCATAGCTGTACCATATAGTGCTCTGCACCGTTCATTATTGCCCCATAGCTGTGCCATGTAGTGCTCTGCACCATTCATTATTGCCCCATAGCTGTGCCACATAGTGCTCTGCACCGTTCATTCTTGTCCCATAGCTGTGCCATATAGTGCTCTGCACCGTTCATTATTGCCCCATAGCTGTGCCATATAGTGCTCTGCACCGTTCATTTTTGTCCAATAGCTGTGCCATATAGTGCTCTGCACCGTTCATTATTGCCCCATAGCTGTGCCATATAGTGCTCTGCACCGTTCATTATTGCCCCATAGCTGTGCCATATAGTGCTCTGCACCATTCATTATTGCCCCATAGCTGTGCCATATAGTGCTCTGCACGTTCATTATTGCCCCATAGCTGTGCCATATAGTGCTCTGCACTGTTCATTATTGCCCCATAGCTGTGCCATATAGTGCTCTGCACTGTTCATTATTGCCCCATAGCTGTGCCATATAGTGCTCTGCACCGTTCATTATTGCCCCATAGCTGTGCCATATAGTGCTCTGCACCATTCATTATTGCCCCATAGCTGTGCCATATAGTGCTCTGCACCGTTCATTATTGCCCCATAGCTGTGCCATATAGTGCTCTGCACCGTTCATTTTTGTCCAATAGCTGTGCCATATAGTGCTCTGCACCGTTCATTATTGCCCCATAGCTGTGCCATATAGTGCTCTGCACCGTTCATTTTTGTCCAATAGCTGTGCCATATAGTGCTCTGCACCGTTCATTCTTGCCCCATAGCTGTGCCATATAGTGCTCTGCACTGTTCATTTTTGCCCCATAGCTGTGCCATATAGTGCTCTGCACCGTTCATTTTTGTCCCGTAGCTGTGCCATATAGTGCTCTGCACCGTTCATTTTTGCCCCGTAGCTGTGCCATATAGTGCTCTGCATCGTTCATTATTGCCCCATAGCTGTGCCATATAGTGCTCTGCACCGTTCATTCTTGCCCCATAGCTGTGCCATATAGTGCTCTGCACCGTTCATTATTGCCCCATTGATGTACCATAGAAAGCTGTGCCATTGCTGCTGCTGCTGCAATAAAAAAAATGCCATACTCACCTCTCTTGCTTGCAGCTCCCAGCGTCCGGTCCCGGCGTCTCCCCGCACTGACTGATCAGGCAGAGGGCGGCGCGCACACTATATTCGTCATCGCGTCCTCTGACCTGTACAGTCAGAGCGGAGAGACGCCGGGAAGATGGAGCGGCGCCGGGAAGATGGAGCGACGCCCGGCGTGTGGAACGGGGATAGGTAAATATGACATACTTACCTGCACCCGGCGTCCTGCTCCTTCTCCCGGACAGCTGGTCTTCGGTGCCGCAGCCTTTTCCTATATCAGCAGTCACCATTACCGCTGATTAGAGAAATGAATATGCGGCTCCACCCCTATGGGAGTGGAGTCCACATTCATTTTTCTAATGAGCGGTCCCACGTGACCGCTGTACAGGGGAAGAACTGCAGCACCCGAAGACCGTGGGACGGCAGGGGGAGCGCCAGGATCGCCGGGACTAGGTAAGTATGCCTCAGCGCCCTCTCCCCCTCACCCGCCGACCCTGCCACCCACCGTAACTCGAGTATAAGCCGAGAGGGGCACTTTTAGCCCAAAAATTTGGGCTGAAAATCTCGGCTTATACTCGAGTATATAGGGTATATATATATATACAGTGCCTACAAATAGTATTCAACCCCCTGCAGATTTTGCAGGTTTAATAAGATGCAAATAAGTTAGAGCCTTCAAACTTCAAACAAGAGCAGGATTTATTAACAGATGCATAAATCTTACAAACCAAAAAGTTTTGTTGCTCAGTTCAATTTTTATAAATTTTAAACATGTTGTGGGTCAATTATTATTCAACCCCTAGGTTTAATATTTTGTGGAATAACCTTTGTTTGCAATTACAGCTAATAATCGTCTTTTATAAGACCTGATCAGGCCGGCACAGGTCTCTGGAGTTATCTTGGCCCACTCCTCCATGCAGATCTTCTCCAAGTTATTTAGGTTCTTTGGGTGTCTCATGTGGACTTTAATCTTGAGCTCCTTCCACAAGTTTTCAATTGGGTTAAGGTCAGGAGACTGACTAGGCCACTGCAGCACCTTGATTTTTTGCCTCTTGAACCAGGCCTTGGTTTTCTTGGCTGTGTGCTTTGGGTCTTTGTCTTGTTGGAAGATGAAATGACGACCCATCTTAAGATCCTTGATGGAGGAGCGGAGGTTCTTGGCCAAAATCTCCAGGTAGGCCGTGCTATCCATCTTCCCATGGATGCGGACCAGATGGCCAGGCCCCTTGGCTGAGAAACAGCCCCACAGCATGATGCTGCCACCACCATGCTTGACTGTAGGGATGGTATTCTTGGGGTCGTATGCAGTGCCATCCAGTCTCCAAATTTCACATGTGTGGTTGGCACCAAAGATCTCGATCTTGGTCTCATCAGACCAGAGAACCTTGAACCAGTCAGTCTCAGAGTCCTCCAAGTGATCATGAGCAAACTGTAGATGAGCCTTGACATGACGCTTTGAAAGTAAAGGTACCTTACGGGCTCGTCTGGAACGGAGACCATTGCGGTGGAGTACGTTACTTATGGTATTGACAGAAACCAATGTCCCCACTGCCATGAGATCTTCCCAGAGCTCCTTCCTTGTTGTCCTTGGGTTAGCCTTGACTCTTCGGACAAGCCTGGCCTCGGCACGGGAGGAAACTTTCAAAGGCTGTCCAGGCCGTGGAAGGCTAAGGGTATGTGTCCACGTTCAGGATTGCATCAGGATTTGGTCAGGATTTTACATCAGTATTTGTAAGCCAAAACCAGGAGTGGAACAATTAGAGGAAAAGTATAATAGAAACATATGCACCACTTCTGCATTTATCACCCACTGCTGGTTTTGGCTTACAAATACTGACGTAAAATCCTGACCAAATCCTGATGCAATCCTGAACGTGGACACATACCCTAACAGTAGTTCCATAAGCCTTCCACTTCCGGATGATGCTCCCAACAGTGGAGACAGGTAGGCCCAACTCCTTGGAAATGGTTTTGTACCCCTTGCCAGCCTTGTGACCCTCCACGATCTTGTCTCTGATGGCCTTGGAATGCTCCTTTGTCTTTCCCATGTTACATAGTAACATAGTAACATAGTAACATAGTTAGTAAGGCCGAAAAGAGACATTTGTCCATCCAGTTCAGCCTATATTCCATCATAATAAATACCCAGATCTACGTCCTTCTACAGAACCTAATAATTGTATGATACAATATTGTTCTGCTCCAGGAAGACATCCAGGCCTCTCTTGAACCCCTCGACTGAGTTCGCCATCACCACCTCCTCAGGCAAGCAATTCCAGATTCTCACTGCCCTAACAGTAAAGAATCCTCTTCTATGTTGGTGGAAAAACCTTCTCTCCTCCAGACGCAAAGAATGCCCCCTTGTGCCCGTCACCTTCCTTGGTATAAACAGATCCTCAGCGAGATATTTGTATTGTCCCCTTATATACTTATACATGGTTATTAGATCGCCCCTCAGTCGTCTTTTTTCTAGACTAAATAATCCTAATTTCGCTAATCTATCTGGGTATTGTAGTTCTCCCATCCCCTTTATTAATTTTGTTGCCCTCCTTTGTACTCTCTCTAGTTCCATTATATCCTTCCTGAGCACCGGTGCCCAAAACTGGACACAGTACTCCATGTGCGGTCTAACTAGGGATTTGTACAGAGGCAGTATAATGCTCTCATCATGTGTATCCAGACCTCTTTTAATGCACCCCATGATCCTGTTTGCCTTGGCAGCTGCTGCCTGGCACTGGCTGCTCCAGGTAAGTTTATCATTAACTAGGATCCCCAAGTCCTTCTCCCTGTCAGATTTACCCAGTGGTTTCCTGTTCAGTGTGTAATGGTGATATTGATTCCCTCTTCCCATGTGTATAACCTTACATTTATCATTGTTAAACCTCATCTGCCACCTTTCAGCCCAAGTTTCCAACTTATCCAGATCCATCTGTAGCAGAATACTATCTTCTCTTGTATTAACTGCTTTACATAGTTTTGTATCATCTGCAAATATCGATATTTTACTGTGTAAACCTTCTACCAGATCATTAATGAATATGTTGAAGAGAACAGGTCCCAATACTGACCCCTGCGGTACCCCACTGGTCACAGCGACCCAGTTAGAGACTATACCATTTATAACCACCCTCTGCTTTCTATCACTAAGCCAGTTACTAACCCATTTACACACATTTTCCCCCAGACCAAGCATTCTCATTTTGTGTACCAACCTCTTGTGCGGCACGGTATCAAACGCTTTGGAAAAATCGAGATATACCACGTCCAATGACTCACCGTGGTCCAGCCTATAGCTTACCTCTTCATAAAAACTGATTAGATTGGTTTGACAGGAGCGATTTCTCATAAACCCATGCTGATATGGAGTTAAACAGTTATTCTCATTGAGATAATCCAGAATAACATCCCTCAGAAACCCTTCAAATATTTTACCAACAATAGAGGTTAGACTTACTGGCCTATAATTTCCAGGTTCACTTTTAGAGCCCTTTTTGAATATTGGCACCACATTTGCTATGCGCCAGTCCTGCGGAACAGACCCTGTCGCTATAGAGTCACTAAAAATAAGAAATAATGGTTTATCTATTACATTACTTAGTTCTCAGTACTCGTGGGTGTATGCCATCCGGACCCGGAGATTTATCTATTTTAATCTTATTTAGCCGGTTTCGCACCTCTTCTTGGGTTAGATTGGTGACCCTTAATATAGGGTTTTCACTGTTTCTTGGGATTTCACCTAGCATTTCATTTTCCACCGTGAATACCGTGGAGAAGAAGGTGTTTAATATGTTAGCTTTTTCCTCGTCATCTACAACCATTCTTTCCTCACTATTTTTTAAGGGGCCTACATTTTCAGTTTTTATTCTTTTACTATTGATATAGTTGAAAAACAGTTTGGGATTAGTTTTACTCTCCTTAGCAATGTGCTTCTCTGTTTCCTTTTTGGCAGCTTTAATTAGTTTTTTAGATAAAGTTTTTTTCTCCCTATAGTTTTTTAGAGCTTCAATGGTGCCATCCTGCTTTAGTAGTGCAAATGCTTTCTTTTTACTGTTAATTGCCTGTCTTACTTCTTTGTTTAGCCACATTGGGTTTTTCCTATTTCTAGTCCTTTTATTCCCACAATGTATAAACCGCTTACACTGCCTATTTAGGATGTTCTTAAACATTTCCCATTTATTATCTGTATTCTCATTTCTGAGGATATTGTCCCAGTCTACCAGATTAAGGGCATCTCTAAGCTGTTCAAACTTTGCCTTCCTAAAGTTCAATGTTTTTGTGACTCCCTGACAAGTCCCCCTAGTGAAAGACAGGTGAAACTGCACAATATTGTGGTCGCTATTTCCTAAATGCCCAACCACCTGCAGATTTGTTATTCTGTCAGGTCTATTAGATAGTATTAGGTCTAAAAGTGCTGCTCCTCTGGTTGGATTCTGCACCAATTGTGAAAGATAATTTTTCTTGGTTATTAGCAGAAACCTGTTGCCTTTATGGGTTTCACAGGTTTCTGTTTCCCAGTTAATATCCGGGTAGTTAAAGTCCCCCATAACCAGGACCTCATTATGGGTTGCAGCTTCATCTATCTGCTTTAGAAGTAGACTTTCCATGGTTTCTGTTATATTTGGGGGTTTGTAACAGACCCCAATGAGAATTTTGTTACCATTTTTCCCTCCATGAATTTCAACCCATATGGACTCGACATCCTCATTCCCTTCGCTAATATCCTCCCTTAAAGTGGACTTTAGACAAGACTTTACATAGAGACAAACCCCTCCTCCTCTCCGATTTTTACGATCCTTTCTAAACAGACTGTAACCCTGTAAGTTAACTGCCCAGTCATAGCTTTCATCTAACCATGTCTCGGTTATTCCCACTATGTCAAAGTTACCTGTAGATATTTCTGCTTCTAGTTCTTCCATCTTGTTTGTCAGGCTTCTGGCGTTTGCGAGCATGCAGTTTAGAGGATTTTGTTTTGTTCCAATCTCCTCACTGTGGATTGTTTTAGAAATGTTCTTACCTCCCTTCTGAGTATGTTTTCCTGGGTCGTCTTTGTTCGAGTCTAATGTTTTTCTTCCCGTCCCCTCTACTTCTAGTTTAACGCCCTCCTGATGAGTGTAGCGAGTCTTCTGGCGAATGTGTGTTGACCATGTATGAGTGCTGTTCACAAGTTTGAGGAGGGTCTTAAATAGTCAGAAAAGGCTGGAAAGAGAGATAATTAATCCAAACATGTGAAGCTCATTGTTCTTTGTGCCTGAACTACTTCTTAATACTTTAGGGGAATCAAACAGAATTCTGGTGGGTTGAGGGGTTGAATAATAAATGACCCTCTGAAAAGACTTTGTTTATTTTTTTTAAAAATTGTGAAAAGAAATAACATTCTTTTTTGCTGCAGTGCATTTCACACTTCCAGGCTGATCTACAGTCCAAATGTCACAATGCCAAGTTAATTCCAAATGTGTAAACCTGCTAAATCTGCAGGGGGTTGAATACTACTTGTAGGCACTGTATATATATATATATATATATATATATATATATATATATATATGTATATATATATATATATATATATATATCTTATTCTTTTTTTCACATAATGCATAAATTACTTAAATTAGTTAACCATGTGTGTTTCTGTGATTTATTTGCCTGATTGTTATCAGCCGAGTAATTGAGTATGATATTGTAATGATTGGTCCAGCAACATAAAATTGACTTTTGAATATATATTTTTACTTATATCAAAAGTCTTTTTTTGGGCAAACACCATATTGATATCATATGGTTTTATATCTAAATGTAAGCAACCAAAAAACATTTTTAAACAAAAGCATACCGAAGTGCTATCACAGCAGAATAAAATAAAAAAATTTCTTACAGCAAAATATAAAACCAAAGCTTAAAAAAACAATATACATTACAGATTTCTGTAAGTTGGTGGAGGTGATGGCGGAAGCTCAGGGTCCTGATCAGGTGGCCTTTGTTAGGCCAATTGTACATCATCTTGGGAGTATGATGTCTGACCCTGCTCTAAATGAGGCCCTTGCTCATATTGGCCAGTTGTGTGTTGGCTCAAATAATAAGGGTTTTGACTATGGCCCTCATGATATTGTAAATAAGGCCTTGCCTCATAACCCCCACCAATATGGCCATGTCGTCCAATCCCTGGGTCTGGACAAGTGGCCATATTGGGAAGGTTGATGGTATGATGGCATATGGTAATGTGCTGGCCTTGGTGGGTTTTGGGTGGGAAGGAGTAGAGGTGTAGGCACACGTGGAGGGGGTGCTTCAAATACTTGTTGAGCATGCACCTGTTGAGATGATGGAAGGCGCAGGACATTACGTGCTGACAGCCATCTCTCAATGAACTCAAACAATTCATAAGGTTCATTTGGTGTGGTACATGCATCAATAAGTGTGTGAAAACACCCTCTCACACGTAGCCTCACCTCACGGGGTATGGTGCGGAGGTACCGGGCCAGGCTCCCCGCATAGGTCTCCCCACCATCATCCTGTGCAGCCCTGGCCAAATAATTAGGGACCCCAATGTCCACATTCCTGCGATAGTCTTGCAGCTCTCTCCTGCGGCCATGGCGGGAAATGACAGCATGCTGTGGAGATGTCTCCAGTGGAACAGTAGGGCTGCTACTGTTTCAAGGATCATCCTGGCTTACTGGAACTGGTGCTGCTGTGGGTGGTGGTGCAGCTTCTTGGCCAGTTGTTGCCGGATCTTGTGGTGCAAATAAAGAAGTTCCATGAGGCATGTTGCGGCTGGTATTCAACTACTGCCCTCTAGAGTTGAGCGACCTTGACCTTTTTAGAGTCGAGCCGGGTTTCGCGAAACCCGACTATCTCAAAAGTCGGGTCGAGTGAAATCGGCCGATTATGACATAAAGTCGGGATCGACCGAAACACGAAACCCAATGCAAGTCAATGGGGCAGCATAGTCGGCAGTGAGTGGGGGCCAGGAAAACACCTAGAGTGCCCATTTTAATGTCAAAACCATCCATTCTTCTTAATGAAGCTTGTCAAGCGTAATTTACCTTATAATAATTGGAAGGCATTTGAAATTGGGGGTCATTTGGCTAAAGTTGTGGTGGGTAGGGCTGGTTCAAGTAATTAGTGGGCCCAGGAAATCTGGACCACGTCACGGCAGTGGAGCAGGGAGAGGTAAGTATTTCAACTTTGCAAGTGCTGTGAACCTGAGCAAGCAGGGGGGGCCCACTCGTTGGCATTGGCACTGGCACAGGGCCCCTCAAAGTACAGCGGTGTGTTTGCACGGCGGGGGCGCCTCCCACCGGCAGCAACACTTTTGCGTACCATGAGAGGCCCTGTGCCAGTGACGTCGCCAACTAGTATTCCTCCCCCCACCTGATGAAGGAACCTGCACTTTCATCTGCACCTTCCTGTTTGTCCCCGTGTAAGGTGGTATGGTATGCGGGAAGGGGGACCTGACTTTCAGCAGGGTCACAATCTTGCAGTGTAGCGTGCACGGGAAATGTTGCGTTATGGGTCAATGTACCAGCAGACTCATCTATCACTGGCTGGGCAATGGGCAGGATGAGGAGGAAACACAGATATAGGCCCAAAGAATAAAGTGGGCTAAATGCAGTTCAAAATTGGTAATACAGGACTAATCAGGGGGCATTGCAGTGGAGGACAACTGGAATGAGAGGCTGACACAGAGAGTAGGCCCAAATCAGTAAGTAGTCGAAATGCAGTTCAAAATTGGCAACAGTAGTAAACAGGCGGCACAGCTTTGTTCAGTGGAGGAGAACAGCAAGGAGTGGCAGACACCGATAGTAGGCCCCAAACCAACTAGTACGCCAAATGCAGTTGTTCCGTTTAACCACAATTTAATGAGAGCCTGAAGATAGAAGTTCAGGAAAGGCAACCTGGAGAACACCTTGGAGTGGAACACACCATCTCTCTACACCCCATACCCAATTTGTAGGTCTAATGCAGCGTAGTTTCCAACAACTACTAAACGAGAGCATGATGATCGAAGCACCTTGGAGTGGAACAAACCATCTCTCTACACCCCATACCCAATTTGTAGGCCTAATGCAGCGTAGTTTCCAACAACTACTAAACGAGAGCATGATGATCGAAGCATTGGCGAGGAAACCTGGGGAACACCTTGGAGTGGAACACACCATCTCTCTACAGTGGAACACACCATCTCTCTACACCCCATACCCAATTTGTAGGCCTAATGCAGCGTAGTTTCCAACAACTACTAAACGAGAACCGGAAGATCGAAGCAATGGAGAGGAAACCTGGGGAACACCTTGGAGTGTAACACACCATCTCTCTACACCCCATACCCAATTTGTAGGCCTAATGCAGCGTAGTTTCCAACAACTACTAAACGAGAGCCGGAAGATCGAAGCAATGGAGAGGAAACCTGGGGAACACCTTGGAGTGTAACACACCATCTCTCTACACCCCATACCCAATTTGTAGGCCTAATGCAGCGTAGTTTCCAACAACTACTAAACGAGAGCCGGAAGATCGAAGCAATGGAGAGGAAACCTGGGGAACACCTTGGAGTGTAACACACCATCTCTCTACACCCCATACCCAATTTGTAGGCCTAATGCAGCGTAGTTTCCAACAACTACTAAACGAGAGCCGGAAGATCGAAGCAATGGAGAGGAAACCTGGGGAACACCTTGGAGTGTAACACACCATCTCTCTACACCCCATACCCAATTTGTAGGCCTAATGCAGCGTAGTTTCCAACAACTACTAAACGAGAGCATGAAGATCGAAGCAATGGAGAGGAAACCTGGGGAACACCTTGGAGTGGAACACACCATCTCTCTACACCCCATACCCAATTTGTAGGCCTAATGCAGCGTAGTTTCCAACAACTACTAAACGAGAGCATGATGATCGAAGCATTGGCGAGGAAACCTGGGGAACACCTTGGAGTGGAACACACCATCTCTCTACAGTGGAACACACCATCTCTCTACACCCCATACCCAATTTGTAGGCCTAATGCAGCGTAGTTTCCAACAACTACTAAACGAGAGCCGGAAGATCGAAGCTCAGGAAAGGCAACCTGGGGAACACCTTGGAGTGGAACACACCATTTCTCTACACCCCATACCCAATTTGTAGGCCTAATGCAGCGTAGTTTCCAACAACTACTAAACGAGAGCCGGAAGATCGAAGCAATGGAGAGGAAACCTGGGGAACACCTTGGAGTGTAACACACCATCTCTCTACACCCCATACCCAATTTGTAGGCCTAATGCAGCGTAGTTTCCAACAACTACTAAACGAGAGCCGGAAGATCGAAGCAATGGAGAGGAAACCTGGGGAACACCTTGGAGTGTAACACACCATCTCTCTACACCCCATACCCAATTTGTAGGCCTAATGCAGCGTAGTTTCCAACAACTACTAAACGAGAGCATGATGATCGAAGCATTGGCGAGGAAACCTGGGGAACACCTTGGAGTGGAACACACCATCTCTCTACAGTGGAACACACCATCTCTCTACACCCCATACCCAATTTGTAGGCCTAATGCAGCGTAGTTTCCAACAACTACTAAACGAGAGCCGGAAGATCGAAGCTCAGGAAAGGCAACCTGGGGAACACTTTGGAGTGGAACACACCATCTCTCTACACCCCATACCCAATTTGTAGGCCCAATGCAGCGTAGTTTCCAACAACTACTAAACGAGAGCCGGAAGATCGAAGCTCAGGAAAGGCAACCTGGGGAACACCTTGGAGTGTAACAAACCCTCTCTCTACACCACGGAAGGGCTGATTCTTAGGAAGGAAGGCTGTCGGAAAGAAGCAGGGCGCGTCCGAGGGTGATTATATTCTTATCAGGTATATACTCACCCTCGGACGCGCCCTGCTTCTTTATTTGTAATGAATGTTTATTTGCAATGTGGTTTTGACTTACTCTATTTTTTTGGTAAATAATGATTTTATTATTTTCATTGTTTTGCATCTTCTTGGCAATAATATAAAGAAGACGCGACAGGACAACACTCGGTGGATGCCATATCTGTGTTTAAAATTGAAAAAACCTTTCAGTTAACTACTTGCAGGAGAAAGTTATTGTAGCTGGTGGCCATTTTTAGTACTGTACCAGATTTTTGTTGTATGTGTTTGTTTTTAATGTTAAAATGTCTGCATTTGATATCTCTCCAGTATTTTCTTTTTTATAAGCAAAATACTTATTTTTATATTTTCTGATGTTGGTTCCAGGGGTACACGGGCAGCAGTGGTGTGGTCAGTGGAGGCCTAGTGGAAGGAGTGACCGCAGACAGGCATCGAAGGCCTAAAATAATAACACATGGCTGTAGGCAATTTTAAATTGGTTCCAGGGGTACACGGGCAGCAGTGGTGTGGTCAGTGGAGGCCTAGTGGAAGGAGTGACCGCAGACAGGCATCGAAGGCCTAAAATAATAACACATGGCTGTAGGCAATTTTAAATTGGTTCCAGGGGTACACGGGCAGCAGTGGTGTGGTCAGTGGAGGCCTAGTGGAAGGAGTGACCGCAGACAGGCATCGAAGGCCTAAAATAATAACACATGGCTGTAGGCAATTTTAAATTGGTTCCAGGGGTACACGGGCAGCAGTGGTGTGGTCAGTGGAGGCCTAGTGGAAGGAGTGACCGCAGACAGGCATCGAAGGCCTAAAATAATAACACATGGCTTTAGGCAATTTTAAATTGGTTCCAGGGGTACACGGGCAGCAGTGGTGTGGTCAGTGGAGGCCTAGTGGAAGGAGTGACCGCAGACAGGCATCGAAGGCCTAAAATAATAACACATGGCTGTAGGCAATTTTAAATTGGTTCCAGGGGTACACGGGCAGCAGTGGTGTGGTCAGTGGAGGCCTAGTGGAAGGAGTCACCGCAGACAGGCATCGAAGGCCTAAAATAATAACACATGGCTGTAGGCAATTTTAAATTGGTTACAGGGGTACACGGGCAGCAGTGGTGTGGTCAGTGGAGGCCTAGTGGAAGGAGTGACCGCAGACAGGCATCGAAGGCCTAAAATAATAACACATGGCTGTAGGCAATTTTAAATTGGTTCCAGGGGTACACGGGCAGCAGTGGTGTGGTCAGTGGAGGCCTAGTGGAAGGAGTGACCGCAGACAGGCATCGAAGGCCTAAAATAATAACACATGGCTGTAGGCAATTTTAAATTGGTTCCAGGGGTACACTGGCAGCAGTGGTGTGGTCAGTGGAGGCCTAGTGGAAGGAGTGACCGCAGACAGGCATCGAAGGCCTAAAATAATAACACATGGCTGTAGGCAATTTTAAATTGGTTCCAGGGGTACACGGGCAGCAGTGGTGTGGTCAGTGGAGGCCTAGTGGAAGGAGTGACCGCAGACAGGCATCGAAGGCCTAAAATAATAACACATGGCTGTAGGCAATTTTAAATTGCTTCCAGGGGTACACGGGCAGCAGTGGTGTGGTCAGTGGAGGCCTAGTGGAAGGAGTGACCGCAGACAGGCATCGAAGGCCTAAAATAATAACACATGGCTGTAGGCAATTTTAAATTGGTTCCAGGGGTACACGGGCAGCAGTGGTGTGGTCAGTGGAGGCCTAGTGGAAGGAGTGACCGCAGACAGGCATCGAAGGCCTAAAATAATAACACATGGCTTTAGGCAATTTTAAATTGGTTCCAGGGGTACACGGGCAGCAGTGGTGTGGTCAGTGGAGGCCTAGTGGAAGGAGTGACCGCAGACAGGCATCGAAGGCCTAAAATAATAACACATGGCTGTAGGCAATTTTAAATTGGTTCCAGGGGTACACGGGCAGCAGTGGTGTGGTCAGTGGAGGCCTAGTGGAAGGAGTCACCGCAGACAGGCATCGAAGGCCTAAAATAATAACACATGGCTGTAGGCAATTTTAAATTGGTTACAGGGGTACACGGGCAGCAGTGGTGTGGTCAGTGGAGGCCTAGTGGAAGGAGTGACCGCAGACAGGCATCGAAGGCCTAAAATAATAACACATGGCTGTAGGCAATTTTAAATTGGTTCCAGGGGTACACGGGCAGCAGTGGTGTGGTCAGTGGAGGCCTAGTGGAAGGAGTGACCGCAGACAGGCATCGAAGGCCTAAAATAATAACACATGGCTGTAGGCAATTTTAAATTGGTTCCAGGGGTACACTGGCAGCAGTGGTGTGGTCAGTGGAGGCCTAGTGGAAGGAGTGACCGCAGACAGGCATCGAAGGCCTAAAATAATAACACATGGCTGTAGGCAATTTTAAATTGGTTCCAGGGGTACACGGGCAGCAGTGGTGTGGTCAGTGGAGGCCTAGTGGAAGGAGTGACCGCAGACAGGCATCGAAGGCCTAAAATAATAACACATGGCTGTAGGCAATTTTAAATTGGTTCCAGGGGTACACAGGCAGCAGTGGTGTGGTCAGTGGAGGCCTAGTGGAAGGAGTCACCGCAGACAGGCATCGAAGGCCTAAAATAATAACACATGGCTGTAGGCAATTTTAAATTGGTTACAGGGGTACACGGGCAGCAGTGGTGTGGTCAGTGGAGGCCTAGTGGAAGGAGTGACCACAGACAGGCATCGAAGGCCTAACATAACAAAAATGTCAATAGAATGGTATTGTCAGTGGCAGGCATTGAAGGATGTCAGCGCATAGACTAAACATTGGTGGAGCTGTGAGATAATTTTGCAAGTGGTAGAGCACTGTTTGAGCTGGGGTGGGGGGAAACTGTCTTGTGGCCGGCGGTACAGGCCCAGGGCCCCTCATATTACAACGGTGTGTCTGACGTTGGGTGCGCACCACCACCGCCAGAGACACTTTATTGTACTAGGAGGGACCCAGTGGCAGTGCCGTCGACCAAACGCAGGCTCACCCACCTCTTCAGACAAACTGCACTCTCACGGGTGCTGTCGCCAAGTGTCGATACCACGGCCCCGTGTGGGGAGTTTGGCCATTTAGTGAGGTGTAAACATGTCGTATGCTGGACAATCAGGTGCAGAAAATTACGAGATTGGAAAAGGCATTCAGAATAGTCCACAGGCAAGACCTTTTCATAGGAAAGCTAGGTGTCAGCCGGGCAAGGTGGGGCAAAAGATTTCGAAATCCAGTTGTGGTTCATTTTAATGAAGGTTAGATCATCTACATTTTGGGTAGCCAGACGAGTCCTTTTTTCTGTTAGTATTGAACCTGCAGCACTGAATACTCTTTCTGATAGGACACTAGCTGCCGGGCAAGCAAGCTCCTGCAATGCATATTCTGCCAATTCTGGCCAGGTGTCTAATTTTGATGCCCAGTAATCAAATGGGAATGACGGTTGAGGGAGAACATCGATAAGGGATGAAAAATAGTTTGTAACCATACTGGACAAATGTTGTCTCCTGTCACTTTGAATTGATGCTGCAGTACCTGTCCTGTCTGCGGTCATAGCAAAATCACTCCACAACCTGGTCAGAAAACCCCTCTGGCCAACGCCACTTCTGATTTCTGCCCCTCTAACTCCTCTGGTCTGCTGGCCCCTGCAGCTCGTGTGAGAACGATCACGGGCGCTGTGTGCAGGGAATGCCAGAAGCAAACGTTCAACAAGAGTTGATTGTTTGGTTGCTAATATTAGTTCCAAGTTCTCATGTGGCATTATATTTTGCAATTTGCCTTTATAGCGAGGATCAAGGAGGCAGGCCAACCAGTAATCGTCATCATTCATCATTTTAGTTATGCGTGTGTCCCTTTTGAGGATACGTAAGGCATAATCCGCCATGTGGGCCAAAGTTCCAGTTCTCAAATCTGCGGTTGTGCTTGGTTGAGGGGCAGTTTCAGGCAAATCCACGTCACTTGTGTCCCTCAAAAAACCAGAACCCGGCCTTGCCGCGCCACCAATTTCCAGTGGCCCCGGAAAAGCTTCCTCATTAAAAATATAATCATCCCCATCATCCTCCTCGTCCTCCTCCTCCTCTTCGCCCGCTACCTCGTCCTGTACACTGCCCTGGCCAGACAATGGCTGACTGTCATCAAGGCTTTCCTCTTCCTCAGCTGCAGACGCCTGATCCTTTATGTGCGTCAAACTTTGCATCAGCAGACGCATTAGGGGGATGCTCATGCTTATTATGGCGTTGTCTGCACTAACCAGCCGTGTGCATTCCTCAAAACACTGAAGGACTTGACACATGTCTTGAATCTTCGACCACTGCACACCTGACAACTCCATGTCTGCCATCCTACTGCCTGCCCGTGTATGTGTATCCTCCCACAAAAACATAACAGCCCGCCTCTGTTCACACAGTCTCTGAAGCATGTGCAGTGTTGAGTTCCACCTTGTTGCAACGTCTATGATTAGGCAATGCTGGGGAAGGTTCAAAGAACGCTGATAGGTCTGCATACGGCTGGAGTGTACGGGCGAACGGCGGATATGTGAGCAAAGTCCACGCACTTTGAGAAGCAGGTCGGATAACCCCGGATAACTTTTCAGGAAGCACTGCACCACCAGGTTTAAGGTGTGAGCCAGGCAAGGAATGTGTTTCAGTTGGGAAAGGGAGATGGCAGCCATGAAATTCCTTCCGTTATCACTCACTACCTTGCCTGCCTCAAGATCTACAGTGCCCAGCCACGACTGCGTTTCTTTCTGCAAGAACTCGGACAGAACTTCCGCGGTGTGTCTGTTGTCGCCCAAACACTTCATAGCCAATACAGCCTGCTGACGTTTGCCAGTAGCTGCCCCATAATGGGAGACCTGGTGTGCAACAGTGGCAGCTGCGGATGGAGTGGTTGTGCGACTGCGGTCTGTGGACGAGCTCTCGCTTCTGCAGGAGGACGAAGAGGAGGAGGAGGGGGTGCGAACGGCTACAGCCAATTGTTTCCTAGACCGTGGGCTAGGCAGAACTGTCCCAAACTTGCTGTCCCCTGTGGACCCTGCATCCACCAAATTTACCCAGTGTGCCGTGATGGACACGTAACGTCCCTGGCCATGCCTACTGGTCCATGCATCTGTTGTCAGGTGCACCTTTGTGCTCACAGATTGCCTGAGTGCATGGACGATGCGCTCTTTAACATGCTGGTGGAGGGCTGGGATGGCTTTTCTGGAAAAAAAGTGTCGACTGGGTAGCTCGTAGCGTGGTACAGCGTAGTCCATCAGGGCTTTGAAAGCTTCGCTTTCAACTAACCGATAGGGCATCATCTCTAACAAGATTAGTCTAGCTATGTGTGCGTTCAAACCCTGTGTACGCGGATGCGAGGCTAAGTACTTCCTTTTTCTAACCATAGTCTCATGTAGGGTGAGCTGGACTGGAGAGCTGGAGATCGTGGAACTAGCGGGGGTGCCGGTGGACATGGCAGACTGAGAGACGGTGGGAGATGGTATTGTTGCCACCGGTGCCCTAGATGCAGTGTTTCCTACTACGAAACTGGTGATTCCCTGACCCTGACTGCTTTGGCCTGGCAAAGAAACCTGCACAGATACTGCAGGTGGTGCGGAAAATGGTGGCCCTACACTGCCGGAAGGGATGTTGCGTTGCTGACTAGCTTCATTGGCCGAGGGTGCTACAACCTTAAGGGACGTTTGGTAGTTAGTCCAGGCTTGCAAATGCATGGTGGTTAAATGTCTATGCATGCAACTTGTATTGAGACTTTTCAGATTCTGTCCTCTGCTTAAGGTAGTTGAACATTTTTGACAGATGACTTTGCGCTGATCAATTGGATGTTGTTTAAAAAAAATGCCAGACTGCACTCTTTCTAGCATCGGATACCTTTTCAGGCATTGCAGACTGAGCTTTAACCGGATGGCCACGCTGTCCTCCAACAGGTTTTGGCTTTGCCACGCGTTTTGGGCAAGATACGGGCCCGGCAGATGGAACCTGTTGCGATGTTGATGCCTCCTGCGGCCCCTCCTCCTCCGCTTCAGAACTGCTGCCGCCTGCACCCTGTTCCCCCAATGGCTGCCAATCGGGGTCAAGAACTGGGTCATCTATTACCTCTTCTTGTAGCTCGTGTGCAACTTCGTCTGTGTCACCGTGTCGGTCGGTGGTATAGCGTTCGTGATGGGGCAACATAGTCTCATCAGGGTCTGATTCTTGATCAGCACCCTGCGAGGGCAATGTTGTGGTCTGAGTCAAAGGACCAGCATAGTAGTCTGGCTGTGGCTGTGCATCAGTGCACTCCATGTCAGATTCAACTTGTAATGGGCATGGACTGTTAACTGCTTCACTTTCTAAGCCAGGGACGGTATGTGTAAAGAGCTCCATGGAGTAACCCGTTGTGTCGCCTGCTGCATTCTTCTCTGTTGTTGTTTTTGCTGAAGAGGACAAGGAAGCGACTTGTCCCTGACCGTGAACATCCACTAACGACGCGCTGCTTTGACATTTACCAGTTTCACGAGAGGAGGCAAAAGAGCTAGAGGCTGAGTCAGCAAGATAAGCCAAAACTTGCTCTTGCTGCTCCGGCTTTAAAAGCGGTTTTCCTACTCCCAGAAAAGGGAGCGTTCGAGGCCTTGTGTAGCCAGACGACGAACCTGGCTCCACAGCTCCAGACTTAGGTGCAATATTTTTTTTCCCACGACCAGCTGATGCTCCACCACTACCACTACCCTCATTACCAGCTGACAATGAACGCCCCCGGCAACGACCTCTTCCACCATACTTCCTCATTGTTTTAAAAACGTAAACAAACTAACGGTATTTGTTGCTGTCACACAAATTACACGGTGAGCTATAACTTCAGTATGATTTAGCTACCCCTTTACAGGTGAGTGAGACCACAACGAAAATCAGGCACAATGTTACACACTCTGTTGTTGGTGGCAACAAATGAGAGAGATGCCACACACGCAGGACTGTCACTGAAGCACAAATGTAAATATTAATCTCCCACTGATTTGTTTTTTTTTGTTTTTTTCAGGGAGACTTTAGGAAAAAAAAAAATAGAATAAAATGATTTTTTCAGGAAGAATTTAGAAACCAAATAGAATAAAATGATTTTTTCAGGGAGAATTTAGAAAACAAATAAAACAAAAAAAGGCTTTCTATGGCCCACTGAGTGAGAGATGACGCACACAGGAGTCAGGAGTGGCACACAAGCCCAGAGGCCAATATTTATCTCCCACTGATTGATGTAGTGATTTTTTCAGGTAGATTTTGGAACCCAAATCAAGCTAAAAAAAATAATAGGCTTTCTATGGCCCACAATTGGAGAGAGAGAGAGAGATGGCACACCCAGGAGTCAAGACTGGCACACAAGCAGAAAGGGCAATATTAATCTCCCACTGATTTGTTTTTGTTTTGTTTTTTTTCAGGGAGACTTTAGGAAAAAAAAAATAGAATAAAATGATTTTTTCAGGAAGAATTTAGAAACCAAATAAAATAAAATGATTTTTTCAGGGAGAATTTAGAAAACAAATAAAACAAAAAAAGGCTTTCTATGGCCCACTGAGTGAGAGATGACGCACACAGGAGTCAGGAGTGGCACACAAGCCCAGAGGCCAATATTTATCTCCCACTGATTGATGTAGTGATTTTTTCAGGTAGATTTTGGAACCCAAATCAAGCTAAAAAAAATAATAGGCTTTCTATGGCCCACAATTGGAGAGAGAGATGGCACACCCAGGAGTCAAGACTGGCACACAAGCAGAAAGGGCAATATTAATCTCCCACTGATTTGTTTTTTTTTTTTTTTTTTTCAGGGAGACTTTAGGAAAAAAAATTAGAATAAAATGATTTTTTCAGGAAGAATTTAGAAACCAAATAAAATAAAATGATTTTTTCAGGGAGAATTTAGAAAACAAATAAAACAAAAAAAGGCTTTCTATGGCCCACTGAGTGAGAGATGACGCACACAGGAGTCAGGAGTGGCACACAAGCCCAGAGGCCAATATTTATCTCCCACTGATTGATGTAGTGATTTTTTCAGGTAGATTTTGGAACCCAAATCAAGCTAAAAAAATAATAGGCTTTCTATGGCCCACAATTGGAGAGAGAGAGATGGCACACCCAGGAGTCAAGACTGGCACACAAGCAGAAAGGGCAATATTAATCTCCCACTGATTTGTTTTTTGTTTTTTTTTTGTTTTCAGGGAGACTTTAGGAAAAAAAAAATAGAATAAAATGATTTTTTCAGGAAGAATTTAGAAACCAAAGAAAATAAAATGATTTTTTCAGGGAGAATTTAGAAAACAAATAAAACAAAAAAAGGCTTTCTATGGCCCACTGAGTGAGAGATGACGCACACAGGAGTCAGGAGTGGCACACAAGCCCAGAGGCCAATATTTATCTCCCACTTTTTTTTTTTTGTTCCAGGGAAAATTTATAAACCCAATAAAAAAAATAATAAATAGGCTTTCTATGGCCCACTATCTGAGAGACAGAGAGAGATGGCACGCTTAGGACTGGCACACAAGCCCAAAGGCCAATATTAATCTCCCTTTTTTTTTTAAGGGAGAATTTATAAAACCAAAAAAAAAAAAAATAAATAGGCTTTCTATGGCCCACTATTTGTGAGAGAGATGGCACGCTCAGGACTGACACACAAGCCCAGAGGCCAATATTAATCTCCCACTTTTTTTTTTTTTTCCAGGGAAAATTTATAAACCCAATAAAAAAAAAAAAATAAATAGGCTTTCTATGGCCCACTATCTGAGAGAGAGAGATGGCACGCTTAGGACTGGCACACAAGCCCAAAGGCCAATATTAATCTCCCACTGATTGATTTATTGATTTTTTCAGGTAGAATTTAGAACCCAAATAAAGCAAAAAAAAAAAAAAAAAGGGCTTTCTATGGCCCACTGAGTGAGTGATGATGCACACAGGAGTCAGGAGTGGCACACAAGCCCTGAGGCCAATATTTTTCTCCCACTGATTGATGTAGTGATTTTTTCAGGTAGATTTTAGAACCAAAATCAAGCAAAAAAATAAATAGGCTTTCTATGGCCCACTGAGTGAGAGATGACACAGACAGGGATGGCACTCTAGCAGAAATGTCAATCTTAATCTCCCACAAAAAAAAAAAAAAAAACAGGGAGTGTCCTTCAATTACTATCTCCCTGCAGTAATCTCAGCCAGGTATGGCAGGCAGCAATAAGGAGTGGACTGATGCACAAATTAAATAAAAAGTGTGTACAAACCAAAAAGATAGCTGTGCAGAAAGGAAGGAACAAGAGGATTTGTGCTTTGAAAAAAGCAGTTGGTTTGCACAGCGGCGTACACACAGCAATGCAGCTATCAGGGAGCCTTCTAGGGCAGCCCAATGAGCTACAGCGCTGAGGGGGAAAAAAAAAAAAAAATGTAGCTTCCACTGTCCCTGCACACCGAAGGTGGTGTTGGGCAGTGGAAATCGCTACAGCACAAGCGGTTTGGTGGTTAATGGACCCTGCCTAACGCTATCCCTGCTTCTGACGAAGCGGCAGCAACCTCTCCCTAAGCTCAGATCAGCAGCAGTAACATGGCGGTCGGCGGGAACGCCCCTTTATAGCCCCTGTGACGCCGCAGACAGCAAGCCAATCACTGCAATGCCCTTCTCTAAGATGGTGGGGACCAGGACCTATGTCATCACGCTGCCCACACTCTGCGTTTACCTTCATTGGCTGAGAAATGGCGCTTTTCGCGTCATTGAAACGCGACTTTGGCGCGAAAGTCGCGTACCGCATGGCCGACCCCGCACAGGGGTCGGATCGGGTTTCATGAAACCCGACTTTGCCAAAAGTCGGCGACTTTTGAAAATGAACGACCCGTTTCGCTCAACCCTACTGCCCTCTGCTGCTCAGACATCGCACAGAAGACGGCGAAGTTGCAAATGCTGCTGCAGAACTGCCATGGCAGCGGCAGCTGTATCTGACTTGCAGAAAAGTGCACACACACGGCGTACTTTAGCAAGTAGCTCAGGCAGATCGTGGAAGGTTTAGAGAAACCACTGAACCAGTAAGTTGAGCAGGTGGGCCAGTCATGGTACGTGAAGGTTCATGGGTGAGAGCTACAGATCATTCTAGTCTGTTAGAGCTTTCACCAACTCTGCTTCAGAAGAGTCTGTTGCCACTTGGCCGAGGCAGTGCTCCAGTGTGCTTCCAGTGATTCGGATTAATTTATTTTATATTTTGATTTTTAGGGATGCCGTGATAACAAATATGTGTATTTTTTTATTTTTTTAGTTGCTTTTTTTAATGGGGAAAAAGAGGGTAATTAAACTTTTATATTTTTTTTTTATTTCACTTTTTACTGTACTTAGGGGACTTGAACCTGCTATCATCTGATTGCTTGTACTTTACAGAGCAGTGCATCATCACTGCTAAGTATTGTTACATATATGCTAGCCACCTTAGGGAGAGACCCAAGTTGGGCTAAATGTAGCGGGACGAAAGAGACCAAAAAGCCCTCTACTTAAAGGAAATACATAGTGGATGCTTTCCTGAAACGGAAAGTACTTGCAAGCAGCATAATACAAAGAATAGCAGGTTTACGCAACATTGCACGCTTGGCGGTTCAAAGCGCTGTGGATTAGACTGGGGTGGAAAGAGATGATTTGCATAGCTCCGCCTACTGCAAAGGATTCTGGGTAAACCTGATATTCTTTGTATTATGCTGCTTGCAAGTACTTTCCGTTTCAGCAAAGCATCCACTATGTATTTCCTTTAAGTAGAGGGCTTTTCGGTCTCTTTCGTCCCGCTACATTTAGCCCAACTTGGGTCTCTCCCTAAGGTGGCTAGCATATATGTATCGCTTGCTCACCGAGCCCCACTCCATACAGCCAACCAATTCCAGCCCTGTGCTGATGAGGACCTAAAGCCCGAAACACGTGTCCACAGGTAGGAATTGGTTGGCTGTGTAAATTTAGAAACTAATCCGCAGCATTGCACGCTTGGCGGTTCCAAGCGCTGTGGATTAGACTGGGGTGGAAAGAGATGATTTGCATAGCTCCGCCTACTGCAAAGGATTCTGGGTAAACCTGCTATTCTTTGTATTATGCTGCTTGCAAGTACTTTCCGTTTCAGGAAAGCATCCACTATGCTAAGTATTGTGAAATCAGGGTTTCCTATAAACGCCAACTGCACACTGGCTTTCTTAGGAGAACCATCCTGACAAATACGAAGGTCTTCAGCATACTCCAGGTGTCTAGGCAACCAATCGGCGCTTCGCGATCACGTCACAGGTGTCAATGAGCGTGTGAAATGGCGCAGCCCCCCTGCTGGTGCACATTAAATGCGGCTGTTAGAGGCAGACGATGGTTGCATAATTCAACCATCATCTGCTAGGAAAGATGTGGGCTCAGCGTGTGACCCCGCATCAAAGTCAGGGAACCAATATATGATGTAATTGTACTTCATATGTTGGGAAGGGGTTAAATAACAAAAGCTACCATTACCATGCCTTGCAAACTATAAAACCAGCTTTTTGTGTTGAAAGAAAAATTTCTACAATGTTCGTCAAAAATAGTTTTAGAAAACGAAAACATCCAATGATGTAGACACATGGTGATTTACAGTTCCTTCCAAAAACAATTTTCAATGGCGTAACATTCTCATAGAGAGGATTGCCACAAAGAAATGTGATTTTATTTACTGATGTGTTTTTTCTAGAAGTTATTGCCATTGCAATGTACACCATTAGTACTAAAGGATGAATTGGAGCTCATCCATTTGCCCTGAATTGGCAGGAGATAAAATATATCAATATTTATCACTAGTGTATCAACAGGTGGATTATGTGCTGAACTGAATCCACTAATCAAGAAATAAGATATTCTGAAAAACATGTTTAGATATCTGCAGATAATATCTAATGTATTATATTATTGTATTGTTATTGTTAAACGATAGAGGGGAAAGGCACAGGCAACCTGCAGTCTGTCTGTCTTTCTTTACAAAATGCTCAGTAGTTTCCAACCCATACACATAGCGCTTTTCATTTGTAAAACTACATTTTGGATGGCCACAACATAGAACCACTCTAAAATTTAATCAGAAGTTGGATCCACATAATTCTGACTATCTAATGAGAATCTATTTCCAATGAAAAGCTACTTCTAAATAGTCATTGACCTACAGGCCTTACAATAAACGTTTATTTCTCACATTCACGTGATGGGTAATGTTGAGCATTCCGATACAGAAAATATCGGGTATTGGTCGATATTCACTGTATCGGAATTCCGATACCGAGTCCTGATACTTTTGCGATATCGGATACCGGAATCGGAAGTTCCCATAGTGTAATGATGCACTATAATAGAGTGTGGGCAGTGCGTGGGCAGAGACTGCGTGTGTGTGTGTATGTGCGGGCGGGGTCTGTGTGTGACCGTGGGGGGGTCTGTGCGTGCCTGCCTGGGGTCTTAGCGGGCCTACCGGGGCTCTGTGCGGGCCTGTCAGGGCTCTGTGAGGGCTGCCAGAGGTCTGTGCGTGCCGGTCGGGGCTCTGTGTGGGCTGCCGGGGGTCTTTGTGTGCCTGCCGGGGCTCTGTACGAGCTGCCGGGGCTCTGTGCGTGCCTGCCGGGGCTCTGTGCGGGCTGCCGGGGCTCTGTGCGGGCCTGCCTGGGCTCTGCGGGCTGCCGGGCTCTGTGCGGGCCTGCCAGGGCTCTGAGCGGGCTGTCCGGGCTCTGCGGGCTGCCGGGGCTCTGTGCAGTCCTGCCGGGGCTCTGCAGGCTGCCAGGGCTCTGTGCGGGCCTCCGGGGCTCTGAGCGGGCTGCTGGGGCTCTGTGCGGGCTGCCGGGGCTCTGTGCGTGCCTGCTGGGGCTCTGTGCGGGCTGCCGGAGGCCTGTGCGGGCTGCCGAGGGTCTGTGCGGGTCTGCTGGGGCTCTGTGCGGGCCTCCGGGGGTCTGTGCGTGCCTGCCGGTGCTCTGTGCGGGTTGCCGGGGGTTATGTGCGTGCTTGCTGGGGCTCTGTGTGGGCTGCCGTAGGCCTGTGCGGGCTGCCGAGGGTCTGTGCGGGTCTGCCGGGGCTCTGTGCGTGTGTGCAGGCATCGTCCGATGGGACTACAAGTCCCATCGGACGATGCCTGCTACAGTGACAGTGACTGACACATTAGCGAATGATGGGACAGTAGTAGTACCATCATCCGGCTAATGTGTTGAATGTAAAAAAAAAAGAAAAAAAATACTACATACATACTACATACATACTACATACATACTACATACATACTACAGTGCCTACAAGTAGTATTCAACCCCTGCAGATTTAGCAGCTTTAATAAGATGCAAATAAGTTACAGCCTTCAAACTTCAAACAAGAGCAGGATTTATTAACAGATGCATAAATCTTACAAACCAAAAAGTTTTGTTGCTCAGTTAAATTTTTATAAATTTTAAACATAAAAGTGTGGGTCAATTATTATTCAACCCCTAGGTTTAATATTTTGTGGAATAACCTTTGTTTGCAATTACAGCTAATAATCGTCTTTTATAAGACCTGATCAGGCCGGCACAGGTCTCTGGAGTTATCTTGGCCCACTCCTCCATGCAGATCTTCTCCAAGTTATCTAGGTTCTTTGGGTGTCTCATGTGGACTTTAATCTTGAGCTCCTTCCACAAGTTTTCAATTGGGTTAAGGTCAGGAGACTGACTAGGCCACTGCAACACCTTGATTTTTTGCCTCTTGAACCAGGCCTTGGTTTTCTTGGCTGTGTGCTTTGGGTCGTTGTCTTGTTGGAAGATGAAATGACGACACATCTTAAGATCCTTGATGGAGGAGCGGAGGTTCTTGGCCAAAATCTCCAGGTAGGCCGTGCTATCCATCTTCCCATGGATGCGGACCAGATGGCCAGGCCCCTTGGCTGAGAAACAGCCCCACAGCATGATGCTGCCACCACCATGCTTGACTGTAGGGATGGTATTCTTGGGGTCGTATGCAGTGCCATCCAGTCTCCAAACGTCACGTGTGTGGTTGGCACCAAAGATCTCGATCTTGGTCTCATCAGACCAGAGACCTTGAACCAGTCAGTCTCAGAGTCCTCCAAGTGATCATGAGCAAACTGTAGACGAGCCTTGACATGATGCTTTGAAGTAAAGGTACCTTACAGGCTCGTCTGGAACGGAGACCATTGCGGTGGAGTATGTTACTTATGGTATTGACTGAAACCAATGTCCCCACTGCCATGAGATCTTCCCGGAGCTCCTTCCTTGTTGTCCTTGGGTTAGCCTTGACTCTTCGGACAAGCCTGGCCTCGGCACGGGAGGAAACTTTCAAAGGCTGTCCAGGCCGTGGAAGGCTAACAGTAGTTCCATAAGCCTTCCACTTCCGGATGATGCTCCCAACAGTGGAGACAGGTAGGCCCAACTCCTTGGAAAGGGTTTTGTACCCCTTGCCAGCCTTGTGACCCTCCACAATCTTGTCTCTGATGGCCTTGGAATGCTCCTTTGTCTTTCCCATGTTGACCATGTATGAGTGCTGTTCACAAGTTTGGGGAGGGTCTTAAATAGTCAGAAAAGGCTGGAAAAAGAGATAATTAATCCAAACATGTGAAGCTCATTGTTCTTTGTGCCTGAACTACTTCTTAATACTTTAGGGGAACCAAACAGAATTCTGGTGGGTTGAGGGGTTGAATAATAAATGACCCTCTGAAAAGACTTTTCACAATTTAAAAAAAAAATAAACAAAGAAATAACATTCTTTTTTGCTGCAGTGCATTTCACACTTCCAGGCTGATCTACAGTCCAAATGTCACAATGCCAAGTTAATTCCAAATGTGTAAACCTGCTAAATTTGCAGGGGGTTGAATACTACTTGTAGGCACTGTACATACTACATATATACTACTTACATACATACATACAACATACTACATACATACTACATACATACTACATGCATACAACATACTACATACATACTACATACATACTACATACATACTACATACTACATATATACTACTTACATACATACAACATACTACATACATACTACATACATACTACATACAACATACTACATACATACAACATACTGTACATACTACATACATACTACATACATACTACATACAATACATTTACACACTACATACAATACATACAGACATACAGTACATTAAACATAGCTCACCATTACTTGTCACTTTGTTCCCCGAAGCCAGTGTCATCTGTAAAAAATATTAAAACAACAAACAACCAATATACTCCCTGTTTGCAGAAATCCACGAGTGTCCCACAACGATCTCCCTGATGCGACCGCTCTCCACGGGCTCCAGGAACACAATGACGGGAGGAAGGTATTCCTTCTGCACTGTATTCCTCCGCCGCTGTTAAAAAAAAGTCCCTAGTCTCACTTTTGGCATTGCTGTGTGAGAAATTTTCCCATGCAGCAATTGCCATAAAGTGAGACTTTGAACTATAGTAACCTCAGTGATGCACTGCAGGAGCCATTGTCTCCTGTCAGTGTGTCACTGAGGGTCCTATTGAGCAGTGACATCACCCAATTTCACTGTTCTATAGGGGAGATCGTCGTTGGACACTCGTTATTAATTGGACTACGGCGGATAGGTAGTATACGGTTTATTATTTTACATTTTTTGCAGGCGCTGAAGTATGGTAAGTATGGTTAAATGAAGAATATTAAAATACATTTTTCCTAATGCGTGCATGTTTTATTAACCCTTTATTACTATTGGATTAATAATGGATAGGCGTCTTATTGACTCCTCTCCATTATTAACTCGGCTTAATGTCACCTTACAATAGCAAGGTGACATTAACCCCTTATTACCCCATATCCCACCACTACACGGGAGTGGGAAGAGAGGGGTTAGGTGCCGGAATTGGTGCATCTTACAGATGTAAGATGGCTGTGGACTGGATTTGTAGCTGGGGGGAGGCCAATGTCCATGGCCCGTCTCTAGGCTATGAATATCAGCCCGTAGCTGTCTGCGTAGCCTTCCTAGCTATAAAATATAGGGGGACCCCACGTAATTTTTTTTTGGGGTCCCCCTATTTCAATAGCCAGTAAAGGCTGCACAGACAGCTGCGGGCTGATATTCATAGCAGGCTACAAATATTGGCCCCCGGCCGTCGGCTTTCCCCCTCTGGCACAGAAAATTGCGCGGGAGCCCACGACATTTTTTTCTGTTTGTTTTTTTTAAATTAAACACTCATTAAGGCCTCTTTCACACTTGTGTTGGTACGGGTCCATCGCTATGCGTCGGGCCGACGTACCGACGCACGTTGTGAAATTTGTGCACGACATGGGCAGCGGATGCAGTTTTTCAACATATCCGCTCCCCATTCTGAAGTCCGGGGAGGATGGGGCGGAGTTTCGGCCGCGCATGTGCGGTAGAAAGTGGCGGACGCGACGGACAAAAAAACGTTCACTTGAATGTTTTTTCGTGCCGACGGTCCGCCAAAACACGATGGATCCGTCGCGATCCATCGCTAACACAAGTCTATGGGTTAAAAACACATCCTGCGAGCACATTTGCAGGATCCATTTTTCTCCGCCGGATCCGCTTATTTCTGCCGGATACGCGTTTTTCCACCGGATCTGCAATTTTCCGCCAGATCCGTTCTTTTCCGTCGGATCCATTTTTCCCACCGAATCCGTTTTTTTCGCCGGATCCGTTTTTTTCAAAACTCGCCGGATTGTGTCTGATGGCAAAAAACTGATGTCATTGTGTTCCTGGAGCCCCTGGAGAGCGGTCGCATCAGCTGATGCTGCCGTTCTCCACGGAAGATCGTCGTGGGACACTCGTGGATTTCTGAGGACAGGGAGCATATTGGTTGTTTGTTATTTTAATATTTTTTACAGGTGACACTAGCTTCGGGGATCAAAATGACAAGTAATGATGAGTATGTACTCTATGTTTAATGTACTGTATGTCTATATGTATGTATTTTATGTAATGTATGAATGTATTGTATGTAGTATGTATGTAGTATGTATGTTGTATGTATGTAGTATGTATGCTTTTTTTGTTTGTTTGTTTTTTGCATTCAACACATTAGCCGGATGATGGGACTACTATTGTCCCATCATTGGCTAATGTGTCAATCACTGTCACTGTAGCAGGCATCATCCGATGGCACTTGTAGTCCCATTGGACAATGCCTGCACACATGCACAGACCCCCAGCAGCCCGCACAGAGCCCTGGCAGCCCGCACAGAGCTTCGGCAGGCTCTGATACCGATACTTCTGGATATCGGAAGGTATCGCTCAACACTAGTGATAAGTGACCGATCATGCATTTTTAGATTATAGTTTTGATGCATGACAACGGCCAAAAAACACTACCTTACTGTAAACATGTATTTTCAAGGGAAGCGTTCAGGACTAGAGATGAACGAATGTGAGCGGGAAAGTTTAGGGTAAGTTCCAGACTTCTAATGTCCGGTACCAGACCCCGAACACGGACGTAGACTGTATGTCTAGCTTCTTGTTCAGGTCTGACAGACTAATGAAGCTTTTTGAAAGGATGCGGGCACTTCCGGCTCCATCACAGCTTGTCAAGTAATGACATGGCAGTGATTAACCAGAGAGTTAAAATAAACAAAAAAAGCAAAACAACATGCGGCCCCCCTTTCTTTTTAAAACCAGCTGTGAGAAAACAGACAGCTGAGAGCTGGTATTTTTAGACTGGGAAAAGGCCAATATCCATGGAGCTGCCCAACCTATTAATATCAGCCTGCAGCTGTCGGATATGCCTTAGCTGGTTATTAAAAATAGGGAGGACTATAAGACTGATATTAATATGCTGGTAACAGACCATGTATATTAGCCCCCTCCCAGCCTAATAACACGAACCCTCAGCTGCTCCAGAAATGGTGCATCCTTTAGATGTTCTAAATTCTCAGCTCTTCCCACCTTTTTATGAGATTGGTGTCAGCTGTGTTATGTCCGCTGACAACAATCTCAGGGGACACCAACATTACTAGCCCCATAGTTAAAAGTAATAAAGTCACATTCAGAGAAAAGTCATTCAATTGTACAAGTCACCTTCCTGACAATTACTCTCTTTTCCCCATTATTAACATAAAAATAAAAAGTCAAAGTAATCCTCACATGTCCACCATTAGTCCATAATGATGAGGTCCCATGATAATTCCTGACTCTGCTACATCCAGTCATGTAACCACTCAACATGCCAGTCAGAATACACTGAGATTAGTTTGAGAATGCAGCTGCAGTGACAAACAGTGATATAATTATGGTTACTGCAGGTCACAGACTGCGATTCTCACGGTAAGCTCTGTGTGAGCTTGCCTGTGAACTACGGTAACCTTACTGTGAGGTCACCTGAGTTCATAGCAGTTAGCTCTCACACTGCGCAGTGCCAGTGTCAAACTGATGAATGACTGGCACTCATCGCTCCGGCACTCAACAGTCCGGCACTTGAGCTACTGTGAGACCCAATGGCTGTGAACACAGGTAACCTTAGTTCACAGCCACCGGGCCTCACAGCAGCTGTTAAGCACTGAAACCTCATGGGAACCAATGAGGGACACTTTAAGGATACTGAAGTTTCCAGCTGCTGGAACACCTGGAGGCTGTGAATTAAGGTTACCCTGGATGTGTATTTTACTGCACTTGTTAATAAATAAATAAATGAACAAAATGATGTTGGTCCCCCTATAACCAGCAAAGGCTAAACAGACAGGTGAACGTTGGTAAAACATAGGGGATGATGTGCATCCAAATTCAACCTCCCTATATGACACTTAAAGGGCACCTGTCAGCTCAGAAATGTAGTGCAATCTAATCTGATGTTACACAGCAGGAGTAGCTGAACATTCCCACTTATAGTTTTGATGGAAAAGACTCAGTAAAAATTGTATTGTATTCACTGAAATCCCAGCTCTTTAGCTTTTTCTGTGTACTGGGTCTAGTAGTGGTCCTAATCAATGATTTACAGCTATCTCTGCATGCACACTTGCAAAGGGAAAACTAAAAAGCCACAAATAAACCTGTGTGCACAGAAGTAAGAGGGGTTTACTGAATCTTTTCCCCAAAAAACTATATATATTAATTTGTTCAGCTACTCATACTCTATAGCTGCGTTTTCCAGTCTACAGTCCTCAGGCTCAGGCCTCCCCAACACATTATGTTTTCTGGGTTTGCTTAGTATTGAACAGGTGATGAGATTATTAACAAGCAGGGCTGCCACTAGGGATTTCAGGGCCCCATACTGTCAAAATTTCGGGGCCCCCCCTCAAACTCCACCCAAGCTCCACCCCCAGTTCCACCTCCACCCTAGCTCCGCCTCCAACCATCGAACCTTCCACAGTCCCACCACCCACTCTTGGAAAAACTCCACTTCTGCACCACGTCCTCACCAATCACACATTAACACCATATCATATACATAGCCATCAGCTTTTGTTTTGACCAAAAGATTTTTTAAGCTGCCACGACGACAAGGTAGACTCTTGATCTAACAAGAGGAATCTGACTAGAGGAACCATTGGTGAATATCAGTCTGCACTTGGGATGGGCCGCGGGTCTCCTGACCTGAACTCAGCAGCCTCACAGCATGTATGAGGATGCTGGTCAGGAGATCGGCGCCCGATCCATGCACTGCTGTGTGAGCACAGACCAATTTCCCCCTTTCAAACATTACGCTGCCATAATAATAAAGATGCTTCCCAATCATATATACTCTCTTGCATCAATTATTCTCCACCCCACTTCCCAACCTCAACCAAAAGTTATAAGTTACTGGATGATCCTGAGCTGCTGCCTGATGTTGTAATTGGGCATTAGGTTTTGCAGCAGCTCAGGCTCATCCAGTAACATATATACACTGCTGTTTGGGAGTGGAAGGGGAAAGGAATGATTGTATCATACAATCACATACTGAAATGGTGGACAAACGAATACATGGACTTGTTATTTACTCACACAGCCGATGTTGCCACAGCGCGCACTACCCAGTCAAGAAGAATCTAATGGTCGCCTCAGCCTGCCCACCGCTGCCGCCTCAGCCTGCCCACCAAATAAATGGAAACAGTGTATATTATTGCATATATAATCACCAATTATGCAAAACTAAAAAATATCTTTATTGGCATTTATTAAAAATCTATAAATTGTAGAACATAAATACACCTCAAAACTTAACTCAAAGTGATCGTATAAAAAATAAAAAGTAGTCAACAGTAAAGGGGAGATCACCCCATTTATTTACTACCCAGGATAATACGATTAAAGGGAACCTGTCACCCCGAAAATTCCGGGTGAGGTAAGCCCACCGGCATCAGGGGCTTATCTACAGCATTCTGTAATGCTGTAGATAAGCCCCCGATGTTACCTGAAAATGGAGAAAAAGACGTTAGATTATACTCACCCAGGGGCGGTCCCGCTGCTGGTCAGGTCAAACGGGCGTCTCCGGTCCGCTCCGGCGCCTCCCATCTTCTTTCCATGACGTCTTCTGATCTTCAGCCACGGCTCCAGCGCAGGCGTACTTTGCTCTGCCCTGTTGAGGGCAGACAAAGTACTGCAGTGCGCAGGCGCCGGGCCTCTGACCTTTCCGGCGCCTGCGCACTGCAGTACTATCCTCTACCCTCAACAGGGCAGAGCAAAGTACGCCTGCGCGGGGCCGTGGCTGAAGATCAGAAGAGGACGTCATGAAAAGAAGATGGGAGGCGCCGCAGCGGACCAGCGACACCCATCTGACCTGACCAGCAGCGGGACTGCCCCTGGGTGAGTATAATCTAACGTCTTTTTCTCCTTTTTCAGGTAACATCGGGGGCTTATCTACAGCATTACAGAATGCTGCAGATAAGCCCCTGATGCCGGTGGGCTTACCTCACCCGCGATTTTCGGGGTGACAGGTGCCCTTTAATCCCCAATCCCCACAGTTTTAAGCGTGCCCTAAAAACTCATTTGTTCAGACTGGCCTACCGCCTCAATGCATTTACCTAACTATCCCTGTGTGGCCCATTCAAAAAATCTAAACCATAATCAGGTTCCTCGCATCATGTTCTCATACACTCTATGCAGTTATTAGCCCTCTGTATCTGTACTGCTACATATTTAGGCTGTTAACTGGTTCATGCAACTTTACATGAACACCTGAGCCTAAAGGTACCGTCACACATAACGATATCGTTAACGAAATCGTTATGCGTGACAGCGACCAACGATCAGGCCCCTGCTGGGAGATCGTTGGTCGCTGGGGAATGATCAGGACTTTATTTCGTCGCTGGATCACCCGCTGACATCGCTGAATCGGCGTGTGTGACGCCGATTCAGTGATGTCTTCACTGGTAACCAGGGTAAACATCGGGTTACTAAGCGCAGGGCTGCGCTTAGTAACCCGATGTTTACCCTGGTTACCATTGTAAAAGTAGAAAATAAAACACTACATACTTACATTCCTGTCGCGTCCCCCGGCGTCAGCTTCCCTGCACTGTGTCAGCGCCGGCCGGCCGTAAAGCAGAGCACAGCGGTGACGTCACCGCTCTGCTTTCCGGCCAGCGCTGACACAGTGCAGGGAAGCTGACGCCGGGGGACGCGACAGGAATGTAAGTATGTAGTGTTTTATTTTCTACTTTTACAATGGTAACCAGGGTAAACATCGGGTTACTAAGCGCAGCCCTGCGCTTAGTAACCCGATGTTTACCCTGGTTACCCGTGGACTTCGGCATCGTTGGTCGCTGGAGAGCTGTCTGTGTGACAGCTCCCCAGCGACCACACAACGACTTACCAACGATCACGGCCAGGTCGTATCGCTGGTCGTGATCATTGGTACACTATGGCTGGTCCGAATAACTAAAGCAATTATTATCATCCACCTCTCGTGTCTCCCCTTTTCCTCATAGTTTGTAGCTTGCGAGCAGCAGGGCCCTCACTCCTCTCGGTATCTGTTTTGATTTGTGTTTATTGTTATGCTGTAATGTTTATTGTCCGTACAAGTCCCCTATATAATGTAAAGTGCTGTAGAGTATGTTGGCGCTATATAAATAAGAATTATTATTTATTTTACTTACTTTTATAGCACCATTAATTCCACAACTATTTACAATTGTCAACTATTCTTGTTTGCTACCTGTTCGCAGAGGTTGGCATCCTCTTGAAACGCATCGTCGACTAGCCCTGGTTGTCCTCGCCGTCTCCACAGCCTCCCCGCAGCAGATTCCTCCTGCGGAATGCAGATTCACCCTAGCAGCCTCCACCAATGGGACACAGACTCCCCACAACAGATTCCCCCTGCAGGACGCAGACTCCCCCTAGCAATCTCCACCTGCTGAATGCACACTCCCCTTAGCACCCTTACCCTACTAGCCTCCCCTCACCCTGTTGGACGTGGCCCCCAGTTCCCACTAGCCTCGCCCTGGGCCCTGTTGGATGCGGCCCCAGTCCATGACTGGCTGCCACATCCAACAGGGCCCAGGGGAGGTTAGAGGGCTGCAGGGCAAAGGGGGAGGCTAGTGGGGACTTGGGGCTGTAGGGCCCAGGGGGAGGCTGGTGGGGGCTGGGGGACTGCAGGGTCCAGGGGGAGGCAGCATTTAGTGGGGGCTGCAGGGCCCAGGGGGAGGCTGGTGGGGGCTGCAGGGTCCAGGGGGAGGCTGGTGGGGGCTGCAGGGTCCAGGGGGAGGCAGCGGCTAGTGGGGGCTGCAGGGCCCAGGGGGAGGCTGGTGGGGACTGGGGGGCTGCAGGGTCCAGGGGGAGGCAGCGGCTAGTGGGGGCTGCAGGGCCCAGGGGGAGGCTGGTGGGGACTGGGGGGCTGCAGGGCCCAGGGGGAGGCTGGTGGGGGCTGCAGGGCCCAGGGGGAGGCTGGTGGGGGCTGGGGGCTGCAGGGTCCAGGGGGAGGCAGCGGCTAGTCAGGGCTGCAGGGTCCAGGGGGAGGCAGCGGCTAGTCGGGGCTGCAGGATCCAGGGGGAGGCTGGTGGGGGCTGGGGAGCTGCAGGGTCCAGGGGGAGGCAACGGATAGTGGGGGCTGCAGGGCCCAGGGGAGGCTGGTGGGGGCTGCGGGGCTGCAGGGTCCAGGGGGAGGCAGCAGCTAGTGGGGGCTGCAGGGCCCAGGGGGAGGCTGGTGGGGGCTGGGGGGCTGCAGGGTCCAGGGGGAGGCAGCGGCTAGTGGGGGCTGCAGGGCCCAGGGGAGGCTGGTGGGGGCTGGGGAGCTGCAGGGTCCAGGGGGAGGCAGCAGCTAGTGGGGGCTGCAGGGCCCAGGGGGAGGCTGGTGGGGGCTGGGGGGCTGCAGGGTCCAGGGAGAGGCAGCGGCTAGTGGGGGCTGCAGGGCCCAGGGGAGGCTGGTGGGGGCTGGGGGGCTGCAGGGTCCAGGGGGAGGCAGCGGCTAGTGGGGGCTGCAGGGCCCAGGGGGAGGATAGTGGGGACTGGCAGTCCCACTCCCCACTATCCTCCCACTGAACCCTGTAGGATGCAGCCCCCACTCGCCTTCCCTCATCAGCCAGCCACCTGAAGCCTCATCTGCTCGAGACTCCGAGAGACTGGCCACAGTGCAGTCTCCTAACTTGCAGTAAGTCTGACAGCCCCCCGCCGCCTCCCCCTCCTCCCCCTCCTCCCCCTCCTCCTCCGCCTACTTTGTCAGGCCGCCGACACCTGGCACACGGCACGCTGCTCTGCTGCTCAGCATGAGGAAGTGTGAGCAGGAGCAGAGTGACGTCAGGACCATGATGTCCCCGGGCCAGTGTCAACTTAAAGGTACAGTGCCCATTTACGTCCGCCCGATGCATTAACAACACTGTAGGTGTATCTTTAAATCACCAGAGTGTTGTTATGCATCGGGCGTTCGGCAGAACACAGAACAAAATGTCCAGGGGCCCGATGAACAGAAACAAAGAGAAGGGGGCCCGAGCGGAGTGACCTGCCAGCGTGTGCGGGCCCCCCTTTTTGCCTCTGACCACCGGGCCCCATACTGTAGTGATGGCTGTCATGCCCTGATGGCGGCCCTGTTAACAAGGCATCAGAAACTGCTACAAGTTCTGTCACCTGTGCAATACTTAGTAAGTCCTGAAAACATATTCAGTTGGGTCCTGAGGACTGGAGTTTGGTAAACACTGCTCTATAACATGCTGATGGCGGTTTGCTTTGCATTTTCAAGCTGATAGGTGCCCTTTAACTATTGTGTATATAACTTTATTTTATCATATAACAAAGTTGCAGTTATACCATGACTAATCATTAGCTATACAGTATATTGTTATCAACAATAAACACTATACATTGACCATTATTATCACCACATAGTTACTACATAATAGTTCTACAGAGCAAAACACACCATACAATAAACATTTTTACCAACAATATCACTATACATGTACCACTAAAGTGTGAATGAATCACTGAATTACACCACCAAACAGTAAACAAAAAAGATTAACTTTTCAAAAAGACTAGTATTATCACCATACAGCAATCATATAGTGGTAGTGTCATGCTGCTGCAGTACAGTTTAGCGCAACCTCCACTAGGAGGAGCTTGAGAGGGAAGTGAGACTGCACACACAGAGCAGCAGCACAATCGCCATCAAGTGGTGAGAGAGGTCAGACAAGCCGAGTCAAAAAATTGTCAGAAGCAGGAGTACCAATAGTAGCAGCAGTATACATGGTCAGGAACAAGCCAGGGGGTTCAGCAATGGTCAGAAGTGGATAAGACAAAGACAGAAGGCAGAAGCGAGTCCGAATACAAGCCAAGTCAAAAACCAGAGAATCTAACCAACAAACAGGGAAACACTGGGAAAAGGGCAGACAAAGGGAGTCAACAGACACGAGGCAAGTCAGGGATCACAGTAGGACAGATCAAGAGTTACCAGAGTCAGGTTCACATGCCGAAGGCAGAACTATAGCTGACATCACCAGGATACCTCGAGCTAAATAGCAAACCCGAACCAAGAGTGAGGCAGAGCAAAGTTAACCTTGATATGATCTGCCCGGAAAAAAGGCAGACAGGTTTAAATCCTGGTACGAATCATGACAGGTAGATAGAAGTTCTGTAGACCATAATTTCAATACAGTTATATATGATGAGTTATAGTTGACATACTTTATGATGGGATTTGTTCAATTTCACCATCTACTATATGTAGCCCAGACTATCATGACACCTTCTTGATGACTTGTATGTAACCCTAAGGCCACGTTCACACATTTAGCATTTGGTCAGTATTTTACATCAGTATTTGTAAGCCAAAATCAGAAATGGAACAATCAGAGCAAAAGTATAATACAGTATAAACACATCACCACCTCTGCATTTTTCACCCATTTCTGATTTTAACAAGCAAATACTGATATAAAGTACTGACCAAATACTGAATGTGTGAACATGGCCTCAAGTTACAATGCTCCCTAATTGTCCATTGCAATAATAATTCCTCATGAGTGGGCCCTTCATAATGCTCCCGAGAGTCCCACTACTAATAATGTCACCTCCAGTAATAACACCTCCCAGAGTACCCTCTCCAGTAATAATCTCCTCCAGCGTGCTTTTTTCAATAATGCCTTCCAAATAAAAATCCATGCTAATATGCCCTTTCCAGTAATAATGCCACCTAGTTAAAATCTCATCAATCTGCCCCACAATAAAAATCCCCCCAATGTGCCCTCTCTAGCAAAAATGCTCCAACACAAAAATTCCTCTCCAATAGGTACCTTCTAGCAATAATGTCTACCCCAAAAATATATTCCACAAGGTGCCCCCACGAGTAATAATGCAAGTTATCTCCCAAATTGCCCCCTTATGTAATAATTCCTGTTGCGTTACTGCACCTCCATCAATAAATAAAGTTGATACTCACCTAATTATGTCTCTCAGCAGACCAAGTCTTTTTCTACCCTGCACTCAAGAGTGGGCCAATGCAAGCAGCGCCAGCATGCTGACATCTTGTAAGCTGCAAGTCTACAGTAGCTTGTGACCTACAAAATAGAGAGTGTTAGAGCTGGGAGCCCAAGATCAAACTTTATTGGCATAATGTTGGTGCCTATAAAGTTCACAGTGTTGGTTGCTGGAGATCCGGGACATCAGGCAAGATGTTCAGGGCCCATGCACTGGATCTTCAGCACTTGCACCACCACTACAGATAGAGTTGTATACATTTTTATTTTTGGAACCAGAAGTTAATCCAATCCAAATACATTTTTTTCTGTAAGATCATTACTGGAATTGTCTTCCTACAAGTTTTAAAAAAGCGGTTTGATCTGTTAAAGAAAAGAAAATACATAAAAAATGAAATAGACTACAATTATGTGCAATGGCAGAGTGCAGAGCAAGAAAAATGTAATTATGCAATCCAGGCTCCAAAATATCAGCTGATTGACACATTCATCCACATTTTGGCTCCTTTTCATGTATAATCAGGAATTATAATATTGAGAACCCTCTGTAGTTTTGATGGATTGCTTTATATCATTATGCTGCAGACTCCAAGATGTTGCTGCTGTAAGTGAACAGTCATTATCTCCAAATCAATATGCAATGAAGTGTTCTTCCCTTTAACTATGTATAATAAATAGTAATAACTTCCTAATGGGATTCAAGGCAATTTACAAAATACTGTGAACAATTAAACAAATATATCATAGTACAGCAGTGCCCAATTTAAAAGGAAGTCCAGAGACTGTTAATTGCTGCCATCTTTACTGGCCTGGTACACCATTTTATATGTGCTGGAACTGGATAATATTGCTGGTAATGTAGATGGACAGGAGTACATCTCTGTCTCAATGTATTCCACTTTTGTGGAATAAATTATGATGGATTTTTGGGGCCATGCTTAGCCATGCTCACTCCTGTTATTCCCTACTCATTAAAAAAATGTTGGAGTTGAAGCAAAAAGTTCAGCAAAAGATTTTATGATGTTAACAATTTTTTTTGCCAAACTTCAGTCATAAACTTTTTAATGAATTGATGGTTTGATGTCTCAACGAGCAAAAAGGTAAGCTAACAGCAACTATGCTACTTCTTTTATGTGGTTTTAGAAGAACACAACTAGTTATATTGACTGTTAAATCATGAGTCATCAGTCAATTTTATTTATTTCATTTGCTTATACAGAGATCTTCATTACTTGGCCCATTGGAGTTCACAATCATAATTGCCTATCAGTATGCATTTGAAATGTGAGAGGAAACAGGAGAACCCGGTGGAACCCTCACAAACACAGAGAAAATATACAAACTCTTTGCAGATCTTGTCCTTGGTGGGATTTGAATCCAGAACCCCAGCACTGCAAAGCAACAGTGCTAACCACTGAGCCACAGTGCCACCTGTCTATGGTAACAAAATGATGAACAGTCAGACCTATGCTTTGATCTCTTTTATTAAAGTTTTTCAAGTTGGACATAATAAAATTCCATTGCTGCCATCAACTATTTGTTCATATAGGCAATAAATCAATTTAGTAAAGACTAGAGATGAGTGAAATTATTCAGAAAATGTTCACCAATCTCAAATTTGGCACGAACATTGCAAATTTGGATTCTTGTTCCAAGCATTTTTCCTAAAAATTGGCAAAACTGAGCCAAAACATTGTAAATTATCAAGCTTCAACTAAGGGCTCATATTCACATGCGAGAAACTCGTATGAGTCTCACACGTCAGTTCAGGAGTCAAGCATTCAGCGCATATAATGCTACGTGGCCGCACGCTCCGATCTGAGTGTCGGGTACAGTGCCGGGTATTGATGTGCGAGACTCATCCGAGTTTCTCGCATGTGAGTATGAGCTCTAATGCCTTTGTTAGGATAGTGGTGCTGTATGATGAGCGGGGAGGACGAGTTTGATGTGGGAGAGGTGGGGAGAGGTCATAGTGGTCGACTGTATTTTTTTAAACTTAATGTGTGAAGATTTTGGCAGCCAATAAGGGTGCAGAAATCATCCGCAACATCCAGACACAAGGGCCTTTTTCATTGGCTGCCGAAGTCACGTGTCCCTCTCCCTATAAAAAGTGGACATATTGCTTTTGTGCCATTTTGTTAGTATAACAGTACAGAGAGGCAGCTCTGGCTGCAAGTAGTAAGTTAGTTAGGTGATTTATTGTCAGCTATTTCAGTTAAATAGAATCCTGTGTCATATCGACCTTCCATTATCTAAATCATTTGTGCTAATACTGTGGTGCAGGTAGGAGTCCACATTTTAGAATCTAAATCATTTGTGCTAATACTGTGGTACAGCCAGGTGTCCACATTTTAGAATCTAAATAGTTTGTGCTAATACTGTGGTGCATGCAGGAGTCCACATTTCAGAATCTAAATCCTTCTGCTAATAGTGTTATGCAGACACCTTTTTGCTAATGTGTGGTCTAGACACCAGGCCACATTTCAGAATCTAAATGTCATGGTTTGGACAGGGTTCATGTCCTGCCCTCTCAGGGTTAATTGTATGTGGCCTCCTTTTGGATCTGGGAGGGGTGTTTATATCCACTCAGAACCTGGATTTCATGTCAGTTATACTTTCATTCTGTCTGTGTGTCTGACCCCCTGGTGTGCGTGTGCATATTGCGTTTGACTGCTTTCCTTGGTTCTGACCTCCTGGCCTGTCTGTTCTGACTTCGTCACCTTGCATCTATTTCAATATTTCCTTGCTTGGTTTGGCTCCCTGATCTCCGGCTTTAACCTGACTATCCTTCTGTCTCACCTTCGGTACCTCATTTTACCTCCCGGTTTTGACCTTGGCACGTTTGACTTCTCTCCGGCGCTGTCTGGCTCACCGGCACTCTGGCGCCTGTCTCCACCCTCGGCTACTCCCCCCTCAGTCACGTGGTTCAGGTTCTGCTCGCGGCCCGGTGAGTTTTCCGCCGCTCTGCTTGTGTCTCCCTTACTTCAGCGAGCCGACCACCTTGCGGCAGGTACACCCAGGGTTCATGAGACTAAATCCTTTCTGCTAATAGTGTGGTCCAGACTCCAAGCCACATTTCAGAATCTAAATCCTTTCTGATAATAGTGTGGTCCAGACATAAGGCAACATTTCTGAATCTAAATCGTTTGTGCTAATACTCTGCTGCAGGCAGGAATCCACATTTCAGAATCTAAATTGTTTGTGCTAATACTGTGATGCAGACAGAAGTCCACATTTCAGAATCTAAATCCTTTCTGCTAATAGTGTGGTCCAGACACCAGGCCACATTTTAGAATCTAAATCCTTTCTGCTAGTTGTCTGGTTCAGACACCAGGCCACATTTTTTAATCTAAATCCTTTCTGCCAATAGTGTGGTCCAGACACCAAGTCACTGTCACGCAACATGTAGGAAAGGCTAAGTTCAAGACTAAGGGATAAGGGAAAAGGAACCCAACACTAGGGAAGGGGGAAGTGGAGACCCCTAGGCAGATCTAATGTCACCCTGTCTGCCATATCGTCTCTATATAGGTTCCACATCTATCGCTGAGCAGGATGCCTAATCCCTGCCTGACCCTGGCGATAAGCCCTGCACCAGGAAAGACAAGATGTGTGCTAGTCAATCCCCACTACCACTAAAGACAAATGAGATAAACAAACAAGAGAAACACTTAGCTTGAGTAGACTTAGAGAGAAATACTGACGTCCTCCAAACATCAGAGAGGAAGATACAGTAGCTGTACAAGTCTGGCAAGTTTTGAACAACTGGAGAGGATGGTGCAGGAGTATCTCAAGCTCAATATCAATGCCATCAGAGGGGGTTTGGACAGTTTTACATTTTGGTCTTCAAAAATGGAAAAGTGGCCTGAGACTGCCTGTCACACCTTCGAGGTTTTGTCATGGCGGCAGAAAGCATTCTCTCAGAACATGTCTTCGATGATGCTGGTGGTATCCTGATGGATAAGCATATCCGGCTGTCCCCTGAAAGTGTAGACTATGTAATTTTCATCAAGATGAACAAGTTATGGATCTCCAATAACTTTTGCACCCCAGTCGCAGACTGGGAACGCTAGGTGATGGTGTAATTTTTAGTATGCGGCATTGATCCCGCCTGTTGCAGTCTGTGACCCCTTTATTGTGGCTTCTGTGCCTGCTGTTGCTACTGCTGCTGATGATACAAACAATTTTTGAAATGTGGAGACTCCAAGTTGGGTCTCCATCTGGTGAGTTGCCAGTAGTGGAAGGAATGTCAGAGCCCCATTATACTATTTCTACACTGGGGAAATTGATGCCACTCTAGTGGTGTGTGGCAATAATTTTTTTTTAAATGTGGAGACTCCAATTTGGGTCCCCATCTGGTAGATTGCCTATAGTGGAAGGGATGTCAGATCCCCGTTATATTATTTCTGCTCTGGGAAAATTGATGCCACTTTTATGGTATGTGGCAGTAATTTTTGGAAATGTGGAGACTCCAAGTTGGGTCTCTATCTGTTGAGTTGGTGTAGTGGATGGGATGTCAGAGCCCCATTATACTATTTCTACTTTGGGGAAATTGATGCCAGTTTAGTGGTGTGTGCCAATAAATTTTGGGAATGTAGAGACTAGAAGCTGGGTTTCCATTTGGTAGGTTGCCTGTAGTGGAAGAGGTGTCAGAGACTCATTATACTATTTCTACTCTGGGGAAATTAATGACACTTTAGGGTGTGTGTCAACAATTGTTTTAAATGTTTGGACTCTAAGTTGGGTCTTCTTCACATATGTTGCCTGTAGCAGTAGGACTCACAGACCGGCAGGCCTGTACTTACTATCAGTCAACTAACTGTGTTACTATCCTTAAATGTTTCTAACAATAGTAGTCTACAAAGCTGATATTTTGTGCCATCTGAGTGTGGCTGAGCAGAAACCCAGTTTGAGCTATTGCATGAGGTATCAGGACACCCAGCACAGCAGGCTTACATCGGTCCATCACCCACCTCGTCTTAATTTAAACTTAAATTCAAACCTCTAAATGCTGGCCCAGACCCTGGTACCTCATGCATGTCCTGTGGCCAACTGCTGCTGTGCCATTCTAAAATTTGTACTGTGGGTGAATTGATCAGTCAACTATCTGTGTTAATATCCTTACAGTTTTCTAACATTAGTGGTATACCAAGCTGATATATGTGCCATTTGGGATAGTGTGGCTGAGCAAAAAAAAAACAGTTTGAGCTATTGCATGAGGAATCAGGGCTCCCAGCACAGCAGGCTTACACCAGTCCATTGTGCCTCATCTTAATTTAAACTTAAATTCAAAGCCCAGACCCTGATACCTTATCCATGACCCATACCTTACTGCTGTTGTGCCACTAACAAATTTCTTATGTGGGTCAATTTTTGCCACTTTTCCTGGTGTCTGTCCCTAATATTTGGAAATGTTTGGACTCCAAGTTGGGTCTCCTAAATATGTGTTGCCTGAATTTGGCAGGGCTCTCAGAGCACCAAGCCTACACCTGTTACTTATCCACCTGTTACTGGTCAATGTTTAAGCTAGAAATGCTGGTCCAAGCCCTGTCTCATGCATCCATGCTGCACAATTATACCATTTGTACTCTTTCCTGGTGTTTGCCCCTAATTTGAGCTGTTTTAGCAGCTTTTTGGCCCCTATGAACGTGTTGTCTATGCATTTGGTATTGCCTCCCATTGCATTCAGTGGGGTTCGGATATGTTCAGCAACCATCAAGACGTTCACCGATCTGAACCAAACCTTGAAAGGTTCGCTCATCTCTAGAAAAGATACTTTAAGGACCTTTACATAAATCAAAAAAGTTAAGTAGTGTCAATATCAAACAAACATGGCCATATACAGTGGTGCCTCAAAGTTTGTGATCTCCTCTGAATTTTCGGCATAAATTTGACCTTTAACTACATCAGCTTTTCACAAAGTATAAAGATAATAAAGAGGACCAAATCAATCAAATTAGTCAAAAATATTAGACTTAAATAATTTTCCTAAAAATTTTTTTTAAAACCTGACAAATTTCATAGCCTTTAGGATGAGCAAAAAAACTGGAGGTGAAATTTAATTAATGTAGCACAAACGGTGGGAAGATCGTAGCTTCTAGTCTCCCATGGAAACTATTGAAGCAGCTAAAAATTCTAAAAAAAAAATTGAAAAAAATATTAAAACAATTAAAAAATATAAAATTTTAAATCACCCCCCATTCGCCCAATTCAAAATAAAACAATAAAGAAAAAATAAATACACATATCTGGTGTTATAACGACTCCAGAGCACATATTTAAACAAAGAAAAAAAGGGGCAATTTTACACTAAATAGTAGAAAAAAGCCACAACGCCTACACAAGAGGCAACCCACTCCATATTAACACTATAAACAGGAGAACCAGGAGTATAATAGGTATATAAATTTATTATAAATACAGGGTATAAATATACATACAGTAAGTGATGTAAGATGATAGTATATAAGCAGAGAACACAATATAAAGTGCAAGAAAGGATGGAAACACGGGAAACCAGTATCCACCCAGTGTGCGGGAGGTCCTGTGGCCCGATCTGCACATGCGCCGTATATGCCGCTTGCTATTGGCTGATTCCTAGCATGTGATACATCACATGTCCTAGGACGGCCCTTTTTAAGGTCCTTCTCGGCAACCTTCACTATCCCCTTGATAAAGCGGTTATATGGAATAAGCGAAACGTACGTCGGGGGTCTTTTTATCCTGGTTCCGGTCTGGTGTGCGGTGTAGCCCTTCTTATCTGCGGTAAGCCCCAATATTTCACTATTAGTGACGATTTGTCACTTTATTATATGTACTACTGGCTTCCTGCAGCGCTGTGTATTTTCAGTCTGTTGCATCAGACTGTTTTGGATTTTTTTTTGTGCTCCCGCACACTGGGTGGATACTGGTTTCCCGTGTTTCCATCCTTTCTTGCACTTTATATTGTGTTCTCTGCTTATATACTATCATCTTACGTCACTTACTGTATGTATATTTATACCCTGTATTTGTAATAAATTTATATACCTATTATACTCCTGGTTCTCCTGTTTATAGTACATATCTGGTGTTGCTGCATTCAGAATCGCCAGATCAATCAATATTTAAAAAGGATTAATCCGATCAGTAAACAGCGTAACGAAAAAAAAAGTAAAAACACCAGAATTACTTTTTTTTTACACCGAAACATTGAATTAAAATGCAATAACGGGCCATCAAAAGATCGTAGCTACACCAACATAGTATCAATAAAAACATCAGCGCGGTGTGCAAAAAATAAGCCCTCACCTGGCCCCAGATCACGAAAAATGGAGATGCTATGGGTCTCAGCAAACAGCGACTTTTTTTTAACAAACTTTGGATTTTTTTTCCACCACAGAAAGAATCTATACATGTTTGGTATCTATCTACAAACTTGTAATGACCTGGGCAATCATAATGGCAGGTCAGTTTTAGCATTTAGTGACCATGGTAAAATAGCAAAATGAAATATAATTGTGGAATTGCACATTTTTGCAATTTCGCCGCACTTTGAATTTTTTCCCATTCTCCAGTACACTACATGGTAAACCAATGGTGTTGTTCAAAAGCACAACTCGTATCACAAAAAACAATCCATCATATGGGCATATTGACAGAAAAGTAAAAAAGTTATGGCTCTGGGAAGAAGGGGAACAAAAAAAGAAACTCAAAAAATGGAAAAACCCAAGGTGAGGAAGGGGTTAAAGCCCCACTCCAGCATTTTTTTACAGCACTAGAGTGGCACTTACCCCCGGTCATTTTCTCACCCTCCAGAGTCTTCCAGTTTTCTTGGTGCTGCTCTGGTCCTTCTGCACCATCTTGTGACATTAGCTTCTGACTGGCCAGAGGTCAGAAGCTATATCACAGACTCTTAATGCAAGTCTATGAGAACCAGAACCAGGCTCTAATGCACTTATATTGCAAAGGAACCTCCGCGCAGTTCCTCGAAACATTGGTGCTGTGACTAGGCCACTTTTCGACAGAGCAACGCAGGCAAATGGATGTATGCGGCGACAGGTGAGTATCAAACAGAGGGCAGGGGACTAAAATGTAATGCACCACTCCAGCAGTGCAATAAAAACAATGCTGGAATGGTGCTTTGAAGAACAGGTATTTATTAAAGTCTGAGGCTGCCGTCACACTAGCAGTATTTGGTCAGTATTTTACATCAGTATTTGTAAGCCAAAACCAGGAGTGGAACAATCAGAAGAAAAGTAGAATAGAAACATATGCACCACTTCTGCATTTATCACCCACTCCTGGTTTTGGCTTACAGATACTGATGTAAAATACTGACCAAGTACTGATAGTGTGACCATAGCCTGATAGTGAAAGGGCATCATGGCATGAACAAAAGAGATTACAAAAGAGATACAGGCAAAGAGTTATTGATGCTCATCAGGCTGGAGAAGCATTTCTAACAAGACAGACTGTGTACATATGGAATAAATTCAACACCATTTTTTACTGCCCACAGAAGTGATTGATCAACAAAGATCATTCCAAAAACAAGCTATCTGTTAGTCTGTAAGTTCAAAAAGGAACAAGCCAAGGTAAGCACTAAGCTACTGAAGGACTCTTTCACATTTGCTAATATTAACTCCTTCATTCCCAAGTCTGTTTTCACCTTCCTAACCATGCCAACTTTTACAATTCTGACCACTGTCACTTTATGAGCTAGTAACTCTGGAATGCTTCATTGTATATCAGTGATTCTGATAGTATTTTTTCATGACACATTGTACTTCATTCTAGTGGTAAATTATTATTTGGGTATATTTATGAAAATATCCAAAATGTGACAGAAAATGTGAAAATTCCGCAATTTTCAAACTTTTAATTTTTGTGCCCTTAAACCGGGTAATTACACCACACAAGATAGATAATATAGTAAATAACATTTACCACATGTCTATTTTACATCAGCATCATTCTTAAACCTTTTTCTTTTGTTAGGAAGTTGAAAGGGTTATAAGTTTATCAGCAATTTTTCATTTTTCCAAAACAATTTACAAAAATATTTTTTTTAGGGACCACATGCATGATATTTGAAGTGACTTTGTGGGGCCTATGTAACAGAAAATACCAAAAATTGTACACCATTTCAAAACTGCACCCTTCAAAATGCTCAAAACCACATTCAAGAAGTTTATTAATTCTTTAGGTGCTTCACAGGAATTGAAGCAATAAGGAAGGAAAAAATGAACATTTTAATTTCTCCCTCAAAAATGTTGCTTTAGCCAGTCAAACGCATAAATGCATAATAAACATTCAGGTCCAAACCTGTGTGTGAATGAGTACATGTGAGTGTCCACTAAAAACATCAGGTGGAAGTATGCATCTGGGATTTGAAGATCTAGAGTGATCAGGTCGTATAGGGTGTCGGACGTTCTCAGCCTTGAAACCTTTCAGTTAGAATTACCCCCCGTAATGGATGTGCATAATGTGTTCCACAGGTCATGGTTCTGGATATTTGTTGTGTCTCCAGAGCCTATGTTATTGCCATCACCATCAGGCTGTGTTTGCATGGACTAGGCACGTGATGGCGGTAGGGGGAAGGACCCGCATAGGGCGTTAGGGGAGATTAGGGACAGGCACATGTTAGAGTCAGAAGGCGTTCCATCTCTCATTCACTACTGTTAGGGCCTGCCTCTGCCTTTTCCATCCCGTCATTGGTGTATGCTTTGTCGTCCGCCAGACTAACCCGTGTCCGAGCCTGACAGTTACTCTGGACTCCATCTAGCCTCAGTTCAGTGGTGTTCTTCTTTTCAGAGGTGCACAAAACTATGGCCGACTGAACTTTTATGGACTCTTAAAAAGACTGACACCGCTGGATCACAGGCCAGAAGCCATCCACAGTGTCTCCATTTGCCGGATTATAGGGAATCTTCTGCTGGAGGTTCTGTCTGAATCAAGTATTTCTGTGACTTACATGGAAACCTCTGTGTATGTGCTCAGCATAGAGCACAGGATAAATGTGAGCCAAACCTTACTGCAATCTTTGGGAGGCAGAATGAACAAGTCAACAGCAAGTCAAGAATTTTTTCTATTAATTTTTTATTCAATTTACTGTGCTGTATTAGTAATCAGATGACTTTGGGCAATTACAGTGATATCAGATTTATATCCTTTTTATGTTTGGCTACTATTACACTCTAAAACAGTTCTTGCATCCCCATATTTTGAGAGCTATAATTTTTCTATATTTCTGCTGACAGAGTCATGAGAGAGCTTGATTTTTCTGGAACAAGTTGACGTTTTTGTTGGTACCACTTTTGGGCTTTTGTGATCGCTTTCTATTCTGATTTTTGGGAGGCAGAATAAACAAGAAATAGCAGTTCAGCATTTTTTTGTTTTTTATGTCTTTCACCAATTTGTAAAAGTTATAAGACAGCTGTATTCTTTGGGTCAATATGATTACAGAGATACCAAATTTATATATTTTTTTTCTATTTTGTCTTACACAATAAAAACTATTTTGCAAGAAAAACAATTGTTTTTGCATTGTTATATTCTGAGAGCTATAGCATTTTTTAGTTTTCCGCTGACTAAACAATATGGCCGGGATGTTTATTGCAAGACAAGATGACATTTTTAACCCATGCCATTTTGCCATTTCTCCTTACGTGCGGCTTTTTTTTTTATCATGTTTTAATCTTTTTTTTTTTGCAATATGATAAGAACCGATAGTTTTTGATCATTTTTTTTATTATGCTGTTATCAGAAGGGGTTAACTGTGTGTTGGGCTCTCCATGCAAGTGCTGTGATGTTGACACATCCAGGACACATGCAGCTGCTGTGCCAGACAGCTGATCAGCCAGTGGGCTCCATGTATCTGGGTTCTCTCTGCAGCTTATTCAGCAAGCGCTATAGCTTGCCAAATAAGCAGGGACCCGAGCAAATTAGCTCAACTCTACTTAAGAGAGCAGCTCTTTGGATAAAATTTAGCAACATAACAGTCATAGCTGTTTTTTGGAATGGAATGGGCTAAAAATTTCTCCGAGCCGATGTGCAGGACTAATCAGCAATTACCAGAAATTTTTCATTAAGTTTTTACTGAAAAAGGGAGTCGTGCCAGTTACTGAAAGCAAAGGTTTACATATTTTTGCTACTCACAGACATGTGATATTGGTTTATTTTTATCATTTAAAAATTAAAAAAAAGTCTAATTTTTTTTATTTATGTGTTGAATTGGGCTATCTTTATCTCCTTTTAGGACTGGGAAAATCTGATGTATGTCTAGCTAAAATTTATGCAAAATTATGATAAATTCTGAAAAGTTCACAACCTTTCAAGCACTACTGTAAAAGGCACTGCATTGTCTGGTTTACAGATTCCACCTTTACAACTCTAGTGCTCCTTTCTGTTCTCTTCGGTTGGATTTGGTTACCCTTTCATAGCATTCATAGACAGATATGTAGCACTTTTTACAAAACACCTATAACATGTTTGCTGATATGACTAAGATTTAAAATGTTTTTTCACTTTTACAAATGTGTAACGCAAATGTTGCCAGTCATGTGAAATTTGATAGGACACACCCTCATCTGGTTTAGCGCCAGCTATCCGCCACTGCGCCAGTGTTTTGGCTGCAGTGATAATGGCATGTAGATAGCTCATAATTGATGCAGCCAATAATGGCATTCAGTATATCTTAAAATTAGTATTGAGATTCCCTAATGGTTTCAAATAGAAATAAAGTGTCACCATTTGTATAATTAGTATAAATCACAATTAATCACACTAAATAAGAATTTAAAATAATGATTTACAGTTGTAAGTCAAATAATATTATTAAGAGCTGATTTTTGATATTAGTGGGAAGATGCCACAGTATGCGTAAAGAAAGAAATTAATCCCAAGAAGGCTAGATCCCATTTCCAACAAAAATAAATGTACTACTTATATATACAGTTGAAACTAGAAGTTTACGTACACTATATAAAAAGAAACACAAGCATGTTTTTCTCAATATCTGACATGAAATCAGATTAAACCTTTCTCGCTTTAGGTCAGTTAGGATTACCATAATTATTAATATTTGCCTAATGCCAGAAAAATAGAGAGAGAGAATGTTTTAGGGCATTTTTATTACTAACTTCAAAGTCAAAAGTTTATGTTTTTTGGCAACATCTGAGTTGAGACACAACTGTAGATGTATTTTAATGCACATCTGAAACACACTGCTTCTTTGTGTAGCATCATGAGAGTCTAAAATCAGCCAAAATATCAGAAAGAAAATTGTGGACTTGCACAGTCTGGCTCATGATTGGGTACAATTTCAAGATACCTGAAGGTGCCTCGTTCATCTGTACAAGCAATTATACACAAGTACAAACAAGATGTTAAGATGTGAATGTCCACCTATCATACTGCTCAGGAATGAGACGGGTTCTGTGTCCCAGAGCTGAACGTGCTTTGAGCTGACATGTGCATATCAACCCAAGGACAAAAGCAAAAGACCTTGTGAAGATGATGGTGGAATCTGGTAAGATTATGTCACTGTCCACAGTGAAACAGGAAACAGGAAGAAGCCATTATTCCAAAAGAAACATAAAAAAGCCAGATAAATGTTTTCAAATGCACACAGAAGCAAAGGCCTTAATTTTTGGACACATGTCCTGTGGTCTGATGAAAATAAAATGGAACTTTTGGGGCATAATGACCATGGATACACTTGCAGTAAAAAGGAGAAGCTTGGTGTGACGCTAGTCACTTCTCACGGCCAAGCCATGAGTCAGAGTGGTCAAGGAGTACAAAGTCAGAAGCCAGCAGGGTATGTCATGAACAGAAAGAAAAGACAATAGTGTAGTCAGGTAGCGTTCCAAGGTCAGAGTACAAAGTCCAAGGTCAGGCAACAGATCAAGCATACAGAACTCAAGGCAAAGGAAAGCATAAGCCTCACAAGCTGAATGTACATCTGGCAGAGTTCTGGGAGACACAAAAGTTAACAAGCATGGCAATTGCCTGAACTAAAGAACACATGGAGACAGCCGACTCCTCACAGTCTCAGATTAAATAGTCAAGCTGTCAATCAACACACTGACAGCTCAGCACACCCTTGTGCTAGATTGGATGGCCAAGTTGTCAATCAAAGTACTGACAGCTTCAGCACACCCCTATACCAGACTGGACATCCAATCTGTCAGAAACTGCATCCCAGACACACTGAGGGGTGGAACTGTGACACTTGGAAGCCTAAGAACACCATCGCAACTGTGAAACACGGGGGTGGCAGCATCATGTTGTGGGGTTGTTTTGCTGCAGGAGGGACTGGTGCACTTTACAAAATAGATGGCATCACGAGAAAAGAAAATTATGTGGCAATACTGCAGCAACATCTCAAGACATCAGCCAGGAAATTAAAGCTTGGGTGGAAATGGGTCTTCCAACTGGACAATGACCCGAAGCATACTTCCAAAATGGTAACAAAGTGGCTTAAGGATAACAAAGTCAATGTTTTAGATTTTCCATCATAAAATCCTGATCTCAATCCTATTGAAAATGTATGGACAAAGCTGAAAAGGCAGGTACGAGCAAGGTTACCTACAAATCTAGATCAATTGTCTAGATACCCTACTTGTGCACCAACAGCATTTCAACAACGGAGTGCCGTATTTCTCTTATATTACAAATCTAGATCAGTTACACCAGTTTTACTGGAAGGAATGGGCCCAAATTCCAACCAACTATTGTTGGTTGAAAAGCTTGTGGAAGGATATCTCAAACCTTTGACCCAAGTCATTCAGTTTAATGGCAATGGTACCAAATGCTAATTAAATTTTTGTAAACTTTTGACTTTGCAGTACGTAATAAAATGCCTTAAAACATTCTCTCTCTCGCATTATGTTGGCACTTGGCAAACATTAATAATTATGGTAATCCTAATTGACCTAAAACGAGAAAGGTTTATTCTGATTTCATGTTAGATATTGAGAAAAACATGCATATGTGTCTTTTTATATAGTCTATATAAACTTGTAGTTTTAACTATAAGTATGTAAAAGTACTTATACAAGTTTTATCCTGTTTAGCTAGGTGGAAAGGAAAGAACATATTGGATACTGTTGGGAATGCTGCAGATTTATTGTTTACTAGATGGTGGCCTGATTCTAACGAATTGGGTATTCTAGAATATGTATGTAGTTTATTTATGAAGATTTAAGAATAATGCAATGAATACACAGGATTTTCCGGGTAAAATATATACATTACTAAATTTTATTGCTCATAGAACTTAAAGGGACTCTGTCACCTGAATTTGGAGGGAACAATTTTCAGCCATGGGGGGGGGGTTTGGGTGTTTGATTCACCCTTTCCTTACCCGCTGGCTGCATGCTGGCTGCAATATTGGATTGAAGTTCATTCTCTGTCCTCCATAGTACACGCCTGCGCAAGGCAAGATTGCCGGCCGGGCGCGACCAGTCAGTGAAGCGGTGTTTAAATCCTGCGCCAATATCGCTGATTGGTCGCAGCCGACTGGGCGTGACCAATCCACAAAATGTGGTTCAAATCCAGTGGCGGACTGCGCCTGTTGCTGATTGGTCGCTGCCTCATCTGAGGGCAGCATGATGTAGACAAACACAGACCCTAAATACAATGATGTATCACTTAGTTTACTGAGTGCAGTAGTTGTGACTCAATCAGAGGTGTTAGGTGTAACATGAAGCCGACCAAAGAAAGGTAACTCTACCCCCACCAAGCTCTCTATGTACATTGTCTATTGACAGTGAGCTGCTTATCACAGGAAGGGGGATGGTTGGAAGACTTGGCATGTGCTAGCTATGATAATGTCCTAGTGATAAAACATTCATTGTAAATAAAGCAACAGCAGACAGTGTAAGAAATAACACATCATTGAATTCAGTATTTTAACCCCTTCCTCGTGCTGTCCTCAGATTACATAGCAAAAACCTGCTGATAGATTCCCTTTAAAGAGAACATGTCAGGTCCCCATGCCCTCCAAACCAGCAGAATTCACCTATATGCATACGACCAAATTCCCTGCCTAACAAGCCCTGTGTAATGTTATTGAGTGAAAATAAGGTATAAAAAAATGCATTTATAATGTCCCCGTTTCCTATACTAATGAGAGCTTTGACTAATCGATGGGGCATTAGTTGGCCCAGACTAGTCAGCCCTCTTTCCATGTGGATGTGATAACATAAACTGAAAGTTTAGAAAATAACTTCCTGTCATGCACAGTGCGCACCTCTGAAGCCGAGAAGCCTACACCTGGCTTCAGAGAGGCAGTGACGCTGCCGGAAGTTAGATTTGCATGAGCGGCAATGATGCCACTAGAGCATATTATGTAATGACGCCCATAGGGACACAATAACATGGAAAGAGGACTGAATAGTCTGGGGCAAGTAACGCCCCATTGACTAGTCAAAGCCCTCATTAGCATAGGAAACAGGGACAATATAAATGCTTTTTCATACCCAATTTCACTCAATAACATAGTACAGGGCTGGTTAGACAGGGAATTTTTTCACACATAGGTGAATAATGCTGGGTTGGATGGCATAGGGGACCTGACAGGTTCCCTTTAATGAAGTCTCATTCAAGCATGTAGATCCAGTATGACCTTTAGAAGTGACAGTCCCACAGAGTATTCAGCAAATGTTAGCAATGTAGTTTTAAAGATAAGTGATAACTGATGACATTTCATGAAACTATACCATCGCTTATTTTTTGTGGGGGCGGCTCAACTTTAAGATCTCCAGAGGTGATGAGAAAACATACTCGGATAACATCTTATCTGAGCATGATCGGTGGTTATCTGAACATTTGGGAATGCTTGTATATTATGTTTGAGTCCTTGCGGCTGCATGATTTGTGGTTATTAGACAGCCTCAACACGTGGGGATTCCCTAACAAATAGGAAATCCCCACATATGTTCAGGCTGTCCAACAGCCGCAAATCATGCAGCCTCAGAGACTCAAACATAATAAACGAGCACTCCCAAATCCAAGCACGTTTGCTCATCACTGATTTTCACTAATCCTTGGAATATCAGTGAAGGTTTTGGAAGATACATGTGAGCACCCTCTTTTATAGTTGACCAAAGTCAGCGCAGCCAACTACCAGTAAATGCCGACAAGCTTTTAGGAGATGGAAATTTCATTCTCCAGCAGGACTTGGCACCTGTCCACACTGCCAAAACTACCAATACCTGGTTTAAAAACAACAGTATCACTGTGCTTGATTGGCCAGCAAAGTCTCCTGACCTTAATCCCATAGAGAATCTATGGGGTATTGTCGTAGCTGTTTTTCGTTCTGACCCAAATGTCAGCTGACAGATCACCAGTGAGACCAAATTGTGGAGTTACGCCCGTCATTATACAAGCGCGCTTGGAGACAAAAAGACACCTCACACATATCCTGTGAGCAAGTCACTTTTATCTGAAGTAATAGCGCAAGAAGCAATATTTTATACCATTTACACATAATGCATTTCAATGTAACTCATGTAGCCCCCACCATCACCCAGGGTCATACTTTATTTACCATAACCCAGAATATGTTGTACTGACTCTTGAGAACATACATGATAAGAAGTACAGTCTCCTTGAAGAGGAGACCGTCAGACTACTGAGTCAATAGATTCTAGTAATTCTAACACTTTAAGGCAAAAGGCACTTAAAGGCAAGGTAGTTAAAGGCAAACTATTAACCCTTCTATATCAATTTCCCCCTTTTGTAAATGGTATAACCTCTGCTACGGGGTCAGCTGATGTCCACAAAGGAGCTACTGTCTCATGGGTCTAGTACCCACAAGGGGCCTTCCTACCTGCTTCACCCATCCACCCTCAGTGTGGACACTCACCTCCCCCGTCAGCAGTGGCTACACGGGGCCTATGATACACTACAGAAGGTTCAGCCTTAGATTTTTCTCTACACCTACATTATTCCATAGCTTAGGTAATATATATATTAGCGCTTTTACGGCTACATAAAAGAATAAGCAAAGCAACAAAATTTGCATACAAGTCTGTAAAACACCAAAAATAATCCATCCCACTAGGCTGCTAAGCCAATTGGCTGGATTTAAAAAGGAGTCTCTATATTGTATTAGTCTCATTAAGAGCCTTAAGGAACCACGAAAATCTGAGTCCAAGTCTCACTTGTGCATGCAGTGTGGTGTTACTACCTTCCTTGGGTCCTGGGGTAAGGCTAAGTACAGCATAGTCCTTGCAGATACTGGGCTGTGTGCACAGATCCAACAGTCCAGCAGTTTTTGTCCTTCCACGTCTTTTATAAGAAAAGCAAGATGTTGAATAAGTTTGTTTATCCAGTGTCTCTGTAAGGTGCAAACATCCTACCACAGCCAGCAAGGTGATTAGGACAACAGTCATTCTGCTGGTGAAAAGATCTTTTTGCAGTGACTGGCAAGGATCCAGGTGGGCTTTCCCTCAGGTTTCCCTGAGGTGAATGTGGTCAGCTGGACTTTAAAACGGGCCGTAAAACCGTGGATCTAGGCTCCTTCTCACGTGTCTGTGTATGACCACCAGTCACCTGGATTCAGCTGATGTACGTCTGCACTGGCATTAGGATCTGGAATGGATGAAAACACATGTTTATGCACCACATTAAGTCTTTTCTGTAAGGCCTGGACATGGGCTGTCATAGCACCGTGTTGCTTTTGTAGCACCTGTGGGAAGTACAGCCTCTGGCAACCTACTAAACAGGACTTCAAAAGGACACAAGCTTGTCTTTCTATTTGGAGTGTGTGTGACTGAAAAGAGTGCAAGAGACAAACACTCTACCCCGCTCTTTCCTTTGTCTGCCATGGCCTTTGATTTTCCAGTTTAAGTGTCCCCTTTAGTCTCATCACTTTCCCACTACTTTGTGGTCTATATGGTGCATGATATGCTTGCTGTACTCCCAGGACCTGCATGACTTCCCTCATTATTTCTCCCGTGAAGTGTGTGTCCCTATCGCTGTCTATGGTTTCTAGGACACCATACTTGCAGATCAGTTTTTTTCATGAGTTTTTTTCTGCAGTCGCTTTAGTATTTGCACATTTTACCAGATAGGCTTCCAGCCAACCAGAGAAGAGATCTACACATACTAGGACATTTTCCACACACTCCTACCTTGGGTAGCTGTATGTAGCCAGTCTGCAGTCTCTGAAACGGGTAGAGAGGCCTGGGTGTCTCTTTCTTAGGGATTTTTACTGTTTTACCTGGGTTGTGCTGTGCACAGATGAGGCATGACTGTACGAGCTTTGCAGCTGCGTAACTGAAACCAGGAGCGATCCAGAAGGCATCTTGTGTTGCTTGCGCCATGATTGGGAGCAGGGATCTTGGTATATACGATTTATCCTGATTCTCCCATACTCTTTCTGAGTTCAGCTCAGCTCCCATTCTCCCAGTGTTCCTTCTCTGTTTGGGCAGCTGTAGGGATTTCAGGACATCTAGGCTCAGTGTGGCTGGAATACGCTGACTCCCCGCCACCGTCCACTGCTCCCTAGGCCGCATTGCTGCTACTTTAGCAGCCTCGTCTGTCCTCCTGTTGCCCTTTTCCTCCACAGAGTCACCGTCCGTGTGTGCTTTTACCTTGACGATGCCAACCTGGACTGATAACGTCAATGCCTCCACTAATTGTTTCACCAGCTCTACGTTTTTAATGGGCTTACCGGCTGATGTAAGAAACGCTCTGCTTCTCCAGATAGGGCAATAATCATGGGATATTCCCCATGCACAATTCAAATCTGTGTAACTGTTAGCGACTTTACCTGCAGCAACTCTACACGCCTCAGTGAGTGCCTTCAACTCTGCCTCCTGCACCGACATGTGAGGAGCGAGTGGTTCAGCTCGGATTACCTCATGTGAGGATACTACTGCATATCCAATGTAGAGTCGCTCATTCTGGTGGTATCTGGAGCCATCTACAAAAATAAACCTCAAAATATGCATTAGGAACAGGTTTTTTTTTTTCTTCCCACGAACATATGTAAAACCCACTGTCTCCTGACTCATCAGTTCCTATGCAGTCATGTTCGTGCGTCATGTCAATGTTATGTCAATGTCATGTCATGTTCTCTTTCCCACCTGCCAATGCTGTCACCAATTCCCCCTTTTCTGAATCCACAGGCAGATCAGTGGCTGGATTCAGAACATTATGTCTTTTGAGGGTGACATATTCAGGAATTAGTATTAGAGCACATTCAAGTCTGATCTGTCTATCCATAGACAGGTGTTTTGGTTGAACTTGTACGAGTATGGCATTAATGTCACGTGGGGAACAAATTGTCAAAAAGAAAAAGTCAGTGTGATCTCACATGCCTTTCAGTAAGGCTGGGGTCACATTGCGTTTTGGTCAGAGCGCTAACGGACAGCGTTGCACGGCGAAATTAACGCCATGCAACGCGTCCGTTAGCGCTCCCATTGCCCGCAATGTACCAGCGCATTGCTAGCGCGTGTCATTTTCGGCACGCGCTAGCGATGCGCCGGTCTTTTGTAGCGCGCCTCGGACGCTGCTTGCAGCGTCCGCGGCGCGCCCGAGGTCCGTTCCCCGCTCTCGCAGATCGGGGATCTGCGAGAGCGGGGACGTTAATGCGACCCCGAAACGCGACCCTTTAAAAACATTGCGTTAGCGCAATCCGCTAGCGCTAGCGCTAAACGGATTGCACTAACGCAATGTGACCCTAGCCTAATACAGCAGCTCTTACAGCATGTACACATGTAGAAGACCCTCTAATCACGGGGTCTAATTGTGCTAAGTAGTAAGCTATCAGTCTCTGTTTCTTTCCATGTTGTAGTGTCAGTACTGCGGTAGCATGTCTACCCTGCTCTGTGCAAAATTAAAAAAATGGCTGATCATAGTTTGGAATGTCTGACACAATGAGCAGCTTGAGAGAGTGGAAGAAGTCAATTGCTTCTTGAGTGAGATTGTAGGGTTCTGATGGCAAACAGTCATAGAGTGGGTGCATCATTTGTGAAGCAGACCTTATCCAAGGCCTACAGTAGGTCACCAAACCTAGAAAAGTGCGTAGATGCTGGTGTGACCTGGGTAAAGAGAGATTTGTATTGCCTGTTTTCTGTCTTCAGTCAGGTGTCTTGTACCTTCAGCAATATAATGTCCTAAAAATGTCACCTTTTGTTTGCAATACTGTAATTAGTCACGTGAGACTGCAACCCTTTTCTGCCAAAAAAAAAAACACAGCAAGGAAACTGTAGACATCTGGTCTGGGCAGCAGAGCAAGAGGTCATCCACGTACTGTAATAGTACAATCTGTGGATGAGGTGGTTGCCACTGCTCAAGAATCCCTGCCATCGCTGTTGAATAGATGGTTGGGGAGTTCTTTCCCCTTTGTGGGAGGACCGTCCTACAGTATTGTTTACCTTCGTGAGTGAAAGAAAAAAATACTGACAGTCAGAGTGCAGTGGTACAGAGAAAAATGCATTTGCCAAATCAATAACTGTGAAACATTTTGACATCGCGGGGATCTGTGACCGTACGGTGTGTGTATTAGGGACTGTTGAGGTCACACTCACTGTAACATCATTAATAGCTCGTTAGTCATGAACTATTCTGTAAGTGTCAGGGGAACCCTTGGGTCCTTTTTTTTTCCTAATGGGATACAAAGGGGTGTTGCAGGGGGAATATCTCTGCACTAGAACCCCTGCCTTAACATACTCTTTAATATTCCTGCTCAGGGCCATTGATTTGACTAGACTTAAGGGGTATTGCCTTAACCAAAGAGGAGTGATTACTTCTCTTGATTTATCATGACAGGGGGAATGGACAGCCGACCCATAACAGATTTTCCCCTTGCCCAAATGGTGTCTGGTACCTGACTCTTTTCCCTGTCCTCAGACATTCTGGTGTCAGGTGTTATTTTCACTACTCTTGCCATATACACCATTTCTGCAATATTACACAAGTGTTTATATAAGTCACACATTAATGTCCAAATATTTATACCCGTATTTGATTGGGTAGAGTACCCCTTAAAAAAAAAACTAAATTTGATTCACAAAATGTTACCAAAAGAAAATTATATATATAATTACGAAAGATACTGAGTCATAAAACGGGTGAGCACAATGCCATAGGCCACAGCAAAGCACAAGCTTATTCTAAGAAAGTAGCAGCCCTATATAAATCCATAACTAACAGTTCCGAATACAAAAAGAAGGGATTTGAAAAATGCCAAATATCAATGCCAGTTGCTTGCGATAAGCTATAAGAACTGGAAAAGACAAACAGTGACTATGGTTTGAGCCAATATAATGAATGGCTAAAAAACTATATATCATATGAAGACAACCTAGAAATACCCAGTAACTATACCATCTTGTGTAAGGAAACTACTAAAACTGGCAAATGAATGGAATTAAGTGTAACTACAATAGGGCATGATTTACCTGTGGTATAATGTGCACGTGGAAGACCCTGGCGTCCCTCTGCCACAAGTGTTTATATGAAAAGGGGACTTGTGACTGTAATACCCTCAGGAGAGTACTGTATAGTGCCTAGACAGCACTCAACTCTGCTCCCAGCAAATTCATAGGGGTATTGTCACTAACAATAAGTTTGTAAGCACCTCTTGGATGTCTCGTGACTCTAGTCTTTCCTTGCTTAGTCATAGGGGCTTCAGTCGCTTGTCTCCCTACCCTCACGTATTCCACAGTCTCGTCAGTAATCATGTCTGGCAGTATCAAGTCTTTGTGTACTAGTCCCAGCTGCCCCAGTGTCAGTCAAGAATTCTGTCTATTTCCCTCCCAGCATTGGTATGGTGGTCATCAAGGCAGGACCAGGTCTGGAGGGGACAAGAACAGGGCACACATTTGTCACTGGGTTGTCAGTTTCCTAGTCTGAAGGTGAAGGAGGTGGAAGATTGGTCTGAGTGTCCATTTTCTCCACAATTCCAGCACTTCACTGTTTCTAAGTCCTTAGGTCCCTTACTATGTCTCTACTGTTTTCCTTGTGCTCCAGCATACATGACACGTCGTCTTATTGTCCTAGTTTCTTCAACTCCTGAGCAACCTTCAGGAGGTCTTTGGATCTACATTTCTCCATTTAGGTCTGGCTGTCTGTACTGCGTCTCTTAAGCCTTTTGTCATACCGTCAATGAATGTATTTACCAATATTTTAACATCGAGTGGGTTTACTGGACTGTACCCGATGTCTGCCTATTTCAGCTGTAACCGTCCAGAGTACATCTCTACTCTCTCTCCTTTAGTCACATCTGTAAAAGTCTTAATTTGCATCCTAGTACGTCACCTGCTTTGGTGCTCACCAACTCTCTAGGTCTGCTCAGGTGCACTTATATGTCCATCATACTGTCTTTGTCTGTAAAATGGGAAAGGTTTGTTCTCAGGGTCAGCCAATTATTTTAGCATAGCTAGCTAGTCAGAGGGCTTCCAGGGATAATACTCCTGTATCTGTCTTACACTACCTGATGTGGTTGGTTCTCTGGTGGTGGGGGTGACATGACATGCTGGTCTACAGCTCCTTCCCAAAAGGATTACTGTCAGCTTACTCCCAAAAGTTAATGTCCCCACTAACCACAATCCTGTGTCAGCTTCTTATGTCACTACATGTGATCTTGTCTGGAGAGGATTCAGTGTAATTCACTTAGGTCGGGTTACATCACAGATCATACAAGTATTTCTCCAGTATGGGTTTGTCAGACCGCAATGTTTACAAGTCCATCTGTCTTGTCTTGGTCTCTGGTTATACAAAGGTATGACCGTAGCAGTAATGTGTCGGTCATAGTCGGACTTTTGAGCATCAAAACATTCATAATACACCTTACTTCCGTCCTGCTGCACTCTCTCAGATGCTATTTTCCTCATTTGTCTGTGCCTTTTTGAACATCCAAACATCCATCCACTCACTGGCATTTTTGCCTGTTTCAATATTGGTCTCACATCTTTCACTGCTTCCTTTTTCCAATCTGTACAGCGGTTTTTGGATCCCATTGGGGGCCCTGACTGCACACAGAATAAGTTGCCCATTGCTTCAACTTATCCGCTCAACAACACCGAGCAGGTTCCCTACCTACCACTCGGTGGCACCGAGCAGGTGCACTACCTACCACTCGGTGGACTTAAAGGATTTTACCAAGCAGGTTCACTACCTACCACTCGGTAAATCAGCTGGCTAGCACAGCTCCATGGACGGCAAGGTTACACCACCTAATGCCGTAGACTGACTGTAGCAGGTTACTCCGTACACTACATCAGCCATGCAGTTGGCTACCTCCTCTGCTGATCCTCAATTCGCTATATCAATCACTTAACTTGAAGCAGGAGAATCTTTTCAATCACTTACAAATTTTCCTCTATACTAGGCACAATTCTACCTTTTTCACTTTCAATTTCCAACTTCAATTGTACAACATTCCCTTTTTCTTCAATACCTACAGTACTTATTGCTTTAAACACAAATCTCTCAGCGTGTACTAAACCAAAGACAGAGAAACTTTAGAATGCAGCTATGTGGCCCCCCTTCCTCTGGCCCACAGCACAAAAGGGAGAAATGTCAAGCAAGTCGCGCAGGGGCTTAGCTTACCCCTCCCATCAGCTATTTCGCGCTGATAAGAACTTGGTGAGTCTTACACACACAGAAACAGAATGCAGCAGTTTTCAGACTTAATCTCTACAAAACATTCATTCTCTCGGAATTAAAAACAGTTTCTCTATACAGGCAGATCACTGCATAACTTGAATAAGCTGATTCTGACCGCGTCCGGCCAAAACACATATAGAAACCTATCCAATGTCAAACCACACATAACACGGGTTTCACTGAATCTCAGATGTAAATTAAATGTACATTAAAAATATCCACAACTCATTCATCCTGGTCAATTAACAGTTAGATAAGTAATGATACTTATGTGATCACTCATACATACATGCTCAGTCAGGGATTGTTTCTTTTCCTTTCACTTTCAGTTGATTTTTACAAGAAGAAAATCCCTTATCTCAATCACTCCACCTAATTCAGCTCAAACTGCCCTGAATAATGTCTTCTGTCACATACAGAGGACCACACCTAATGGAACCCCTAATCAATCAGGGATTTATGGTTATTCCTTATACTCATTTACTCACCTGTCATCTCATTCAGAGTTCTCATAGACATACAAGGCTCACACAGCCTGCCTATTTTGCACTTTGGAATTAACACAACTCTATATAACAAAAACTGCAGCAGTGTCCACTGACACTCTGAAAGCACTTTAAGGCCAAACAACAAAAACCACGGCCTTAATACAAAATACAGCTTCATATAATGTACTGCCAATCCAAAATGACCAAAATAACAACACTGCACAGAGTCTATCCCAGCTCTGTATTACACACTTCGCAAATACACAACCAATTAGGATACTGACAAATGATACAGATAACAATTATCATCTTATAACTCTATTATTCAACTCTCATACGGACATAAATAGACAAAACACAAAACTCACTGGTGATGTGGATTCTTTGAACCATGCTCGCAGCCTTTTACCCAGAGGTATGGAGAGATCCAGATGAGAGATTGCAAGTGCAAAACAGGTTTGTAAGAATAATTTTTCTCACCTTGCTGCAGCTGGTGTTTTGCATGTCCAATTTCCCAGAAGCTCCCCCATACGGATTCCGAATAGGCTGGATACACGGCCCCACGTTGGGCGCCAAAACTGTCGTAGCTGTTTTTTGTTCTGACCCAAATGTCAGCTGACAGATCACCAGTGAGACCAAATTGTGGAGTTACGCCCGTCATTTTACAAGCGCGCTTGGAGACAAAAAGACACCTCACACATATCCTGTGAGCAAGTCACTTTTATCTGAAGTAATAGAGCAAGAAGCAATATTTTATACCATTTACACATAATGCATTTCAATGTAACTCATGTAGCCCCCACCATCACCCAGGGTCATACTTTATTTACCATAACCCAGAATATGTTGTACTGACTCTTGAGAACATACATGATAAGAAGTACAGTCTCCTTGAAGAGGAGACCGTCAGACTACTGAGTCAACAGATTCTAGTAATTCTAACACTTTAAGGCAAAAGGCACTTAAAGGCAAGGTAGTTAAAGGCAAACTATTAACCCTTCTATATCAGTATTGTCAAGAGGAAGATGAGAGACACCAGACCCAACAATGCAGATGAACTGAAGGCTGCGATCAAAGCAACCTGGGCTTCCATAACACCTCAGCAGTGCTACAGCCTGATCACTTTCATGCCACGCTGCATTGATGCAGTAATTGGTGCAAAGAAGCACCAACTAAGAATTGAGTGCATTTACTGAACATGCATTTCAGTAGGCCAACATTTCAGATTTTAAAATCATTTTGCAAGCTGGTGTTATAAAGTATTCTAATTTACTGAGATAATGACTTTGGGGTTTTCATCGGCTGTTAGCCATAATCATCAACATTTACAGAAATAAAAATATTTAGAATTGAGAGTCCTCAGTGGTTGATACCTTTTAATGGCTAACTGAAAAGATGGTAACAAATTGCAAGCTTTCAAGACTGCACAGGTCTCTTCATCAGGCATAGACTAAAACAAATTCTGAAGAATCACATATTTATTCACAACACAGCACAGAGAAAAGAAAAAAAAAAGGAGGGGGAAAACCATGGATAAGACAGGTGACATGAAGCAGAACTACCATGAGTGAAACAGTTATGTCCATAAATATTGGGCCAGTTCTTGGATAAGGATTGTTTTATTGGGGTCTGGTTCTGTTGTGATGACCCCTCATAGTCTGAGGGGCATGTTCCTTAGTTGATGTAAAAAGACATAAATCCATGCGACACATTCATTCCTGCAGTGAGACTATCAAAGGTCGTCATCAGTTTATATTCCCAGACTCTTCTGTCTCTCTTAGATTTGAAGCTACCTTTTAACACAAGTAATTTCATGTCCATAATGTTATGATTTGGGTGACAAAAATGTTTGGCCACAGGTAGATCCATTCTTTTTTCTCTTATTGTATGGCGATGAGAGTTCATTCTTGTTCTAAGCTTTTTCCCTGTCTCCCCAACATACAGACCCCCAGTTAACAGTTAACAGAAATAAACACTTGAAATACATCACTCTGTAATGACTCTATATAATATATGAGTTTCACTTTTTGTATTGAAGAACTGAAATAAATTAACTCTTTGATGATATTCTAATTTTGTGAGAATCACCTATATATAATAATAGTCCTGATGGACATTCCAGAGATATGGTGTAAGGCAGAGAAGGCATGAAGTGTGCAAGTTTCTCTCTCCACTTCGTTTATGGGAGCCCTGAACTGCTCAACTGTTTCTCTTCTCCCAATTGGTGTAACCCCTATCACTCCAATATTTTGTCTTTAGGTTTAATTGTATCCTGTAGACAATCTCACAATATTGTCATCAAACAAAAACAAAATGTTGAGTACCCCTGTCCTACATTTAGCAGTGATTTAGTCAGTTAAGTAGCGAAGCTAAAACGGAATCCAAATGTAATAAAACGATTGTATCAGGTAAGTAAATTGCTCCAATTACCTATGTATGAAAGAGGAAAATAAATGTAATATGTTCAATAATACAGTATGTCTCATCACATCACAAGCAAAGGAAATGGAAGCAAATAACGCAAGACAGTCATTAGAAAAAGAATATTGATTAGAACCTGACCTAAAATGAAAGGAAATGAGTGAAGATGTTATCTATGAAGATACCAAATTCTCTGTAGAGGAATGGTCATTGAAAAGACTAGTAAATCTCTGCAAAAAAAACAAATCTAGGATGCAGTGTATGTGTTCAAGTGAAATGTTGATAGGAAATGCAAAAAGCATCATTATTATCCGCACTGGTAAGCTAGGGTCACATGCCGTATTTTGTCTCATCCAGGTGAATAGGGCCAATTATGCTAATCACATTCTGGTCAGACTCTGATCAACATTTGATTAGAGTGTAAGCACAGTGTGCTCCAATTTTCTCACATGTGGATAAGACGCAAAATAAATGTCTCCATTCTGTCCATGAAAATCAGACTGCACTCATATGTCATCCGAGTACAGTCTGATTTTTCCACAGACCCTGACTTGCACAGGTGAGTGCGTTCTGAATATCAGCTGCAAATCGTGCATGCAGCAATTTTTTCCTCGGACAGACTCAGTCAGAGGAAACAAATCAGACATGTGCGGAACCCCATAGAATAACATTGGTCCGAGTGCGATCCGATGTTTTACCAGATTGCACTTAGATTAAAAATATCGTCATATGTATGAGCGCTAAATGTGTTTTTCCTAGAGTAGTTCAACTTCTAACTAAAGTAAAGCAAAAAAGGAAGAAAAGCAAATAATCCTATATTCTACAAAAGTAACATATTTCCATATTTATGAATCAGTTTATCACAGCTTTTAATTTAATCTGTGCTCTGAAAAGTCTCAAAATGTATAAAAATTATGACATTTTCCTCAGCACTTGTTGAATTAGGTTGTAAGAAAAATTTGCAAGTTTCAAGTTTTACACTTATTTATTTAAATAAAGGCCCCCCAAAATTGCACATTTTGGCATAAATCTATGACTGCCATTACTTGCTGATGTAATTTTGTGGTTTTAAGTTTTAGTATTCTGTTTCCTCCTTATTATTGTTCCATAGGAGAGGAAAAAAACAATAATTTATAAACCAATCTGCCCAGACTAGGGAAAATTCCTTTCCTAATCCCAAATTACCGTAGACTGAATCAGCATTCAACTTATTCTTGATTTTAGCACAAGTATATGTATATTTTATTTTGAATTATTTAAGATTTTATTAAAGACGCTGCTGCTGTGATCAACCCCTGAAGCCTCAATTTCACAGATTTACAGCTCTTGTAGCCTCTGTACTGAATCTTTGTTTCTTCACATAGCAGAAGTGCTTCTTTGGTTTTGAGGGTATTTTACATTGAACAGCTTAATATTATGTCCAAGTCCCACAAGTCCAAGCCTCTTTTCAAATAAAATCACACTGGCTTTAGAAGCAGCTCATTGACATTGCATGCTGCTGCTTAGTCTGTGATCTATAAGTATACTTAGATCCTTCTTATCAAGTGACTCTCCTAGTTTTACGTTCTCTAGGGCAAAGCAGTATGAATATTTACGAGCAGAGATTTGACTTCTTGATTTATCGCTTTGACAAAAGCTTCGGGAGAGAAGGTAATTATGATACAATACAGATAACGTATGTGTTTATCAGTTGAGTAAGACATTTAATGTATTATTATAATGCAAAATCAATAGCAGAGACCCTGTTTTTAATGCAAATCATACATAATTCTCTCATGGAAAGAAACCGGTAAAGAAGACTTGTCAGCAGAGAGTCTGTTTCAGTAAATAACTAATCTGGAGCATCTTTTCTTAGAATTCTTCATTGTGCAACTTTCTGTTATTCCTCCTAAAAATGTATGAATACATTGATAACAAGGTGTAAGCAGTTCTACGTGCGTCTATACACACCCTGACACTTTCTAATCAGTGCTTGCAGTTCCACACTTTGGAGGTACTCCACTCCACTTTAACAAAGGGAAGAGTAACACCCAGTTATCTTGTTATTCATAAATGTGTTTGAGGAATAACAGAGGAACGGCACAATGGCACAATGCACGGTTTTAAGGATAGATGTTCTGCAATTTTTATTTCATGTGGAATACAAATATATATTGGACAAGTTCTTCAAAACGAGGAACATTTCACAGTTCACACATAGTTTGGCTTTTCTGTAGTAAAATACCTATGAAACCTTGACGCGAAAGAAACAAGACAGAAGAAGAACTGAAGTCTTCGAAATGTGGTGATGAGAAGGAAGATATCAATACCATGGATGGCAAGAAGAATAAACAAATCAATTTTGGAACAAATCCAGCCAGACATGTCACTCAAACAAGGATCACCAAGCAATGACTTTGGACACATTATACCAAGACAGCAATCAGTGGAGAAGGACATCATGGTCAGAATAATGGAACAAGACAGGCAAAGAGGAAAACCAGCAATGGCTTGATACTATCAAAATATTGGCAGAGAAGACACTGGTGTACTTAGACTCGCACAAGATCAATCTTCCTACAGATAAAAAAAACAAAATGCTAAAATAGATTTTTCAGGAGCAGCGACAATTTTCCTCAAATTTGGGGATTAAACTTTTCTTCCAGTTTTATTTCACCAAAAAAAAACAAGCTCTATAAGCTTTTAAAAAGTAGAAATGAAAAGCCTAAGGCAATCTGTCTATAAATCTGTGTGTTTATATAGCAAGCTGTAAAACCCAGCACCAATACTGATTTGACGTTAGAGGTGCTCAGCATGGGACATCATTGTTGTAAGCTATACAATCATGCTTTCTGATGTTCCACTACTCTAACTGGGGTGTCGAAAACTTTCTTAGAGCTCATCAAACCCTATGTACTCAGAGACATGCTGGTGTTTTCTCCTGCCAGGGATACAGAATGTATGAGCTCCGACGTCCTGCTTCTTTTTTTTTTTGTAGTAGGCACAGCTTTAGCCCTAGCTTCTGTGACACTATTCTGTTTGATCTTCACAGCTCTTGACTTGTGTTTGTACAATTTGCCAAGTTGATGGCAAGGGGCAGAAACCTATAGACAGCTACTTTGAAAATATTGGTTTTAATGTTCATGTAAAAATCATTTTAAGCGATGCTTGTTATAGATGACCATCATTTCTATGAATTTCCTTTGAAAAATTGCAAAGAATGCATTTTCCATTCCTGGCCCTGCTGATGTGTTATCAGTTATTTTGGTAATAAAAGTACATAAAGAACAGAAATGAGCTCTTTGTTAAAGAAAGTAAATATTAGCCACCTTTGACTGGAATGTGAAAGTAGAGTTGTCTACAGATATGCAGTTTGGAACATAAATATAAAGTTGTAAATTAACCAATTAGGCCATCAGTGACATGACCATAGTCCTACGGATTCCCGCAAAAAATTTGGACTTTAACCCCTTTACGACATCTGCTGTATAGGTACAATGCAGGTCGAAGACAGGTTAAAGGAGTGAGTTCACATGGTGAGCCTGGCCCATACTCAGCACTTAATGGCTGTGTGTTAAAACCAGGATCTGCCAATTGTTAACCTGTTAACCCCTTCATGACCCAGCCTATTTTGACCTTAATGACCTGGCCGTTTTTTGCAATTCTGACCAGTGTCCCTTTATGAGGTAATAACTCAGGAACGCTTCAACGGATCCTAGCGGTTCTGAGATTGTTTTTTCGTGACATATTGGGCTTCATGTTAGTGGTAAATTTAGGTCAATAAATTCTGCGTTTATTTGTGATAAAAACGGAAATTTGGCGAAAATTTTGAAAATTTCGCAATTTTCACATTTTGAATTTTTATTCTGTTAAACCAGAGAGTTATGTGACACAAAATGGTTAATAAATAACATTTCCCACATGTCTACTTTACACCAGCACAATTTTGGAAACAACATTTTTTTTTGCTAGGAAGTTATAAGAGTTAAAATTTGACCAGCGATTTCTCATTTTTACAACGAAATTTACAAAACCATTTTTTTTAGGGACCACCTCACATTTGAAGTCAGTTTGAGGGGTCTATATGGATGAAAATACCCAAAAGTGACACCATTCTAAAAAATGCACCCCTCAAGGTGCTCAAAACCACATTCAAGAAGTTTTTTAACCCTTCAGGTGCTTCACAGCAGCAGAAGCAACATGGAAGGAAAAAATGAACATTTAACTTTTTAGTCACAAAAATTATCTTTTAGCAACATTTTTTTTATTTTCCCAATGGTACAAGGAGAAACTGAACCACGAAAGTTGTTGTCCAATTTGTCCTGAGTACGCTGATACCTCATATGTGGGGGTAAACCACTGTTTGGGCGCACGGCAGGGCTTGGAAGGGAAGGAGCGCCATTTGACTTTTTGAATGAAAAATTGGCTCCACTCTTTAGCGGACACCATGTCACGTTTGGAGAGCCCCCGTGTGCCTAAAAATTGGAGCTCCCCCACACGTGACCCCATTTTGGAAACTAGACGCCCCAAGGAACTTATCTAGATGCATAGTGAGAACTTTGAACCCCCGGGGGCTTCACAAATTGATCCGTAAAAATGAAAAAGTACTTTTTTTTCACAAAAAAATTCTTTTAGCCTCAATTTTTTTCATTTTCACATGGGCAACAGGATAAAATGGATCCTAAAATTTGTTGGGCAATTTCTCATGAGTACACCGATACCTCACATGTGGAGGTAAACCACTGTTTGGGCACATGGTAAGGTTCGGAAGGGAAGGAGCGCCATTTGACTCTTTGAATGAAAAATTATCTCCATTGTTAGCGGACACCATGTCGTGTTTGGAGAGCCCCCGTGTGCCTAAACATTGGAGCTCCCCCACAAATAACCCCATTTTGGAAACTAGACCCCCCAAGGAACTTATCTAGATGCATATTGAGCACTTTAAACCCTCAGGTGCTTCACAAATTGATCTGTAAAAATGAAAAAGTACTTTTTTTTTCACAAAAAAATTCTTTTCGCCTCAGTTTTTCATTTTCACATGGGCAATAGGATAAAATGAATCCTAAAATTTGTTGGGCAATTTCTCCCGAGTACGCCGATACCTCATATGTGGGGGTAAACCACTGTTTGGGCACACGGCAGGGCTCGGAAGGGAAGGCGCGCCATTTGACTTTTTGAATGGAAAATTAGCTCCAATTGTTAGCGGACACCATGTCGCGTTTAGAGAGCCCCTGTGTGCCTATGCATTGGAGCTCCCCCACAAGTGACCCCATTTTGGAAACTAGACCCCCCAAGGAACTTATCTAGATGCATATTGAGCACTTTAAACCCCCAGGTGCTTCACAGAAGTTTATAATGCAGAGCCATGAAAATAAAAAATAATTTTTCTTTCCTCAAAAATGATTTTTAGCCTGGAATTTCCTATTTTGCCAAGGGTAATAGGAGAAATTGGACCGCAAATGTTGTTGTCCAGTTTGTCCTGAGTACGCTGATACCCCATATGTGGGGGTAAACCACTGTTTGGGCGCACGGCAGGGCTCGGAAGGGAAGGCACGCCAATTGGCTTTTTAAATGGAAAATTAGCTCCAATCATTAGCGGACACCATGTCACGTTTGGAGAGCCCCTGTGTGCCTAAACATTGGAGATCCCCCACATATGACCCCATTTTGGAAACTAGACCCCCAAAGGAACTAATCTAGATGTGTGGTGAGGACTTTGAACTTCCAAGTGCTTCACAGAAGTTTATAACGCAGAGCCATGAAAATAAAATAAAAATTTTATTTTCTCTAAAATGATTTTTTAGCCTGCAATTTATTATTTTCCTAAGGGTAACAGGAGAAATTTGACCCCAAAAGTTGTTGTACAGTTTCTCCTGAGTACGCTGATACCCCATATGTGGGGGTAAACCACAGTTTGGGCACATGTCGGGGCTCGGAAGTCAAGTAGTGACATTTTGAAATGCAGACTTTGATGGAATGCTCTGCGGGCGTTACGTTGCGTTTGCAGAGCCCCTGATGTGGCTAAACAGTAGAAACCCCCCACAAGTGACCCCATTTTAGAAACTAGACCCCGAAAGGAACTTATCTAGATGTGAGGTGAGCACTTTGAACCCCCAAGTGCTTCACAGAAGTTTATAACACAGAGCAGTGAAAATAATAAATACGTTTTCTTTCCTCAAAAATAATTTTTTAGCCCAGAATTTTTTATTTTCCCAAGGGTTACAGGAGAAATTGGACCCCAAAAGTTGTTGTCCAGTTTCTCCTGAGTACGCTGATACCCCATATGTGGGGGTAAACCACTGTTTGGGCACACGTCGGGGCTCAGAAGGGAAGTAGTGACTTTTGAAATGCAGACTTTGATGGAATGGTCTGCGGGCGTCACGTTGCGTTTGCAGAGCCCCTGGTGTGCCTAAACAGTAGAAACCCCCCACAAGTGACCCCATTTTGGAAACTAGACCCCCCAAGGAACTTATCTAGATATGTGGTGAGCACTTTGAACCCCCAAGTGCTTCACAGACGTTTACAACGCAGAGCCGTGAAAATAAAAAATCATTTTACTTTCCTCAAAAATGATGTTTTAGCAAGCAATTTTTTATTTTCTCAAGGGTAACAGGAGAAATTGGACCCCAGTAATTGTTGCCCAGTTTGTCCTGAGTACACTGATACCCCATATGTGGGGGTAAACCACTGTTTGGGCACACGTCGGGGCTCGGAAGGGAAGGAGCACCATTTGACTTTTTGAATAAAAGATTGGCTGGAATCAATGGTGGCGCCATGTTGCGTTTGGAGACCCCCTGATGTGCCTAAACAGTGGAAACCCCTCAATTCTTACGCCAACACACCCCTAACCCTTATCCCAACTGTAGCCGTAACCCTAACCACAACCCTAACCGCAACACACCCCTAACCACAACCCTAACCCCAACACACCCCTAACCCTAACCACAACCCTAATTCCAACCCAACCCTAACCCTAAGGCTATGTACCCACGTTGCGGATTCGTGTGAGATTTTTCCGCACCATTTTTGAAAAATCCGCGGGTAAAAGGCACTGCGTTTTACCTGCGGATTTACTGCGGATTTCACCTGCGGATTCCTATTGAGGAATAGGTGTAAAACGCTGCGGAATCCGCACAAAGAATTGACATGCTGCGGAAAATACAACGCAGCGTTTCCGTGCGGTATTTTCCGCACCATGGGCACAGCGGATTTGGTTTTCCATAGGTTTACATGGTACTGTAAACCTGATGGAACACTGCTGCGGATCCGTAGCGGCCAATCCGCTGCGGATCCGCAGCCAAATCCGCACCGTGTGCACATAGCCTAATTCTAAAGGTATGTGCACACGCTTTGGAAAACGCTGCGGATCCGCAGCAGTTTCCCATGAGTTTACATTTCAATGTAAACCTATGGGAAACAAAAATCGCTGTACACATGCTGCGGAAAAACTGCACGGAAACGCAGCGGTTTACATTCCGCAGCATGTCACTTCTTTCTGCGGATTCCACAGCGGTTTTACAACTGCTCCAATAGAAAATCGCAGTTGTAAAACCGCAGTGAAATGCGCAGAAAAACCGCGGTAAATCTGCCATAAATCCGCAGCGGTTTAGCACTGCGGATTTATCAAATCCGCTGCAGAAAAATCCGCAGAGGACCAGAATACGTGTGCACATACCGAAACCCTAACCCTAACCCTACCCCTAACCCTACCCCTAACCCTAACCCTACCCCTAACCCTAACCCTACCCCTAACCCTACCCCTACCCCCAACCCTACCCCTACCCCTACCCCTAACCCTACCCCTACCCCTAACCCTACCCCTAACCCTAACCCTAACCCTAGTTCTAACTCCAACCTTAGTGAAAAAAAAAAAAAATTCTTTATTTTATTATTGTCCCTATCTATGGGGGACAAATGGGGGGGGTCATTTACTGTTTTTTTATTTTGACCACTGTGATAGATTATATCACAGTGATCAAAATTCACATTGGAACGAATCTGCCGGCCGGCAGATTCGGCGGGCGCACTGCGCATGCGCCCGCCATTTTGGAACATGGCGGCGCTCGGGGAAGAAGACTGACGGACCTCGCCAGGATCGGTAAGTATAAGGGGGGGAGATCAGGGCACAGGGGGGGGAGATCAGGGCACGGGGGGGCGTCGGAGCACGGGGGGGGTAGGGATCGGAGCATGGGGGAGAGTGATCGGTGTGCGGGCGGGTGGATCGGTGTGCAGGGGGGGGGGATCGGTGTGCAGGGGGGGTGGTTCGGAGCACGGGGGGGGATCGGAGTGCGGGGGGGTTTGATTGGAGCACGGGGGGGTGTGATTGGAGCACGGGGGAGCGGACAGGAGGACGGGGGAGCGGAGCACAGGACGGAGGGGAGCGGACCACCGATCGGGGGGCTGGGGGGGCGATCGGAGGGGTGGGGTGGGGGCACATTAGTATTTCCAGCCATGGCCGATGATATTGCAGCATCGGCCATGGCTGGATTGTAATATTTCACCATTTTTTTAGGTGAAATATTACAAATCGCTCTGATTGGCAGTTTCACTTTCAACAGCCAATCAGAGCGATCGTAGCCACGAGGGGGTGAAGCCACCCCCCCTGGGCTAAACTACCACTCCCCCTGTCCCTGCAGATCGGGTGAAATGGGAGTTAACCCTTTCACCCGGCCTGCAGGGACGCGATCCTTCTGTGACACAGCATATGCGTCACAGGTCGGATTGGCACCGACTTTCATGACGCATACGCTGTGTCACAGGTCGGGAAGGGGTTAAATGCCGCTGTCAAACTTTTACAGCATTTGAAATGGGTCAGCATAAGGGTGCATCATTCCATGCTCCCTTCATCTCACCTCCCCATGACATGATTGTGGGTTGATGTTTGAGTTGCTTTGACAACAGGGGGTGTGTTGAAGACGCTATGGATCTCGGAAAATGGCAACTTTTTTTTTTTTTTTTTTACAAATTTTGGATTTTTTTTCACCACTTAAATAAAAAAGAACCTAGACATGTTTGGTGTGTGTGAACTCATATTGACCTGGAGAGTCAAATTGGCGGATTTAGCAATTAGTGAACATGGTAAAAAAAATTTTAAAAAAACAATAGGGGAATTGCACTTTTGTTTTGCAATTCACCGCATTTGGATTTTTTTTACTGTTTTCCAGTACAAGATATAGTAAAATCAATGATGCCATTCAAAAGTACAACTCGTCCCGCAAAAAACAGGCCCTAATATGGCCATATTGATGAAAAAATAAAAAAGTTGTGGCCTTGGGAAGAAATGGAGAAAAAAAAATGGAAACGCAAAAATGTAAATACCCCTGGTCCTTAAGGGGTTAATTTGATCGGAGAACGACGCAGTGAGAAAAAGAAATTAAAATACCAGAATTACGTTTTAGTGGTCACCGCAACACAGGTTTAAAATGCAATAACAGGTGATTAAAAGATCGAATCTGCACCAAAATCGAATCAATAGATCACGAAAAATGGAGATGCTATGGGTTTCGGAAAATGGCGACTTTTTTTTTTTTTTTTAAACTTTGGATTTTTTTTCCACCACTTAAATAAAAAAGAGCCTAAACATGCTTGGTATCTAAGAACTCATAATGACCTGGAGAATCATAACGGCAGGTTAATTTTAGCATTTAGTTAACATGATTAACCCCTTAATCCCATATGACATGCTATCCCGTCGAGGTGGGGTGGGCTTTAATTCCCACCGACGGGATAGTACGTCATAGGCGATCGGCCGCTCTCACGGGGGGAGCGCGGCCGATCGCGGCCGGGTGTCAGCTGCCTATCGCAGCTGACATCTGGCACTATGTGCCAGGAGTGGTCACGGACCGCCCCCGGCACACTAACCCCCGGCACACCGCGATCAAACATGATCGCGATGTGCCGGCGGTATAGGGAAGCATCGCGCAGGGAGGGGGCTCCCTGTGGGCTTCCCTGAGCCCCCTGCAGCAACGCGATGTGATCGCGTTGCTGCGAGGGTCTCCTACCTCCATCCTCTTTGCTGGACCCGGATCCAAGATGGCCGCGGCATCCGGGTCCTGCAGGGAGGGAGGTGGCTTCACAGAACCTGCTCAGAGCAGGCACTGTGAAGCCTACAGTGCTGCATGTCAGATCGGTGATCTGACAGAGTGCTGTGCAAACTGTCAGATCACCGATCTGTGATGTCCACCCTGGGACAAAGTAAGAAAGTTTTAAAAAAATTTCCAAATGTGTAAAAAAATTAAAAAAATATTCCTAAATAATGAAAAAAAAAAATATTATTCCCATAAATATATTTCTTTATCTAAATAATAAATAAAAAACAATAAAAGTACACATATTTAGTATCGCCGCGTCCGTAACGACCCGACCTATAGAACTGGCACACTAGTTAACCCCTTCAGTAAACACCGTAAGAAAAAAAAAGAGGCAAAAAACAATGCTTTATTATCATACCGCCGAACAAAAAGTGGAATAACACGCAATCGAAAAGACAGATATAAATAACCATGGTACCGCTGAAAGCGTCATCTTGTCCTGCAAAAAATGAGCCACCATACAGCATCATCAGCGAAAAAATAAAAAAGTTATAGTCCTGAGAATAAAGCGATGCAAAAATAATTATTTTTTCTATAAAATAGTTTTGTATCGTATAAAAGCGCCAAAACATAAAAAAATGATGTAAATGAGGTATCGCTGTAATCGTACTGACCCGAAGAATAAAACTGCTTTATCAATTTTACCAAACGCGGAACGGTATAAACGCCTCCCCTTAAAGAAATTCATGAATAGCTGGTTTTTGGTCATTCTGCCTCACAAAAATCGTAATAAAAAGCGATCTAAAAATGTCACGTGCCCAAAAATGTTACCAATATAAACGTCAACTCGTCCCGCAAAAAATAAGACCTCACATGACTCTGTGAACCAAAATATGGAAAAATTATAGCTCTCAAAATGTGGTAACGCAAAAAATATTTTTTGCAATAAAAAGCGTCTTTCAGTGTGTGACGGCTGCCAATCATAAAAATCCGCTAAAAAACCTGCTAAAAAAGTAAATCAAACCCCCCTTCATCACCCCCTTAGTTAGGGAAAAATTAAAAAAAAGTATTTCCATTTTCCCAATAGGGTTAGGGCTAGGGTTAGGGCTAGGGTTAGGGTTAGGGCTAGGGTTAGGGCTAGGGCTAGGGTTAGGGTTAGGGCTAGGGTTAGGGCTAGGGTTAGGGTTAGGGCTAGGGTTAGGGTTGGGGCCACAGTTAGGATTGGGGCTAAAGTTAGGGTTAGGGTTGGGGCTAAAGTGACGGTTAGGGTTTAGATTACATTTACAGTTGGGAATAGGGTTGGGATTAGGTTTAGGGGTGTGTCAGGGTTAGAGGTGTGGTTAGGGTTACTGTTGGGATTAGGGTTAGGGGTGTGTTTGGATTAGGGTTTCAGTTATAATTGAGTGGTTTCCACTGTTTAGGCACATCAGGGGCTCTCCAAACATGACATGGCGTCCGATCTCAATTCCAGCCAATTCTGCATTGAAAAAACAGTGCTCCTTCCTTTCCGAGCTCTCCCGTGTGCCCAAACAGGGGTTTACCCCAACATATGGGGTATCAGTGTACTCAGGACAAATAGGACAACAACTTTTGGGGTCCAATTTCTCCTGTTACGCTTGGGAAAATACAAAACTGGGGGCTAAAACATATTTTTTGTGGGAAAAAAAAGATTTTTTATTTTCAAGGCTCTGCGTTATAAACTGTAGTGAAACACTTGGGGGTTCAAAGTTCTCACAACACATCTAGATGAGTTCCCTGGGGGGTCTAGTTTCCAATATGGGGTCACTTGTGGGGGGTTTCTACTGTTTAGGTACATTAGGGGCTCTGCAAATGCAATGTGACACCTGCAGACCATTCCATCTAAGTCTGCATTCCAAATGGCGTTCCTTCCCTTCCGAGCCCTCCCATGCGGCCAAACAGTGGTTCCCCCCCACATATGGGGTATCAGCGCACTCAGGACAAATTGGACAACGACTTTTGGGGTCGAATTTCTCCTCTTACCCTCGGGAAAATACAAAACTGGGGGCTAAAAAATAATTTTGGGGGGAAAATTTTTTTTTTTTATTTTCACGGCTCTGCGTTACAAACTGTAGTGAAACACTTGGGGGTTCAAAGCTCTCACAACACATCTAGATGAGTTCATTAGGGGGTCTACTTTCCAAAATGGTGTCACTTGTGGGGGGTTTCTACTGTTTAGGTACATTAGGGGCTCTGCAAACGCAATGTGACACCTGCAGACCATTCCATCTAAGTCTGCATTCCAAATAGCGCTCCTTCCCTTCCGAGCCCTCCCATGCGGCCAAACAGTGGTTCCCCCCCACATATGGGGTATCAGCGCACTCAGGACAAATTGGACAACAACTTTTGGGGTCAAATTTCTCTTCTTACCCTCGGGAAAATACAAAACTGTGGGCTAAAAAATAATTTTTGTGGGAAAAAATTTTTGTTTTATTTTTACGGCTCTGCATTATAAACTTATGTGAAGCCCTTGGTGGGTCAAAGCGCTCAAAACACATCTAGATAAATTCCTTAGGGGGTCTACTTTCCAAAATGGTGTCACTTGTGGGGGGTTTCAATGTTTAGGCACATCAGTGGCTCTCCAAACGCAACATGGCGTCCCATCTCAATTCCTGTCAATTTTGCATTGAAAAGTCAAATGGCACTCCTTCCCTTCTGAGCTCTCCCATGCGCCCAAACAGTGGTTTACCCCCACATATGGGGTATCAGCGTACTCAGGACAAATTGTACAACAACTTTTGGGGTCCAATTTCTTCTCTTACCCTTGGAAAAATAAAAAATTGGGGGCGAAAATATAATTTTTGTGAAAAAATATGATTTTTTTATTTTTACGGTTCTGCATTATAAACTTCTGTGAAGCACTTGGTGGGTCAAAGTGCTCACCACACCTCTAGATAAGTTCCTTAGGGGGTCTACTTTCCAAAATGGTGTCACTTGTGGGGGGTTTCAATGTTTAGGCACATCAGTGGCTCTCCAAACGCAACATGGTGTCCCATCTCAATTCCTGTCAATTTTGCATTGAAAAGTCAAATGGCGCTCCTTCGCTTCCGAGCTCTGTCATGCGCCCAAACAGTGGTTTACCCCCACATATGGAGTATCGGTTTACTCAGGACAAATTGTACAACAACTTTTGGGGTCCATTTTCTCCTGTTACCCTTGGTAAAATAAAACAAATTGGAGCTGAAGTAAATTTTTTGTGAAAAAAAGTTAAATGTTCATTTTTATTTAAACATTCCAAAAATTCCTGTGAAGCACCAGAGGGGTTAATAAACTTATTGAATGTGGTTTTGAGCACCTTGAGGGGTGCAGTTTTTAGAATGGTGTCACACTTGGGTATTTTCTATCATATAGACCCCTCAAAATGACTTAAAATGGTGTTGTAAAAATGAGAAATTGCTGGTCAACTTTTAACCCTTAACTCCCTAACAAAAAAAAATTTTGGTTCCAAAATTGTGCTGATGTAAAGTAAACATGTGGGAAATGTTACTTATTAAGTATTATGTGTAACATATCTCTGTGATTTAATTGCATAAAAATTCAAATTTGGAAAATTGCGAAATTTTCATAATTTTCGCCAAATTTCCGTTTTTTTCACAAACAAACGCAGGTACTATCAAAGAATTTTTACCACTATCATGAAGTACAATATGTGCCAAGAAAACAATGTCAGAATCACTGGGATCTGTTGAAGCGTTCCAGAGTTATAACCTCATAAAGGGCCAGTGGTCAGAATTGTAAAAATTGGCCCGGTCATTAACGTGCAAACCACCCTCGGGGCTTAAGGGGTTAAAAAGCAAAACAAAAAAAAAACAATTGTGGAATTTATCTTTGTTGCAATTTCATCTCACTTTGAATTTTTTTCACATTTTCCAGTATACTATATGGCAAAACCAATGGAGTCATTCAAAAGTACAACTCGTCCCGCAAAAAATGGCCATATTGACTGAAAAATAAAACAAAGTTATGGCTCTGGGAAGAAAAAACAGAAAAACCAAAGGTGGTGAAGGGGTTAAAAAGAGGCAGCTACATATCAAAAGAACTGTAATTCATAAACCCTTATTCCAATTAGGATGTGAATACGCTCAAATTAAAGCTGAGAGTTTGTACTTTAAACCCATGTTGATTATATAACTGTATCTTGAAAATAAGTTTTGGTAAATAGCTAAAATTTCATAACTTGGGTCACTGTTAAAATATTTCTAGACCTGACGGTATACTCTCCCCTTCATTCAAAGCAACTCTGTTGAACTTGATGTACAAAGGCCTTTTTAAGGTATACTATGTAATCAATTTTACAAAAGCTGGATAGCCCCTTTTACAGCTAGTATTATTCTGTCATCACGTATACATAATGTCTGCATGCATCCTAATCTTAAAAAGAAGCATGAAATATCATGCCATGAACCTATTCAATTTTAATCCATAGCAATGCTGGATATCTGATGCCCACTGACCTTTTTAAGGCACAGCCTTTCCCGAGAAGCTACTCATTACTGTAATCATAGGGGAACTGAACAGCCAGCTAACACATTTACTTTCAAAAGAGAATTTCTGGACCTCTGGAAGTACAGCTGTACAAATACAAAAATGCAGGGAGTGCTCACAGACAGGGCTTTCTCACAAATGATATAAAAATGGTTACTGAAATATCTGTGTCTGCTTTTATGCATATCATAGTGCCTAATTCAATGCTGGACTAAAAGCCTATCAGAAAGTCCAGCCATGTTATTATTCATTGCAGAGACTGTACAATTCTTTTTTTTATCTCAGTTTGTATTTCAGATAGAAATGTACAGTATCATCCCACATCTACCAATAAGTACTAGATACCACCGAAAATCCTGTATCTTTTTCATTTTTAAAAAGGACCTATCAGGGATTATCTGGAGTTTATACATCGGTAGAATTGCAAAGTGTATGTAAAAGCAAGCAACTTACAACTTGCAATTTACCACTATTAAAAATCCTCTTTGTTCTCAAATGTAAAGGGGGAATGCCATGCAAGATGAGATTTTCCAGCGTTGTGCATCATTTGTGACCGAAGACTGCCACCTATTGTTCAAACACAATTCAGCAGACCCGTGGTCTAGTCCTACACCAGTCAAGACTAGAGTTGAGCGACCTTGACCTTTTTAGAGTCGAGCCGGGTTTCGCGAAACCCGACTATCTCAAAAGTCGGGTCGAGTGAAATCGGCCGATTATGACGTAAAGTCGGGATCGACCGAAACACGAAACCCAATGCAAGTCAATGGGGCAGCATAGTCGGCAGTGAGTGGGGGCCAGGAAAACACCTAGAGTGCCCATTTTAATGTCAAAACCATCCATTCTTCTTAATGAAGCTTGTCAAGTGTAATTTACCTTATAATAATTGGAAGGCATTTGAAATTGGGGGTCATTTGGCTAAAGTTGTGGTGGGTAGGGCTGGTTCAAGTAATTAGTGGGCCCAGGAAATCTGGACCACGTCACGGCAGTGGAGCAGGGAGAGGTAAGTATTTCAACTTTGCAAGTGCTGTGAACCTGAGCAAGCAGGGGGGGCCCACTCGTTGGCATTGGCACTGGCACAGGGCCCCTCAAAGTACAGCGGTGTGTTTGCACGGCGGGGGCGCCTCCCACCGGCAGCAACACTTTTGCGTACCATGAGAGGCCCTGTGCCAGTGACGTCGCCAACTAGTATTCCTCCCCCCACCTGATGAAGGAACCTGCACTTTCATCTGCACCTTCCTGTTTGTCCCCGTGTAAGGTGGTATGGTATGCGGGAAGGGGGACCTGACTTTCAGCAGGGTCACAATCTTGCAGTGTAGCGTGCACGGGAAATGTTGCGTTATGGGTCAATGTACCAGCAGACTCATCTATCACTGGCTGGGCAATGGGCAGGATGAGGAGGAAACACAGATATAGGCCCAAAGAATAAAGTGGGCTAAATGCAGTTCAAAATTGGTAACACAGGACTAATCAGGGGGCATTGCAGTGGAGGACAACTGGAATGAGAGGCTGACACAGAGAGTAGGCCCAAATCAGTAAGTAGTCGAAATGCAGTTCAAAATTGGCAACCGTAGTAAACAGGCGGCACAGCTTTGTTCAGTGGAGGAGAACAGCAAGGAGTGGCAGACACCGATAGTAGGCCCCAACCCAACTAGTAGGCCAAATGCAGTCTAACATTAACAACTACTTAACGAGCGCCTGAAAACGGAATTTCAGGACAGGAAACCAGGAGAACAGCAAGGAGCGGCAGACACCGATAGTAGGCCCCAAACCAACTAGTACGCCAAATGCAGTTGTTCCGTTTAACCACAATTTAATGAGAGCCTGAAGATAGAAGTTCAGGAAAGGCAACCTGGAGAACACCTTGGAGTGGAACACACCATCTCTCTACACCCCATACCCAATTTGTAGGTCTAATGCAGCGTAGTTTCCAACAACTACTAAACGAGAGCATGATGATCGAAGCATTGGCGAGGAAACCTGGGGAACACCTTGGAGTGGAACACACCATCTCTCTACACCCCATACCCAATTTGTAGGCCTAATGCAGCGTAGTTTCCAACAACTACTAAACGAGAGCATGATGATCAAAGCATTGGCGAGGAAACCTGGGGAACACCTTGGAGTGGAACACACCATCTTTCTACAGTGGAACACACCATCTCTCTATACCCCATACCCAATTTGTAGGCCTAATGCAGCGTAGTTTCCAACAACTACTAAACGAGAGCCGGAAGATCGAAGCTCAGGAAAGGCAACCTGGAGAACACCTTGGAGTGGAACACACCATCTCTCTACACCCCATACCCAATTTGTAGGCCCAATGCAGCGTAGTTTCCAACAACTACTAAACGAGAGCCGGAAGATCGAAGCAATGGAGAGGAAACCTGGGGAACACCTTGGAGTGTAACACACCATCTCTCTACACCCCATACCCAATTTGTAGGCCTAATGCAGCGTAGTTTCCAACAACTACTAAACGAGAGCCGGAAGATCGAAGCAATGGAGAGGAAACCTGGGGAACACCTTGGAGTGTAACACACCACCTCTCTACACCCCATACCCAATTTGTAGGCCTAATGCAGCGTAGTTTCCAACAACTACTAAACGAGAGCCGGAAGATCGAAGCAATGGAGAGGAAACCTGGGGAACACCTTGGAGTGTAACACACCATCTCTCTACACCCCATACCCAATTTGTAGGCCTAATGCAGCGTAGTTTCCAACAACTACTAAACGAGAGCCGGAAGATCGAAGCAATGGAGAGGAAACCTGGGGAACACCTTGGAGTGGAACACACCATCTCTCTACACCCCATACCCAATTTGTAGGCCTAATGCAGCGTAGTTTCCAACAACTACTAAACGAGAGCATGATGATCGAAGCATTGGCGAGGAAACCTGGGGAACACCTTGGAGTGGAACACACCATCTCTCTACAGTGGAACACAACATCTCTCTACACCCCATACCCAATTTGTAGGCCTAATGCAGCGTAGTTTCCAACAACTACTAAACGAGAGCCGGAAGATCGAAGCTCAGGAAAGGCAACCTGGGGAACACCTTGGAGTGGAACACACCATCTCTCTACACCCCATACCCAATTTGTAGGCCCAATGCAGCATAGTTTCCAACAACTACTAAACGAGAGCCGGAAGATCGAAGCAATGGAGAGGAAACCTGGGGAACACCTTGGAGTGTAACACACCATCTCTCTACACCCCATACCCAATTTGTAGGCCTAATGCAGCGTAGTTTCCAACAACTACTAAACGAGAGCCGGAAGATCGAAGCAATGGAGAGGAAACCTGGGGAACACCTTGGAGTGTAACACACCACCTCTCTACACCCCATACCCAATTTGTAGGCCTAATGCAGCGTAGTTTCCAACAACTACTAAACGAGAGCCGGAAGATCGAAGCAATGGAGAGGAAACCTGGGGAACACCTTGGAGTGTAACACACCATCTCTCTACACCCCATACCCAATTTGTAGGCCTAATGCAGCGTAGTTTCCAACAACTACTAAACGAGAGCCGGAAGATCGAAGCAATGGAGAGGAAACCTGGGGAACACCTTGGAGTGGAACACACCATCTCTCTACACCCCATACCCAATTTGTAGGCCTAATGCAGCGTAGTTTCCAACAACTACTAAACGAGAGCATGATGATCGAAGCATTGGCGAGGAAACCTGGGGAACACCTTGGAGTGGAACACACCATCTCTCTACAGTGGAACACACCATCTCTCTACACCCCATACCCAATTTGTAGGCCTAATGCAGCGTAGTTTCCAACAACTACTAAACGAGAGCCGGAAGATCGAAGCTCAGGAAAGGCAACCTGGGGAACACCTTGGAGTGGAACACACCATCTCTCTACACCCCATACCCAATTTGTAGGCCCAATGCAGCGTAGTTTCCAACAACTACTAAACGAGAGCCGGAAGATCGAAGCTCAGGAAAGGCAACCTGGGGAACACCTTGGAGTGTAACAAACCCTCTCTCTACACCACGGAAGGGCTGATTCTTAGGAAGGAAGGCTGTCGGAAAGAAGCAGGGCGCGTCCGAGTGTGATTATATTCTTATTAGGTATATACTCACCCTCGGACGCGCCCTGCTTCTTTATTTGTAATGAATGTTTATTTGCAATGTGGTTTTGACTTACTCTATTTTTTTGGTAAATAATGATTTTATTATTTTCATTGTTTTGCATCTTCTTGGCAATAATATAAAGAAGACGCGACAGGACAACACTCGGTGGATGCCATATCTGTGTTTAAAATTGAAAAAACCTTTCAGTTAACTACTTGCAGGAGAAAGTTATTGTAGCTGGTGGCCATTTTTAGTACTGTACCAGATTTTTGTTGTATGTGTTTGTTTTTAATGTTAAAATGTCTGCATTTGATATCTCTCCAGTATTTTCTTTTTTATAAACAAAATACTTATTTTTATATTTTCTGATGTTGGTTCCAGGGGTACACGGGCAGTAGTGGTGTGGTCAGTGGAGGCCTAGTGGAAGGAGTGACCGCAGACAGGCATCGAAGGCCTAAAATAATAACACATGGCTGTAGGCAATTTTAAATTGGTTCCAGGGGTACACGGGCAGCAGTGGTGTGGTCAGTGGAGGCCTAGTGGAAGGAGTGACCGCAGACAGGCATCAAAGGCCTAAAATAATAACACATGGCTGTAGGCAATTTTAAATTGGTTCCAGGGGTACACGGGCAGCAGTGGTGTGGTCAGTGGAGGCCTAGTGGAAGGAGTGACCGCAGACAGGCATCGAAGGCCTAAAATAATAACACATGGCTGTAGGCAATTTTAAATTGGTTCCAGGGGTACACGGGCAGCAGTGGTGTGGTCAGTGGAGGCCTAGTGGAAGGAGTGACCGCAGACAGGCATCGAAGGCCTAAAATAATAACACATGGCTGTAGGCAATTTTAAATTGGTTCCAGGGGTACACGGGCAGCAGTGGTGTGGTCAGTGGAGGCCTAGTGGAAGGAGTGACCGCAGACAGGCATCGAAGGCCTAAAATAATAACACATGGCTGTAGGCAATTTTAAATTGGTTCCAGGGGTACATGGGCAGCAGTGGTGTGGTCAGTGGAGGCCTAGTGGAAGGAGTCACCGCAGACAGGCATCGAAGGCCTAAAATAATAACACATGGCTGTAGGCAATTTTAAATTGGTTCCAGGGGTACACGGGCAGCAGTGGTGTGGTCAGTGGAGGCCTAGTGGAAGGAGTGACCGCAGACAGGCATCGAAGGCCTAAAATAATAACACATGGCTGTAGGCAATTTTAAATTGGTTCCAGGGGTACACGGGCAGCAGTGGTGTGGTCAGTGGAGGCCTAGTGGAAGGAGTGACCGCAGACAGGCATCGAAGGCCTAAAATAATAACACATGGCTGTAGGCAATTTTAAATTGGTTACAGGGGTACACGGGCAGCAGTGGTGTGGTCAGTGGAGGCCTAGTGGAAGGAGTCACCGCAGACAGGCATCGAAGGCCTAAAATAATAACACATGGCTGTAGGCAATTTTAAATTGGTTACAGGGGTACACGGGCAGCAGTGGTGTGGTCAGTGGAGGCCTAGTGGAAGGAGTGACCGCAGACAGGCATCGAAGGCCTAAAATAATAACACATGGCTGTAGGCAATTTTAAATTGGTTCCAGGGGTACACGGGCAGCAGTGGTGTGGTCAGTGGAGGCCTAGTGGAAGGAGTGACCGCAGACAGGCATCGAAGGCCTAAAATAATAACACATGGCTGTAGGCAATTTTAAATTGGTTCCAGGGGTACACGGGCAGCAGTGGTGTGGTCAGTGGAGGCCTAGTGGAAGGAGTGACCACAGACAGGCATCGAAGGCCTAAAATAATAACACATGGCTGTAGGCAATTTTAAATTGGTTCCAGGGGTACACGGGCAGCAGTGGTGTGGTCAGTGGAGGCCTAGTGGAAGGAGTCACCGCAGACAGGCATCGAAGGCCTAAAATAATAACACATGGCTGTAGGCAATTTTAAATTGGTTACAGGGATACACGGGCAGCAGTGGTGTGGTCAGTGGAGGCCTAGTGGAAGGAGTGACCACAGACAGGCATCGAAGGCCTAACATAACAAAAATGTCAATACAATGGTATTGTCAGTGGCAGGCATTGAAGGATGTCAGCGCATAGACTAAACATTGGTGGAGCTGTGAGATAATTTTGCAAGTGGTAGAGCACTGTTTGAGCTGGGGTGGGGGGAAACTGTCTTGTGGCCGGCGGTACAGGCCCAGGGCCCCTCATATTACAACGGTGTGTCTGACGTTGGGTGCGCACCACCACCGCCAGAGACACTTTATTGTACTAGGAGGGACCCAGTGGCAGTGCCGTCGACCAAAAGCGGGCTCACCCACCTCTTCAGACAAACTGCACTCTCACGGGTGCTGTCGCTAAGTGTCGATACCACGGCCCCGTGTGGGGAGTTTGGCCATTTAGTGAGGTGTAAACATGTCGTATGCTGGACAATCAGGTGCAGAAAATTACGAGATTGGAAAAGGCATTCAGAATAGTCCACAGGCAAGACCTTTTCATAGGAAAGCTAGGTGTCAGCCGGGCAAGGTGGGGCAAAAGATTTTGAAATCCAGTTGTGGTTCATTTTAATGAAGGTTAGATCATCTACATTTTGGGTAGCCAGACGAGTCCTTTTTTCTGTTAGTATTGAACCTGCAGCACTGAATACTCTTTCTGATAGGACACTAGCTGCCGGGCAAGCAAGCTCCTGCAATGCATATTCTGCCAATTCTGGCCAGGTGTCTAATTTTGATGCCCAGTAATCAAATGGGAATGACGGTTGAGGGAGAACATCGATAAGGGATGAAAAATAGTTTGTAACCATACTGGACAAATGTTGTCTCCTGTCACTTTGAATTGATGCTGCAGTACCTGTCCTGTCTGCGGTCATAGCAAAATCACTCCACAACCTGGTCAGAAAACCCCTCTGGCCAACGCCACTTCTGATTTCTGCCCCTCTAACTCCTCTGGTCTGCTGGCCCCTGCAGCTCGTGTGAGAACGATCACGGGCGCTGTGTGCAGGGAATGCCAGAAGCAAACGGTCAACAAGAGTTGATTGTTTGGTTGCTAATATTAGTTCCAAGTTCTCATGTGGCATTATATTTTGCAATTTGCCTTTATAGTGAGGATCAAGGAGGCAGGCCAACCAGTAATCGTCATCATTCATCATTTTAGTTATGCGTGTGTCCCTTTTGAGGATACGTAAGGCATAATCCGCCATGTGGGCCAAAGTTCCAGTTCTCAAATCTGCGGTTGTGCTTGGTTGAGGGGCAGTTTCAGGCAAATCCACGTCACTTGTGTCCCTCAAAAAACCAGAACCCGGCCTTGCCGCGCCACCAATTTCCAGTGGCCCCGGAAAAGCTTCCTCATTAAAAATATAATCATCCCCATCATCCTCCTCGTCCTCCTCCTCCTCTTCGCCCGCTACCTCGTCCTGTACACTGCCCTGGCCAGACAATGGCTGACTGTCATCAAGGCTTTCCTCTTCCTCAGCTGCAGACGCCTGATCCTTTAGGTGCGTCAAACTTTGCATCAGCAGACGCATTAGGGGGATGCTCATGCTTATTATGGCGTTGTCTGCACTAACCAGCCGTGTGCATTCCTCAAAACACTGAAGGACTTGACACATGTCTTGAATCTTCGACCACTGCACACCTGACAACTCCATGTCTGCCATCCTACTGCCTGCCCGTGTATGTGTATCCTCCCACAAAAGCATAACAGCCCGCCTCTGTTCACACAGTCTCTGAAGCATGTGCAGTGTTGAGTTCCACCTTGTTGCAACGTCTATGATTAGGCGATGCTGGGGAAGGTTCAAAGAACGCTGATAGGTCTGCATACAGCTGGAGTGTACGGGCGAACGGCGGATATGTGAGCAAAGTCCACGCACTTTGAGGAGCAGGTCGGATAACCCCGGATAACTTTTCAGGAAGCACTGCACCACCAGGTTTAAGGTGTGAGCCAGGCAAGGAATGTGTTTCAGTTGGGAAAGGGAGATGGCAGCCATGAAATTCCTTCCGTTATCACTCACTACCTTGCCTGCCTCAAGATCTACAGTGCCCAGCCACGACTGCGTTTCTTTCTGCAAGAACTCGGACAGAACGTCCGCGGTGTGTCTGTTGTCACCCAAACACTTCATAGCCAATACAGCCTGCTGACGTTTGCCAGTAGCTGCCCCATAATGAGAGACCTGGTGTGCAACAGTGGCAGCTGCGGATGGAGTGGTTGTGCGACTGCGGTCTGTGGACGAGCTCTCGCTTCTGCAGGAGGACGAAGAGGAGGAGGAGGGGGTGCGAACGGCTACAGCCAATTGTTTCCTAGACCGTGGGCTAGGCAGAACTGTCCCAAACTTGCTGTCTCCTGTGGACCCTGCATCCACCACATTTACCCAGTGTGCCGTGATGGACACGTAACGTCCCTGGCCATGCCTACTGGTCCATGCATCTGTTGTCAGGTGCACCTTTGTGCTCACAGATTGCCTGAGTGCATGGACGATGCGCTCTTTAACATGCTGGTGGAGGGCTGGGATGGCTTTTCTGGAAAAAAAGTGTCGACTGGGTAGCTCGTAGCGTGGTACAGCGTAGTCCATCAGGGCTTTGAAAGCTTCGCTTTCAACTAACCGGTAGGGCATCATCTCTAACGAGATTAGTCTAGCTATGTGTGCGTTCAAACCCTGTGTATGCGGATGCGAGGCTAAGTACTTCCTTTTTCTAACCATAGTCTCATGTAGGGTGAGCTGGACTGGAGAGCTGGAGATCGTGGAACTATCGGGGGTGCCGGTGGACATGGCAGACTGAGAGACGGTGGGAGATGGTATTGTTGCCACCGGTGCCCTAGATGCAGTGTTTCCTACTACGAAACTGGTGATTCCCTGACCCTGACTGCTTTGGCCTGGCAAAGAAACCTGCACAGATACTGCAGGTGGTGCGGAAAATGGTGGCCCTACACTGCCGGAAGGGATGTTGCGTTGCTGACTAGCTTCATTGGCTGAGGGTGCTACAACCTTAAGGGACGTTTGGTAGTTAGTCCAGGCTTGCAAATGCATGGTGGTTAAATGTCTATGCATGCAACTTGTATTGAGACTTTTCAGATTCTGTCCTCTGCTTAAGGTAGTTGAACATTTTTGACAGATGACTTTGCGCTGATCAATTGGATGTTGTTTAAAAAAATGCCAGACTGCACTCTTTCTAGCATCGGATACCTTTTCAGGCATTGCAGACTGAGCTTTAACCGGATGGCCACGCTGTCCTCCAACAGGTTTTGGCTTTGCCACACGTTTTGGGCAAGATACGGGCCCGGCAGATGGAACCTGTTGCGATGTTGATGCCTGCTGCGGCCCCTCCTCCTCCGCTTCAGAACTGCTGCCGCCTGCACCCTGTTCCCCCAATGGCTGCCAATCGGGGTCAAGAACTGGGTCATCTATTACCTCTTCTTGTAGCTCGTGTGCAACTTCGTCTGTGTCACCGTGTCGGTCGGTGGTATAGCGTTCGTGATGGGGCAACATAGTCTCATCAGGGTCTGATTCTTGATCAGCACCCTGCGAGGGCAATGTTGTGGTCTGAGTCAAAGGACCAGCATAGTAGTCTGGCTGTGGCTGTGCATCAGTGCACTCCATGTCAGATTCAACTTGTAATGGGCATGGACTGTTAACTGCTTCACTTTCTAAGCCAGGGACGGTATGTGTAAAGAGCTCCATGAAGTAACCCGTTGTGTCGCCTGCTGCATTCTTCTCTGTTGTTGTTTTTGCTGAAGAGGACAAGGAAGCGACTTGTCCCTGACCGTGAACATCCACTAACGACGCGCTGCTTTGACATTTACCAGTTTCACGAGAGGAGGCAAAAGAGCTAGAGGCTGAGTCAGCAAGATAAGCCAAAACTTGCTCTTGCTGCTCCGGCTTTAAAAGCGGTTTTCCTACTCCCAGAAAAGGGAGCGTTCGAGGCCTTGTGTAGCCAGACGACGAACCTGGCTCCACAGCTCCAGACTTAGGTGCAATATTTTTTTTCCCACGACCAGCTGATGCTCCACCACTACCACTACCCTCATTACCAGCTGACAATGAACGCCCCCGGCCACGACCTCTTCCACCATACTTCCTCATTGTTTTAAAAACGTAAACAAACTAACGGTATTTGTTGCTGTCACACAAATTACACGGTGAGCTATAACTTCAGTATGATTTAGCTACCCCTTTACAGGTGAGTGAGACCACAACGAAAATCAGGCACAATGTTACACACTCTGTTGTTGGTGGCAACAAATGAGAGAGATGCCACACACGCAGGACTGTCACTGAAGCACAAATGTAAATATTAATCTCCCACTGATTTGATTTTTTTTTTTTTTTAAGGGAGACTTTAGGAAAAAAAAATAATAGAATAAAATGATTTTTTCAGGAAGAATTTAGAAACCAAATAAAATAAAATGATTTTTTCAGGGAGAATTTAGAAAACAAATAAAACAAAAAAAGGCTTTCTATGGCCCACTGAGTGAGAGATGACGCACACAGGAGTCAGGAGTGGCACACAAGCCCAGAGGCCAATATTTATCTCCCACTGATTGATGTAGTGATTTTTTCAGGTAGATTTTGGAACCCAAATCAAGCTAAAAAAAATAATAGGCTTTCTATGGCCCACAATTGGAGAGAGAGAGAGAGAGATGGCACACCCAGGAGTCAAGACTGGCACACAAGCAGAAAGGGCAATATTAATCTCCCACTGATTTGTTGTTTTTTTTGTTTGTTTTTCAGGGAGACTTTAGGAAAAAAAAAATAGAATAAAATGATTTTTTCAGGAAGAATTTAGAAACCAAAGAAAATAAAATGATTTTTTCAGGGAGAATTTAGAAAACAAATAAAACAAAAAAAGGCTTTCTATGGCCCACTGAGTGAGAGATGACGCACACAGGAGTCAGGAGTGGCACACAAGCCCAGAGGCCAATATTTATCTCCCACTTTTTTTTTTTTGTTCCAGGGAAAATTTATAAACCCAATAAAAAAAATAATAAATAGGCTTTCTATGGCCCACTATCTGAGAGACAGAGAGAGATGGCACGCTTAGGACTGGCACACAAGCCCAAAGGCCAATATTAATCTCCCTTTTTTTTTTAAGGGAGAATTTATAAAACCAAAAAAAAATAAATAAATAGGCTTTCTATGGCCCACTATTTGTGAGAGAGATGGCACGCTCAGGACTGGCACACAAGCCCAGAGGCCAATATTAATCTCCCACTTTTTTTTTTTTTTCCAGGGAAAATTTATAAACCCAATAAAAAAAAAAAAAATAAATAGGCTTTCTATGGCCCACTATCTGAGAGAGAGAGATGGCACGCTTAGGACTGGCACACAAGCCCAAAGGCCAATATCAATCTCCCACTGATTGATTTATTGATTTTTTCAGGTAGAATTTAGAATCCAAATAAAGCAAAAAAAAAAAATAAATGGGCTTTCTATGGCCCACTGAGTGAGTGATGATGCACACAGGAGTCAGGAGTGGCACACAAGCCCTGAGGCCAATATTTTTCTCCCACTGATTGATGTAGTGATTTTTTCAGGTAGATTTTATAACCCAAATCAAGCAAAAAAATAAATAGGCTTTCTATGGCCCACTGAGTGAGAGATGACACAGACAGGGATGGCACTCTAGCAGAAATGTCAATCTTAATCTCCCACAAAAAAAAAAAAAAAAAAACAGGGAGTGTCCTTCAATTACTATCTCCCTGCAGTAATCTCAGCCAGGTATGGCAGGCAGCAATAAGGAGTGGACTGATGCACAAATTAAATAAAAAGTGTGTACAAACCAAAAAGATAGCTGTGCAGAAAGGAAGGAACGAGAGGATTTGTGCTTTGAAAAAAGCAGTTGGTTTGCACAGCGGCGTACACACAGCAATGCAGCTATCAGGGAGCCTTCTAGGGCAGCCCAATGAGCTACAGCGCTGAGGGGGAAAAAAAAAAAATGTAGCTTCCACTGTCCCTGCACACCGAAGGTGGTGTTGGGCAGTGGAAATCGCTACAGCACAAGCGGTTTGGTGGTTAATGGACCCTGCCTAACGCTATCCCTGCTTCTGACGAAGCGGCAGCAACCTCTCCCTAAGCTCAGATCAGCAGCAGTAACATGGCGGTCGGCGGGAACGCCCCTTTATAGCCCCTGTGACGCCGCAGACAGCAAGCCAATCACTGCAATGCCCTTCTCTAAGATGGTGGGGACCAGGACCTATGTCATCACGCTGCCCACACTCTGCGTTTACCTTCATTGGCTGAGAAATGGCGCTTTTCGCGTCATTGAAACGCGACTTTGGCGCGAAAGTCGCGTACCGCATGGCCGACCCCGCACAGGGGTCGGATCGGGTTTCATGAAACCCGACTTTGCCAAAAGTCGGCGACTTTTGAAAATGAACGACCCGTTTCGCTCAACCCTAGTCAAGACCCGTGAACCAGATTACGCTGGTCAAACCCCTAAGCCCAGCCCTCATTCATCCTGGCCTGATAGATGACCATCTCAGGTCAAACACCAGGTGCAGACCACAAACCACAAGTGAATGTCCACTGCAGTGATGCGGAGGCATGAGTAAACCGGGCTGTTACTTCCAACAATGACATATGGTAGAGGGTTCAGTCTGGGGCCGTGCAGCAGACAGGATGGGGGCCAGCCAGTGTGAGGAAGGCCTATTGAGCATTACTTGACTTTGTTAGAAGGATTTATGGCCTAGCGGGAATTACCGGTGATCCCCGTTAGCGCCTGTAATTTAAGTGAACCGTGTTGGAGAACCATTTTAGTGGCGGTCTTATTGCTATGAATGTTGCCCCTGCTAGAAAGTAGCTAGAGGGTTTACAGTGTTCTTGCTGCGAGTGTTACAGTGTGTTTATTGTAATCTTTGCTAACATTGTGTACTTTAATATTCTGTATTTGAACAATCTACTTAAAATCAATCTACAATCTACCTAAATCTACCTAAAAAAACAACCCCCCTTAAATTCGTGTTCGAAAAATAAATAGTTAAGTTGGTAATTTCTGGCTTGTCCTTGTCTGAATGGAGGTTTTCTGAGTTTTGCGTCATACAGCAATTTGCCCTTTGGTCTCAAACTGGAAAGACGCAAGCAGCATGAACATGTTTTATGCTTTACATATTTCTTATATTGTTGGTCAGATCACCTTCAATAGCCTTTAAGAGAGGTGGTATGATGTCACTTGAAAACCTAGAGATGGACATCTGGCTTGTAGTCAAGTGTTGCGATAATACCTTATGATGGTTTCTATACACACTGATGGTATGTAATATTCAACATCACTTGAACAGAATTGATCACTAGGCTCCTTTCTTCAAAACTGACGAGACCTCATGAGCAAAACCATTAACATTCCTCCATGAGGGATCATCTCATCAGTCCTACTCCAGGGATTATTGTTTGGGGTGGCATAAAATATAGATGATGGATTCTTCTAGTCTTCATTCCAGGTACACTAACAGCTTAGCATTACATTGATTTGGTCATGGAACAAGTGATGTGGACTCAAAGTTTTCAAAGTGTTCCAGGAGCCATTTTTCCACACTGCAACATGAGGACACATGTTGCTCATTTTACTCTGGGCAGCCTGAGTGGCATAAATGTCCTACCATGGCCCACAATATCTCTGAATTTGTCTCCCGTTGAGCATATCTGGTACATCATTGGTCAGCAATTGTAACAGGAATTGCCAGTAATGGATTTTGACGGTTAGTGCACCTAAGTGCATTCAGCATTACAGAACATTACTCAGACTACCATTAATAACCCCATTGGTAGCATGCCAAGGAATGTAAGAACAAGTATTTCATTTTTTCTCATATCCAGATTGTCAAGGAGATCAGATAGATATCCCAGTGCTGCTGCCAATTTGTCAGTGAGATCAGAAAGATATCCAACCACTGCCACCAATTGTCAGGAATCAAACAATTGACTGATGATTGATGTATGAGGAAACAAATATCAATGTTTCTAGGCAGATTATTCGGTGATTTCACAGTGAATGTATAATATATACACATATGATTCTCCCTTGACTATCAACCGTCCAGGAAGATGATGGTATATATACACTTCGGTATGGTTACTGCTAAGCTCTGTAAAAAATAAAAAAAATAGCTGCTGCCACTAAGGATGAGCGGGCCTGCGCATGTTTGGGTTTATCGGTTTTGGCCAAACTGTAGTTCAAAGTTTGGTTCTGTAGCTGAACTTGATCTGGAACTTTATCCCAAACTCAATAGAAGTCAATGGCATCATGAACTTTGGTGCTTTAAAATGCCTGTAAAATGGTCATAATAAGGGCTAGGAGGTTCCAATAGTAAGCAAAATGTGGGTAATAGCAGGACAATTGCCCTGAAAACAAATGTGGATAGGGAAATTACTGAAAATAACATACAGTGCCTTGCGAAAGTATTCGGCTCCCTGGAACTTTTCAACCTCTTCCCACATATCATGCTTCAAATATGAAGATACCAAATGTAAATTTCGGTGAAGAATCAACAACAAGTGCAACATTATTGTGAAGTTGAACGAAATGTATTGGTTATTTTAAATTTTTTGTGGAAATTCAAAAACTGAAATGTGGGGCGTTCAATATTATTCAGCCCCTTTACTTTCAGTGCAGCAAACTCACTCCAGAAGTTCATTGTGGATCTCTGAGTGATCCAATGTTGTCCTAAATGCCTAATGATGATAAATATTATCCACCTGTGGGTAATCAAGTCTCCGTATGAATGCACCTGCTCTGTGATAGTCTCAGGGTTCTGTTTGAAGCACAGAGAGCATCATGAAGACAATGAAACACAATAGGCAGGTCCGTGATACTGTTGTGGAGAAGTTTAAAGCTGGATTTGGATACAAAATGATTTCCAAAACTTTAAACATCCCAATGAGCACTGTGCAAGCGATCATACTGAAATGGAAGGAATATCATACCACTGCAAATCTACAAAGACCCCCTTCCCTCCAAACTTTCATCTCAAACAAGGAGAAGACTGATCAGAGATGCAGCCAAGAAGCCCATGATCACTCAATACTCTGGATGAACTGCAGAGATCTACAGCTGAGATGGGACAGTCTGTCCATAGGACAGCAATCAATTGTACACTGCACATATCTGGCCTTTATGGAAGAGTGGCAGGAAGAAAGCCATTTCTCAAAGATATCCATAAAAAGTGTCATTTAAAGTTTGCAACAATCCACCTGGGAGACGCACCAAACATGTGGAAGAAGGTGCTCTGGTCAGATGAAACCAAAATCAAACTTTTTGGCAACAATGCCAAACGATATGTTTGGCGTAAAGGCAACACAGCTTATCACCCTGAACACACCATCCCCACTGTCAAACATGGTGGTGGCAGCATCATAGTTTTGCCTGCTTTTCTTCAGCAGGAACAGGGAAGATGGTTAAAATTGATGGGAAGATTGATGGAGCCAAATACAGGACCATTCTTGAAGAAAACCTGTTGGAGTCTGCAAAAGACCTGAGACTGGGACCGAAATTTGTCTTCCAACAAGACAATGATCCCAAACATAAAGCAAAATCTACAATGGAATGGTTCACAAATAAACATATCCAGGTGGTCGAATGGCCAAGTCAAAGTCCAGACCTCAATCCAATCGAGAATCTGTGGAAAGAGCTGAAAACTGCTGTTCACAAAAAATCTCCATCAAACTTCACTGAGCTCAAGCTGTTTGCCAAGGAAGAATGAGCAAGAATTTCAGTCTCTAGATGTACAAAATTGATAGAGACATACCCCAAACAACTAGCAGCTGTAATCGCAGCAAAAGGTGGTGCAACAAAGTATTAAGTTAAAGGGGTCGAATAATATTGCACGCCCCACTTTTCATTTTTTGTAACATAGTAACATAGTAAGGCCGAAAAAAGACATTTGTCCATCCAGTTCAGCCTATATTCCATCATAATAAATCCCCAGATCTACGTCCTTCTACAGAACCTAATAATTGTATGATGCAATATTGTTCTGCTCCAGGAAGACATCCAGGCCTCTCTTGAACCCCTCGACTGAGTTCGCCATCACCACCTCCTCAGGCAAGCAATTCCAGATTCTCACTGCCCTAACAGTAAAGAATCCTCTTCTATGTTGGTGGAAAAACCTTCTCTCCTCCAGACGCAAAGAATGCCCCCTTGTGCCCGTCACCTTCCTTGGTATAAACAGATCCTCAGCGAGATATTTGTATTGTCCCCTTATATACTTATATACATGGTTATTAGATCGCCCCTCAGTCATCTTTTTTCTAGACTAAATAATCCTAATTTCGCTAATCTATCTGGGTATTGATTTTCCACAAAAAATTAAAATAACCAATAAATTTCGTTCAACTTAACAATTGTGTTCCACTTGTTGATTCTTCACCAAAAATGTACATTTGGTATCTTTATGTTTGAAGCATGATATGTGGGAAAAGGTTGAAAAGTTCCAGGGAGCTGAATACTTTCGCAAGGCACTGTAGAATAAAAAAGGACCCCCTGTGGAAGAGGAAGGTCTAAACCTGACAGAGACACTGCATAGGCCCCCATGCCCTTGCCCCTCTCCCAACTGACCCTGTTCGTGGCTTTGGGTTCGGTGGGTGATGATGCAGGTTGACCGTCATGTCCGCTGAAGGTCAGTCACCTCCCCCTCCCTGTGCAAGGGGTGTTTTCTGTCCCCTTGCTGCTTCGGGGCCTGCTACTTTCACCTTCCAACCACACACCCATGCCATACGGGCTCCTTTTCATGATGACAATGGTTAGTGGAGAATTGGTTTTCAATTTCAGAGAGGGAGACTGAGAAATAGCAACAACATCCAAGGAAAGCAGCAGTTATGCAAATTAACCACTCCTGAGTAGGCGATGTACAATGATAAAATAACCATCCATGACTCCTTAAATGATCTGTAATTGGAATGGGTACCTTAAATTCTTTAATGAGTTTCTATTGTAGGGCAAATCTGGTGGCAATAGTCACTTTAATTCTAGCTCCATTATCGTACACTAAAGTCTCCCACGACTGCTAAGTACGCACGCATGGTACATTCAAACTGCAAATGGTCATTAATTTTAATGAATTTCTGACAACAAATAACCATAAAAAACATGACGATGTCAATGAGTGTAGGTAAAAAGCTTTCAAGCTTTGGACTGTCAAAGAGATGTATGTAACTAGAATGAGCACTCATTTCCTGCAGATGATACCGATAAGATACAAGAAGAAACACAACAAGATGGCAAAAGCAACAACTTGACTTGGCCTCTGAAAAATTTGGGGATGAATTTAAGAGATTGTGAAGTGGATTGGATTTAAAAAAGATTGGAAGATGAGGCCCTCTTCCACGACTACCTCATATAAACAGATGGTACAGTGAAATTGCGAATGGTCATTAAATGAGTAAATTTTGCCGGCTTTTATGAATTTCTGACTACAGATTAACAGATTCATGTTTTTTATAGCAATGTGTGTATGGCAAAAGCTATCAATTTATGGACTGTGGAAGCGATGTGTTACAGATATGATGCACCAGACTGTATTACGGACACACTACACCAGCCTCTGCACTAATCCCTACCTCCTACTCCCGACTCCAAGACCTCTCCCATGTTGCGCCAATCCTCTGGAATGCTCTACCCCAGAAATTAGGACCAGTCACAACTTGCACAGTTTTAGGCGTTCCCTCAAAACAAATTTGTTCAGAGCGGCCTATCACGTTCCCTAATCAAAGTCGTTTTATACGTAAGTGTGTGAGTGTAGCCCATTCACTATCTCTAGCTATTCCCCACTCCCCCAAGATGGCTGGACCATTATTGTAAATACATACCTGTACTTTGTATCTCCCTCAATTTTAGATTGTAAGCTCTCACTAGCAGGGTCGTTTATTTTGCTTTAGTTATTGTATTATTGTTAACGTTGCTACTTATGACAGTTGTGTTTGAAACTGTTAAACTGTAAAGCGCTGCAGAATATGTTGACGCTATATAAATAAAGATTATTATTATTATTATTATATTACTGTCACACTGCTCCAGGCTGTATTACAAGAATGCTACACCAGCAGCACCATATCCACTTATCCCCTATTTGATGCACTCATCTTTTGTTAAATTATTTATATGCAAAATGCTCCCACAGACATGGTTCCAGATTAGAAAACTTTGTTTTCCACAGAGTACAATCGCAGACAATTGTGCGTATGAGTATAAAAAAATTGTTTTTATGCACAGTACTATCACAGACACGGGTGCATAACAGTAGAGAATTTTGTTTTCACACATAGCACTAGCATAGACACAAGTGATTTCCAGTAGAAAAATTTGCTTGTATGCACATTACTCCCACAAACACAGGTGCAGAGTACAAAAAATTGGTTAGATACACTACTCCTACAGACACGCGTGCAGAGTTCAAAAAATTGTTTAGCACACTACTCCCACATAGAGATGAGTGAATATTTCAATGTTCAGTTTGGATTACGATCGCCGAATTTGCAATATCCTCCTGTGCTGGGAGCCCTGATACCACATTCAACAGCTCAACATGCTTTCATACTCACCCACACTCAGGTGGCACAAAAATCTACTATATAATTGTCTAAGGGTCACTTCCGTCTTTCTGTCTGTCCTTCTGTCTGTCTGTCATGGATATTCATTGGTCGCGGCCTCTGTCTGTCATGGAATCCAAGTCGCTGATTGGTCGTGGCAAAACGCAAACGACCATTGCCACGACCAATCAGCGACGGGCGCAGTCCGGCGGCAACATGGCTGCTCCTTCCTCCCCGCAGTCAGTGCCCGCTCCGTACTCCCCTCCAGTCAGCCCTCACACAGGGTTAATGGCAGCACTAATGGACCGCGTTATGCCGCGGTGTAACGCACTCCATTAACGCTGCTATTAACCCTGTGTGACCAACTTTTTTACTATTGAGGCTGCCTATGCAGCCTCAATAGTAAAAAGATCTAATGTTAAAAATAATTTTAAAAAATCATCATATACTCACATTCCGGCGCCTTTCGCGCTCCTCGCTACGCTCCGGTGACCGCTCCATGCAAGCGGCAGGTTCTGGTGGCAAGGATGGTATGCGACAAGGACCTGCCATGATGTCACGGTCATGTGACCGTGACATCATCACAGGTCCTGTGCCCATACCGACCCTGGGACCGGAAGCTGCCGTGTGCACCGCACACAGGGCCAGGACTTCAATGGAGGGTGAGTATATGTTTATTTTTTATTTTAAGTCTGTATACTACATGGTTCTGTGCTGTATACTCCGTCGCTGTGCAATACACTATGTGGCTGGGCAATATACTACGTGACTGGGCAATATACTTCGTGGCTGGGCAATATACTACGTGGCTGGGCAATATACTATGTGGCTGGGCAATATACTACGTGACTGGGCAATATACTACGTGGCTGAGCAATATACTACGTGGCAGGGCAATATACTACGTGGCTGGGCAATATACTATGTGGCTGGGCAATATACTACGTGACTGGGCAATATACTACGTGGCTGAGCAATATACTACGTGGCAGGGCAATATACTACGTGGCTGGGCAATATACTACGTGGACATGCATATTCTAGAATACCCGATGCGTTACAATCGGGCCACCATCTAGTATCATATAAATATACTATTGTCAGAATAATCTAAGGATAGTAACACGGGTAGTTGAATCCAAGGAAGTTAAGGACTGATGGTCTTGGAGGCCTACTGCTACAGGCAACACGCATGAAGGAGACCCAACCAGGAGTCATAGTAACCGAGTAACATAGGTTTTAAGGTTGAGGAAGACTTAAGTCCATCTAGTTCAACCCATATCCTAACCTAACATGCCCTAACATGTTGATCCAAAGGAAGGAGAAAAAACCCATGCGGCAAACAGTAAGCTCCACATTGGGGAAAAAATTCCTTCCTGACTCCACCTATGGCAATTAGACTAGTTCCCTGGATCAACGCCCTCTCAAGAAATCTAGTGTATATAACCTGTCTACACATTTACAAAAATTAGTGGCAGACACCAACAAAGTGGCATCAATTCCAAGAGAGTAGAACTAGCATAGCGGGGACAACATCTCTTCCACTACAGACAAGCCAGCAGATGGAGACTGTAATAGGCAAGGTGGTGGAATCACTGTTCCATATCCCTCTGAAAGCCTGGAAGGGGAGTAACTAGATGGCCTACCAAATCCCTACTTGGACAAATGGCAGTAGGGAAAAACTGTGACCCGAGCAGGGACAAAGAGGTGGCACCAGGTGCTACTCCATGACTGATCTACAAAAAGTGGCAGCTGACCCCCTACAGTGAGTAAGCTGCTGCGGCCCGAAGGAGGGAAGAAAAATACAGGCAGGCACTGTAGGGACTCTGGAACCACGAGTGCAGATGGGCCCGGCTGAGGAACAGAAAAGCACTGGCAGGCGTGGGCTGGACCCAGCGTTGGACTGATAAGCCTGGCAGGTGTGATCTAGACCGGCTGATGAACAGAAGAGCACAGACAGGTACGAGCAGATGGGCACAGACAGGTAAAAGCAGATGGGTACAGGTTAGACAAGCAGACAGGCAGACCTGGGGAACCTGACAACTAGCAAGCATGCAAGGCAAACTAACAATGTAGCTCAATCAAATAAATAAGGCAGCACACTGTGGTACTAAAACATGCAAACATGAAACATGAAAATTGAACTGCATTACTGCACTAGAAATATGAAAAAATGAGAGCGTTTAGCGCATAAATTGGCCAATTCATGTGTACCTGGTAGCCACATTAAGGCATCTCTCGTATTCGAGGTCCTAAACTTTCCTTTCCCCCTTGAGAATAAACGTCTTCATCTGAATGGGAGCCTATGAACCCTCTTCTTAGACTAAATTTCTGTATACGAGTTTGTGACTCTAGGTTCAGCACCTGTTCACACTTAGTCTATGTTTGGATGTGACGGTCAGTTTTTTGAAATTTGTAACAATGTAGCTCAGGCACCTCTCTATTGGAGGAGAAGTCTTAGTTGCTGTCACAATTCCACCCCTAAGGATGTCTGGGTTGCAGTTACTGACAGCTTGGCCGACCTACCTGCTTCCTCTGCACTCCCCAGAAACCGCAATACACTTGACTGTAAGATCATGAACCTGTGACAGGGGGATCATACAGCTGAGGACTACTGTACTGAGTTCCGGCAGTAGTCCACCAAAGCTCTATGGAACGATGCTGCTCTCAGGTGCCAGTTCCAAAGAGGCAGAAACCGTGAGAGACATGGTGAACAGCATGCCGCATGTTATACTTCCCCTGAGCAGGTCCATTTACCCGAGGTTAGAGTTGCCAGTCATCGTGTTGTGGAGAGAAGACAGAGACAAGATCTTGGACTCTGTCTATACTGTGATCTCTGTTATGACCTGGTGGTTAGGAGCACCAGGAATGACCTGATAGTTAAACCTCATACAGGACGAGCTCTGAGATGTGGGAGCTCTGCTGACCGCAAGCCCTAATCCTATCACACACACTAGAAATAGCCGTGGAGCGCTCCTGACCAGACCTAGGCGCCTCGTCACAGCCTAAGAACTATCTAGCCCTAGAGATAGAAAATAAAGCTTACCTTGCCTCAGAGAAATTCCCCAAAGGTAAAGGAAGCCCCCCACATATATTGACTGTGAGTAAAGATGAAAGTCACAAACGCAGAAATGAAACAGGTTTCAGCAAAGGGAGGCCAGACTTACTAAATAGACAGAGGATAGGAAAGGTAACTTTGCGATCAGCACAAAAACCTACAAAAGACCACACAGAGTGTGCAAAAAAGACCTCCGCACCGACTCACGGTGCAGAGGGGCCACTCTGCATCCCAGAGATTCCAGCTAGCAAGACAAAATCATGAAAACCAGCTGGACAAGAAAACAGAGAACAAATAATGACTATCAGGAACTTAGCTTCTGCAGGAGAAGGCAGGTCACCAGAGAGATCCAGGAGCGAACTGAACAAATGCAAAAACATTGACAGCTGGCATGGAGTAACGATCTGAGAGAAGTTAAATAGAGCAGCCAACCAAAGGATAACCCACTTCACCTGTGTAAGGAACCTCAGAAGCAGCAGCTTCACTCATAGCCACCAGAGGGAGCCCATAGACAGAACTCGCCGAAGTACCATTCACGACCACAGGAGGGAGTTCGACAACAGAATTCACAACAGATCTCTATGGACATTTTCTTAAGAATTGTTCAACTCGTCCTCAAGCCACCAAACCATTGGGAGAATGTCTGAGTCTGGGTGATGACCGAGGAGGTTCTGCTGTGTGCATATATATTGTATTCATGCAGATAATGACTCAGGGAAGTGCAGTACCTCAATTGGTATACTAGAGGTACAATTAATTAAATAGTTAATTAATAGGAGGAGTCTGCTGTGAATAAGATAGCAGTATTTCCAGCTTGTGAGTTCAGTGAAGCCAGGGAGCTGGTACAGTTCAGAGGAGCCAGGGAATCCCAGGCATCCTGTAGGGTTTTAGAGCTCAGGACAGCACAGCAGCTCTGCCACATTTATGAAAATCTGTCTAGTGTCAGTGGGCCAGAAGGTTATAGCAAAAGGATTGCAGCAACCCCATGCAGCAGGATAAGGACGCAGGTCGCTCCAAGATGTGGCAGCTTTCTACATGGGCAGATGGCCTTCTGTCTATTGCGAAACAGGAGAACTCCTAAGAGTAGTCAAGCTGAACAGGGAGGATGCTGCAGTACTGGTCGGGTCGGGATGATCCGGGTACAAAGAGAAAGATATAGAAGAGAGCACAGGGAAAGTAAATTATGTGAATGGTGCTGTACTCTGTGTTGATGCTGTAACTGATGTGGACGTGCTGCAATTGAAACCAAGTAAAGTTCTACATTTAAAGTTTGAATTGGACACTGTCTCTTTGTGCGCAACAATACCAACAGCAGAACTTCAGCAGCCCCGATGGGACCCTGACGGTGCAGAGGGTGAAGCAGAAGGTATGCAAGGAAAGGGACATTGTTTATATGTGACGGGATGCTAGGGCGCACATAACCAGATATGCTCAGCCATGACTACGGCCCTGGTCCTCCCTCACAGTTGCAGACTCACAATCCAGTTATTGATTGGTGTCTGAAGGAGATTGTGAAATGGAACCCCAATTGTTCCAAGAAATGTCTAAAAAAGTACAAATGTGCTCCGCTAGTCTGGAGGGTCTTCCAGAGTACCTGAAGGACTTTGGAGATGTGTTCTCGGAAAAAGAGGCAGAGATACTACCTCCCCATCATCCCTATGATTGTGCTATTGGCCTTATTCTTAGTGCCAAATTGTCAAAAGCTCGCCTTTACAATTTGTCGGGCCTGAATGGACCGCCATGAAAGAATATGTTAACGAAAGTTTTCGGAAGGGTCATATTGGCCTTCCTCCTCCCCTGTAGCTGCTGGATTTTTCTTTGTTAAAAAGAAAGATGGGGGTCTCCGTCTTTGCCTTGATTTCTGAGAACTAAACAAGATCACGGTTAAAAATATACCTACCCACTTCCACTCATCCCCAACCTATATAATCAGCTTCTGGGGACCAGGGTGTTTTCTAAACTTGCTCTTAGAGGGGCTTACAGCTTGATAAGCATCTGGAAGGGTGATGAGTGGAAAACGGCGTTTTTAAAGGGACACTGTCACCTGAATTTGGAGGGAACAATCTTCACCCATGGAGGCGGGGTTTTTGGGTTTTGATTCACCCTTTCCTTACCCGCTAGTTGCATGCTGGCTGCAATATTGGATTGAAGTTCATTCTCTGTCCTTGGAAATCGGGAGATACTTGCTGTCAAATTGGCCTTTGAGGAATGGAGGCATGTTTTGGAGGGGGTGGTTCATCCAGCTACGGTGATCACGGATCAAAAAAATTTAGTTTACATTGAATCAGCTAAAATGTTAACTTCTAGGCAGGCCAGATGGTCCATGTTTTTCTCTCAATTTAATTTTTCTATTACATTCAGGCCAGGGTCTGTGTGTTGGAATCTGTTTAGTTTGTTACTATCCGCCATTTTCTTGTGGAGTTCTGGCTGTTGGTCTTTTTCCTCTGGTGCTGGGTTTGTCTTGGGTCAGGTGTTTGTTTCACTCTTTATTAACCAGCACCTGCCTCCCAGTCCTTGCTGGACAACAGTGTTAATCTGCTTGAGCGCTAGCTTGGTACTTTGCGTAGTGTTCTGTGTGTTATTTGTGCAGTACTGGTACCTCTGGTTCTGCTAGCCTTAGTTTCTGTTTTCTATTGGTTTCAGCAGCCTCCTCTATGCTTTCTACTAGGAGGTGACCCGTTTTTGTACCCAGTCCTTAGTTCTTTTAGGGTACCCCTTCCCCTTATCTATAGGTCTTCGCTTGAGATTAACCTAGGATCGTCGGTGGGTCTATTCGCAAGGAATAGGTTGCCCACTCTATCATAGGGTTTCAGCCTAGTCATAGTGCAGGGTCAGTTTTCCCCCTTCTACCTTAGTCCTGTGTTGCAGATCTGTAACACTAAGAATGTGAAAGGTGATGCTTTATCTCGTAGTCTAGATTCCATTTCTCCTCCAGAACCTCCATCCTCCATTATTCCTCAGGGTATTGTGGTGTCTATGCTAACCTCCAAGCTGGAAGAGCAGATTCCTAAAGCCAGGCATTGTTGCGGGTGTTACAGGAATTTCATGACTCTGTTTTAAGTGGCCATCCTGGGGTTACTGCCACAAGGAAAGCCATTGCTAGACTTTTTTTGGTGGCCATCCATACATAAGGATATTAAAGATTTTGTATCTGCTTGTGAAGCCTGTGCACGTGCCAAAGTCAGTCATAGCCGGCCGGCTGGGGAATTGGCTCCATTGCCTATTCCAGAAAGACCATGGACTCATTTATCCATGGATTTCATTACAGATTTGCCTCTGTCTGATGGGAAGACTGCTTTCTGGGTGGTAGTTGATCGATTCAGCATACAAGCTCATTTTGTTCCTTTGTCAGGATTACCTAATGCAGAGACACTCTACCGTGGTTGTTTATTTTTTATATTGTAAGGTTACATGGGATCCCTCTGAACATTTTGTCTGATAGGGGAGTACAATTTGTCTCTAAATTTTGGGATCCAAGAAGTATCGTTTCTCCTTGTGGAGAGTGACATGATAAGCATGTCAAGGTGAGGAGACATAAAGCCGCAATGCTCCTCTGGGAAATATGCAAATTGTCTCTTCAGAGAGGAAGAGGACTAGAACTCTAGTGCCAGCTATTGCTACTTCCAATAGAAGGCACTAGAGTTCTAGACCTCTTCCTCTCTGAAGAGACAATTTGCATATCTCTAAATTTTGGAGAGCTTTTTGTAAGAAACAGGGATTGATTTGTCATTTTCATCTGCTTATCACCATGAAACCAATGGTCAGATTGAGAGGACAAATAAGTCTTTGGAACAAATTTAAGGCGGACTGGTCTTCGTTTTTACCTCTTGCTGAGTTTGCTTTCAACAGTTGAGTAAATCAATCTACTGGAACCTCCCCATTCTTCTGTAATTATGGTTTTCATCCCCATTTTGGTGAATTTTCTAGGATCAGTTCTGAATGCCCTAGGGTGAAGGTCACCGTGCAGAGACTTGGGGATGTCTGGAGGGCGGTTCAAAAGAATAATGGAACTGCCCAGATTTGCCAAAAATGTAAGGCCAATAGAAGACAGTCGATGGGTCCTGCTTTTAAGATTGGGGATAAGGTTTGGTTGTCGTCCAAGAATATTAAACATAAAGTGTCATTGGTGAAGTTGGGTCCAAAGTTTATTTTATTGGTCCTTGTGAGATCTTAGAGGTGGTCAATCCTGTGGCATTTAGTTTAAAGCTTCCTATATCCATTCTCATCCCTAACGTATTCCATAAATCACTATTAAAGGAGTATGTCCCTTCTGCATTGTCTCCCTCAATCCCGCCTCCTCCGATTTCAGTAGACAGTGGCCTGAAGTATGAGGTTCAGAGGGTTGTGGATTCTCGGAGTTTCTCATCCACTAGAGGGAATATGGACCAGAAGAGAGATCATGGGTCCCTGCTCGAGATGTGAAGGCCAATCAGTGAGTCAGGGCCTTCCATCTAAAATTTCCTGGGAAACCTGGGAGTCCTGTGACCTCCCTAGAAGAGTGGGTACTGTCATGGTTCCACCCCTAAGGGTGTCTAGGATGCAGTTACTGACAGCTTGGCAGTCCAATCTGGTACAGGGGCGTGCTGAAGCTGTCAGTACTTTGATTGACAGCATGCCCATCAAGTCTGGTACAGGGGCATGCTGAGCTGTCAGTGTGTTTATTGGCAGCTCAACTAGCCAATTTGTGACTGGGAAGTGTCAGCTGTCTCAGGTGTTCACTATCCTGGGTAATTGTCATGCCTTCTTAACTGAGCAGATTCTCCCAGACCACTGCAAGACATACATTCATCTTGTGAGGTTTCTGTTTTGTGCTCTGCTGTGCCTTGAGTTCTATATGTTTGATCTGCTGCCTGACCTTGGACATTGTTCTGACCATCCGCCTCTTTAACCCCTTCAGCTCTGATCTGTTATCCTCCCAGGACTCTGACCTTGGATCATTACCTGACTATGCTTTTGTCTCTTGCTTCTGTTTATGATGCACCCTCCTGGCTTCTGACCTTGGAACGTTACTTGACTACGCTTTTGTCTCTTCCTTCTGTTTATGACGCACCCTCCTGGCTTCTGACCTTGGAACGCTACCTGACTATGCTTTTGTCTCTTCCTTCTGTTTATGATGTACCTTCCTGGCTTCTGACCTTGGACTCCCTGACCAGTGAGAAGTGACTAGCGTCACAGTTGCCCAGCTATAGGCTGGGAATACAGTAAGTTTATGCGGGCGGTCCCTTTAATAGGGAGGAAGACCGAGCGTGCTCCCCCTAAGAATAGATCCTGCAACTGAACCTTGGTGGACACCAACACATACTGAGTGAGATTAGGAGGTGGGGTGTGAGTGGGAAACAGTGAATGTCCTTTCTGTTAGGTACGAGGAGATCCAACAAAGGGCCAAGTCTGTAATGTCAACAGATCAGAAAGTCTGTAGTAAAAGGAAATGGTCCACTGTGTCAAAGAAGGATGCCAGTGTCATGCAGCTGCAGTGCAGTACAGCGCAACCTCCACCAGGGGGAGCTTGGTAGGGAAGCCAGACTGCACACACAGAGCAACTGAACAGATGCCACCTAGTGGCGAGAGCGAGGTCAGGAAAGCCGAGTCAGATCACAAGACAACATTAATACAAATTGATTTAGACAGAATGAATAGTCAGGACCTAGGAAGGGATAAGTAAACCAGGACAGGCAAAATACGGTACAATAGCGATAAACTGAAACAGAGTCAAAGTGCCAAGCCAAAAGATCATAACCAGGGAGTCAATCAGATGTACAGACAAACAAAGAGACACTGGGAAAGGGCAGGCAGGGGGAGATAACAGACATAGGACAAGTCAAGGTTCACAGTAGGACAAACCAAGGGCTTCCAGAGTCAGGTTCACACGCCAAAGACAGAGCTGTAGCTGACACAGCCAGCAAGATTCATGGGAGCTAAATAGAAAACCTGAACCCAGAAAGAGGCAGAGCAAAGTTAACCCTTGACATGATCTGTCCAGAAAAAAGGGCAGGCACTAATAAACCCTGGAACAGATAATGACAGTACCCTCCTCTCAAGGGGGGGCCACCGGACCCCCAGGTTTCCCAGGATAACGTGCATTAAATGCCCGGACCAATCGATCAGCATGGACAGATCGCGCCGGGACCCAAGATCGATCCTCAGGACCATAACCCCTCCAATGGACCAAATACTGAAGAGAACTACGGACCATGCGAGAATCCACGATCCATTCTACTTTAAACTCGGTCTGACCATCCACAGAGACAGGAGGCGGAGGGGATGGAGGCCCAGCGGAAGATGGTACAAAGGACTTAAGAAGGGATTTATGGAACACATTGGGGATCCGAAGCGACTGAGGAAGGCGTAAACGAAAGGCAACTGGATTGACCACCTCAATGATCTCGTAAGGACCAATAAACCTGGGACCAAGCTTAGCAGAAGGAATCTTTAGACTAATGTTTTTGGTAGACAACCACACTTTATCTCCTACCAGGAATATAGGTCCTACAGACCGTCGCTTATCAGCAAAAAGTTTATGTTTGCCCTGAGCCTTCCCAATGTTCTTCTGGACCTCCCTCCACACCTCCCCCAACCGTTGTACTGCCGTATCAGCCCCTGGACATCTTGAATCCAGCCTAGAAAATTCACCAAAATGGGGATGAAAACCGTACAGAAGAATGGAGAGGTGCCCGTGGAGTGGTTAATCTGATTATTAAATGCAAATTCAGCCACGGGCAATGAAGAACACCAATCATCCTGCTGAGACGTAGCAAGACACCTCAAAATCTATTCAAGTGACTGATTGGTCTTCTCCGTCTGCCCATTGGTCTCAGGATGGTAGGCAGAGGAGAAGGTCAAACAAATACCCAATCTTTTACAAAATGCCCTCCAAAATTTGGACACAAATTGTACTCCTCTATCTGAAACCACACTCAAAGGCACGCCATGCAGCCGTACAACATGCTCAACAAACAATCTAGATAGTGTCACAGCATTAGGCAATCCTGCCAGAGGTACAAAATGCGCTTGCTTACTGAATCTGTCAACCACTACCCAGATTACAGTTTTGCCATTGGAAGGAGGGAGATCCATGGACAAATGAGTCCAAGGTCTATCTGGAATTGGCAATGGCACCAATTCCCCGCCGGCCGGTTATGGGAGTTCTTAGCACGGGCACAGGTATCACAAGCAGACACAAACTCAATGATATCAGAATTTATGGAGGGCCACCAGAACAGCCTAGCAATAGCTTTCCGGGTGGCAGAGGTCCCCGGGTGACCACTAAGAGCAGAATCGTGGAACTCCCGGAGAATCCTCAATCAGTACTGAACTGGGACAAAAAGCTTTTTGTCAGGCAAAGAGGGAAGAGCAAGGGACTGAGCCTTTCGACTCTCCTGCTCCAATTCAGAGGATACTCCCGCAACAACCACCCCATGCTGAAGAATGGAGGAAGGAGGTTCGGGGGATGATATCGGATCAAAACTGCGAGATAAGGCATCAGCCTTGACATTCTTGGAACCAGGCCGAAAAGTGATAGAAAAATTAAAATGAGAGAAAAAAAAGCAACCACCTAGCCTGTCTAGGAGTTAACCGTTTGGCGGTTTCAATATAAGACAAATTCTTGTGGTCAGTAATCACCGTGATCTGATGAACCGCCCCCTCCAAAAAATGCCTCCATTCTTCAAAAGCCAATTTTATGGCCAATAACTCCCGGTTCCCAACAACATAGTTCCTCTCAGCAGAAGAAAACTTATGGGAGAAAAAGGCACATGGTCTTAAGTTGGTCAACGTAACGGGTCCCTGAGACAACACTGCCCCTACCCCAACCTCTGATGCGTCCACCTCTACAATGAATGGTTTAGATAGATCGGGCTGAACTAATACAGGAGCAGACATAAAACATTTTTTAATGTAATAAATGCTTTAACAGCCAAGGATGACCAAACTTTGAGATCAGCCCCTTTGCAAGTGAGATCGGTGAGTGGCTTGACTACCTGAGAAAACCCTTTGATGAATTTTCGGTAATAATTGGCAAAACCCAGAAAACGCTGCAACCCCTTGAGGTCTCTGGGTTGCATCTAATCAACAATGGCCTGTACCTTTCCGGGATCCATCCGAAACCCATTAGCAGAAAGGATGATCCCCAGAAAAGAAAGCTCCTGGGCACAAAACAAACATTTCTCTGGTTTAGCAAACAAAAAAGTACCCCGTAACCAATGAAGAACAGCACGTAAATGACAAATGTGAGATTCCTTGTCAGGCGAGAAAACAAGGATATCATCCAGGTGTACAACCATAAAGCGCCCGATAAAATCAGAAAAACATCATTCATGAAGTTCTGAAACACCGTGGGCGCGTTTGTGAGACCAAAGGGCATGACCAAATTTTCAAACAGGCCCTCGGAAGTGAGAAATGCCGTTTTCCACTCATCCCCTTCCTGAATGCGGATAAGGTTATATGCTCCCCTAAGATCCAGTTTGGAAAACCTCTTAGCCCCAGACAATTGGTTATAGAGATCAGGAATGAGTGGGAGAGGGTAGGTATTTCTCACCGTAATTTTATTTAGTTCCCGGAAATCGAGGCATGGGCGTAAACCACCATCTTTTTTCTTGACAAAAAAAAAAACCGCGGCCACAGGTGAGACAGAGGAACGGATGTGACCTTTGCATAGACTATCAAAGATATAGTTTTTCATAGCAGTATGTTCTGGGCCAGAAAGATTGTACAAATGGGCTTTGGGCAATTTAGAACCCGGAATAAGGTTGATGGTACAATCATAAGGACGATGGGGTGGTAAGACCTCAGCCTCTTTTTCGGAGAACACATCACCAAAGTCCTTTAGGTACTCCGGAATACCCTCCGGGCTAATGGTGGACACAAACACAGCAGAAAGACAACCATTGGAACAATTAGGACCCCATTTAACAATATCACGAGATCCCCAGTCTATAACAGGAATATGTCTCTGTAGCCAGGGGAACCCCAGCACCAGTCCCGCAGGAAGATTATTCATAACATAACATGAAACTCGTTCCTGGTGCAAAGAACCCACCTTGAGGAGGAACTCCTCAGAGACAAATTTAAGGACATTTTGAGCCAACGGTGTCTTATAAATGGCAACAATATGGATGGGAGTCTCTAACCTAACTGTCCCTAACTGTAACTTGGACACCAGACTATAGTCAATGAAGTTCATGGAATATCCACAGTCCACAAACGCTGAAGTGGATGCAAAAACACCTCCATAACACAGTTCCACCTCTAACAAAACTTTTTGAAATGATGAAAATGGTACCTGTGAGTCTGGATGACCTCCTAGACCATCACCCAGACTCGGCAGCTTGTTACTCGATGGACAAGAGGGGCAGTCCTTCTTCCAATGTCCCGAATCTCCACAGTAAAAACATAGTTTCCCATCATGTCGCCGTTTCCTCTCCTTTTCCTTGATATTGATGGCACCAACTTCCATAGTCTCCTTGAATGACATCACCTCAGACTTGGCAGGCAAAACAGGAATCTCATGCTGGATAATTCTTCTCTCCCGTAACCTCCGGTCCATACGAATGGCCTGAGTCATGGCCTCTACCAGGGAACTAGGTGGCGTATGAAGGGCCAGCGTGTCCTTGAGATGATCTGAAAGTCCTCTCTCAAACAAGCGCTTCAGAGCAGTCACCCCAAGACACCTCAACGGACCACCGCCTAAACTCAGAACAATACTGTTCAGCAGTGAGTTCATTCTGGGAGAGACTCATGATCATGTCCTCTGCTACCCTGACCCAGTCTGGTTCGTCATAAATCAGTCCCAAAGCCTCAAAGAATTTGTCCACAGACATACGTTCAGGGGCAGAAGCAGGTAAAGAGAAGGCCCATGACTGAGGTCCCTTCCGCAGTAAGGAAATAATTATTCCCCCCGCTGACTCTCATCTACAGAAGATGTGGGTCTAAGAGAAAAAAAAAGCTTGCAACTCTCCTTAAAAGTAAAAAATCTCTCTCCCCAGAGAAGGTATCTGGGAGCTTGACTGTAGGTTCAGGAGAGTGCAAAGAGACATCAACAGTGTCAGATCGCTTACAGTCAGTCTGCAATGATTTAACTGTGTCTGAAAGCTCCCTTTGCAGGTGGTTATGAGAAGAGGACAAGGCCCTCTGTTCCACAAACAGGTCTTGTATCATAACTGTCAAGCTATCCATTTGATCCGCCAAGGTATGGAGCGGATCCATAGCAAACAGAGCAGAGAAAAAAAATGCAGAAATCCCTTTAAATGTGTTGGTCAGCTATAATGTCATGCAGCTGCAGTGCAGTACAGTGCAACCTCCACCAGCGGGAGCATGGTAGGGAAGCCAGACTGCACACACAGAGCAACTGAACAGATGCCACCTAGTGGCGAGAGCGAGGTCAGGAAAGCCGAGTCAGATCACAAGACAACAATAGTACAAATGGATTTTAACAGAATGAATAGTCAGGACATAGCAAGGGATAAGTAAACCAAGACGGGCAAAATACGGTACAATAGCGACAAACTGAAACAGACCTTACTTTAAGTCATTTTGGGATTTTTTTGTCGTGTTTTTTTCTCTGGTTTGTAGAGTCAAAGTGCCAAGCCAAAAGATCATAACCAGGGAGTCAAGCAGATATACAGACAAACAAAGAGACACTGGGAAAGGGCAGGCAGGGGGAGATAACAGACACAGAACAAGTCAGGGTTCACAGTAGGACAAACCAAGGGCTTCCAGAGTCAGGTTCACACGCCAAAGACAGAGCTATAGCTGACACAGCCAGCAAGATTCATGGGAGCTAAATAGCAAACCTGAACCCAGAAAGAGGCAGAGCAAAGTTAACCCTTGACATGATCTGTCCAGAAAAAAGGGCAGACACTAATAAACCCTGGAATGGATCATGACAGCCAGGTCCAGGAGATAGATAAGGACAAACGTGCGTCGCTTTCATTTGGCTGTTAGTAGCTCATTGGTTACTTTAGTCAGGGCAGTTTCAGTGGAATGGTGCGGTCTGAAGCCAGATTGTAAGCGGTCAAAGAGGGAGCAAGAGAAGAGGCAGGAGAACAGTTAAAAATGGACATGTTGTTCCAGTAGTCTGCAAATCTCTTCACACATGCCATGGGCATAGGAAGCGTACTGTAAAGATTCACAGAGTCAAGAGCAGGAAATCATCTGCACCAATGGCCAATTTTGTTCTCACATTGACTCATGGCTGGAAGAAGTTTGGTCCAAGCATAAACCAAACCATCTTCAGCAGACGTTAACCTCGTTGGGTGAAGTTGTTCCATTTGTGACAAAACTCAGATACTTGAGGTGCCCGCGGACTGTACTGTGCTGTTAAGGCAGGAAGAGGAGGAGGGTGACTCTCAGGGTGAGGAGTGGGAGAACAGAGAGGATGATGATGAGGTAGTAGATCACACTTGATGTAAATCCAGAGGCATGCAGCTGAGTACTTCAGCAGAGGAGGAGGAGAGGGCGACAAGGAGGTTACGTAGTCACAGAGTTATGCAACAATGATAAACAATGCATCCTGAGCCCCAACTCTGGCAGTGGAGCAGCGTTTGTGGTCCTGAAGTTGCCTATCTTGAGTCTTTTTTTCAGACCGGTGAAATAAAGAAATCACGCTAGCTGTCAACTTTAAAAAAAAAGACCTAATAGAGTAAAAAAAAATGAAATAATTTCAGTACTACGTACATGAACTGGCACATGCGCAATCAACATGCATTAATCTGAGAATGTCACTGTGCGAAAATGCAGACTAGCTGGCCTCACCAACCACCATCCACCCCATCAACTGTATCTTCTGATTCTTCCTCCACCCTCACCGTGGCAAGTGTTGTAACACAGGTCTCCGGCCAAAGAACCTCCACTTGTTTACCCCCTACATTTGGGGTGACTGACAGCCTGTCAGCTGATACAGAATTGGACATGTCTGCTGTCTTTGACTGACCTTACATACCAAGCACATCCCATCTTTCTCAATCCACCGTAACATCTCTGCCTGCAACTCTCTCACAGTCCAGTAGCTTGTCTTGTGGCCTGTGCTATATACTATGTGGCTGCTATATACATACATATTGTAGAATACCCGATGCATTAATACAGGCCACGCAATATATAAAAGTGGCCATGCAGTATATAACACAGCCACGTACTATATAACACAGCCCACACAGTATATAGCAGCCACGCAGTATATAACACAGGCGATGTAGTATATAACACAGGGCACGCAGTATATAACACTGGCCACGTAATATATAGCACAGCCCATGCAGTATATAGCAGCCACACAGTATATAACACAGCCACATACTATATAACACAGCCCACGCAGTATATAGCAGCCACGCAGTATATAACACAAGCGACATAGTATATAACACAGGCCACACAGTATATAACACTGGCCACATAACATATAACACAGGCAGTATATAGCAGCCACGTAGTATATAACACTGCCCACGCAGTACATAGCAGCCACGTAGTATATAACTGACTATGCAGTATATAACAGTGGCCACGTAATATATAACACAGCCCATGCAGTGGCCAGGTAGTATATAGCAGCCACGCGGTATCTAACACAGCCAACATAGTATACAGCAGTGTGGGCACCATATCCCTGTTAAAAGAATATTTAAAATAAAAAATAGTTATATATTCACTCGGTGGGATCCACCGAAGCTCCGGCGTTACGCGCGCGGCTGCCACCATCTTCCATTCCCAGGAGACCGCTAAGTCTTCTGGGTAATTTCGCAATGCATCGCCGGGAACGCATAGGCAGCATCAATAGTAAAAACTTGGTCACACAGGGTTAATAGCGGCGGTTACGGAGTGCGTTACTCACGGCATAACGCGGTCCATTACCGCCAGCATTAACCCTGTGTGAGCGGTGACTGGAGGGGAGTTTGCGGGCGCTGGGCACTGACTGCAGGGAGTAAGGAGCGGCCATTTTCTTCCCGACTGTGCCCGCCGCTGATTGGTCGTGGCTGTTTTGCCGGGACCAATCAGCGACTTGGATTTCCTTGACAGACAGAGGCCGCGACCAATAAATATCCGTGACAGAAAGAAGGACAGACAGACAGAAAGACAGAAGTGACCCTTAGACAATTATATAGTAGATTTTATATATATATATATATATATATATATATATATATATATATATACACACTGTTGTGAATTCTGTTGTCGGGCTCCTTCCTGTGGTCATGAATGGTACTTCGGCTGGTTCTGTCCATGGACTTCCTCTGGTGGGTGTTTCTGAGTTTCACAGGTGACAAGGTTAATTCGTTAGCTGCTGCTCTATTTAACTCCACTTAGATCTTTGCACCATGCCACCTGTCAATGTTCCAGTATTGGTCTGTTCACTCCTGGATCGTTCTTGTGACCTGTCTTCCCATCAGAAGCTAAGTTCCAGCTTGTATTTCTTTGGTTTGCTATTTTTCTGTCCAGCTTGCTATTTAATTTGTTGTCTTGCTTGCTGGAAGCTCTGGGACGCAGAGGGAGCGCCTCCGCACCGTGAGTCGGTGCGGAGGGTCTTTTTGCGCCCTCTGCGTGGTCTTTTTGTAGGTTTTTGTGCTGACCGCAAAGTAACCTTTCCTATCCTCGGTCTGTTCAGTAAGTCGGGCCTCACTTTGCTAAATCTATTTCATCTCTGTGTTTGTATTTTCATCTTTACTCACAGTCATTATATGTGGGGGGCTGCCTTTTCCTTTGGGGAATTTCTCTGAGGCAAGGTAGGCTTTATTTTTCTATCTTCAGGGCTAGCTAGTTTCTTAGGCTGTGCCGAGTTGCATAGGGAGCGTTAGGCGCAATCCACGGCTATTTCTAGTGTGTTTGATAGGTTTAGGAATTGCGGTCAGCAGAGTTCCCACGTCCCAGAGCTCGTCCTTATTATCAGTAACTATCAGGTCATTCAGTGTGCTCTTAACCACCAGGTCCATTATTGTCCTGACCACCAGGTCATATCAGTACAGGTGGCCCAAAGTACTAATGCATCTCAATAGAGGGATAAGAGAAGTTCTGAGACCATTTTTTTTTTCTTTGCAGTGTGTTTTGTCTCTATTTTCCCCTTTACCTCTGGGTGGTTCAGGACACTGGTGTAAACATGGACATTCAAGGTCTGTCCTCTTGGATGGATAATCTCACTACAAGGATACAAAACATTCAAGATTTTGTGGTTCAGAATCCGATGTCAGAGCCTAGGATTCCAATTCCTGATTTGTTTTTTGGTGATAGATCTAAGTTCTTGAATTTCAAAAATAATTGTAAATTGTTTCTTGCCTTGAAACCTCGCTCCTCAGATGACCCTGTTCAACAAGTAAAGATCATTATTTCTTTGTTACGTGGTGACCCTCAAGACTGGGCATTTTCCCTTGCGCCAGGAGATCCGGCATTGTGTGATGTTGATGCGTTTTTCCTGGCGCTTGGATTGCTTTATGACGAACCTAATTCAGTGGATCAGGCAGAGAAAATCTTGCTGGCTCTGTGTCAGGGTCAGGATGAAGCGGAGATATATTGTCAGAAGTTTAGAAAGTGGTCTGTGCTCACTCAGTGGAATGAATGTGCCCTGGCAGCAATCTTCAGAAAGGGTCTCTCTGAAGCCCTTAAGGATGTCATGGTGGGGTTTCCCATGCCTGCTGGTCTGAATGAGTCTATGTCCTTGGCCATTCAGATCGATCGATGCTTGCGTGAGCGTAAAGCTGTGCACCATTTGGCGGTACTATCTGAGCATGGGCCTGAGCCTATGCAATGTGATAGGACTTTGACCAGAGCTGAACGGCAAGAACACAGACATCGGAATGGGCTATGTTTTTACTGTGGTGATTCCACTCATGCTATCTCCGATTGTCCTAAGTGCACTAAGCGGTTCACTAGGTCTGCCACCATTGGTACGGTACAGTCTAAATTTCTATTGTCTGTTACTCTGATTTGCTCTTTGTCATCCTATTCTGTTATGGCATTTGTGGATTCAGGCGCTGCCCTGAATTTGATGGACTTGGAGTATGCTAGGCGCTGTGGTTTTTTCTTGGAGCCCTTGCAGTATCCTATTCCATTGAGAGGAATTGATGCTACGCCTTTGGCCAAGAATAAGCCTCAGTATTGGACCCAATTGACCATGTGCATGGCTCCTGCACATCAGGAGGATATCCGCTTTCTGATGTTGCATAATCTGCATGATGTGGTCGTTTTGGGGTTGCCATGGCTACAGGTTCATAATCCAGTATTGGACTGGAAATCTATGTCTGTGTCCAGCTGGGGTTGCCAGGGGGTACATGGTGATGTTCCATTTTTGTCTATTTCGTCTTCCACTCCTTCTGAAGTTCCAGAGTTTTTGTCGGATTATCGGGATGTATTTGATGAGCCCAAAGCAGTGCCCTACCTCCTCATAGGGATTGCGATTGTGCAATTAATTTGATTCCTGGTAGTAAGTTTCCTAAGGGCCGATTGTTCAATTTATCTGTGCCAGAACATGCCGCTATGCGGAGTTATATAAAGGAATCCTTGGAGAAAGGCCATATTCGCCCGTCGTCATCACCGTTAGGAGCAGGGTTCTTTTTTGTGGCCAAGAAGGATGGTTCTTTGAGACCTTGTATTGATTACCGCCTTCTTAATAAAATTACAGTCAAATTTCAGTATCCTTTGCCGTTGCTGTCTGATTTGTTTGCTCGTATTAAAGGGGCTAGTTGGTTCACCAAGATAGATCTTCGAGGGGCGTATAATCTTGTGCGTATTAAACAAGGCGATGAATGGAAAACAGCATTTAATATGCCCGTGGGCCATTTTGAGTACCTGGTTATGCCATTCGGGCTTTCCAATGCTCCATCAGTATTTCAGTCCTTTATGCATGACATCTTCCGAGAGTACCTGGATAAATTCCTGATTGTGTATTTGGATGATATTTTGGTCTTTTCGGATGATTGGGAGTCTCATGTGAAGCAGGTCAGAATGGTGTTCCAGGTCCTTCGTGTGAATTCCTTGTTTGTGAAGGGGTCAAAGTGTCTCTTTGGAGTTCAGAAGGTTTCATTTTTGGGGTTCATTTTTTCCCCTTCTACTATCAAGATGGACCCTGTTAAAGTCCAGGCCATTTACGATTGGACTCAGCCGACATCTGTGAAGAGCCTGCAAAAGTTCCTGGGCTTTGCTAATTTTTATCGGCGCTTCATCGCTAATTTTTCTACTGTTGCTAAACCGTTGACTGATTTGACCAAGAAGGGTGCTGATGTGGTCAATTGGTCTTCTGCGGCTGTAGAGGCTTTTCAGGAGTTGAAGCATCGTTTTTCTTCTGCCCCTGTGTTGTGCCAGCCAGATGTTTCACTTCCGTTTCAGGTTGAGGTTGATGCTTCTGAGATTGGAGCAGGGGTTGTTTTGTCGCAAAGAAGTTCTGAGGGCTCGGTGATGAAGCCATGTGCTTTCTTTTCTAGAAAGTTTTCGCCTGCTGAGCGTAACTATGATGTTGGTAATCGTGAATTGTTGGCCATGAAGTGGGCATTCGAGGAGTGGCGTCATTGGCTGGAAGGAGCCAAGCATCGTGTGGTGGTCTTGACAGATCACAAGAATTTGACTTATCTTGAGTCTGCCAAATGGTTGAATCCGAGACAGGCTCGATGGTCGTTATTTTTCTCCCGTTTTGATTTTGTGGTTTCGTACCTTCCGGGCTCTAAGAATGTGAAGGCTGATGCCCTGTCAAGGAGTTTTGTGCCTGACTCTCCGGGTGTTCCTGAGCCGGCGGGTATTCTCAAAGAGGGGTTAATTTTGTCTGCCATCTCCCCTGATTTGCGGCGGGTGCTGCAAAAATTTCAGGCTGATAGACCTGACCGTTGCCCAGCGGAAAAACTGTTTGTCCCTGATAGATGGACTAGTAGAGTTATCTCTGAGATTCATTGTTCAGTGTTGGCTGGGCATCCTGGAATCTTTGGTACCAGAGATTTGGTGGAAAGGTCCTTCTGGTGGCCGTCTTTGTCGCAGGATGTGCGTTCTTTTGTGCAGTCCTGTGGGACTTGTGCTCGGGCTAAGCCCTGCTGTTCTCGTGCCAGTGGGTTGCTTTTGCCCTTGCCGGTCCCGAAGAGGCCCTGGACGCATATTTCTATGGATTTTATTTCGGATCTCCCCGTCTCTCAAAAGATGTCGGTCATTTGGGTGGTTTGTGATCGCTTTTCTAAGATGGTCCATTTGGTACCTTTGTCTAAATTGCCTTCCTCCTCTGATTTGGTGCCATTATTTTTCCAGCATGTGGTTCGTTTACATGGTTCCCAGAAACATCGTTTCTGACAGAGGTTCCCAGTTTGTTTCAAGGTTTTGGCGATCCTTTTGTGCTAGGATGGGCATTGATTTGTCTTCCTGTGTCATTTCGTTTGGCCCTTCCTGCTTCTTTTGCCATCCATAATGTGTTCCATAGGTCGTTATTGCGGAGATACGTGGCGCCTGTGGTTCCATCCGTTGATCCTCCTGCCCCGGTGTTAGTTGAGGGGGAGTTGGAGTATGTGGTGGAGAAGATTTTGGATTCTCGTGTTTCGAGACGGAAACTCCAGTACCTGGTCAAGTGGAAGGGTTATGGTCAGGAAGATAATTCCTGGGTTTTTGCCTCTGATGTTCATGCTGCCGATCTGGTTCGTGCCTTTCATTTGGCTCATCCTGGTCAGCCTGGGGGCTCTGATGAGGGTTCGGTGACCCCTCCTCAAGGGGGGGTACTGTTGTGAATTCTGTTGTCAGGCTTCCTCCTGTGGTCATGAATGGTACTTCGGCTGGTTCTGTCCATGGACTTCCTCTGGTGGGTGTTTCTGAGTTTCACAGGTGACGAGGTTAATTCGTTAGCTGGCTGCTCTATTTAACTCCACTTAGATCTTTGCTCCATGCCACCTGTCAATGTTCCAGTATTGGTCTGTTCACTCCTGGATCGTTCTTGTGACCTGTCTTCCCATCAGAAGCTAAGTTCCAGCTTGTATTTCTTTGGTTTGCTATTTTTCTGTCCAGCTTGCTATTTAATTTGTTGTCTTGCTTGCTGCAAGCTCTGGGACGCAGAGGGAGCGCCTCCGCACCGTGAGTCGGTGCGGAGGGTCTTTTTGCGCCCTCTGCGTGGTCTTTTTGTAGGTTTTTGTGCTGACCGCAAAGTAACCTTTCCTATCCTCGGTCTGTTCAGTAAGTCGGGCCTCACTTTGCTAAATCTATTTCATCTCTGTGTTTGTATTTTCATCTTTACTCACAGTCATTATATGTGGGGGGCTGCCTTTTCCTTTGGGGAATTTCTCTGAGGCAAGGTAGGCTTTATTTTTCTATCTTCAGGGCCAGCTAGTTTCTTAGGCTGTGCCGAGTTGCATAGGGAGCGTTAGGCGCAATCCACGGCTATTTCTAGTGTGTTTGATAGGTTTAGGAATTGCGGTCAGCAGAGTTCCCACGTCCCAGAGCTCGTCCTTATTATCAGTAACTATCAGGTCATTCCGTGTGCTCTTAACCACCAGGTCCATTATTGTCCTGACCACCAGGTCATAACACACACAGTATATGTATAAATGGGACTTTGATTCGGGAACGTGATGGGCCGCTCTAAGCAGATGTGTTTTTAGGAAGCAATAAAATGTCTAAGTTGTGGTTATACTCCTAATTTCATGGGGGACAAAGGGTAAGAGGTGAGTCATCTAGGTAGGAGATTGAACTGAGTTTGACAAAGTCCAGATCAGGGGTGCTACTGTCTTTGTGTGTCTCAGAGTTTGAAAGTTGTGAGAGGCCACGATAATTGGTTAGAGATAGAAGCTGGGATGCAGTTGGGGAGGTGGGGCTGTTGAAGTCTCTCAGGATAATGGTTGTCAATTCTGAGGACATGAACTGTGGCAGCAATGCATAAAAGTGGTCAAAGAAGTGGGTGGGTGAGCCTGGGGGCCGGTATATGACTGCTACTCTGAGAGAGAAGGGATGGAACACCCTGATGGTGTGAATCTCAAAAGAAGAATGGCGCCAACCGGCTTTATATTTATTTATTGTGTTAAAAACAGGATTGTTGTTGGCAGCAAGGAGTGTAGGGTAATCGTACGGTGAGATATACACATATTCCATGTGTTATAATCTGGACGTGGATAAGCCGTATGCTCACTATTACTTTTCTGAGAACTAATTATTGTGAACAGCCTGCAGCCTCCTTGGATGATTCGTCACCCAATCCCGTCATTGTCTGGACAATAGGGGCCAGCTGAGAGCTTTTCGCTACAAAGATCACAGAGCTTGTTTCTGTATGACTCATGGCCTGTGATCTCTGAGATTATTGCATGGCCACTCCAATCTGTTGACCACAGAAATGCAGCCTTTCTGTCTTGTGGATATAGACGGCCTCCAAAAGCTCATGGCTGTCGCAGTCTCCCACTACCAGTTGCCCAGTCACCATTACTTCTCTACGAAAGATGTGCCTGCGCTACAACAACAAGTCACAGACAACATTACCCGTTCCCTGAAAAATTCTATGTCTGCCAGGGTGCATTTCAACCATGACACCTGGACGAGCAAGCATGGACAGGGGTGTTACATCTCAATGACTGGGCACTGGGTGACTCTGGTGGCTGTGGGGGCAGTCTGGTAAGGGGCTTGCAAGTCTTGCAATCCCCAAGGTTTGCAGGGTTCTTGGGGATGGAGAAATAAACCACTACACTCCTTAATATAGATAACTAAACTACTAAACAGCTAGGGTTGTAGAACTAAACCACTACGCACAATACGATGGATAACTAAACTAATAGACAACAGGGGTTGGAGAAATAAACAGCTATGATTGCAGAACTAAACAAATTAACACCAGAACAGGGAAAACTAAACTAATAGATAACAGGGGTTTGTGTTGTGAATTCTGCTCCTGGGCTCCCTCCGGTGGTTGTAAGTGGCACTTTTGTGAGTTCTGCTCTTGGGCTCCCTCTTGTGGTTTCAAGTGGTATGGCTGCTCCTTGGAGTTAGCTGTGGTCAGCTGCCTCCACTTATCATCTCCTCTCTCGCCTATTTAAGCCTGGCTGTTCCTTCAGCTAGTGCCACTTGTAAATGGTTCCTGGTTGGATTCACATCTCTTTGGAGTTCCCTGTTATCCTGACCAGTTCTGCAAAGCTAAGTTTTTGCTTACTTTTTCTGTCCATAGTTTGTGGTCTTATCCATTCTGTGCTTTCTTTGTTTGTCCAGCATTATCAGTTTGAAGTATTTTCTGTCTTGCTGTAAGCTCTGGGAAGCAGAGTTACCCTCCACACCTTTAGTCAGGTGTGGAGATTTTTTGTAAACTCTGCGTGGATTTTTGTAGTATTTTATACTGACGGCACAGTATTCCATCCTGTCCTATCTATCAAGCTAGACTGGCCTCCTGTGCTCATCCTGGTTTCATTCTGTGTATGTCTTTTTCCTCTCCACTCACAGTCATTATTTGTGGGGGGCTAATCTATCCTTTGGGGATTTTCTCTGAGGCAAGATAGTTTTCCTGCTACTGTCTTCAGGGGTAGTTAGCTCTTGGGCTGTGACGAGATGCCTAGGGAGAGTTAGGAGCATTCCACGGCTGCTTCTAGTGTTGTGTTGAGCTTAGGGTCTGCGGTCAGTACAGATACCACTTCCCTCACAGCTCGTTCCATGTTGTTCCTAGACCACCGCATCATAACAGGTTTGATAACTAAACTACTAAACAGCTTGAGGTGGAGAACTAAACTAGTACACACCAGGGAATGGAGAACTAAAGCAGTAGATACCAAGATGTCACTAGACACCAAGTCTTGGAATCCCCACTGCTTGTGGAACAAACTTCTATATGAAACAGTTCCTGCAGTGTTTCTGCCTCCTCCACCTCCTCTACGGCCTCCACCTGCGCCCTCAACCTCTGCCTTAATTAAATACACATTCCAACACTGCAGAGAGAATCTCTCCCCCACCTCAGTACTGCGCAGCCAGGGCTCACTGTAATCAGACGGTGTTTACATTAATATGCCTTGGAGATTGCAGCTATACAGATCAACAGGTGTGGACAGCTATCCATGCCGTGTTTGAGCAATGACTGTCTACACTCAACCTGGAGCCAGGAAAGACTGTGTGTGATAACGGTGCAAACCTAGTGGCAGCCCTACACCAGGCCAACCTTACACATGTGCTTTGCATGGCCAGCATCCTCAACCTGATTGTACAACATTAAATTAATTTTAATATGCAACAGCTCTGCACACAGAACTATTTCAGCACCACTAAATTAAAAGGTTGGATATAGCAGGCTGTATCACATTTATCAACAGAAAAAATAAATATTTTAATGTGCATGAGGTCTGCTGACAGATTCATATCACCGCCACAAAATGACAACATGGGATATGGTGGGCAGTATCACATTCAGCAACAGAAAAAAATATAATTTTTTTAATGCGCGTTAGGTCTGCAGACAGGTTTATATCACCACAGCACTAAATGGCAAGGTGGGATACAGTAGGCTGTTTCACATTTAGCTAGTAAAATAATAAGATTTAGAATGCTATACTTGTGCATGGAGCACAATAGAAGTGGATCACAACACACTTGCAGGACATGTGCCTTGCTGGCTTTGTCTGTGGACCTCAGTAATGGCAAGAAAAATGCTGAAAGGTAAATTTAACAGCCACACTGGACACTAGCCATACTATCTGACTGATATACAACCACCTAGCTAGCTAGCTAAAATCTTGCTGCTAACAGTGCCAGTGTCAGGTGCAGCCTCTCTGCACTGTTACAGTGTCAAAATGGTGCTAAAACAAGATGTTTGCTTTTTATATGGAGATGGACATATGATTTCAGCCGGCAATGACGCAAGCCGTTGTGTCAGGACATTGTGGGTGTTTCCTGTGCCTTGATTGGCTAGCCGCAATGTGCACACATAAAGTTAGGAAAAAATTAGTTTACAAGAACACCTCTGAGCTCTGCAAACCCCCTCCCTTCATGAAGTACGTGCCAAACACTCATGATACACCGGCCAGCTTTCAAGGTTGTATGAAACTGAGATATCATGGAGTCTTCAGAAGAGGGGCCATAAACCCGTAAAATTTAAAAGCCACAAGGATTTAGATCAAACCACCACAGGCAGAGTTTCAGTAAACCTTAATGTTTTACAATGACAAATAGCAAACATATAGAGGCTCTGTTATAATTCCACCAGCGGCACTAAAAACCCGCTCTGACAGAACGCTAGCAGCAGGGCAGACCAGAACCAAGGCGTAGAGAGCCAGTTCATGCCACATGTCTAGCTTGGATACCCAATAATTAAAAGGCACAGCGGAATCACGGAGGACATTTGTACGATCTGCAAGGTACTCCCTCACCATCTTCCCAAACATTGCACTTCTTGTGACAGCACCCTTTGCCTCTGTGCCGTCACGATGGGAGGGTCTGAGAAAACAGAAAGTCCCAGAACTTTACCATTGTTCCTCTGCCTGAGCTGGATTGTACTTCTGTCTGTCTCGCTTGGACTCCTTGGTTGTACAACAAACTCTGACGTCTGCTGCCAGTGTTCTCACATGGGAATTTTCTAAGTAATTCCGCTACAAGGGCCCTCTGGTACTGCAACATTTTAGTACACCTCTCTGCCTATGGCAGAAGAGATTGAAATTTCTCCTTGTAGCATGGGTCTAGAAGTGTCACCAACCAGTAATGAGTGTCACCAAAAAATTTTGTAATGCGAAGGTCACATGAAATGCAGCGCAACATAGCAGTCTGGCACGCATGGCTGACTTTAACAGGCAAGACTTCCATGTCCTCACCAACAGGACGGCTGACCATGCTGCCCTCCTCATCCTCTTCTTTCGTGTCCTCAGACCATCCTCGCTGAACAGACAGTATGGCAGCTGTGCTTGTAGTACCATCTATAGAGCATGAAAGTAGCTCCTGTTCTTCCTCCTCATACTCCTCCTCATTGCCTACCAATCCACGTTGAGAAGACATGAGGCTGGGCTGAGTGTAATCCCCCTGTATGGTTCTTTGCGCCATGTCCTTGTGCTCTGTCTGCAATGCATTGTCTTTAATTGTGAGCAGAGAGGTTTTCAGAATGCTGAGCAGCAGGATGGTGATGCTAATTATGGCGTCATCGCCGCTCACCATCTTGGTGCAGTCCTCAAAGTTTTGGAGGATGATACATATGTCTGACATCCATGTCCACTCCTGAGGAGTCTGAACTGAATATTGATGGCCTTGTTGATGTTGATAGTCAACAACTGCCCTCTTCTGCTCACAAATCCTTTCCAACATATGCAGCGTAGAGTTCCAGCACGTGGGAACATCACACACCAGTTGGTTAGCTGGAAGCTGCAAACGCTGCTGAAGCACGGCAAGGGCAGCTGAAACTGTAGCAGACTTTCTAAAATGGGCAGACAGACGGCGTACTTTCACTAGCAGATCCGGCTGCTCCAGGTTGCTTTTCAGAAAACGTTGAACCACAAGTTTAAGCATATGGGCCAAGCAAGGTACGTGTGTGAGCTCACCTTGTCTCAGAGCCGCCACCAGGTTACGGCCATTGTCACACATGACCATGCCTGGCTGCAGATTCAGGGGGTGTCATCCAAAGTTCTGACTGCTCTTTCAGCGCTATCCACAACTCTTCTGCATTGTGCGGTTTGCCACCTATGCAGATTAGCTTCAGCACAGCCTGTTGCCGCTTGGCTGAGGCAGTGCTGCAGTCCTTCCAGCTTTTGACTGATGTGTTGATTTCAGAGATGGAGGATGAAGAGGAGGAGGGGGAGGAGGTGCAGGAGCTGTAGAATGTGGGGGCAACCCTGATTGAAGTAGGGCCAGCAATCCTCGGCATGTGGAGGATTTGTTCCATCCCAAGGTCCAACTTGGTCCCGGCTTCCACTCTGTTAACCCAGTGTGTGATCAGTGAGATGTACCATCCCTGCCCACCAGCACTTGTCCACGTGTCAGTGGTTAGGTGGACTTTCCCTGTAACAGCATTGCTAAGGGCACGGGTAATGTTGTGGGACACATGCTGGTGTAATGCCGGTACGGCATACTGGGAGAAATAGTGGCGACTGAGGACCGAGTACCTTGGGACGGCCATCAGGTTGCGGAAAGCTTCCGTCTCAACGAGCCTAAAAGGCAACATTTCGAGCACAAGCAGAAGAGAAATGTTACAATTTAGGACTCTGGCCTGTGGGGCGTTGGCTGGGTATTTCTGCTTGCGTTCCAAAGGCTGGGGTATAGACAACTGAAGGCTGTGCTGGGACAAGGACGTGGATGTGCTTGATGATGTGTTGCTTGACTGTGGGTAACAACAGGTGCAGGGCTAGAGGCATCTTCACATTCACGGTGCACTGGGGATTGGATTCTATGCAAAACAGTGGAAGAAGCAGTGGTGTCACCTGCAGACAGTTTTCCTGGAGCCTGGGGTTTGGCCCACATAGTCGAGTGCTTTGCTGTCATGTGCCTGATCATGCTGGTGGTGGTCAGGCTGGTTGTTTTGCTATTCCTGCTGATGCGGGCATGGCAGGTACTGCAAATGGCCTGTTTGGGGTTATCGACAGAGTCTTTAAAAAATAACTAGACTCGGGAAGATCTAAAAGTTTGAATGGAAATTTCACTCATGTTGGTGTTACAGGGAACGGATGCACGCCTTCTGTCTGTGGCCACCACACTGCTTCTTCCTGCCTGTTGGGGGATATGCCTCCTTCCCCATTTGTACTGCTGTCCTCGCTATGCATGTCCTCCTGCTGGTTGGGTCAGTCACTATGTCATCCACCACCTTGTCTTCCACATCTGCACCCTGCTCCTCTTTTTGACTTTCTGGCAATTGTGTCTCATCATCGTCCACCTCTTGTGACACTTTCCCACCATCGCCTTCGTATGACCGGGGCTGGTCAAAGCTTTGGGCAGCTCTACATGCGATCTCATCTCGCCCCACCTCAAGTTGACCGGCCGAGAGTCCGGAATCTTGAAATGGAAAACTCAACAGCTCTTCAGAGTGTCCAAGTGTGGGATCAGTTGTCTAAGGGCACTCGGCATGGTGGGAGGAAGGAGGATCAGGGTGAGGATGAGGAATATCGACTACTTCGACTTAACCATGTGGAAGACATGGTGGTGGCTAAGTGACTGGAAGCATTATTTGCTATCCAACCAACAACCGTTTCACACTGCTAGGGCTTCAATAGTGGTATGCTGCGGTCCCATAGTAACTGGGACAGGAAGGTCTAGCAATAAGATGTGGGTCTGTGTCGTGGCCCACTTTCACCTTGGCCACGGCCTCGTCCTCTGCATGCACCATCAGCATCACATCTACTTCCCCATCCCTTGCCCCTTGCCTTGCCAATTTTAAATGGACTACTGTACTATTTCAAAAGCTCAACACAAATGTATTTATTTGGAGCTAAATGATATCTAATCAGTATGCCTGCAAAGCTACAATTTTTCAAACACAAACACCTGGCCTCAACCTGACATAAGAGACTGTATTAAATTTTTTTGTAGGGTTTTGTGTAATTTAAAGAAAAAAAAAAAAAGAACAAGGCTAGCAGACAGAACTATGAATCTTATGCCTGTTAAGCTATGATTTTTCAACCATAGACACAATAGGCCTCAGCCCTTTTTGGGGGGGGTTGTAGAATTTTTTTAAATGCAAAATAGTGCTGTATATAAGTAGAGTAACAGGCACCAAAACAGTGGAAAATGCCCAAACTTGGAGAACACAGATATATGAGGCCTGTCATGGAGATACCTCACTGCCAAATATGTGGCCTGTATTTTTGGGGGGAGCAGGTAAATAGTGCTGTATACAAATAGAGAAAGAGACAGGAAAAATAATGGAATGCCCGCCTAAAATGCCCAAACTTGGAGCACACAGATATATGAGGACTGTCACGGAGATACCACACTACCAAATATATGGCCTGTGTTTTTTATTTTTTTAATGCAAAATAGTGCTGTATATAACTAGAGTAACAGACAGGAAAAAGACTGGAATACCGGCCTAAAATGCCCAAACTTGGAGCACACAGATATACGAGGCCTGTCATGGAGATACCACACTGCCAAATATGTGGCCTGTATTTTGGGGGGTCTGCTAAATAGTGCTGTATACAAATAGAGAAAGAGACAGGAAAAACACTGGAATACTAGCCTAAAATTCCCAAACGTGGAGCGCACAGATATATAAGGCCTGTCACGGAGATACCACACTGCCAAATATATGGCCTGTTTTTTTTCAAAATTTTTAATGCAAAATAGTGCTGTATATAACCAGAGTAACAGACAGGAAAAATAATGGAATGCCCGCCTAAAATGCCCAAACTTGGAGCACACAGATATATGAGGACTGTCACGGAGATACCACACTACCAAATATATGGCCTGTGTTTTTTATTTTTTTAATGCAAAATAGTGCTGTATATAACTAGAGTAACAGACAGGAAAAAGACTGGAATACCGGCCTAAAATGTCCAAACTTGGAGCACACACATATATGTGGCCTGTCATGGAGATACCACACTGCCAAATATGTGGCCTGTATTTTGGGGGGTCTGCTAAATAGTGCTGTATATAAATAGAGTAACAGACAGGAAAAACACTGGAATACTAGCCTAAAATTCCCAAACGTGGAGCACACAGATATATAAGGCCTGTCACGGAGATACCACACTGCCAAATATATGGCCTGTTTTTTTTAATTTTTTAATGCAAAATAGTGCTGTATATAACCAGAGTAACAGACAGGAAAAATAATGGAATGCCCGCCTAAAATGCCCAAACTTGGAGCACACAGATATATGAGGACTGTCACGGAGATACCACACTACCAAATATATGGTCTGTGTTTTTTTTTAATGCAAAATAGTGCTGTATATAACTAGAGTAACAGACAGGAAAAAGACTGGAATACCGGCCTAAAATGCCCAATCTTGGAGCACACAGATATATGATGCCTGTCATGGAGATACCACACTGCCAAATATGTGGCCTGTATTTTTGGGGGGTCTGCTAAATAGTTCTGTATACAAATAGAGTAACAGACAGGAAAAACACTGGAATACCAGCCTAAAATGCCCAAACTTGGAGCACACAGAAATATGAGGCCTATCACGGAGATACTACACTCCCAAATATGTGGCCTGTATTTTTTATTTTTTTAATGCAAAATAGTGCTGTATATAACTAGAGTAACAGACAGGAAAAAGACTGGAATACCGGCCTAAAATGCCCAAACTTGGAGCATGCAGATATACTCATAAGTGATTTTTGTGACCCCTTTAAAATTGCTGGATTTTCACGCTTTGCTAGGAAAAGGATCTGGCTGTATTGTGCATTGTCAAAAAGCAAATGAAGAAAAAAAAGGGCTCTGGATTGCTTTGCAATAAAATAATCTCTATTAACCTGGCAAAAAATTTTTCCTAGCCAATTATACCTGGGGCTAGGTATATACGGTCAATATATGCTATAGGTAGCAGCAGCAGACAGTAATGGAATAGACCATCTTGATGTATGCAATGATATCTATATACACACATACAGTACCTGCAGGCCTTGCACTGATATGTATAGGCAGGGCCGCCATCAGGGCATTACAGGCATCACTGCAGTATGGGGCCCGGTGATGAGGAGCAAAAAGGGGGGCCCGAGCGAGCACGCTGGCAGCTGGTCCGGTCCGCGCTCTGCTCGAGCCCCCCCTGACATTTTTATTCAGGCTGCAGCTGCGCGGCTGCCACTGTGCCTAAATGAGCCCTGTAGCTTTAAGGCGGCCGGGCCCGCGGTGCATCATGGGCCGCAAGTTCGTGACATCACATGCTGCCCTGCTCCACTTCCTCATTCCGGAGCAGAGCAGCGTGCGATGTGCCACCACATGGTTGCGCCTGCGGATGGCGGAGGAGCAGACGGCGGAGGGAGCAGAAGAGACAGGCGGCAGCGCGGGACCACCGGACGACGAGGGACCCAGCGGAGGACCAGACGGTGGAGGAGAAGAGGCAGGCAGCAGCGGGGGACTGGCGGAGGACCAGACGGTGGAGAAGAGGCAAGCGGCAGCGGGAGACCACCGGACGACGAGGGACCTGTTGTGAATTCTGTTGTCGGGCTCCCTCCTGTGGTCATGAATGGTACTTCGGCTGGTTCTGTCCATGGACTTCCTCTGGTGGGTGTTTCTGAGTTTCACAGGTGACGAGGTTAATTCGTTAGCTGGCTGCTCTATTTAACTCCACTTAGATCTTTGCTCCATGCCACCTGTCAATGTTCCAGTATTGGTCTAGTTCATTCCTGGATCGTTCTTGTGACCTGTCTTCCCAGCAGAAGCTAAGTCCCAGCTTGTATTTCTTTGGTTTGCTATTTTTCTGTCCAGCTTGCTATTTTTACTGTTGTCTTGCTTGCTGGAAGCTCTGGGACGCAGAGGGAGCGCCTCCGCACCGTGAGTCGGTGCGGAGGGTCTTTTTTGCGCCCTCTGCATGGTCTTTTTGTAGGTTTTTGTGCTGACCGCAAAGTAACCTTTCCTATCCTCGGTCTGTTCAGTAAGTCAGGCCTCACTTTGCTAAATCTATTTCATCTCTGTGTTTGTATTTTCATCTTTACTCACAGTCATTATATGTGGGGGGCTGCCTTTTCCTTTGGGGAATTTCTCTGAGGCTAGGTAGGCTTTATTTTTCTATCTTCAGGGCTAGCTAGTTCCTTAGGCTGTGCCGAGTTGCATAGGGAGCGTTAGGCGCAATCCACGGCTATTTCTAGTGTGTTTGATAGGATTAGGGATTGCGGTCAGCAGAGTTCCCACGTCCCAGAGCTCGTCCTTTATTATCAGTAACTATCAGGTCATTCCGTGTGCTCTTAACCACCAGGTCCATTATTGTCCTGACCACCAGGTCATAACAGTACAGGTGGCCCAAAGCACTAATGAATCTCAATAGAGGGATAAGAAAAGTTCTGAGACCATTTTTTTTTCTTTGCAGTGTGTTTTGTCTCTCTTTTCCCCTTTACCTCTGGGTGGTTCAGGACACTGGTGTAAACATGGACATTCAAGGTCTGTCCTCTTGGATGGATAATCTCACTACAAGGGTACAAAACATTCAAGATTTTGTGGTTCAGAATCCGATGTCAGAGCCTAGGATTCCAATTCCTGATTTGTTTTTTGGTGATAGATCTAAGTTCTTGAATTTCAAAAATAATTGTAAATTGTTTCTTGCCTTGAAACCTCGCTCCTCAGGTGACCCTGTTCAACAAGTAAAGATCATTATTTCTTTGTTACGTGGTGACCCTCAAGACTGGGCATTTTCCCTTGCGCCAGGAGATCCGGCATTGCGTGATGTTGATGCATTTTTCCTGGCGCTTGGATTGCTTTATGACGAACCTAATTCAGTGGATCAGGCAGAGAAAATCTTGCTGGCTCTGTGTCAGGGTCAGGATGAAGCGGAGATATATTGTCAGAAGTTTAGAAAGTGGTCTGTGCTCACTCAGTGGAATAAATGTGCCCTGGCAGCAATCTTCAGAAAGGGTCTCTCTGAAGCCCTTAAGGATGTCATGGTGGGGTTTCCCATGCCTGCTTGTCTGAATGAGTCTATGTCCTTGGCCATTCAGATCGATCGACGCTTGAGGTGAGCGTAAAGCTGTGCACCATTTGGCGGTACTATCTGAGCATGGGCCTGAGCCTATGCAATGTGATAGGACTTTGACCAGAGCTGAACGGCAAGAACACAGACGTCGGAATGGGCTATGTTTTTACTGTGGTGATTCCACTCATGCTATCTCCGTTTGTCCTAAGCGCACTAAGCGGTTCGCTAGGTCTGCCACCATTGGTACGGTACAGTCTAAATTTCTATTGTCTGTTACTCTGATTTGCTCTTTGTCATCCTATTCTGTTATGGCATTTGTGGATTCAGGCGCTGCCCTGAATTTGATGGACTTGGAGTATGCTAGGCGCTGTGGTTTTTTCTTGGAGCTCTTGCAGTATCCTATTCCATTGAGAGGAATTGATGCTACTCCTTTGGCCAAGAATAAGCCTCAGTACTGGACCCAGTTGACCATGTGCATGGCTCCTGCACATCAGGAGGATATCCGCTTTCTGGTGTTGCATAATCTGCATGATGTGGTCGTTTTGGGGTTGCCATGGCTACAGGTTCATAATCCAGTATTGGACTGGAAATCTATGTCTGTGTCCAGCTGGGGTTGCCAGGGGGTACATGGTGATGTTCCAGTTTTGTCTATTTCGTCTTCCACTCCTTCTGAAGTTCCAGAGTTTTTGTCGGATTATCGGGATGTATTTGATGAGCCCAAAGCCAGTGCCCTACCTCCTCATAGGGATTGCGATTGTGCAATTAATTTGATTCCTGGTAGTAAGTTTCTTAAGGGCCGATTGTTCAATTTATCTGTGCCAGAACACGCCGCTATGCGGAGTTATATAAAGGAATCCTTGGAGAAAGGCCATATTCGCCCGTCGTCATCACCGTTAGGAGCAGGGTTCTTTTTTGTGGCCAAGAAGGATGGTTCTTTGAGACCTTGTATTGATTACCGCCTTCTTAATAAAATTACAGTCAAATTTCAGTATCCTTTGCCGTTGCTATCTGATTTGTTTGCTCGTATTAAAGGGGCTAGTTGGTTCACCAAGATAGATCTTCGAGGGGCGTATAATCTTGTGCGTATTAAACAAGGCGATGAATGGAAAACAGCATTTAATACGCCCGAGGGCCATTTTGAGTACCTGGTTATGCCATTCGGGCTTTCCAATGCTCCATCAGTATTTCAGTCCTTTATGCATGACATCTTCCGAGAGTACCTGGATAAATTCCTGATTGTGTACTTGGATGATATTTTGGTCTTTTCGGATGATTGGGAGTCTCATGTGAAGCAGGTCAGAATGGTGTTCCAGGTCCTTCGTGCGAATTCCTTGTTTGTGAAGGGGTCAAAGTGTCTCTTTGGAGTTCAGAAGGTTTCATTTTTGGGGTTCATTTTTTCCCCTTCTACTATCGAGATGGACCCTGTTAAAGTCCAGGCCATTTACGATTGGACTCAGCCGACATCTGTGAAGAGCCTGCAAAAGTTCCTGGGCTTTGCTAATTTTTATCGGCGCTTCATCACTAATTTTTCTACTGTTGCTAAACCGTTGACTGATTTGACCAAGAAGGGTGCTGATGTGGTCAATTGGTCTTCTGCGGCTGTAGAGGCTTTTCAGGAGTTGAAGCATCGTTTTTCTTCTGCCCCTGTGTTGTGCCAACCAGATGTTTCGCTCCCGTTTCAGGTTGAGGTTGATGCTTCTGAGATTGGAGCAGGGGCTGTTTTGTCGCAAAGAAGTTCTGAGGGCTCGGTGATGAAGCCATGTGCTTTCTTTTCTAGAAAGTTTTCGCCTGCTGAGCGTAACTATGATGTTGGTAATCGTGAGTTGTTGGCCATGAAGTGGGTATTCGAGGAGTGGCATCATTGGCTGGAAGGAGCCAAGCATCGCGTGGTGGTCTTGACAGATCACAAGAATTTGACTTATCTTGAGTCTGCCAAACGGTTGAATCCGAGACAGGCTCGATGGTCGTTATTTTTCTCCCGTTTTGATTTTGTGGTTTCGTACCTTCCGGGCTCTAAGAATGTGAAGGCTGATGCCCTGTCAAGGAGTTTTGTGCCTGACTCTCCGGGTGTTCCTGAGCCGGCGGGTATTCTCAAAGAGGGGGTAATTTTGTCTGCCATCTCCCCTGATTTGCGGCGGGTGCTGCAAAAATTTCAGGCTGATAGACCTGACCGTTGCCCAGCGGAGAAACTTTTTGTCCCTGATAGATGGACTAGTAGAGTTATCTCTGAGATTCATTGTTCAGTGTTGGCTGGGCATCCTGGAATCTTTGGTACCAGAGATTTGGTGGCTAGATCCTTCTGGTGGCCGTCTTTGTCACAGGATGTGCGTTCTTTTGTGCAGTCCTGTGGGACTTGTGCTCGGGCTAAGCCCTGCTGTTCTCGTGCCAGTGGGTTGCTTTTGCCCTTGCCGGTCCCGAAGAGGCCCTGGACGCATATTTCTATGGATTTTATTTCGGATCTCCCCGTCTCTCAAAAGATGTCGGTCATTTGGGTGGTTTGTGATCGCTTTTCTAAGATGGTCCATTTGGTACCTTTGTCTAAATTGCCTTCCTCCTCTGATTTGGTGCCATTATTTTTCCAGCATGTGGTTCGTTTACATGGTATCCCGGAGAACATCGTTTCTGACAAAGGTTCCCAGTTTGTTTCGAGGTTTTGGCGATCCTTTTGTGCTAGGATGGGCATTGATTTGTCTTTTTCCTCGGCTTTCCATCCTCAGACAAATGGCCAAACCGAACGAACTAATCAAACTTTGGAAACATATCTGAGATTCTTTGTTTCTGCTGATCAGGATAATTGGGTGTCCTTTTTGCCGTTGGCTGAGTTCGCCCTTAATAATCGGGCCAGCTCGGCTACTTTGGTTTCGCCGTTTTTCTGCAATTCTGGTTTCCATCCTCGTTTCTCTTCAGGGCAGGTTGAGTCTTCGGACTGTCCTGGTGTAGATACTGTGGTGGATAGGTTGCAGCAGATTTGGACTCATGTGGTGGACAATTTGACATTGTCCCAGGATAAGGCTCAACGTTTCGCTAACCGCCGGCGCTGTGTGGGTCCCCGACTTCGTGTTGGGGATTTGGTTTGGTTGTCGTCTCGTTATGTTCCTATGAAGGTTTCCTCTCCTAAGTTTAAGCCTCGTTTCATTGGTCCGTATAAGATTTCTGAGGTTATCAATCCTGTGTCATTTCGTTTGGCCCTTCCTGCTTCTTTTGCCATCCATAATGTGTTCCATAGGTCGTTATTGCGGAGATACGTGGCGCCTGTGGTTCCATCCGTTGATCCTCCTGCCCCGGTGTTGGTTGAGGGGCAGTTGGAGTATGTGGTGGAGAAGATTTTGGATTCTCATGTTTCGAGACGGAAACTCCAGTACCTGGTCAAGTGGAGGGGTTATGGTCAGGAAGATAATTCCTGGGTTTTTGCCTCTGATGTTCATGCTGCCGATCTGGTTCGTGCCTTTCATTTGGCTCATCCTGGTCGGCCTGGGGGCTCTGGTGAGGGTTCGGTGACCCCTCCTCAAGGGGGGGGTACTGTTGTGAATTCTGTTGTCGGGCTCCTTCCTGTGGTCATGAATGGTACTTCGGCTGGTTCTGTCCATGGACTTCCTCTGGTGGGTGTTTCTGAGTTTCCTTCCACAGGTGACGAGGTTAATTCGTTAGCTGGCTGCTCTATTTAACTCCACTTAGATCTTTGCTCCATGCCACCTGTCAATGTTCCAGTATTGGTCTAGTTCACTCCTGGATCGTTCTTGTGACCTGTCTTCCCAGCAGAAGCTAAGTTCCAGCTTGTATTTCTTTGGTTTGCTATTTTTCTGTCCAGCTTGCTATTGTTATTGTTGTCTTGCTTGCTGGAAGCTCTGGGACGCAGAGGGAGCGCCTCCGCACCGTGAGTCGGTGCGGAGGGTCTTTTTTGCGCCCTCTGTGTGGTCTTTTTGTAGGTTTTTGTGCTGACCGCAAAGTAACCTTTCCTATCCTCGGTCTGTTCAGTAAGTCGGGCCTCACTTTGCTAAATCTATTTCATCTCTGTGTTTGTATTTTCATCTTTACTCACAGTCATTATATGTGGGGGGCTGCCTTTTCCTTTGGGGAATTTCTCTGAGGCTAGGTAGGCTTTATTTTTCTATCTTCAGGGCTAGCTAGTTCCTTAGGCTGTGCCGAGTTGCATAGGGAGCGTTAGGCGCAATCCACGGCTATTTCTAGTGTGTTTGATAGGATTAGGGATTGCGGTCAGCAGAGTTCCCACGTCCCAGAGCTCGTCCTTTATTATCAGTAACTATCAGGTCATTCCGTGTGCTCTTAACCACCAGGTCCATTATTGTCCTGACCACCAGGTCATAACAGTACAGGTGGCCCAAAGCACTAATGAATCTCAATAGAGGGATAAGAGAAGTTCTGAGACCATTTTTTTTTCTTTGCAGTGTGTTTTGTCTCTCTTTTCCCCTTTACCTCTGGGTGGTTCAGGACACTGGTGTAAACATGGACATTCAAGGTCTGTCCTCTTGGATGGATAATCTCACTACAAGGGTACAAAACATTCAAGATTTTGTGGTTCAGAATCCGATGTCAGAGCCTAGGATTCCAATTCCTGATTTGTTTTTTGGTGATAGATTTAAGTTCTTGAATTTCAAAAATAATTGTAAATTGTTTCTTGCCTTGAAAGCTCGCTCCTCAGGTGACCCTGTTCAACAAGTAAAGATCATTATTTCTTTGTTACGTGGTGACCCTCAAGACTGGGCAGCGGCAGCGAGGGACCACCGGAGACACTGGGGGCAGAATGCTGGAGACACTGGGGGCAGAATGCTGGAGACACTGGGGGCAGAATGCTGGAGACACTGGGGGCAGAATGCTGGAGACACAGGGGCAGAATGCTGGAGACACAGGGGCAGAATGCTGGAGACACAGGGGCAGAATGCTGGAGACACAGGGGCAGAATGCTGGAAACACAGGGGCAGAATGCTGGAGACACATTGGCTGAATGCTGGAGACACAGGGGCTGAATGCTGGAGACACTGGGGGCAGAATGCTGGAGACACTGGGGGCAGAATGCTTCAGACACTGGGGGCAGAATGTTGGAGACACTGGGGGCAGAATGCTGGAGACACTGGGGCAGAATGCTGGAGACACTGGGGCAGAATGCTGGAGACCCTGGGGCAGAATGCTGGAGACCCTGGGGCAGAATGCTGGAGACACTGGGGGCAGAATGCTGGAGACACTGGGGCAGAATGCTGGAGACACTGGGGCAGAATGCTGGACACAGTGACAGGGGCAGAATGCTGGACACAGTGACAGGGGCAGAATGCTGGACACAGTGACAGGGGCAGAATGCTGGACACAGTGACAAGGGCAGTATGCTGGACACAGGGGCAGACTGTGAGACCCGGGGGCAGAATGCTGGACATTGGGGCAGAATGCTGGACATTGGGGCAGAATGCGAGACACGGGGCAGAATGGAGATACGGGGCATGATTGGAGACACGGGGCAGGATGAAAGACATGGGGGCATGACTGGAGACAGATGGGGAGGATTGGAGACAGATGGGGCAGAATGGAGACACAGGGGGCATGATTGGAGACAAGTGGCAGGATTGCAGACATGGGCAGAATGGAGACATGGGGCATGATTGGAGACACTGGGAGCAGAATTGGAGACAGATCGTGCAGGATCATGGGGCAGGATGGATATGATGGAGACAGATGGGGCAAGATGGAGAGATCACATGGGGCGATAATATGGGGCAGGATGGGGAGATCATATGGGGCAGAATGGATACTCATGAGGGCAGGATGGGAGAACATATGGCTGATGCCAGGAATGAGACACACTGTGGCCAGGATGGGGAATATTATTACCATAGGGGCTAATTTAGGGATATTATTACTGCAGTGATGTACCGTATTTATTTTATTTTTTGAGGACACGGTTTTAAATGGGGGGGGTGGTCCTGTTACTGTGTAGAGTGACACTATGTCGCCTCTTTTTCTTCATGTGGTGTAATGTAGAAGTTGGGAAAAATTAAGTAATGTATTCTACAAGCGGAGCTCGAGATAACTGTGTTATTTCCTGCAGAGAGAAGTCCTGGCTGGATGAAATGATGGCGGTCTGTGCTGGATAAAAGATGAAGGACTTCACCTAGAGACATCACTGGTGAGTCAGTGTGTTACCTTTACACTGACACTATACACTGTATACTATATACAGAGCTCCTGTGTATAATTTCACTAGTGATCACTGTATTATCTGTACACAGACACTGCATACTAAGTACAGATCTCCTGTGCATAATGGCACTTATGGTGATCGTATGGTGCTTTTTTTTAATTACTGATCAGAATTGTAGTATTCAGTCACTATGTGGTGGTAATATGTGGTCTGGTCATGGTGTAGCTGTATTTGTTCTTTGTATGTGATATTATTCGATGACTGTGGGGGTAATATGTCATCTGGTCATGGTGTAGCGGTATTTGTTCTTTGTATGTGATATTATTCGATCACTGTGGTGGTAATATGTCATCTGGTCATGGGGTAGCGGTATTTGTTCTTTTTATGTGATATTATTGGTCATTTTAAAAATTGAAAAATAAATAAAAATATACCTAAATTGTATTGCATATTTTAACAAATATTTAATAGGTTACAGTAGAGTAGGGCCCGGCCAAAAGTGTCTACCGTGTTATGGTGGCGGCTTAAAAAATCTTTTGGCCAAAACCAAAGCTGCTGGCTATGTATGTGATCTGGTGATGGGAACTGTTAATGTGTGATAGGTGAGAAGTGGAGTTTTTCCAAGAGAGAGCCTTGGGACTGTGGAGAGTTTGAAGGGTGGAGCGTAGAGGCGGGGCTGGGGTGGAGCCTGGGCGGAGTCTCAAGGGGGCCCTGAAAATTTTGCCAGTATGGGGCCCCGAAATTTCTAGGGGCAGCCCTTTGTATAGGTATAGAGCGAAGTACACTCCCCTGCATAACTAACACTGCAACCTACAGTTAGGTCCATATATATTTGGACAGAGACAACATTTTTCTAATTTTGGTTATAGACATTACCACAATGAATTTTAAACAAAACAATTCAGATGCAGTTGAAGTTCAGACGTTCAGCTTTCATTTGAGGGTATCCACATTAAAATTGGATGAATGGTTTAGGAGTATCAGCTCCTTAACACGTGCCATCCTGTTTTTAAAGGGACCAAAAGTAATTGGACAATTGACTCCAAGGCTATTTCATGGACACGTGTGGGCAATCCCTTCGTTATTTCATTCTCAATTAAGCAGATAAAAGGTTTGGAGTTGATTTGAGGTGTGGTGCTTGCATTTGGAAGGTTTTGCTGTGAAGTAAACATGAGGTCAAAGGAGCTCTCCATGCAGGTGAAACAAGCCATCCTTAAGCTGCGAAAACAGAAAAAACCCATCCGAGAATTTGCTACAATATTAGGAATGGCAAAATCTACAGTTTGATACATACTGAGAAAGAAAGAAAGCACTGGGGAACTCATCAATGCAAAAAGACCTGGGCGCCCACGGAAGGCAACAGTGGTGGATGATCGCAGAATAATCTCCATGGTGAAGAGAAATCCCTTCACAACAGCCAACCAAGTGAACAACACTCTCCAGGGGGTCGGCGTATCAATATCCAAATCTACCATAAAGAGAAGACTGCATGAAAGTAAATACAGAGGGTTCACTGAACGGTGCAAGCCACTCATAAGCATCAAGAATAAAAAGGCTAGACTGGACTTTGCTAAAAAACATCTAAAAAAGCCAGCACAGTTCTGGAAGAACATTCTTTGGACAGATGAAACCAAGATCAACCTCTACCAGAATGATGGAAAGAGAAAAGTATGGTGAAGGCGTGGTACAGCTCATGATCCAAAGCATACCACATCAACTGTAAAACACGGTGGAGGCAGTGTGATGGCTTGGGCATGCATGGCTGCCGGTGGCACTGGGTCACTAGTGTTTATTGATGGCGTGACACAGGACAGAAGCAGCCGAATGAATTCTGAGGTATTCAGAGACATACGGTGTGCTCAGATCCAGCCAAATGCAGCCAAACTGATTGGTCGTCGCTTCATACTACAGATGGACAATGACCCAAAACATAAAGCCAAAGCAACCCAGGAGTTTATTAAAGCAAAGAAGTGCAATATTCTTGATTGGCCAAGTCAGTCACCTGATCTCCACCCAATTGAGCATGCATTTCACTTGTTAAAGACTAAACTTCAGACAGAAAGGCCCACAAACAAACAGCAACTGAAAACCACCGCAGTGAAGGCCTGGCAGAGCGTCAAAAATGAGGAAACACAGCGTCTGGTGATGTCCTTGTGTTCAAGATTTCAGGCAGTCATTGCCAACAAAGGGTTTTCAACCAAGTACTAGAAATGAACATTTTATTTAAAATTATTGAATCTGTCCAATTACTTTTGGTCCCTTTAAAAACAGGGTGGCACATGTTAAGGAGCTGAAACTCCTAAACCCTTCATTCAATTTTAATGTGGATACACTCAAATGAAAGCTGAAAGTCTGAACTTCAACTGCATCTGAATTGTTTTGTTTAAAATTCATTGTGGTGATGTCTATAACCAAAATTAGAAAAATGTTATCTCGGTCCAAATATATATGGACCTAACTGTATATACTCTGGAATTAGTCCTTAGAAGGACTGTTTGTTTAGCTGGATTTGAGTAGTTTAGGATGGTAGACCCCAAACTACCGTATATACTCGAGTATAAGCCGAGATTTTCAGCCCAAATTTTTGGGCTGAAAGTGCTCCTCTCGGCTTATACTCGAGTCACGGTGGGCGGCAGGGTCGACGGGTGAGGGGGAGAGGGCGCTGAGGCATACTCACCTAGTCCCGGCGATCCTGGCGCTCCCACTGCCATCCCACGGTCTTCAGGTGCTGCAGCTCTTCCCCTCTTCAGCGGTCACGTGGGACCGCTCATTAGAGAAATGAATATGGACTCCACTCCCAGCGGTGACCGCTGATAGAGGAAGAGGCTGCGGCACCGAAGACCAGCTGTCCGGGAGAAGGAGCGGGACGCCGGGAGCAGGTAAGTATCGCATATTCACCTATCCCCGTTCCACACGCCGGGTGTCGCTCCATCTTCCCGGCGTCTCTCCGCTCTGACTGTTCAGGTCAGAGGGCGCGATGATGCATATAGTGTGCGCGCCGCCCTCTGCCTGATCAGTCAGTGCGGAGAGACGCCGGGACGAGACGCCGGGAGCTGCAAGCAAGAAAGGTGAATATGGCTTTTTTTTTTTTTATTGCAGCAGCACCAGCAATGGCAGAGCTATCTATGGTACATCAATGGGGCAATAATGAACGGTGCAGAGCACTATATGGCACAGCTATGGGACAATAATGAACGGTGCAGAGCACTATATGGCACAGCTATGGGACAAAAATGAATGGTGCAGAGCACTATATGGCACAGCTATGGGACAAAAATGAACGGTGCAGAGCACTATATGGCACAGCTATGGGACAAAAATGAACGGTGCAGAGCACTATATGGCACAGCTATGGGACAATAATGAACGGTGCAGAGCACTATATGGCACAGCTATGGGACAAAAATGAATGGTGCAGAGGACTATATGGCACAGCTATGGGACAAAAATGAACGGTGCAGAGCACTATATGGCACAGCTATGGGACAAAAATGAACGGTGCAGAGCACTATGTGGCACAGCTATGGGGCAATAATGAACGGTGCAGAGCACTATATGGCACAGCTTTCTATGGTACATCAATGGGGCAATAATGAACGGTGCAGAGCACTATATGGCACAGCTATGGGACAATAATGAACGGTGCAGTGCACTATATGGCACAGCTATAGGACAATAATGAACGGTGCAGAGCACTATATGGCACAGCTATGGGACAAAAATGAACGGTGCACAGCACTATATGGCACAGCTATGGGACAAAAATGAACGGTGCAGAGCACTATATGGCACAGCTATGGGGCAATAATGAACGGTGCAGAGCACTATATGGCACAGCTATGGGGCACTAATGAACGGTGCAGAGCACTATATGGCACAGCTATGGGGCAATAATGAACGGTGCAGAGCACTATATGGCACAGCTATGGGGCAATAATAAACGGTGCAGAGCACTATATGGCACAGCTATCGGGCAATAATGAACGGTGCAGAGCACTATATGGCACAGCTATGGGGCAATAATGAACGGTGCAGAGCACTATATGGCACAGCTATGGGGCAATAATGAGCGGTGCAGAGCATTGTATATGGGGCACAGCTTTATATGGAGCATCTATGGGGCAATAATGAACTGTATGGAGCATTATATGGGGCTCCTGATTCAATATGGAAATTCAAAAACACTTAACCTACTGATGTCTCAATTAATTTTACTTTTATTGGTATCTATTTTTATTTTTGACATTAACCGGTAGCTGCTCCATTTTCCACCCTAGGCTTATACTCGAGTCAATAAGTTTTCCCAGTTTTTTGTGGCAAAATTAGGGGGGTCGGCTTAAACTTGGGTCGGCTTATACTCGAGTATATACGGTAACTAAGAAATCCTCAAATCTGTCCCTATCTCAGCAGCAACAGCTCTCCCTACATTGTCTGATTCCGGAGCAGGGCGGCATCAGGTCTCTTATACCCCTGATGATGCTGTGCAGCCAGCCAATCACTGCAAGACCACAACAAAGATGGATGCAGCATTACATTGCCCAGCAGACAATCCCTGCATGTTGATTGTGTCTCTAAAGACCACCAAAAATGCAGGGTGGAGACCCGAGTTCCCGCGGAGTAATCCCGGAAATGCTCGGTGCTCGCTGAGTACACCGAGTAAAGTGATAACGAGTAGTGGCGAGCACGTTTGCTCATTACTAGGGACAATCCTTTTAATCTCAAATACAAAATAACTATATTATACCCCTTCACCCCATTGCTTATTTTCACATTCCTGACCAGGCCAATTTTTTCAATTCTGACCACTGTCACTTTATGAGGTTATAACTTTGGAACATTTCAATGGATCCCACCATTGATGCACTAATCATCTCCCGCCTCGACTACTGCAACATCTCTGTGGCCTACCTTCTAACACTCTCGCACCCCTCCAGTCCGTCCTTAACTCTGATGCCCGACTAATCTCTCTCCTCGCTACACTCCTGCTTCCCCTCTTTGCAAATCCATTCACTGGCTCCCAATTTCCCAGCGTATTCAGTTTAAACTACTAACACTGACCTACAAAGCCATCCATAACCTTTCTCCTCCGTATATTTCCAAACTAATCTCTCAATATCTTCCCTCACGTAAACTCCGGTCCTCCCAAGACCTCCTTCTCTCCTCCACACTTATTCACTCCTCACCCAATTGCCTCCAAGACTTCTCCCGAATATCCCCAATCCTCTGGAATTCTGTGCCCCAACACGTCCGGTTATCCACCACATTTGGATCCTTCAAAAGAAACCTGAAAACCCGCCTCTTCAAAGAAGCTTGTGTACAACCTGTAAAGACCACACAGCCACCTCAACACCATCAGAGCTACTGCAGCCCCTGACCTACTGTCTCGTTCCCCATAATCCTGTAGAATGTAAACCCGCAAGGGCAGGGTCCTCTCCCCTCTCTACCAATCTGTCATTGTTAGTTTGCTTACTGTAAGTGATATTTGTATTTTGATGTAACCCCTTCTCATGTACAGCACCATGAAATTAATGGTGCTATATAAATAAATAATAATAATAATTCTGAGACTGTTTATTCATGACATATTGTACTACATGATAGTGGTAAAATTTATTTGATATGACATACATTTATTTGTGAAAAAATAGGAAATTTGGTTACAATTTTAAACATTTTGCAATTTTCAATCTTTTAATTTTTATGCAGAGTCAAGTCACACAAAATACATGTGAAAATTAATGTTAATAAATAACATTTCCCTCATGCTTACTTTACATCAGCACAATTTTTGAATCATTTTTTTTGTTAGGAAGTTATAAGGGTTAAAAGTTGACCAGCGATTTTTCATTTTTACAACAAAATTTACAAAGCCATTTTTTTAGGGACCACATCACGTTTGAAGTAACTTTGATGGGCCTATATGAAAGGAAATACCAAAAAGCAACACTATTTTAAAAACTGCACTCCTCAAGATGCTTAAAAAGTTTATTAACCCTTCAGGTGCTTCACAGGAACTAATGGAAAAAAATAACAATTTAACTTTTTTCCCAAAAATGTTTCTTTAGACCCAATTTTTTTTTACTTTAACAAGGGTAAAAGGAGGAAGTGCACCATAAAGTTTGTTATGCAATTTCTCCTGGGTCCGCCGATACCCAATATGTGGAGGCAAACTACTGTCTGGGTGCACGGCAGGGCTTGGAAGGGAAGGAGTGCCATTTGACTTTTTGAATGCAAATATTTACTGGAATAATTAGCGGATGCCATGTCTCGTTTGGAGAGCCTCTGATGTGCCTAAACAGTGGAAACCCCCACAAGTGACACCATTTTGGAAACTAGACCACTCAGGGGACTCATCTAGATGTGTGCTGAGCACCTGGAAACCCCAGGTGCTTCATAGAAGTTTATAATTTTGAACAGTGAAATTTAAAAAAAAAATCACATTTTTCACCACAAAAATGTTTTTAGCTCAAAATTTTGCATTTTTATAAGGGTAACAGGACAAATTGCACCACACAGTTTGTAGTGCAATTTCTTCTGAGTCCGCCGATACCTAATATGTGGAGGAAAATTGTTGTTTGGGTGCACGGTAGGGCTTATAAAAATTTTGCATTTTCATAAGGGTAACAGGAGAAATTACACTATACATTTGTTGTGCAATTTCTCTAGAATACCCCATATGTGGTCAAAAACTACTGTAGAGGCACAGTGCAAAGCTCAGAAGGGAAGAAGCGCCATATTGGAGTGAAGAGTTTGCTGGACTGGATTGATCGTGCCATTGGTATTGCCCCTGAGATTTCAGGCCAGCAGAATCCCCACAAATGAGCAAATTTTACAAACTACACCTCAAAGAATTCATCTTGCGGTGCAGTGATATCATATTGACACCACAGGTGTGTCACAGAATATTGTATCATTGAGCAGTGAAGAAAAAAAAACAATTACATTTTTACCACCAAGCTTGTGTGTTAGCCCCAGATTTTAAATTTTCTTACTGGTAAATGGGTAAAAATGGCACCAAAATGTGTCCCACAACTTCTGCTGAATGTAGAAATACCGTATATTTGACTGTATAGTACTGCTTAGCTCCACAGCGAGACTCGGGAGGAATTTGCTTCCTGGAGCTCAGATGTTCCTATACTAGTTTATACAGAGCCTATAAGTACATTTTAGTGACCAGTAAATTGTAGTGACCAGTTCATGCTTCTGAAGACAAGCAACCGTAAATTATGCGGGCTTTCATCGCTACAGAAATGCCAAACATGTGGGTGCTAAATCTGGTTTAGACACACTGGGTCTCAGAAGGGAAGGGGGCATTTGGACTTGGGAACACAGAATTTGCTGAATTTCTTTTGGGGGGCTGAGGAACCATTTTGCTTATGTAGAGCCTTTGCACTACCTTTAACGTGGGAGCCCCCTATATTTCCACTGACAGATGACGAACCTAAGTACTTTTTTGTGGATTAAGTTGAAGCTTTTATGGGGAACATTTTTAATAGGGAAGAAATGAGGAATCCAGCTCAACGAGATAGTGAAAAAAACTCTTTTCTTTATTCCCTTGGAAAATGTGTTCAGTAGAGGATAAAAACATTAGCCATTACAAAGAATAAAATGCGATACCAACACGTTTCTGGTGATCAAACACCCTTAGTCATGATATCATGACTATGGGTGTTTGATCACCAGAAACGCGTTGATATCCTCATTTCTTCCCTGACTTCTCCACGCCTTGACACAGCAGTTCCGTGCTTCGAGTTTCCAAGGATGTCGATCATGGTGAGCTGGACTTTGTTCAACATTTTTAATAACATGGAGGATCACAGTTATCTGGTGATCTACGCTGAAAACTTTCTTTGGGGTTTCCATCTAAATCTCCAAAACATGTGACAGATTAAATCCCCGATAGATTAATTCACTATGATGAAGCATAGTTACTCTGGACTCCGTCTTGCCTCTCTTCGGTGATGTCCTTCTTTTTCAGTCGTGCACAAAACTGTGGTCGACCGTACTTTTATGCTGGCCTAAAAAGATCGACACCGCCAGATCATAGGCATGTCCACAGTGCCTCAATATGCTTCATTATAGGGAATATTCCATCGGGGGTTGCGTCTGAGTCACATGTACTGTATATGGAAACCCCCGCATAAGGCTGTGTGCACATGTTGCGGTTTATTCGCGGTTTTTCCCGATAAAAACGCTATAAAACCGCCAAAAAAGACACATACAATAAGCATCCCATCATTTAGAATGAATTCCGCATGTTTTGTGCACATGATGCGTTTTTTTCCGCAAAAAAAAACGCATCACGGTAAAAAACGCAGCATGTTCATTAATTTTGCGTTTTTTTGGCGGATATCCCACTACAAAATGCATTGGGAAGTGTCCGGAAAAAAACGCCGCAAAAACGCATCAAAACCGCGGCAAAAACACATGCGGTTTTTTTGCAGATTTCTTGCAGAAAATGTCCGTTTTTTCTCAGGAATTTTCTGCGAGAAATCCTGAACGTGTGCACATAGCCTAAGCGCTCAGCGCAGAGCGCAGGATAAATGTGAATTTATACAAACTGCAATCGTTGGGAGGCAGAATGAACAAATTAACAGCAGGTGAAGAAGTTCCTTGTGCTTTATAAGTGATTAGTAACATAGTAACATAGTTAGTAAGGCCGAAAAAAGACATTTGTCCATCCAGTTCAGCCTATATTCCATCATAATAAATCCCCAGATCTACGTCCTTCTACAGAACTTAATTGTATGATACAATATTGTTCTGCTCCAGGAAGACATCCAGGCCTCTCTTGAACCCCTCGACTGAGTTCGCCATCACCACCTCCTCAGGCAAGCAATTCCAGATTCTCACTGCCCTAACAGTAAAGAATCCTCTTCTATGTTGGTGGAAAAACCTTCTCTCCTCCAGACGCAAAGAATGCCCCCTTGTGCCCGTCACCTTCCTTGGTATAAACAGATCCTCAGCGAGATATTTGTATTGTCCCCTTATATACTTATACATGGTTATTAGATCGCCCCTCAGTCGTCTTTTTTCTAGACTAAATAATCCTAATTTCGCTAATCTATCTGGGTATTGTAGTTCTCCCATCCCCTTTATTAATTTTGTTGCCCTCCTTTGTACTCTCTCTAGTTCCATTATATCCTTCCTGAGCACCGGTGCCCAAAACTGGACACAGTACTCCATGTGCGGTCTAACTAGGGATTTGTACAGAGGCAGTATAATGCTCTCATCATGTGTATCCAGACCTCTTTTAATGCACCCCATGATCCTGTTTGCCTTGGCAGCTGCTGCCTGGCACTGGCTGCTCCAGGTAAGTTTATCATTAACTAGGATCCCCAAGTCCTTCTCCCTGTCAGATTTACCCAGTGGTTTCCCATTCAGTGTGTAATGGTGACATTGATTCCTTCTTCCCATGTGTATAACCTTACATTTATCATTGTTAAACCTCATCTGCCACCTTTCAGCCCAAGTTTCCAACTTATCCAGATCCATCTGTAGCAGAATACTATCTTCTCTTGTATTAACTGCTTTACATAGTTTTGTATCATCTGCAAATATCGATATTTTACTGTGTAAACCTTCTACCAGGTCATTAATGAATATGTTGAAGAGAACAGGTCCCAATACTGACCCCTGCGGTACCCCACTGGTCACAGCGACCCAGTTAGAGACTATACCATTTATAACCACCCTCTGCTTTCTATCACTAAGCCAGTTACTAACCCATTTACACACATTTTCCCCCAGACCAAGCATTCTCATTTTGTGTACCAACCTCTTGTGCAGCACGGTATCAAACGCTTTGGAAAAATCGAGATATACCACGTCCAATGACTCACCGTGGTCCAGCCTATAGCTTACCTCTTCATAAAAACTGATTAGATTGGTTTGACAGGAGCGATTTCTCATAAACCCATGCTGATATGGAGTTAAACAGTTATTCTCATTGAGATAATCCAGAATAACATCCCTCAGAAACCCTTCAAATATTTTACCAACAATAGAGGTTAGACTTACTGGCCTATAATTTCCAGGTTCACTTTTAGAGCCCTTTTTGAATATTGGCACCACATTTGCTATGCGCCAATCCTGCGGAACAGACCCTGTCGCTATAGAGTCCCTAAAAATAAGAAATAATGGTTTATCTATTACATTACTTAGTTCTCTTAGTACTCGTGGGTGTATGCCATCCGGACCCGGAGATTTATCTATTTTAATCTTATTTAGCCGGTTTCGCACCTCTTCTTGGGTTAGATTGGTGACCCTTAATATAGGGTTTTCATTGTTTCTTGGGATTTCACCTAGCATTTCATTTTCCACCGTGAATACCGTGGAGAAGAAGGTGTTTAATATGTTAGCTTTTTCCTCGTCATCTACAACCATTCTTTCCTCACTATTTTTTAAGGGGCCTACATTTTCAGTTTTTATTCTTTTACTATTGATATAGTTGAAGAACAGTTTGGGATTAGTTTTACTCTCCTTAGCAATGTGCTTCTCTGTTTCCTTTTTGGCAGCTTTAATTAGTTTTTTAGATACAGTATTTTTCTCCCTATAGTTTTTTAGAGCTTCAATGGTGCCATCCTGCTTTAGTAGTGCAAATGCTTTCTTTTTACTGTTAATTGCCTGTCTTACTTCTTTGTTTAGCCACATTGGGTTTTTCCTATTTCTAGTCCTTTTATTCCCACAAGGTATAAACCGCTTACAGTGCCTATTTAGGATGTTCTTAAACATTTCCCATTTATTATCTGTATTCTTATTTCTGAGGATATTGTCCCAGTCTACCAGATTAAGGGCATCTCTAAGCTGGTCAAACTTTGCCTTCCTAAAGTTCAGTGTTTTTGTGACTCCCTGACAAGTCCCCCTGGTGAAAGACAGGTGAAACTGTACAATATTGTGGTCGCTATTTCCTAGATGCCCAACCACCTGCAGATTTGTTATTCTGTCAGGTCTATTAGACAGTATTAGGTCTAAAAGTGCTGCTCCTCTGGTTGGATTCTGCACCAATTGTGAAAGATAATTTTTCTTGGTTATTAGCAGAAACCTGTTGCCTTTATGGGTTTCACAGGTTTCTGTTTCCCAGTTAATATCCGGGTAGTTAAAGTCCCCCATAACCAGGACCTCATTATGGGTTGCAGCTTCATCTATCTGCTTTAGAAGTAGACTTTCCATGGTTTCTGTTATATTTGGGGGTTTGTAACAGACCCCAATGAGAATTTTGTTACCATTTTTCCCTCCATGAATTTCGACCCATATTGACTCTTCATCCTCATTTCCTTCGCTAATATCCTCCCTTAAAGTGGACTTTAGACAAGACTTTACATAGAGACAAACATTAGATTACTTTATTTTTTGCGTTGGTGTGATACCAAATTTATCAGGTTTTTTATGTTTGGTAGCTGTCACACACTAAAAGACGCTTTTTCCTTAGCTATAAGTTTTCCATATATCGGCCAGCAGAGTAATCTGACAACTTTTGTTTTTGCGAGACAAGTTGTTGTTTTTATTGGTCCCATTTTCAGGCATTTTTGGAATGCAGCACCCGCGCCACTCTACATATACGGCGCATGTTGGGAAGTGGTTTTGGTTAAAAAGCTGTAGCACATTCAACTTAAAAAAAACAAACAACTTCAGTGGCAGAGAGAATGATGTATGTTAATATTATCTATTAAGTGAGACCAGAGAAGTGACTTTGCATCGATCTGCAGTATGGTTAATCACCTGGTAAGTAGGGGGTTAAATGGCACATAATGTTACAATTGCTCAATTCATTCTGATCACGGCCAAGAGCAATTTTTAAGACAAGCACAAGGGAGAGTTCGGTGTATTGATTTTGTTGCAAGATAAATTGAAGTGGAGTTGTTAAAATTAGTGCTGCTTGGAACAGTACGCAGTAAATTAGAATGCTGGGTTTGAGCATCAATATGCAAAATGTCTGTCCTCTGGCCCTATAACTCCTTCTTTGCTGGATAATGGCTGATATCAGAGGAGCTTGCAAAATGCTTTTAGCTATAGTAGTACATTGTGAGCACCTGCAGTACAAAGCCTCCAATGTGCTGAGGTTTCTCCTCTTTTTAGAACACAAGTGGGTAATTGCTTTCCCTGCTCCACAGGAGGATGTGTAATTGGAAAGTCTGAAGTGTGCTTGCTCAATGTCTCCAAAAAATGCATTCAAATAATTCCTAACACACTCAATACGTTACTGTTCCATCGATGACAGATGGTCCGCTCTTCAAAACGTGGCCCAAGTAACAGGCTTTCATGTCATGTTGTTTACTTTACGTAAGACCCCTCTTTATTGGTTAATAATGAATTCAGCTGTATGTATCCTGTCTATATATACCTCCATCCATTTGTGTTGTTGTGGTGTTCGAGTGCTATCCATAATTTTTCACGGATATCACTCTCACCTATGATATTCTATGGGAACATTCACATGTCCAATTATTTCCTCAAACTGAGTGGTCCATGGAAAATATTGAGGACATGGCCAACTTTGATCAAAATCTGCAATGCAAGTCAAGGGGTTTGTGAAAAAAAACTGAGGTCACAGACAGTCAGAAAGGAGAAGGTGGAGAAATTATTATTATTTTTAATAATTTCTCCACATACAACAGAAATGACACTCGTACCACACTCTGATCACGCTGTTGTTAGGAGAAGAACCCAGCTAGGCGGGCTTCCTCTATAACGGGTCCTGAACCGTTGGGGCTGTCACCTATGCTGCAGAGGGGAAAGCTTAAGGCCCTGGACTGTTACCGGCAGTTGAGAAAAGGGGGCATGGCTAAGCTGAGGGAATTGCAGCATGCAAGTAATCTGAGAGTAACGGCTGGTATGTGCAGTGTGCAAGAGGTCAGTGTAGGTGCTCCTAACGCAGAGTATCGTGAGAGATCAGGCCTAAGACTTGAAGGCCAGAGGGCGATAAATGGAGACTGTCATCAGAGCCATGTACCGATATCGCTGACACCGTTGGCACAGCTGACAGTGAGACAAAGGGCCCGAGTATGGTATATAGCCTTGCGCCCAGACCGGAGAGTCGTACCACCTATTGTGAACTTTATCCTGTTAAGCTTCTAAACAGACCCCACATATGGGAAGCCGCCGTGCAGGACAGAAACATTGCTTTGTGTATTCCTTCTTCTTCCAGACCCAAAGCCAGCATCAGGACTACAAGGAAACATCGCCCACAACAGGTCCCAAGACGCCATCTTCTCCAGGACAACCCCAAAATTCCAGAGCGCCATTGCCTTGGCACCACCGTTTGCACCCAGGTAATACACTGAGGACTGCGTCGGATTGATAAGTCTATTTCCTCTGAATGTATTGTCTCAGTTACTTGTTTTACTACCATGTTCCAAGTTGCAGTAATTTGTATTCAGAAAATTTCCCTCTACTCCCTGCCTGGAGTATCCACTGTAGAATTAAATCCCCTGATAACCCATGCTCTGACTACATTCCGTTACTGCATCCTACGTGCCTGCTGTCTCCTTACACTGTGATCAGAGTGTGGTGAGAATAAATCTATTCATTTTTCTCATACACAAAAAAAACCTGAAATCTGACAATAAGGCCTTAGGCTATAATCCTATGATGAGCTATGGAGAGTTTTTGATGTTGCCGATTTTCTGCACAATCTCTGCACCTATTAAGTAACTTTTCTCAACAGTTTGTAGCCTGTATGCCCATATTAGTTTAGATAGGTCAAATGTGGAGACAGATTCTCTTTACAAAGCCTCTCTTATACTTAGCAGTGTTAATGTATTTATTTATCCATCTGTGAAAAATAGTGATGATAGACTGATGGTGAAAACAGATGTGTGAATGAGGCCTAACAGTGGAAATATTAGCAGTTCAAGGCAAAAGAAATAATTTATCTACTCAACCCAGCAACATCACTTTCAGTGTGTTATTTGGTTGTGTCCACAACAAGAGAGATTTAATGCTGTCAGACAGGGAATCAGAGTAAAGACATCCCCATAAATATTAAACTTCAGCTAAATTGACAATATCAATGTGATAAGGTGGCAGTCTAATATGTATGAGGGTCTCCCTACGTCATATATCGCTGACTAAAATTGTGTAGCATATCCAATTTCAGACTGCAGATTCTTTAGTTCTCCAGAAGATGTCCCACCATCAGAAATGGCTGGCAGCAGCTGTCTCAGAGAATACAGGAGCATTCAGCAGAGCTGATAGCTAAGGCCGGGGTCACACTTGCTAGTGTAATGCAAGAAACTCGCATGAGTCTCTTGCTTCAATACCTGGGACTGTCGCTGGCACTCGGGACCGCAGTGTGCGGCTGCATGTATTTCTATGCAGGTGAACACTCCCGAGTGCCGGCAGCGGTGCTGGGTATTGATGCGAGAGGCTCGTGCGAGCTTCTCACTTTGCATTCGCAAGTGTGACCCCGGCTTAGCTCCTGTGTTTGGAGTCAACAGAGATATCTGACTACTATTTGTCATGCATGAGGGTCTCAGGTGATGAAACATTACGCAGCGTTTTTGGATGCGCGGAATTGCATCCAATCTTCAGTGTAGTGCACTGCCAATGTGAGTCAATGGGAAATCCAGAATTGTTGTGCACATGCTGTGGAAAAATGAGTGCAGATTAGCAGCATTTATTTTTACGCAGCATGTCAATTCTTTTTGCGGATCTGCAGCGTTTCTGCACTGATAGACTTCCATTGAGTCAGTCAAATACGCAGCAAAACCACAGGTGTAAAAAGATTTGTGGTTTTGCTTCGGAGTTGCGTGCGAAAAATGCAGCAGATAGGGAGGAGGAAGAGTGTGTGGGCGGAGACTATGTGTGTGGGCAGAGACTGTGTGTGCGGAGAAGATGTACATGTCTGTCTGGGGGTGTCTGTGTGTGTACAGGTGTCTGTGTGTGTCTCTGTGTGCCTGAGTGTGTGTACAGGTCTGTGTAGGCAGGCATCGTCCAATGGGACTATTAGTCCCATCTGCCCATCCGGCTATGTCTGCTGTCACATAGAACAGTGACAGAATTAGCCAATGATGGGACAATAGTAGTCCCATCAGATAATGACTGTCTTCAATTGTAAAAAAAAACATACAACATACAGTACATACTCACCTAGTCCCTGACGCCATCATTCTCCTGTAACAAAAATAAAATAATAAACCAATGGTATACTCCCTGTTCTGATGTAATCCATTTAATAACAATTGTCCCACGATGATCTCCTGTGTAGAACAGTGACATCGGTAGATGTCACTGTTCTACAGTGCTTCCGGCGATGTACTGACAGGAGGTAATCCTCCACGGTGTATCCCTCCACCACCGGGAGAGAGGTCACCTGAATTCATGCTATTTCCGGCAACGCTGTGTGAGAAAATTCTCACGCAGCGGAGCTGTAAAGTGAGAGCCCTAACGCCGGTGACCTCTTCAGTGATGCACTGCAGGAGCCATTGTCTCCTGTCAGTGCATCGCGAAAGGCCCCTGTAGAGCCATCACATCTCCTGATGTCACTGCTCTATAATGGAGATTGTCGTGGGAGCATCGTTATTAAATGTATTAGATCGGAACAGGGAGTATTTGTGTTGGCTTATTATTTAATTTTTTTTGCAGGAGATCAAGGGCGTTGCATAGATTAGCTGTATAATAAAGATGGAAACTGTGTGGTGTTTTATTTCATTAAAATAATTCATTCTGGCTGTGTCTTTATTTAACTCCTTAACAACTATAGGATTAGTAATGAAGAGGTGTCTTATAGACACCTCTCCATTACTAAGCCGGGCTTGATGTCACCTTACAATACAAAGGTGACATCAACCCCACAACTTTTACCCCACTTGCCACCGCTACAGGGCAAGTGGGAAGAGAGAGGCTAAGTGCCGGAATTGACACATCTTAGAGATGCACCATTTCTGGGGCGGCTGAGAGCTGGTGTTTGTAGCCAGGGGGGCCAATATCCATGGCCCCTTCTTGGGCTATTAATATCAGCCCACAACTGTCTGCATAGCCTTTTCTGGTTATTAATTATAGGGGGACCCCACGTCATTATTTTTGGGGACATGCTATTTTAATAGCCAGTAAAAGCTAAACTTACAGCTGTGAGTTGATATTAACAGCCTGGGAAGCTCCATGGGTATTGCCCCCTTCCCAAGAAATAGACATCGGCCCCTGTCGCTGGCTTCCCCTCTCTGGTTTGGAAAATTGCGCATGAGCCCTCACCATTTTTTTCCCATGTTTTTTTCAAATTAAACAGATATTGCGTTTAAGGCCAGGGTCACACTTGCGCGAAACTCGCATGAGTCTCGCATCTCAATACCCGGCACTGCCGCCGGCACTCGGGACCGGATTGTGCTGCTGCATGTATTTCTATGCAGCTGAACGCTCTGGTCCGAGTGCCGGTGGCAGTGCTGGGTATTTTCGCAAGTGTGACCCCGGCCTAACGCAGATTTTGTGTGTGTCTGTGTGTGTGTCTTTATTCAACTCTTTATGTACCATGTTATTATGTTTATTACTAAACATCGGACTTGGCATTATCTATCCATCTATCTATCTATCCATCTATCTATTATCTGTCTATCAATTTATCTACAGATATATCTGTCTATCTGTCTGTCTATCTATCTATCTATAGATATATCTATCTATCAATTTATTATCTATCTGTGTGTGTAAACATTATTCTTCAATGGAGTATGTAAAAGAAGAGGTTGGACAAGGAAATTACTTCACAATTCAGTTTTTTTTTGTTAAATAATATATCTTTATTTAACTTACAAAAACGCATACAAATTCGCATGAAAATCCGCATCAAAAACAAGCAGATTTTCAACTGCGTTTTCTGTCAAGAGAGGAAAAATCTGCGCAGAAAATTCCACAGGCAAATCCACAAAGTGTGCACATAGCCTAAGTATTTGGTGCGGAAATGTCTGCAACATTTATGCATCTGTTTGCAGGAAAAATGCTGCTCAAAATAGTTAAGTTTTTGATGCATTTTTTACATGCGTTTTTGGTGCAGATTTTTCCCCTCTCAGTATGTGCTTTTTCACTGGTTGACCTGCAGCCATTAAATGATTGCTACATAGAAGCAAACTTGGTTGTATAATAGCCTGCCTAAGACAAGCTGACCGTACTTCTCATGCACACACAACAATCATTAAAACATTCTGTGGCCAAAGACTGCCATTGTACTCAGTAGCAACAAAGTGCCGCAATAATGATTTCTTATAAATAATACGAACAGAACCATATACAGGTCCTAAGGAGGACAGAAAAGACTCCCAGGCAATGCATATATAATCTGAAAAGAAGTCACCAAACTGCCATTAAAGGTATATAAAATCCATCATTTATTAGTAAACATAGCAATAAAATACTAAGATAACATACAGAAAACTCTCAGTTATAATAGGGTAATAATGTGAATAGCGGACATAGGTAACAGGCACCAAATACCACACCTAGAGTCTACGACTTGAGGTCACAGGTAGGGTTGAGCGAAACGGATCGGTCATTTTCATAAGTCGCCAACTTTTGGCAAAGTCGGGTTTCATGAAACCCGATCCGATCCCTATGTGGGGTCGGCCTCGTGGTACGCGACTTTCGCGCCAAAGTCGCGTTTCAATGACGTGAAAAGTGCCATTTCTCAGCCAATGAAGGTGGACGCAGAGTGTGGGCAGCATGATGACATAGGTCTCAGTCCCCACCATCTTAGAGAAGGGCATTGCAGTGATTGGCTTGCTTTCTGCGGCGTCACAGGGGCTATAAAGGGGCGTTCCCGCCGACCGCCATCTTACTGCTGCTGATCTGAGCATAGGGAGAGGTTGCTGCCGCTTCGTCAGAAGCAGGGATAGCGTTAGGCAGGGTACATTAACCCCCAAACCGCTTGTGCTGTAGCGATTTCAACTGTCCAACACCACCTTTTGTTTGCAGGGACAGTGGAGGCTACATTTTTTTCCTCAGCGCTGTAGCTCATTGGGCTGCCCTAGAAGGCTCCCTGATAGCTGCATTGCTGTTAGTACGCCGCTGTGCAAACCAACTGCTTTTTTCAAAGCACAAATCCTGTTGCTCCTTCCTTTCTGCACAGCTATCTTGTTTGTTTGTCCACACTTTTGACTTTTTTGTGCAGCAGTCCACTCCTTGTTATTGCTGCCTGCCATACTTTGCTGAGATTACTGCAGGGAGATAGTAATTGTAGGACAGTCCCTTTTTTTTTTTTTCGTTATATCTCTTCAAGCCACTTTCTGCCACAGAAAATATACTCTAATACAGTGGCCCAGATTTATTCACTAGTCTCCCTGAAGAAAAAAAAAAAGGTGCAGATTAAAATTGGCAAATCTGCATCAGTGGCAGTCCTGTGTGTGGCATCTGTGTCTAACAGTGTCTAACAATCTAACAGTGGGCCTGATTTCTTGCCAATTCTCCCATAAATAAAAAAAAATAGTGGGAGATTAAGATTGGCAATTCTGCCTCAGTGCCAGTCGTGTGTGTGGCATCTGTCTTTAATTTTGTGCCACAGAAAACCTAGTGTGTAATACTGGGCCTGATTTTTTTAAAATTCTCCCAGAAAAAAAAATAGTGGGAGATTGAGATTGGCAATTCTGCCTCAGTGCCAGTCGTGTGTGTGGCATCTGTCTTTAATTTTGTGCCACAGAAAACCTAGTGTGTAATACTGGGCCAGATTTTTTTTAAATTCTCCCAGAAAAAAAATAGTGGGAGATTAAGATTGGCATTTCTGCCTCAGTGCCAGTCCAGTGTGTGCCATCTCTCTCATTTTGTGCCACATAAAACCTAGTGTGTAACACGGTGCCAGATTTTTTGACAATTCCCCAGGAAAAAAAAATAGTGGGAGATTAAGATTGGCATTTCTGCCTCAGTGCCAGTCAAGTGTGTGCCATATGTCTCTCATTTTGTGCCACATAAAACCTAGTGTGTAACACGGTGCCAGATTTTTGGACAATTCTCCCAGAAAAAAAAAGTGTGAGATTAAGATTGGCAATTCTGCCTCAGTGCCAGTCGTGTGTGTGGCATCTGTCTTTCATTTTATGCCACAGAACATATACTGTATAAGAGTGGGCCACATTTCTTCAATATTCTCCCAGAAAAAATAAAAAGGGGGAGATTTTTATTGGTAGTGTCTGCATCTGCGTCAGTCCTGTTAGTGGCATATCTGTCTGCCACAGAAGCTGTGTACTGTTATACATTGGGCCTGATTTTCCCTGCAGTCTCACCCACCTATAAAGGGATATATAAATCCAACAGAAGTTTGAGTTCGCCTTGTAACTGGTTTTACAGTAACAAATGCCGTTAGTTTGGTTACGTTTTTCAAACAATGAGGAAGTCTGGTGGAAGAGGTCGTGGCCGTGGGCGGTCATTGCCAGCTGGTAATGATGGTAGTGGTGGTGGAGCATCAGGTGGTCGTGTGAAAAGCAATATAGCACCTAAGTCTCAAGTTGTTGAGCCAGGTTCGTCGTCTGGCTACACAAGGCCCCGAACGCTCCCTTTTCTGGGAGTAGGAAAACCGCTTCTAAAGCCGGAGCAGCAAGAACAAGTTTTGGCTTTCCTTGCTGACTCAGCCTCTAGCTCTTTCGCCTCCTCTTCTGAAACTGCTAAATGTAAAAGCAGCGCGTTGTTAGTGGATGTTCACGGTCAGGGACAAGTCGCTTCCTTGTCTTCTTCACCAAGAACAACAGAGAAGGATGCGTCAGGCGACACAACGGGTTACTCCATGGAGCTCTTCACACATACCGTTCCTGGGTTAGAAAGTGAAATAGTTAACAGGCCATGCCCATTACAAGTTGAATCGGACATGGAGTGCACAGATGCACAGCCAGATTACTATGCTGTTCCTTTGACTCAGACCAGAACATTGCCCTCGCAGTGTACTGATCCAGAATCAGACCTTGATGAGACTATGGTGCCCCGTCACGAACGCTATACCACCGGCTTACACGGTGACACAGACGAATTTGCACACGAGATAGAAGAGGAGGTCATAGATGACCCAGTTGTTGACCCCGATTGGCAGCCATTGGGGGAACAGGGTGCAGGCGGCAGTAGCTCTAAAGCGGAAGAGGAAGAGCCGCAGCAGGCATCAACCTCGCAACAGGTTCCATCTGCCAGGCCCGTATCTGGCCAAAAACGCGTGGCAAAACCAGTTGTAGGACAGCATGGCCATCTGGTTAAAGAAGCTCAGTCTGCAATGCCTGAAAAGGTATCGATAGTAGAAAGAGTGCAGTCTGGCATTTTTTTAAACAAATGATCAGCGCAAAGTCATCTGTCAAAAATGTTCAACTACCATAAGCAGAGGTCAGAATCTTAAAAGTCTAAATACAAGTTGCATGCGTAGACATTTAACCACCATGCATTTGCAAGCCTGGACTAACTACCAAACGTCCCTTAAGGTTGTAGCACTCACGGCCAATGAAGCTAGTCAGCAACGCTACATCCCTTCCCTCACTGTAAGCCCACAATTTCCCGCACCACCTGCAGTAAATGTGCAGGTTTCGTCGCCAGGCCAAAGCAGTCAGGGAATCACCAGGTTCGTGGTAGGAAACACTGCATGTAGGGCACCAGCAAGAATACCATCTCCAACCCTCTCTCAGTCTGCCATGTCCACCGGCACCCCCGCTAGTTCCACCATCTGCAGCTCTCCAGTCCAGCTCACCCTACATGAGACTCTCGTTAGGAAAAGGAAGTACTCATCCTCGCATCCACGTACACAGGGTTTGAACGCCCACATTGCTAGACTAATCTTGTTAGAGATGATGCCCTACCGGTTAGTTGAAAGCGAAGCTTTTAAAGCCCTGATGGACTATGCTGTACCACGCTACGAGCTACCCAGTCGACACTTCTTTTCGAGAAAAGCCATCCCATCCCTCCACCAGCATGTAAAAGACCGCATCGTCCATGCACTCAGGCAATCTGTGAGTACAAAGATGCACCTGACAACAGATGCATGGACCGGTAGGCATGGCCAGGGACGTTACGTGTCCATCACGGCACACTGGGTTAATGTGGTGGATGCAGGGTCCACAGGGGACAGCAATATTGGGTCAGTTCTGCCTAGCCCACGGTCTAGGAAACAGTTGGCTGTAGGCGTTGGCCCCCCCTCCTCCTCCTCCTCGTCCTCCTGCAGAAGTGAGAAGCTCGTCCACAGACCACAGTCGCAAGACCACTCCATCCGCAGCTGCCACTGTTGCACACGAGATGTCCCATTATGGGACAGCTAGTGGCAAGTGTCAGCAGGCTGTATTGGCTATGAAGTGTTTGGGCAACAACAGACACACCGCGGAAGTTCTGTCCGAGTTCTTGCAGCAAGAAACTCAGTCATGGCTGGGCAGTGTACATCTTGAGGCAGGCAAGGTAGTGAGTGATATCGGAAGGAATTTTATGGCTGCCATAGCCCTTTCACAACTGAAACACATTCCTTGCCTGGCTCACACCTTAAACCTGGTGGTGCAGTGCTTCCTGAAAAGTTATCCGGGGTTACCCGACCTGCTCCTCAAAGAGCGCAGACTTTGCTCGCATATCCGCCGCTCGCCCGTACACTCCAGCTGTATGCAGAACCATTAGCGGTCTTTGAACCTTCCCCAGCATCGCCTAATCATTGACGTTGCAACAAGGTGGAACTCCACACTGCACATGCTTCAGGGACTGTGCGAACAGAGGCGTGCTGTTATGTATTTGTGGGAGGATACACATACACGGGCAGGCAGTTGGATGGCAGACATGGAGTTGTCAGGTGTGCAGTGGTCGAAGCTACAAGACCTGTGTCAAGTCCTTCAGTGTTTTGAGGAATGCACATGGCTTGTTAGTGCAGACAATGCCATAATAAGCATGAGCATCCCCCTAATGCGTCTGCTGATGCAAAGTTTGATGCACATAAAGGAGCAGGCGTCTGCAGCCGAGGAAGAGGGAAGCCTTGATGACAGTCAGCCATTGTCTGGTCAGGGCAGTCTACAGGACGAGGTAGCGGGCGAAGAGGAGGAGGATGAGGAGGATGATGGGGATGAGTATTTTTTGTATGAGGAAGCTTCTTTGGGGCCAATAGCAACTGGTGGCGTTGCAAGGCCGGGTTCAGGTTTTTTGAGGGAGACAAGTGATGTAGATTTGCATGAAACTGCCCCTCAACCCAGCACAACCGAAGATTTGACAACTGGAACGTTGGCCCACATGGCGGATTATGCCTTACGTATCCTCAAAAGGGACCCACGCATTATTAAAATGATGACCGATAACGATTACTGGTTGGCCTGCCTCCTTGATCCTCGCTATAAAGGCAAATTGCAAAATATCATGCCACATGAGAACCTCGAACAAATATTAGCAACCAAACAAGCAACTCTTGTAGACCGTTTGATTCAGGCATTCCCAGCACACAGCGCCGGTGATGGTTCTCACATGAGCTGTAGGGGGCAACAGGGCAGAGGTGTTAGAGGTGCACAAATCAGAAGTGGTGTTGGACGGAGGGGTTTTCTGGCCAGGTTGTGGAGTGATTTCGCAATGACCGCAGACAGGACAGGTACTGCAGCATCAATTCAAAGTGACAGGAGACAACATTTGTCCAGTATGGTTACTATTTTTCATCCCTTATCGATGTTCTCCCTCAACCGTCATTCCCATTTGATTACTGGGCATCCAAAGTAGACACCTGTCCTGAATTGGCAGAATATGCATTGCAGGAGCTTGCTTGCCCAGCAGCTAGTGTGCTATCAGAAAGAGTATTCAGTGCTGCTGGTTCAATATTGACCGAAAAAAGGACTCGTCTGGCTACCCAAAATGTTGATGATCTAACCTTCATTAAAATGAACCACTCATGGATTTCTAATTATTTTGCCCCACCTTTCCCGGCTGACACCTAGCTTTCCTATAAAAAGGTCTTGCTTGTGGACTGGTCTTATTGACTGTTCCAATCTCTTAATTTGCAGCAGCTGTTTGTCCAGCATACGACATGTTTACACCTCCCTAAATGGGCTAACTCCCCCCACGGGGCAGTGGTCTCGCAGACACACCGTTGTAACATGAGGGGACCTGGGCCTGTACCGCCGGCCACAAGAGAGTTCCCCCCCCAGCTCAAACAGTGCTCTACCACTTGCAAAATTATCTCTCACAGCTCCAACAATGTTTACTCTCTGCGCTGACATCATTCAATGCCTGGCACTGACAATACCAATTTGTTGACATGTATTATGCTAGTTAAAATAGTCAGGGTCAGTGTCCTATATTGACGCCAGTAAATACTTAGCACCAAATTACTATGTCTGAAACTCAGCAGAGGAGCCCACCCCTGTACCTAAGTATGCCACCCTTTTTTTTGGGGTTTGTTGTTTTGCGAGACATTAACATCTATTTATTTTTGGGGAGTACTAACTGTGTCAGACACTCCTTCCAATCTTCCTCCGCTGACCACACCAATGCTGCTTGTGTACGCCTGCAAGATAATTCAAACTGCTTTGAGCCTATTTTTTTAATTTTAGGCCTACTAAGTGTGTCTGCGGTCCCTCCTTCCATTTGTCCTCCGCTGAGCACACCAATGCCGACCGTGTACCCAAGTAACTTTTTTTCAACCTGCAGTGAGCCTACTTTGTGGTGTAAGGCCTACTAGCAGTGTCTGTCTGCGCCACTTAATACAGCTGTCCTCCTCTAAAAAAAAAAAGATTGGTTTTCAGCCTGTCAGAATTATAAAACTGCATTGGGGCCACAAGTTTCGTTGTGGTCTACAAACTGAGTCTTCCGCTCCAAGGTGTTCTCCTGATTGCCTTTACTGAGCTTTTATCTTCAGGCTCTTGTTAAATAGTATTTTAAAGGGAACCTGTCACCTGAATTTGGCGGCGTGTACTACAGAGGATAGAGAATGAACTTCAATACAATATTGCGTCCAGCATGCAGCCAGCGGGTAAGGAAAGGGTGAATCAAACACCTGAAAACTCCGCCCATATGACCCAAAACCAGTCCCACCAAATTCAGGTGACAGGTTCCCTTTAATCGAACAACTGCAGTGGGGCTACTAGTTTGGTTGGGGCCTACTAACAGTGTCTGCCGCTCCAAGGTGTTCTCCTGGTTGCCTTTCCTGAGCTTCAATCTTCAGGCTCTTGTTAAATAGTTTTTAAATCGAACAACTGCAGTGGGGCTACTAGTTTGGTTGGGGCCTACTAACAGTGTCTGCCGCTCCAAGGTGTTCTCCTGATTGCCTTTACTGAGCTTCTATCTTCAGGCTCTTGTTAAATAGTTTTTTAATCGAACAACTGCATTTGGCCTATTAGTTAGGTTGGGGCCTACTATCGGTGTCTGCCGCTCCTTGCTGTTCTCCTGGTTTCCTGTCCTGAAATTCCATTTTCAGGCTCTCATTAAGTAGTTGTTAATATTACACTGAATTTGGCCTACTAGTGTGGTTGGGGCATACTAACGGTGTATGCCGCTCCGTGCTGTTCTCATGGTTTCCTGTCCTGAAATTCCATTTTCAGGCTCTCGTTAAGTAGTTGTTGAAACAACACTGCATTAGACCTACAAGTTGGGTCTGGGTTGTAGAGACGGTGTCTGCCGCTCCAAGGTGTTCTCCAGGTTGCCTCTCCCTAGCTTCTATCTTGAAGCTCTCATTAAGTAGTTGTTGAAACAACACTGCATTAGGCCTACAAGTTGGGTCTGGGTTGTAGAGACGGTGTCTGCAGCTCCAAGATGTTCTCCAGGTTGCCTCTCCCTAGCTTCTATCTTGAAGCTCTTGTTAAGTAGTTGTTGAAACAACACTGCATTAGGCCTACAAGTTGGGTCTGGGTTGTAGAGATGGTGTCTGCCGCTCCAAGGTGTTCTCCAGGTTGCCTCTCCCTAGCTTCTATCTTGAAGCTCTCGTTAAGTAGTTGTTGAAACAACACTGCATTAGACCTACAAGTTGGGTCTGGGTTGTAGAGACGGTGTCTGCCGCTTCAAGATGTTCTCCAGGTTGCCTCTCCCTAGCTTCTATCTTGAAGCTCTCGTTAAGTAGTTGTTGAAACAACACTGCATAAGGGCTACAAGTTGGGTCTGGGTTGTAGAGATGGTGTCTGCCGCTCCAAGGTGTTCTCCAGGTTGCCTTTCCCTAGCTTCTATCTTCAGGCTCTCGTTAAATTGTTTTTAATATAACACTGCATTTGGCCTACTTGTTTTGTTGGCCCTACTAACGGTGTCTGCCGCTCCTTGATGTTCTCCTACGCTGAACAAACCAGTGCCGCCTGTTTACTTCTGTTACCAATTTTGAACTGCATTTAGCCTACTTACTGATTTGGGCCTACTCACTGTGTCAGCCTCTCATTACAGTTGTACTCCACTGAACAAAGCAATGCCCCCTGGTTAGTCCTGTTACCAATTTTGAACTGCATTTAGCCCACTTTATTCTTTGGGCCTATATCTGTGTTTCCTCCTCATTCCTGCCCATTGTCCAGCCAGTGATAGATGAGTCTGCTGGTACATTGACCCATAACGAAACATTCCCCGTGCATGCTACACAGCAAGATTGTGACCCTGCTGAAAGTCAAGTTCCCATACCACCTTACACTGGGACAAAGAGGAAGGTGCAGATGAAAGTGCAGGTTCCTTCATCAGGTGGGGGGGAGGGGGTAAACTCGTTGGCGACGTCACTGGCACAGGGCCCCTCATAGTACGCAAAAGTGTCGCTGCCGGTGAGAGGCGCCCCCACCGTGCAAACACACCGCCGTACTTTGAGGGTCCCTGTGCCAGTGCCAATGCCAACGAGTGGGCCCCCCCTGCTTGCTCAGGATCACAGCACTTGCAAAGTTGAAATACCTACCTCTCCCTGCTCCACTGCCGTGACGTGTGTTATGACCTGGTGGTCAGGACAATAATGGACCTGGTGGATAAGAGCACACGGAATGACCTGATAGTTACTGATAATATAGGACAAGCTCTGGGACGTGGGAACTCTGCTGAACGCAATCCCTAATCCTATCAACCACACTAGAAATAGCCGTGGATTGCTCCTAACGCTCCCTATGCATCTCGGCACAGCCTAAGGAACTAGCTAGCCCTGAAGATAGAAAAATAAAGCCTACCTTGCCTCAGAGAAATTCCCCAAAGGAAAAGGCAGCCCCCCACATATAATGACTGTGAGTAAAGATGAAAATACAAACACAGAGATGAAATAGATTTAGCAAAGTGAGGCCCGACTTACTGAACAGACCGAGGATAGGAAAGGTAGCTTTGCGGTCAGCACAAAAACCTACAAAAGACCACGCAGAGGGCGCAAAAAGACCCTCCGCACCGACTCACGGTGTGGAGGCACTCCCTCTGCGTCCCAGAGCTTCCAGCAAGCAAGACCACAAACAAAATAGCAAGCTGGACAGAAAAATAGCAAACCAGAGAAAAACAAGCAGGCAACTTAGCTTCTGCTGGGAAGACAGGTCACAAGAACGATCCAGGAGAGAACAAGACCATAGTAACATAGTAACATAGTAACATAGTTAGTAAGGCCGAAAAAAGACATTTGTCCATCCAGTTCAGCCTATATTCCATCATAATAAATCCCCAGATCTACGTCCTTCTACAGAACCTAATTGTATGATACAATATTGTTCTGCTCCAGGAAGACATCCAGGCCTCTCTTGAACCCCTCGACTGAGTTCGCCATCACCACCTCCTCAGGCAAGCAATTCCAGATTCTCACTGCCCTAACAGTAAAGAATCCTCTTCTATGTTGGTGGAAAAACCTTCTCTCCTCCAGACGCAAAGAATGCCCCCTTGTGCCCGTCACCTTCCTTGGTATAAACAGATCCTCAGCGAGATATTTGTATTGTCCCCTTATATACTTATACATGGTTATTAGATCGCCCCTCAGTCGTCTTTTTTCTAGACTAAATAATCCTAATTTCGCTAATCTATCTGGGTATTGTAGTTCTCCCATCCCCTTTATTAATTTTGTTGCCCTCCTTTGTACTCTCTCTAGTTCCATTATATCCTTCCTGAGCACCGGTGACCAAAACTGGACACAGTACTCCATGTGCGGTCTAACTAGGGATTTGTACAGAGGCAGTATAATGCTCTCATCATGTGTATCCAGACCTCTTTTAATGCACCCCATGATCCTGTTTGCCTTGGCAGCTGCTGCCTGGCACTGGCTGCTCCAGGTAAGTTTATCATTAACTAGGATCCCCAAGTCCTTCTCCCTTTCAGATTTACCCAGTGGTTTCCCATTCAGTGTGTAATGGTGATATTGATTCCTTCTTCCCATGTGTATAACCTTACATTTATCATTGTTAAACCTCATCTGCCACCTTTCAGCCCAAGTTTCCAACTTATCCAAATCCATCTGTAGCAGAATACTATCTTCTATTGTATTAACTGCTTTACATAGTTTTGTATCATCTGCAAATATCGATATTTTACTGTGTAAACCTTCTACCAGATCATTAATGAATATGTTGAAGAGAACAGGTCCCAATACTGACCCCTGCGGTACCCCACTGGTCACAGCGACCCAGTTAGAGACTATACCATTTATAACCACCCTCTGCTTTCTATCACTAAGCCAGTTACTAACCCATTTACACACATTTTCCCCCAGACCAAGCATTCTCATTTTGTGTACCAACCTCTTGTGCGGCACGGTATCAAACGCTTTGGAAAAATCGAGATATACCACGTCCAATGACTCACCGTGGTCCAGCCTATAGCTTACCTCTTCATAAAAACTGATTAGATTGGTTTGACAGGAGCGATTTCTCATAAACCCATGCTGATATGGAGTTAAACAGTTATTCTCATTGAGATAATCCAGAATAACATCCCTCAGAAACCCTTCAAATATTTTACCAACAATAGAGGTTAGACTTACTGGCCTATAATTTCCAGGTTCACTTTTAGAGCCCTTTTTGAATATTGGCACCACATTTGCTATGCGCCAATCCTGCGGAACAGACCCTGTCGCTATAGAGTCCCTAAAAATAAGAAATAATGGTTTATCTATTACATTACTTAGTTCTCTTAGTACTCGTGGGTGTATGCCATCCGGACCCGGAGATTTATCTATTTTAATCTTATTTAGCCAGTTTCGCACCTCTTCTTGGGTTAGATTGGTGACCCTTAATATAGGGTTTTCATTGTTTCTTGGGATTTCACCTAGCATTTCATTTTCCACCGTGAATACCGTGGAGAAGAAGGTGTTTAATATGTTAGCTTTTTCCTCGTCATCTACAACCATTCTTTCCTCACTATTTTTTAAGGGGCCTACATTTTCAGTTTTTATTCTTTTACTATTGATATAGTTGAAGAACAGTTTGGGATTAGTTTTACTCTCCTTAGCAATGTGCTTCTCTGTTTCCTTTTTGGCAGCTTTAATTAGTTTTTTAGATAAAGTATTTTTCTCCCTATAGTTTTTTAGAGCTTCAATGGTGCCATCCTGCTTTAGTAGTGCAAATGCTCTCTTTTTACTGTTAATTGCCTGTCTTACTTCTTTGTTTAGCCACATTGGGTTTTTCCTATTTCTAGTCCTTTTATTCCCACAAGGTATAAACCGCTTACAGTGCCTATTTAGGATGTTCTTAAACATTTCCCATTTATTATCTGTATTCTTATTTCTGAGGATATTGTCCCAGTCTACCAGATTAAGGGCATCTCTAAGCTGGTCAAACTTTGCCTTCCTAAAGTTCAGTGTTTTTGTGACTCCCTGACAAGTCCCCCTAGTGAAAGACAGGTGAAACTGTACAATATTGTGGTCGCTATTTCCTAGATGCCCGACCACCTGCAGATTTGTTATTCTGTCAGGTCTATTAGATAGTATTAGGTCTAAAAGTGCTGCTCCTCTGGTTGGATTCTGCACCAATTGTGAAAGATAATTTTTCTTGGTTATTAGCAGAAACCTGTTGCCTTTATGGGTTTCACAGGTTTCTGTTTCCCAGTTAATATCCGGGTAGTTAAAGTCCCCCATAACCAGGACCTCATTATGGGTTGCAGCTTCACCTATCTGCTTTAGAAGTAGACTTTCCATGGTTTCTGTTATATTTGGGGGTTTGTAACCAATACTGGAACATTGACAGGTGGCATGGAGCAAAGATCTAAGTGGAGTTAAATAGAGCAGCCAGCTAACGAATTAACCTCGTCACCTGTGGAAGGAAACTCAGAAACACCCACAGCCACCAGAGGAATTCCATGGACAGAACCAGCTGAAGTACCATTGATGACCACAGGAGGGAGCTTGACAACAGAATTCACAACAGTACCCCCCCCTTGAGGAGGGGTCACCGAACCCTCACCAGAGCTCCCAGGCCGACCAGGATGAGCCAAATGAAAGGCACGAACCAGATCGGCAGCATGAACATCAGAGGCAAAAATCCAGGAATTATCTTCCTGACCATAACCCTTCCACTTGACCAGGTACTGGAGTTTCCGTCTCGAAATACGAGAATCCAAAATCTTCTCCACCACATACTCCAACTCCCCCTCAACCAACACCGGGGCAGGAGGATCAACGGATGGAACCACAGGCGCCACGTATCTCCGCAATAACGACCTATGGAACACATTATGGATGGCAAAAGAAGCAGGAAGGGCCAAACGAAATGACACAGGATTGATAACCTCAGAAATCTTATACGGACCAATGAAACGAGGCTTAAACTTAGGAGAGGAAACCTTCATAGGAACATAACGAGACGACAACCAAACCAAATCCCCAACACGAAGTCGGGGACCCACACAGCGCCGGCGGTTAGCGAAACGTTGAGCCTTCTCCTGGGACAATGTCAAATTGTCCACCACATGAGTCCAAATCTGCTGCAACCTATCCACCACAGTATCTACACCAGGACAGTCCGAAGACTCAACCTGCCCTGAAGAGAAACGCGGATGGAAACCAGAATTGCAGAAAAACGGCGAAACCAAAGTAGCCAAGCTGGCCCGATTATTAAGGGCGAACTCAGTCAATGGCAAAAAGGACACCCAATCATCCTGATCAGCAGAAACAAAACATCTCAGATATGTTTCCAAAGTCTGATTAGTTTGTTCTGTCTGTCCATTTGTCTGAGGATGGAAAGCCGAGGAAAAAGACAAATTAATGCCCATCCTAGCACAAAAAGATCGCCAAAACCTCGAAACAAACTGGGAACCTCTGTCAGAAATGATGTTCTCCGGGATACCATGTAAACGAACCACATGCTGGAAAAATAATGGCACCAAATCAGAGGAGGAAGGCAATTTAGACAAAGGTACCAAATGGACCATCTTGGAAAAGCTATCACAAACCACCCAAATGACCGACATCTTTTGAGAGACGGGGAGATCCGAAATAAAATCCATAGAAATATGCGTCCAGGGCCTCTTCGGAACCGGCAAGGGCAAATGCAACCCACTGCCACGAGAACAGCAGGGCTTAGCCCAAGCACAAGTCCCACAGGACTGCACAAAAGAACGCACATCCCGTGACAAAAACGGCCACCAAAAGGATCTAGCCACCAAATCTCTGGTACCAAAGATTCCAGGATGCCCAGCCAACACTGAACAATGAATCTCAGAGATAACTCTACTAGTCCATCTATCAGGGACAAATAGTTTCTCCGCTGGGCAACGGTCAGGTCTATCAGCCTGAAATTTTTGCAGCACCCGCCGCAAATCAGGAGAGATGGCAGACAAAATTACCCCCTCTTTGAGAATACTCGCCGGCTCAGGAACACCCGGAGAGTCAGGCACAAAACTCCTTGACAGGGCATCAGCCTTCACATTCTTAGAGCCCGGAAGGTACGAAACCACAAAATCAAAACGGGAGAAAAATAACGACCATCGAGCCTGTCTCGGATTCAACCATTTGGCAGACTCAAGATAAGTCAAATTCTTGTGATCTGTCAAGACCACCACGCGATGCTTGGCTCCTTCAAGCCAATGACGCCACTCCTCGAATGCCCACTTCATGGCCAACAACTCTCGATTACCAACATCATAATTGCGCTCAGCAGGCGAAAACTTTCTAGAAAAGAAAGCACATGGCTTCATCACCGAGCCATCAGAACTTCTTTGCGACAAAACATCCCCAGCTCCAATCTCAGAAGCATCAACCTCAACCTGAAACGGGAGCGAAACATCTGGCTGGCACAACACAGGGGCAGAAGAAAAACGACGCTTCAACTCCTGAAAAGCCTCTAGAGCCGCAGAAGACCAATTGACCACATCAGCACCCTTCTTGGTCAAATCAGTCAACGGTTTAGCAACAGTAGAAAAATTAGCGATGAAGCGCCGATAAAAATTAGCAAAGCCCAGGAACTTTTGCAGGCTCTTCACAGATGTCGGCTGAGTCCAATCGTAAATGGCCTGGACTTTAACAGGGTCCATCTCGATAGTAGAAGGGGAAAAAATGAACCCCAAAAATGAAACCTTCTGAACTCCAAAGAGACACTTTGACCCCTTCACAAACAAGGAATTCGCACGAAGGACCTGGAACACCATTCTGACCTGCTTCACATGAGACTCCCAATCATCCGAAAAGACCAAAATATCATCCAAATATGTTGGCATATGCAACAGATTAGGACTTATTATAAGTGAAAGGAGGACTTTATACTAACCAGACAGTAGATGGCGATAGTGTGTAAAGTTATATACTTGCTGTAATGTGGGGAGGGAAGCTCTCAGTGGTTGGTTGCTTTTCTTACTTTCGGTTTTGCTTTTCTTCATGAATGTGTTGTCTTCAGTGCACGGACTGTGTGACACTGAATTGTATCTCATGTTTATCCAGTATGAAGTAAATACTGTTTACTAAAGATATCTTGCTGACTGAAGCTCTCCTAAGTACAGTGGTGACTGCAAGAAGACGCACTCTGCAATAGGTTATGGGCCCAGGCACCCCAGATAACCCCAGATAACCCCAGGCACCCCAGATAACCCCAGACAACCCAGATAACCCCAGGCACCCCAGATAACCCCAGGCATCCCAGATAACCCCAGATAACCCCAGACACCCCAGGCATCCCAGATAACCCCAGGCACCCCAGATAAACCCAGGCACCCCAGACACTACAGGTCTGCACTACAAGCTCAGGCAGAAGGATCCTGGTTTATAGCCCAGATAACGGAGCACACAGATAAGCTCTGTAAACAGAAGGAACTAAATCCAGATACAGAGTGACAGAGGAATTCAGCATCCCAGGAGCTGGATATAATTGCAGAGAATTCACAGGACATACAGGAGAATATCTTCAGTACAACTCTCTAAACAAGTAAGACTATATAAAGATGATGAGTAACACAGAACTGAAATTTACAGTAGCTAAACTGAATAGTGAAAATTATCAGTTATGGAAATTCAAAGTAGAGATGTTGTTATCTAAGGATGATCTATGGGAAGTAATTGTTACAGCAAGACGAGATCAAGATAATCAGACATGGGATAAGAAGGATATACAAGCGAGAGCCACCATTAGCTTATTAGTGGATGATGCTCAATTAATACATATAAGAAATGAAGAAACAGCTAAGGGAATGTGGGAAGCATTAAGAAAACTGTATGAAAGACCTAGCTTGAATCACAAGTTGTTTTTATTAAGAAAGCTGTACAGTATGAGATTGAGTGCAAATGACGATATGCAGAAGCACATATTCTCAATGATGGAAGTGATATCACAGCTAAGATCTATTGGTGAAGATGTTAAAGAAAGTCATGTAGCAGCTATATTGTTGTGCAGTTTACCAGATTCGTATACAGCCTTGATAAATGCCCTTGAGACGAGACCAGAAACTGACATTACATTAGATTTTGTGAAAACAAGACTAATAGATGAATATCAGAGAAGAAAAGAACAAAGAAATGATTCTTCTACTGAAAAGGACAGTGAAAACGCTCTTAAAGCTACAGAATTCAAAAAACCCTATAATAAAGAGACAAGAGAATGCTTCAGATGTAAGAAAAAAGGTCATTTAAAGAAAGACTGTACCATATGGAAAGCAGAACAACAAAAATTACAACATAAAAAGCATACAGAGAAAGTAAAAAACACAATTTCCGATTCATGTGAGAATAATTGGAATGGCACATTTAAAGTAACAGACAAGAAATCATCACTTGGTTGGTTTATTGATTCAGGAGCAACGAGTCATATGACAAGTGACAAGAATTTCTTTACTGATCTTGATTTAGATAAGAAAGAAGCCATTTATCTTGCAGATGGAAGCAAAATAACCGCAGAAGGTATCAGACAAGGTATGCTAAATTGTTCAAACAAGTTCGGACAAGATTCAAAGATACTTGTACAAGATGTGTTGTATGTTCCAAAATTGGAAGGCGGATTATTATCTGTGAAACGTTTAACAGCAAAAGGACTTACAGTGAAATTCAAAGACAATGAGTGTGCAATTATTGCAGGAAACAAGGTGATAACCAAAGTCAAGGCAGATGAACAATTATATCATTTTGACACACCAAAGGAACAGATGAAGGTATGCAGACATGATCACAAAAACTATTCACATGTGGCATAGACGTCTAGGACATAGACACCCTGACAGTATAAGGGAACTACAGAGAAAAGAATTGACAAAAGATTTAAAGATATCAGATTGCTCAATTACCATAAGATGTGATTGTTGTATAAAATCCAAAGCCACTAGGATATCTATTCCAAAAGAAAGTGAGATGAAAAGCGAAAGACCACTTGATTTGGTGCATACTGACGTATGTGGACCCATGAAAGTGACTACATCAGGAGGCAATAGATACATGTTGACTTTTATAGACGATTACTCAAGATACACAGTCACATACTTAATTAAAAACAAAAGTGAAGTTTTTGATAAACTTGTAGACTATGTAACAAGATCAAGTAACAAATTTCAAAGGAAGCCAATTGTCATCAGAAGTGATAATGGAGGTGAATTTACAAGTCACAGAATAGAAGACTACTTAAGACAAAATGGGATAGAACACCAAAAAACGGTTCCATACACACCTGAACAAAATGGAGTAGCAGAAAGAAAAAACAGAACTCTAACAGAGATGATAAGATGTATGCTGACGGATTCCAAACTACCAGAGAAATATTGGGGTGAGGCAGCAATGACAGCTACTTATCTACAGAACAGACTTTTTTCCAGAAAACTGACGAAAACTCCATATGAACTGTGGCAAGGTATGAAACCAAGTGTCAATCATTTAAAAGTTTTTGGATGTAAAGTTTTCATATTCATTCCAACAGAAAAACGTTCCAAACTTCAAAACAGATCCATGGAAGGAATATTTGTTGGATATAGTGAAAATTGCAAAGGATACAGAATCCTAGATCCCAAAACAGACAGAGTTATGGTGAGTAACAGTGTGACATTCATTGAAGATTTAAATGAAGATATTATGATTTCAGTTGAAACAAAAAATGAGAAAACCAATAATGACACAACTGAAGAAATATCTGATGAGAAAGAAGTAGAAGTTAATGAAGAACAAAATACTGAAAGTGAAGAATCACAACTACAAACAGACACAGAACCAAGACGTTCAATGAGAGAGAACAAAGGAAAACCACCAAAACGTCTCTCATACAAGACAAGCACAAGAAAAATCTATGAGCCTACTTCTTGGGAGGAAATATCTAAACTTCCAGTGGAAGAAGCTAATAAATGGATAGAAGCAACAGAAACAGAAATTAAATCCATGCAAGATTCAAATACATGGACATTAACAGATTTACCAGAAGGAAGAAAAACCATAGGATGTAAATGGATTTTTAAAGTTAAATACCAAACAGATGGCACAGCTGAAAGATACCGAGCAAGACTCGTAGCTAAAGGGTATTCTCAAAAATATGGAGAAGACTATGATGAAACATTTGCTCCAGTTGTCAAACACACTACAATAAGAACTTTACTTACAGTTGCAGCAATGAAACAGATGCAACTGAGACATCTGGATGTAAAGACAGCTTTTCTGAATGGAGATTTAACAGAAGACATTTATATGGAACAACCTCCAGGATTCAAAGATGAAAGAAATCCAAACAAAGTTTGTAAACTACAGAAAAGCATATATGGTTTAAAGCAAGCAGCTAAAGCGTGGAATGACAAAATCACGGAAGTACTTACAAATGAAAAATTTCAAAGAAGCAAAGCTGATCCATGCTTATACACAAAAAGGCTGATTAATAGATGGATTTACATACTCATATATGTAGACGACATTTTGATTTGTTTTGAACAAGAAAGGGATAACGAAAACATTCTAAAAATCCTGAAGCAACATTTTGAAATCAAAGACTTGGGAAATGTAAAACAATATCTAGGAATACAAGTAGAAAGAGAAGAAGATGGAAGTTTCCTACTGAATCAAAGTCATATGATTCAAGACATAACAGAAAAATTTGGATTAAAGGATGCAAAAACAGTAAAGTCTCCAATGGAAACTAATTATCTCAAAGAGATGAACAGTGAACAAAATATGCTACCAAATAATGAAGAATACAGAACATCAATAGGAAAACTACTGTATCTAGCGACCGTTACAAGACCAGACATCGCAGCAGCAGTAGGAATCCTTAGTAGAAAGGTATCAAAACCAAATAAAGCTGATTGGAATGCCGTGAAGAGAGTAATGCGTTATTTGAAAGGAACTAGCAATGTTAAGCTGAAATTACCGACAAGCGATGATTGCATTTTAACAGGATATGTTGATGCAGATTGGGCTGGAGATTCAACTGACAGAAGATCTACCAGTGGACATATTTTTTTCCTCTCAGGTGGACCAATAAGTTGGACAAGTAAGAAACAGTCAATTGTGACACTATCTTCAACAGAAGCAGAATATGTTGCAGCAGCACATGCGAGTCAAGAAGTACTGTGGTTAAGACAATTGTTGACAGAATTAGGACAACCACAGTTGGCACCAACAAAACTAAAAGAGGACAATCAAGGATGTCTTGTTCTTGCTCAGATGGAAAGAGTCAATCCAAGAACCAAGCATATTGATGTGAAATATCATTTCTTGAGAGATCATCAGGAACAAGGAGTCTTGAAGTTAGAGTACTGTCCTACTGAAGAAATGACAGCAGACATTTTCACGAAGGCGTTGAATGCTGATAAACATCAGAGACTAATAAAAAAGTTGGGTTTGATTGAATAAGTCCTTACTGTTGAGAAAGGGTGTTGGCATATGCAACAGATTAGGACTTATTATAAGTGAAAGGAGGACTTTATACTAACCAGACAGTAGATGGCGATAGTGTGTAAAGTTATATACTTGATGTAATGTGGGGAGGGAAGCTCTCAGTGGTTGGTTGCTTTTCTTACTTTCGGCTTTGCTTTTCTTCATGAATGTGTTGTCTTCAGTGCACGGACTGTGTGACACTGAATTGTATCTCATGTTTATCCAGTATGAAGTAAATACTGTTTACTAAAGATATCTTGCTGATTGAAGCTCTCCTAAGTACAGTGGTGACTGCAAGAAGACGCACTCTGCAACAAAATACACAATCAGTAATTTATCCAGGTACTCTCGGAAGATGTCATGCATAAAGGACTGAAATACTGATGGAGCATTGGAAAGCCCGAATGGCATAACCAGGTACTCAAAATGGCCCTCGGGCGTATTAAATGCTGTTTTCCATTCATCGCCTTGTTTAATACGCACAAGATTATACACCCCTCGAAGATCTATCTTGGTGAACCAACTAGCCCCTTTAATACGAGCAAACAAATCAGACAGCAGCGACAAAGGATACTGAAATTTGACTGTAATTTTATTGAGAAGGCGGTAATCAATACAAGGTCTCAAAGAACCATCCTTCTTGGCCACAAAAAAAGAACCCTGCTCCTAACGGTGATGACGACGGGCGAATATGGCCTTTCTCCACGGATTCCTTTATATAACTCCGCATAGCGGCGTGTTCTGGCACAGATAAATTGAACAGTCGGCCCTTAGGAAACTTACTACCAGGAATCAAATTAATTGCACAATCGCAATCACTATGAGGAGGTAGGGCACTGGCTTTGGGCTCATCAAATACATCCCGATAATCCGACAAAAACTCTGGAACTTCAGAAGGAGTTGAAGACGAAATAGACAAAAATGGAACATCACCATGTACCCCCTGGCAACCCCAGCTGGACACAGACATAGATTTCCAGTCCAATACTGGATTATGGACCTGTAGCCATGGCAACCCCAAAACGACCACATCATGCAGATTATGCAACACCAGAAAGCGGATATCCTCCTGATGTGCAGGAGCCATGCACATGGTCAATTGGGTCCAGTTCTGGGGCTTATTCTTGGCCAAAGGCGTAGCATCAATTCCTCTCAATGGAATAGGATACTACAAGGGCTCCAAGAAAAAACCACAGCGCCTAGCATACTCCAAGTCCATCAAATTCAGGGCAGCGCCTGAATCCACAAATGCCATAACAGAATAGGATGAAAAAGAGCAAATCAGAGTAACGGACAATAGAAATTTCGACTGTACCGTACCAATGGTGGCAGACCTAGCGAAACGCTTAGTGCGCTTAGGACAATCGGAGATAGCATGAGTGGAATCACCACAGTAAAAACATAGCCCATTCCGACGTCTGTGTTCTTGCCATTCAGCTCTGGTCAAAGTCCTATCACATTGCATAGGCTCAGGCCCATGCTCAGATAGTACCACCAAATGGTGCACAGCTTTACGCTCACGCAAGTGTCGATCGATCTGAATGGCCAAAGACATAGACTCATTCAGACCAGCAGGCGTGGGAAATCCCACCATGACATCCTTAAGGGCTTCAGAGAGACCCTTTCTGAAAATTGCTGCCAGGGCACATTCATTCCACTGAGTGAGTACAGACCACTTTCTAAACTTCTGACAATATATCTCCGCTTCATCCTGACCCTGACACAGAGCCAGCAAGATTTTCTCTGCCTGATCCAGTGAATTAGGTTCGTCATAAAGCAATCCAAGCGCCAGGAAAAACGCATCAACATCACGCAATGCCGGATCTCCTGGCGCAAGGGAAAATGCCCAGTCTTGAGGGTCACCATGCAACAAAGAAATAATGATTTTTACTTGTTGAACAGGGTCACCTGAGGAGCGAGGTTTCAAGGCAAGAAACAATTTACAATTATTTTTGAAATTCAAGAACTTAGATCTATCACCAAAAAACAAATCAGGAATTGGAATCCTAGGCTCTGACATCGGATTCTGAACCACAAAATCTTGAATGTTTTGTACACTTATAGTGAGATTATCCATCAAAGAGGACAGACCTTGAATGTCCATATCTACACCTGTATCCTGAACCACCCAGAGGTAAAGGGGAAAAGAGAGACAAAACACAGTGCAAAGAAAAAAAAATGGTCTCAGAACTTCTCTTATCCCTCTATTGAGATGCATTAGTACTTTGGCCCACCTGTACTGTTATGACCTGGTGGTCAGGACAATAATGGACCTGGTGGATAAGAGCACACGGAATGACCTGATAGTTACTGATAATATAGGACGAGCTCTGGGACGTGGGAACTCTGCTGACCGCAATCCCTAATCCTATCAACCACACTAGAAATAGCCGTGGATTGCTCCTAACGCTCCCTATGCAACACGGCACAGCCTAAGGAACTAGCTAGCCCTGAAGATAGAAAAATAAAGCCTACCTTGCCTCAGAGAAATTCCTCAAAGGAAAAGGCAGCCCCCCAAATATAATGACTGTGAGTAAAGATGAAAATACAAACACAGAGATGAAATAGATTTAGCAAAGTGAGGCCCGACTTACTGAACAGACCGAGGATAGGAAAGGTAGCTCTGCGGTCAGCACAAAAACCTACAAAAGACCACTCAGAAGGCGCAAAAAGACCCTCCGCACCGACTCACGGTGTGGAGGCGCTCCCTCTGCGTCCCAGAGCTTCCAGCAAGCAAGACCACAAACAAAATAGCAAGCTGGACAGAAAAATAGCAAACCAGGCAACTTAGCTTCTGCTGGGAAGACAGGTCACAAGAACGATCCAGGAGAGAACAAGACCAATACTGGAACATTGACAGGTGGCATGGAGCAAAGATCTAAGTGGAGTTAAATAGAGAAGCCAGCTAACGAATTAACCTCGTCACCTGTGGAAGGAAACTCAGAAACACCCACAGCCACCAGAGGAATTCCATGGACAGAACCAGCCGAAGTACCATTCATGACCACAGGAGGGAGCATGACAACAGAATTCACAACAGACGTGGTCCAGATTTCCTGGGCCCACTAAATACTTGAACCAGCCCTACCTCCCACAACTTTAGCCAAATGACCCCCAATTTCCAATGCCTTACCATTATTATAAGGTAAATTAAGATTGACAAGCTTCAGTAACAAGAATGGATGTTTTTGCCATTAAAATGGGCACTGTAGAAGTTTTGCTGGCCTCCACTCACTGCCGACTATGCTTCCCCATTGACTTGCATTGGGTTTCGTGTTTCGGTCGATCCCCGACTTTTCACGATAATCGGCCGATTACACTCGACTCGACTTTTGAGATAGTCGGGTTTCGCGAAACCCGACTCGACCCTAAAAAACTAAAAGTCGCTCAACCCTAGTCATAGGTTCACTAAACAAGTTCTCCTATACAGGATAACATATAGAAAATCCCAAACCGGGCCCTTAGATAAATGTAAATCTACAATGATATGCAGGACTGGACCGCACCCATATTAGTCGTGGTGTGGCAGCGCCAGCCCCTACGCGCGTTTCGCGTAGGCTTCTTCGGGGGTGAGGTCCAGTCCTGCATATCATTGTAGATTTACATTTATCTAAGGGCCCGGTTTGGGATTTTCTATATGTTACCCTGTATAGGAGAACTTGTTTAGTGAATCTGTGACCTCAAGTCGTAGACTCTAGGTGTGGTATTTGGTGCCTGTTACCTATGTCCGCTATTCACATTATTACCCTATTATGACTGAGTTTTCTGTATGTTATCTTAGTATTTTATTGCTATCTTTACTAATAAATGATGGATTTTATATACCTTTAATGGCAGTTTGGTGACTCCTTTTCAGATTATATAATAATGATTTCTTAGCAGGCTTAAAAATCATTTTGCCCGACGAACTAGTGTTTTGGTTGTTTGCTGAATGATTTGGTAGCCTGTTTAGATGAGTCAATTATCAGGAAATGAACTTTCTTAGGCCAGTCTCACACGTCCAGATATTTCCGGTACTGGAAGAAACGGTCCCGGAGATATCCGTGTCCGTGTGTGCACGTAGGCCGTCCGTGTGTCATCCCTGTGCTATATGTGTGTCCGTGTTTATCGTCCGTGTGCTGTCCGTGTGCTGTCCATGCGGCTGTGTCCGTGTATTGAAACAATTTGTTTCAATTTTATCCCTATGACTTTAAAAAAAGTACACGCAGAGCACACGGACGGCATCCGTGTGCAGTACGTGTTTACATGCACCCATTGACTTTAATGGGTCCGTGTGATCCGTGCGCTCATATGAACACTGACATGTCTCCATGTTTTGCACACGGACACACAGTCCGTGAAAACATGCTGACATCTGCAGAGACACATTTATTTTAATGTGTCTACGTGTGTCAGTGTCTCCGGTACGTGAGGAAACTGTCACCAGACGTACCAAGCCACAGATGTGTGAAACCAGCCTTAGGAACGCTCATTCCCGATAATAGGCCAGTGTAAATGCACCATAATGGTACATGCACATGTCCGAATTTTCATTATAGGCGAAAACGAACCAATTGTTCTGATCAGACTTGTAATTTGCATATGATTTTACCAATATACAGTAGTTTTATCAAAGCCAAACAACTGAAAGTATCCAAAACAAAGCAGTTCTTTTTATAACTTAACATACCAAAAAGAGATGAAAACCACAGCAAAAACAACACAATCGAAAGGTGTATAAAAAGAACGCAATCAAAAACGCAATGAGAAAATTAAAGTAACCCAATTTAGCTAATTTTTGCAGAAATTATGCAGAAAATCTGCAACATCAAAAATGCACCAAAAACTTATCACTAGGAATGATCAAACCGGCGGATGATCGGGATTGTCGCCTTTGTCAGGAATTGGAGGTAAAAGTTTGTTTCGATATCCAAACTTGACCGTAAACCCAAGCTTCCTAGAAGTCAATGGCTATCCGAACTTCGGTGCTTTAAAATGGCTATAAAATAGTCATACTAAGGGCTGAGGGGCTGCATAAGGAATCAAAATGGGGTAATAGCAGTACAAGTGCCCTGCAAACAAATTTGGTTGGTGAAATTGCTTAAAATAACATAGAATAAAAAGGGACTCCAGCTGCCGAGGCAGGTCTAAGCCTGACAGAGCAGTTGCATAGGTCCCCATGTCCTTTCCCCTCTCCCGAGTAGCCCTGTGCATTGTCTTGGGTGATTTGGTTGATGAGGTAGAGAGGCAGTGGTGTCCTCTGGAGGCCAGTCACTTCACCCTCACCGTGCAAGGGGTCTTTTCGACCTGCACATCAAGCCTCTCTCCCTTCCGACACCCTATCCGCTGCAGATGGGCTCCATTATGTTCTGGTGTCCTTGGAGTACAGGGAATCAGGGTTTGAATCTGGTGAGGGAGCCTGATAAATGGGTGCCACATCCAAGGAAGGCAGCAATTGCGCAAATTACCCATGCTTCAAATTCTTAAAATTTTGTGACGAATTGAAAAAGATTGTGAACTGGATTGGATTGAGAGCAATTCTGAAGATGAGGCCTTGTACCATGACTACTGTGTACACACGGATGGTACAGTGAAACTGCTAAACATCATTAAAGCAGTCAATTTGTATTACAATTTTTGAATTTCTGGTTACATAAAATTATGGACAGGTAAAAGAATGCATGGAAAGCAGCTAGCATATTGTGGTGTCACTAACACTATCTGGCGCCATAGCTCACCCTGCTGTCTTGGGATACTTCAGATGGCGAAGATGCCAAGGCCTCCGCCCTTGCTTTGTCTCCTGAGATAGCCCTCTGTCTGTTTTTTTCCCCCACCCAGGGAAAAGGGGGCGCTACTGTGCCTCGTAGAACACCAACCCGACAAACAAGGCAACGCAAAAAGGGTTAACAGAAAACTCCAGGCATACAAAATATTCACTCACTTATAACAGAGAAATGCACCGGGATGTGAAGGTAGGGGAATAAACCAAAAAGGAGAAGGATAAGGAATTACCATGCATACAAACCAAGCAACAGTCACTAATAACTCCTTCAACTCTCCTTCTCATACGTACTCCTCTCCCACTGTTAGCCATGCAGCAATAAAGCTAGCTCTGAGGCTATGTGCACACGTTGCGGATTTTGATGCATTTCTGCAGCATTTTTGGACACGCGGAATTGCATCAAATCCGCAGTATAGTGTACAGGCAATGATAGCCAATGGGAAATCTAGAATTGGTCTGCACATGCTGTGGAAAACAACCCCCGGATTTGCAGCGTTTTATTTTCCACAGCATGTCAATTCTATTTGCGGATCTGCACCCATTGACTCCCATTGATTCAGTCAATTCCACAGCAAAACCGCAGGTTTAAAAAGATCTGCGGTTTTGCTGCAGAGTTGGGCGCGAGAAACAAGGAGGAAGGAGGAAGAGTGTGTGGGTGGAGTGTGGGTAGAGACTATATGTGTGAACCGAGACTGTGTGTGTGCGGAGAAGATGTGCATGTCTGTGTGTGGGTGTTTTTGTGTATCTGTGTGTGTCTGTGTGTGTGTGCGGGGGTCTGCGGGTGTGTGTGGGGCTCTGTGTGTGTCTGTGTGTGTGTGCGGGACTGTGTGTGTTTGTGCGGGTCTTGTGTAGGCAGGCATCGTCCGATGGGATTAGTAGTCCCATCCAGCTATGCCTGCTTCAGTGACAGCTAGCCAATGATGGGACAGCAGTAGTCCCATCATCCGGCTACTGTGTAAAAAAAAACACATACACACATACAGTACATACAACATACAGTATATACTCACCATATAGCTGATGCCCAACTCCCTCGATCACCTGTAAAAAAATAAAATAATAAACCAAAACTATACTCCCTAGTCCGATGTAATCCATTTAATAACGTCCCACGGCGATCTCCCGTGGAGAGCTGTCACATTGGCAGATGTGACCGCTCTCCAGGGGCCTCTGGTGATACAATGGCAGGAGGTAATCCTCCGCACTGTATCCCTCTACCCCCCGTGAATTCAGCAGAGATCATACTGTCACTTGCGGCACCGCTATGTGGGAAAAATCTCACGCAGCTGTGCCGTAAAGTTAGAACAATGAACTCATTGAACTCTCAGTAATAACATTGCAGGAGCCATTGTCTCCTGTCAGTGTATCACTGGAGACCCTGTAGAGCAGTCACAACTACTGATTTGACTGCTCTATAAGGGAGATAATCATGGCACAGTCGTTATTAAATGGACAACATCGGACCAGGGAGTATTTGTGTAGGTTGTTTTTTTTATTGCAGGAGCTCGAAGGCGTCACATGGATTGACAGAACAATAGAGGTGGAAAAAATGTGTAGTATTTTATTTCATTAAAATACTTTATTCTGGCTGTTTTTTTATTTAACCCTTTAACATATATAGGATTAGTAATGGATAGGTGTCTTATTGCTGTAATGTCTATGGTATGTACAAGTCCCCTCTAAAATGTAAAATGCTGCGGAATAAGTCGGAGCTATAGAAATAAAATTATTATTATTATTAATTATTACTAAGCCGGCTTGATGTCACCTTACAATACAAAGGTGACATTAACCCCCTATTACCCCATATGCCACCGCTACAGGGCAAGTGGGAAGAGAGAGGCTAAGTGCCGGAATTGGCGCATCTTAGAGATGCACCATTTCTGGGGTGGCTGGGAGCTGGTTTTTGTAGTCAGGAAGGGCCAATATCCATGGCCCCTTCCTAGCCTATGAATATCAGCCCGCAGGTGTCTGCATAGCCTTTTCTGGCTATTAATTGTAGTTGGACCCCATGTTGTTTTTTAGGGGGTCGCCCTATTTCATTAGCTAGTAAAGGCTAAATATACAGATGCGTGGTGAGATTCATAGCCTGGGAAGATCCATGGGTATTAACCCCTTCCTAGGCAATAAACATTCGCTCCCAGTCGCTGCATTTCCCTCTCTGAAGCAGAAAATTGTGCAGGAGCCCACGCCATTTTTTTTTCAATTTTTTTAAAATTAAACAGATGTTACGTTTAAGGCCGCATGCTTGCAGCTGCATGTATTTCTATGCATCTGCACGCTCCGGCAGTGCCGGGTATTGATGTGAGAGACTCGTGCGAGTTTCTCACAAATGTGACCTGGCCTAACGCAGATTTTGTGTGTGTGGAAAAGGAGTGGCTAACTGAGCACAGCTGTGAGCACAGGGATTTCCAGCATGGCCAATTAACCCATGTTCTGCCAGAAGGAATAAACACATTTAAAATGAAGGAGAAGTGTTTCTTATCAGCGCCAGAGTAGGAGCAATCAGATGCTGAGGTCTTCTGGCTCCACAGTGTTGCGGTAACCCCGTGACATGTGGACTGTGGAAGAGATGTATGTGAAAGAGTGACCATTCATTTCCAACAGATGAGAAAAATTTGTTTGTATGCACAATACTATCAGACATAGGTGCATAAGAGTAGAAAAATGTGTTTTTACACACAGTACTTTCTCAGACATGGGTGACTAAGAGTAGAAAAATTGTTTTTAAGCACAGTACTATTAGAGACAGGGGTGCATACGATTAGAAAAAAAATCTTTTTAACCACAGTACAGTTTCAGAACAGCCTGCTGTTGTTTCCCCTTGGCTGTGCTCAAGTTGGTGGTCCAGGTCTTTCTGTGAGAGGATGAGGAGGCGGTGGAGGAAGCGGAGTAGAAGAAGTAGGCAATTTAGGCTGGAGTCACACTAAACAAATGAAAAATCATTCCAAGTCTCCCTGACAAGAGTCGCACAAGTGCAATGCAAGTATCATGCGAGTAATGTGAGTACAATCCGATTTTTCACACCTAGCTTCCGATTTACATCCGAATGCAGAGTGATTGCTATCTGATTGCAATGTGATTTTAACATGAGCTTTTACATAGAGCAATTCTCTATGTCATTTACACATCGTTTTCAAAGGAAATTTTCTTCAAAACATATACTCTGAGATGTGTTGCGGTGGTCCATTGACTGTGTGCACTAGCCCTCCCACGTTCTCATCCTAAAATGTAAAAAGTGGTTGGGCATTAGTGTACTCAGTCTCTTCAACTTCTGGGGTAGGGTCAGGAGGATGGACCACGAAATCCCAGCCTGCGGAGCAATCAAAAATCAGAAAAAACTGCTGCAGAACTTGGGGCTCAGACTTGGCTTATTTGCAAGGGAGTGAGGTCCATCTATAAGATAGATAGATAGATAGATAGATAGATAGATAGACAGACAGACAGACAGACAGACAGACAGACAGACAGATAGATAGATAGATAGATTAGAAGCCGCCAATTCCTGTGTCAGGTACAGTAATATCACTGAGTAAAAAAACAAAAGCATCACAGGCAGTTTAACCCCTTTCTGACCTTGAACGGGATAGTACGTCCAAGGTCAGATCCCCTGCTTTGATGCAGGGCTCCGCGGTGAGCCCGCATCAAAGCCGGGACATGTCAGCTGTTTTGAACAGCTGACATGTGCCCGTAATAGGCGCGGGCAGAATCGCGATCTGCCCGCACCTATTAACTAGTTAAATGCCGCTGTCAAACGCAGACAGCGGCATTTAACTACCGCTTCCGGCCGGGCGGCCGGAAATGATCGCATCGCAGACCCCCGTCACATGATCGGGGGTCGGCGATGCGTCTCCATTGTAACCATAGAGGTCCTTGAGACCTCTATGGTTACTGATCGCCGGTGGCTGTGAGCGCCACCATGTGGTCGGCGCTCACAGCACACCTGCATTTCTGCTACATAGCAGCGATCTGAAGATCGCTGCTATGTAGCAGAGGCGATCGAGTTGTGCCTGCTTCTAGCCTCCCATGGAGGCTATTGAAGCATGGCAAAAGTTAAAAAAAAAAATTGAAAAAAATGTTAAAAAAATAAAAAAAATATAAAAGTTTAAATCACCCCCCTTTCGCCCCAATCAAAATAAATCAATAAAAAAAAATATCAAATCTACACATATTTGGTATCGCCGCACTCAGAATCGCCCGATCTATCAATTAAAAAAAAGCATTAACCTGATCGCTAAACAGCGTAGCGGGAAAAAAATTCGAAACACCAGAATTACGTTTTTTTGGTCGCCGCGACATTGCATTAAAATACAATAACGGGTGATCAAAAGAACGTATCTGCACCGAAATGCTATCATTAAAAACGTCATCTCGGCACGCAAAAAATAAGCCCTCAACCGACCCCAGATCACGAAAAATGGAGATGCTACGAGTATCTGAAAATGGCGCAATTTTTTTTTTGTTTTTTAGCAAAGTTTGGAATTTTTTTTCACCACTTAGATAAAAAATAACCTAGTCATGTTAGGTGTCTACGAACTCATACTGACCTGGAGAATCATAATGTCAAGTCAGTTTTAGCATTTAGTGAACCTAGCAAAAAAGCCAAACAAAAAACAAGTGTGGGACTGCACTTTTTTTGCAATTTCACCGCACTTTGAATTTTTTTCCCGTTTTCTAGTACACTACATGCTAAAACCAATGATGTCGTTCAAAAGTACAACTCGTCCCGCAAAAAATAAGCCCTCACATGGCCAAATTGACGGAAAAATAAAAAAGTTATGGCTCTGGGAAGGAGGGGAGTGAAAAACGAACATGGAAAAACGAAAAATCCCACGGTCATGAAGGGGTTAAATATCCAAAATATCAAAAGTTGCTTTATTATTATAGAAATAGACCAACAGGTACATGGAAACAAATGGGAACACACATAAGAACACGGCGCGATAAGTGCCCAACGAGAGCTGTGGACGGTATCCGTATAATGTCAGTAATAAAAACAGAGTATATCATGATGTGACCATATATACAGCCATATTTGGCTACCCTGGTAGCAGTTTAAATGGAGTACATACAACAGTATCGTACATATACTAAAGTAGAGACATACCAGAGTATAACGTTCGTCACCGCACCGTTCACCGCAGTCCCCGACGCGCGTTTCGGTTAAGAAACCTTCCTCAGGGAGCATGCCAAAGAACTAAACATACCATCTTATATAGTGCGGATATAGGCCGCAAAGCGAAACCGGAAGTCGATTGCTGTTGTAATACATTACAAGGCACCAATGGCGTAAAACCGGAACTAGTGGGGCGTCACTACTATGTCGCCATAACAACGATAACGCCGTGGTACTACATGCAAAACATAAAACCGGAGAAACCGGAACTGGTAAAGCATTGCCGCAGCGTCGCCGGAGCATCGCTCAAGCGTCGCCATAGCAAAAAAAACCAACTCACCACGAATCACCGCCGGGGGAGATCGCAAACACCCACACGGCGCACAAAAACCGGAAACGCTAGAGCGTCACCAAGAAGGCGGCCACAGCGTCCAGGTACGCCGCCACTCGAACAGCTGATGCCGGAACACATGGGGCCCCATGTGACCGAGCAACAGACTGACAAGAGGCGGAGTCCCGGCGCCAAAAACGGAAAAATAAGCCGCATAGCAACCGCAGCAAAACAAGTAACCACAAGATGGATGTAAGACAAGAAGGAAAACAATAAGAATGAAAGAAACTAAGGAGAATAAAAATTAAAACCAAAATCCAAATGGGGGTATAGCGTATAACTATATGAATATATAACTTATTCGAATAGGATCTTATTACAAATATACCTAAACACAAAAAGAGAGGACAGAGACAGGTAACAGGACTGAACACAGATGTGCAACTATCCCGAGGGGAATACAGCTATATTATAAACAGTAATCAATTAACCAAAACTGCATATATCCAAAGGCATAAATAAGAAAAAACAATGTATGGAGTATCACAGTAATACTATATATATAGATAAAGTCCAGACATACAAATAATCTCGAATACAAAATAGCAGCCATGATTCCAGATGAAAAAGCAGCTCCAGTAGATTCACATAGTCCCCCGTATGTCCGATGACATCATCCTCACAGAAAGTGTGCCAACGATCGCCAACCCACATAAGGCATATGGATACTAAAAATGAAAAACGCATATTAAAACCACATAAAAGAACCAAATGCAGTATTACAAACATGTTAGGTGCACAGGGGCGGGGCGACTACAGAAAAGGAGCAAAGGGAAGATTCTCATTCAATCCATACGGTCTTTAACGTCCATATCCAGCGTGACTCCATCATACCCAGCCGTTTAGACAGTTGACCCCCCCGGATATTGATCCGGAGGGCATCGATACCACGAACCCGCAATAGCGAACCATCACAGGCGTGAAACAGCTTGAAATGTCTAGGTAACGTCTTGAGGGTGGAAGTGTCCACCTGCGCAGATGCCGCCCGAATGCCCAAGACGTGCTCCCTCACACGGACCTTCAGCTGGCGAGTTGTCAGACCAACGTATATAAGGCCACAAGGGCAAGAGGCATAGTATACTACATATCGTGTAGTACACGTAATACGCTGTCTGATGTCGAAAGTTCTTTTGCCACTGGAGTCCGTGAAGGTAGCACATCGATCGACATTGGAACAGGCGATGCACCTGCCGCAGGGGACACAACCACCCCCAACAGTGCCACCGTCCAAAAACGTAGATGGACGTGGTCCTACATAATGTTTCTGTGTAAGATGGTCTCTAAGATTTTTAGAACGACGGAAGGTAATCAACGGTTTATCGGGGAGAAATCTGCTGATTATGGGGTCAACTTTAAGGATGGGCCATGCTTTAGCAAGCGCAGACCTCACCCTACTAGATTGTGAGTTAAAGGTGGTAATAAACCTCACTTGCTCACCCTGACGTCCGGTATCAGATCTGGTCCCATACAGCAGTTGTTGGCGAGAGGTATACTTAGCCCGATGGTACGCTTTTTTAATTACTCTACCACTATACCCCCTTGCTAAAAAGCGTTCCCTTAAGTCTGAGGCTCGTTTCTCGAAGTCTGCATCTGTCGAGCAGATGCGGCGTAATCTCAGAAACTGTCCAATAGGGACAGATCTGATCATATGTGGTGGATGCCCTGACGAAGCGTGAAGGAGCGTATTGGTAGCGGTGGTCTTCCTAAAAATATCTGTCTGAGCCATATCTGCGGCATCTCTGGAGATGGTGACATCCAAAAAGTCTATTCTGTCCGTACTCCATACAAACGTCAGGTGGATGTTATGGTCATTGCTGTTAAGTGTAGCCCGCGCCATTTTTTTTTTCAATTTTTTTAAAATTAAACAGATGTTACGTTTAAGGCCGCATGCTTGCGGCTGCATGTATTTCTATGCATCTGCACGCTCCGGCAGTGCCGGGTATTGATGTGAGAGACTCGTGCGAGTTTCTCACAAATGTGACCTGGCCTAACGCAGATTTTGTGTGTGTGGAAAAGGAGTGGCTAACTGAGCACAGCTGTGAACACAGGGATTTCCAGCATGGCCAATTAACCCATGTTCTGCCAGAAGGAATAAACACAGTTAAAATGAAGAACTGTTTCTTATCAGCGCCGGAGTAGAAGCAATCAGATGCTGAGGTCTTCTGGCTCCACAGTGTTGCGGTAACCCCGTGACATGTGGACTGTGGAAGAGATGTATGTGAAAGAGTGACCATTCATTTCCAACAGATGAGAAAAATTTGTTTGTATGCACAATACTATCAGACATAGGTGCATAAGAGTAGAAAAATGTGTTTTTACACACAGTACTTTCTCAGACATGGGTGACTAAGAGTAGAAAAATTGTTTTTAAGCACAGTACTATTAGAGACAGGGGTGCATACGATTAGAAAAAAAATCTTTTTAACCACAGTACAGTTTCAGAACAGCCTGCTGTTGTTTCCCCTTGGCTGTGCTCAAGTTGGTGGTCCAGGTCTTACTGTGAGAGGATGAGGAGGCGGTGGAGGAAGCGGAGTAGAAGAAGTAGGCAATTTAGGCTGGAGTCACACTAAACAAATGAAAAATCATTCCAAGTCTCCCTGACAAGAGTCGCACAAGTGTAATGCAAATATCATGCGAGTAATGTGAGTACAATCCGATTTTTCACACCTAGCTTCCGATTTACATCCGAATGCAGAGTGATTGCTATCTGATTGCAATGTGATTTTAACATGAGCTTTTACATAGAGCAATTCTCTATGTCATTTACACATCGTTTTCAAAGGAAATTTTCTTCAAAACATATACTCTGAGATGTATTGCGGTGGTCCATTGACTGTGTGCACTAGCCCTCCCACGTTCTCATCCTAAAATGTAAAAAGTGGTTGGGCATTAGTGTACTCAGTCTCTTCAACTTCTGGGGTAGGGTCAGGAGGATGGACCACGAAACCCCAGCCTGCGGAGCAATCAAAAAGCAGAAAAAACTGCTGCAGAACTTGGGGCTCAGACTTGGCTTATCTGCAAGGGAGTGAGGTCCATCTATAAGATAGATAGATAGATAGATAGATAGACAGACAGACAGACAGACAGACAGACAGACAGAGACAGACAGACAGACAGATAGATAGATAGATAGATAGATAGATAGATAGATAGATAGATAGATAGATAGATAGATAGATAGATAGATAGATAGATTAGAAGCCGCCAATTCCTGTGTCAGGTACAGTAATATCACAGAGTGACAGATTAGAATAGATAGAATAGATATATACACATAGGATAGTTAGATATATAGCTGTCAGTGACACACACGTATATATATATATATATATATATATATATATATAATTACATAGATAGAATAAAAGCCGGTATTTCAGCAGCACATCCAGCAATCCTCGGTGGTGGTAGGACATGGACTAGAACATCTTCCACCTCTGTCCCAGCTACCACTATATTTGTGGGTAGTTAGGGATATGTAATGTCCCTGGCTGTGCTTACTGGTCCACATATTGGTGGTTACGTGGACCTTGATACTTATGGCATTGTGCAATGCACACCTAATTTGGTCTGCAACATATGTAGCCACCTCCATCAGAATTTGCCATGTTCTATCTATTAGGGCACTCCTCACAATTAGGTTAAACTGGTAGTCTGGACAGAAAGTTAGGCAGATGCAGACTGAGGGAGAAGCTGGCTGGAGTGAGAGGGAGCCAGATGCAGACTGAGGTCTGTGGGAGAACGAGGGTTCACGGAGCTGGGCCTGCCCCACGTGCGGCAGCATCCTAAGAAAGGACACAAAGGGAATTGCGTTGCTGAGAGTGAGAAACGAAGTCATAGCACAAGGAGAGGAATCCAGAGGGAGTTCTGCCCTGCAATAGGCTGCCTCCCTCTGAGGCGCAGAAGCCGGTAGCCAGAACACTGAGGGAGTAAGGATCTCTATGCTTTACTTTAGAGACTGGCAAGACAGTTAATTCCACGTTGGCTGCCCGACCTTATACCCAGGAGACACGGTGGCAACTTGTGGAGGCTGGGGCGTCGTAGGGTCCCTGTAAAAAGCCTCAGGCCATTAGTCATACGGGTTTGTCCTATCCTATCCATCAGGGGGACAGAGAGAAAGAGACATTACATCTATGATAGTTGTGAGGACCTCACCGAGAAGCTCAGCTGGGAGGAACTACAACACTCAGGCGCTAGAGGAAGGCTACTGATTTCCACCTGGATAAGGGGAACTCTGGATTTGCCTTTGGACTGGCCGGACTCTGCCTGCCCTGTGCTCTGGTGCTCTGGACTGTGGACACTGAAGCCTTCAGTAAAGGTAAAGAGACTGCAACCTTGTGTCCTCATTCTTTACTGCGCCTCACCCCATTCACCATCTACTCTCTGGGAAGCCCTGGGGACATACTTCACCTGTGGGAAGGTATACCATCTAGCTGCCATAACATCACCCCAGCGGACCCCTAAGCAGCGTCGGTCACCCTGACCGAATACCACAGGTGGCGTCATGAACATTATCCCTTTAAAGACCTTTCCCCATTTATTAACAAACGTCCCCTAGGGCCACGGACTGGGTCAGCCACCGTGACATCCCCACTGAGAACCGAAGGACCCGGTACCGAGTACCCCACTGCCCAAAGGGGGGGGGGTGATCCATATCTCATGCTTGGAATTGAGATGCCTTGTCATGCAGGTAGGGCTCTGGTTCGTAAAATGTATGCCTCACTTCAGGCTCTGATGGCACAGCGTGCAAACCACCCATGTTTTGTTGTTAGCATATTGCCTGAAGAAATGTCATGCCAGGAATCTCTTTTGAGCTGGCTTTGGTATGCTCATTTCATCGACGCAGTGGGCAGTATCAGTCAACATACTAGTCAGAGACTGCCCACTGTGCCTTTGCAACCTGCTCACTCTATTAGGTGCTATTCGGGCAGCCTGACCACCTCCTCTTCCTCCGAACTGTGCATGTCACTAGGATGCCATTTGCTCAATGTCGAGTCTAGGACCTCATCATCCCTCACTTCATCTTCCACCCATTCCTCACTCCTACCCACCTTGAAAGTCTACACACTGCAGAAAGATGCTGCAGTTGGTAACTGTGTTTCGGCATACTCTGAGATGTGATGTGGTGGTCTATTGAGTGTGTGCACCAGCCCTTAGTGCATTAGTGCATTTAGTCTCTTCCACATCTGGGGCAGGGTCAGAAGGATGGACCACAAAACTCCAGCCAGCGGAGCCATCAAAATGCAGAAAAGACTGCTGCATGACTTGGAGCTCAGACTGCTTGACTTATTTGCAAGGGTGTGAGGTGGAAGCCGGATGACCATAGTCCTTATGTTTCAACTCTGCACTTTCTGCAGTGGACAGGGTGGATTATAATGTGAACAAACTGAAGGTTCTTTCAGCCATCCAATGAAAAAACGCCTCAACGTGTTCTGGCCTCTTGTAGCAGTACTTGGCTCTACAAAATTATTATTTATTATTATAGTGCCATTTATTCCATGGCGCTTTACATGTAAAAAGGGGTATACATAATTGCAAGTACAGAAATCTTACACAATAAAAGTCACGACTGGTACAGGAGCAGAGAGGACCCTGACCGTGAGGGCTCACAATCTACTATAAATGAGGCAGAAAGTCATGTCACCAGCATGCACCAGAGGATGGTGTTTCATTTGGGCATGTAACAGGCACTGAACAACCACATCCTCTCCTTGCAGCAGCTACACACACCACCCAGCAGCAGCTACACCAGAACAAAAACGAACATGTCCACGTCCTCTATTTGATGCTCCCCTCATTTTTGTAAATGTTTTTTAGACACACTACTTGTGCAGAGTTGGCTGCAGAGTATAATTATTTTTAAGGCACACTACTTGTACAGATACAGCTTCAGAGAATAATTACTTTTTAGGCACACTACTTGTACAGACACAGCAATAGAGTAAATTTACGTTTTAGGCCCAGAAATGGCACAGACACAGCAGCAGAGTAAAATAATCTTTTAGCCACACTATATGCAAAGAGATGGCTGCAGAGTATAATAATTTTTTAGGAATACTACTGATACAGACATGGCTGCAGAGTAAAATTACTTTTTAGGCCCAGCCACAACTTGTACAGACACAGCGGTAAAGTAAAATGAGTTTTTAGTTCTACAAATGGCACAGAGAGAGCGACAGAGTAGAATCATTTATTTTTTAGGCACATTATTCGCAAAGAGATGGCTGCAGAGTATGATTATTTTTTTAGGTACACTACTTGGATAGACATAGCAGGAGAGTAAAACTATTTTTCAGGCACACTACTCATACACTTGTAGCTACAAAGTACACAAAGGCTTAAAGGCACAGTACTCCCACAGGCAGGGGGCAGACTACACACATCGGCTTTTTGGCACAGTACTCCCACAGGCAGGGAGTACAGAGTACACACAGAGGCCTTTTGCCACAGTACTCCTACAGATATGAGTGCAGAATACACACAGCAGATTTTTGGCATAGAACTCCCAATGATGTGGGTACAGAGTACACACAGAGGCTTTTTAGCAGAGTGTGCACCCACAAAGTTTAATACAGTCCCTCACTCCAGCTGCGTTCTTCCCTACACTAATCAGAGCTGTGGCACCAGTAATCTGGCATCACGAACTATACAGGCCTGGTCACATGGTGCATTTGCCAATCGCAGCCATGCCAATACTTCGCATGGCTGTGATGGCTCCGGAAGTGTTGACAGCCTAAAAGTTTGTTGATTGTCTGTGCTACAGCCATTCAAAAAACTTTGTTTAGCATCCGAACCCGAACAGTAAACCAGATATCCGGTAAAAAGTTCATGTTTGGGGTTTGGTAAAGGACACTAGGTGTCCGGTACAAGCCCCAAATTTACAGTTTGGGTTCACTCATCCCTACTCATCACAAGAAGGTAGCATAACAGTTTTGCCCCTTACCAGCATATGACGTACAGCACTGGTCAACACAATCTTTCTTACCTTGAGAGCCCCATTAAGCACGAGAGCCATATAATGCGCTCTTTCCCCCAGTAGTGACACTCAGAGTCCCAGATTATCGATACATCAGAAGGCACCCCGAGATCTTGAGATCTTGCGCCACCCTCTCTTATATGCAGTATAATTATATTCAGGAGTTCCCAATTTACCTGTATTTGGTATTTTCTAATCAAGCATACTTACCCCACTATTGCATCCAATTTCAAGCACCCCTCTAACACCTCTAGCTTACCATATATATCTCCCTAAGCCCAGTATAAGTATCCAGATCGGCCCTTCTGTGAGGGGCTACTCAGAAAACTCACCATCTGGAGACCTTCTCTACATTGCTGTTTGCTAGACCTAGTGATAATGCACCAAAATGGCAGACAGCTGCGAGCTACACATCAATGACCCACAAACCACTTGTGACTCCTGAGTCACAGGTTAGGGACTAGAGATGAGCAGTGTTCGAGTTGAACTGTTTGCCAATTTCAAATTCAAGCTGTTTTGGGTGGTGCTAGAGTCGTTCGACGAACTCGAACAATTTGCTTAAAATTTGGCTGTTCGAGATTCTGTTCGATAACTGTTCGCTCACCAAATGCCTAACTTGATTTTCACATTAAAACTGTTTATCAATGTTAATAGACTGTTTTAGTGTATAGTGTGCGGGGGGAATAGATCTGTGCTGAAATAATGCCGATCTCCTTTTTTTTTTGCCCGCATTTACAGTGGGGGGGTGCAGTCTCTCAGCAGTGCGCGCACACACACAGCAAAGTACATGTTATGCACACAAGCAAGGGCATGTGTCATTGGCTGTGTATGTCACATGTCCTTGCCCAATAACAACCAGCCATTTTCCCCGTTGCCACCATTTCCTCACTGCTGCAGCTTAGTGTTAGACGGCACCGCTGCTGCTGTGGGCGCTATACAGTATAAGAGAATTGTGAATTGCAAGCTAATTTGCAGTTAGATAAAGAGAGATAGGTTTAGGGAGTTGGGACTAGTTGTAATATCAGCCATTTTCAGGGTAGGTTACAACAGTTCATAGCACTTTTTGCCAGGCAAGTCTGTGCCAGTGCTGTGCAAGTGTTTGGCACAGCATTTGGTGTAATCTAGCTCAGCCAATCCTTTTGGGCTAGTAGCATTGTCTGGTAGTCATCTCGGTACCCTGCCTGTGAAGCTAGCTACAACGCCTGTGTATCTAATAAATTTTACTGCATCTAAACCAGTAAATCGTTTTGGGCCTAGTAGCAGTGTCTGCACGTCAGCGGAGTAGCCCGCCTGTGAAGCTAGCTACACCGCCTGTGTATCTAATACATTTTTCTGCATCTAACCCAGTAAATCGTTTTGGGCTTAGTAGCAGTGTCTGCACGTCAGCAGAATAGCCTGCCTGTGAAGCTAGCTACACCGCCTGTGCATCTAATCAATTTTACTGCATCTAACCCAGTAAATCGTTTTGGGCTTAGTAACAGTGTCTGCATGTCAGCGGAGTAGCCCGCCTGTGAAGCTAGCTACACTGCCTGTGTATCTAATAATTTTTTACTGCATCTAACCGAGTAAATCATTTTGGGCCTAGTAGCAGTGTCTGCACGACAGCGGAGTAGCCCGCCTGTGAAGCTAGCTACACCGCCTGTGTATCTAATAATTTTTTACTGCATCTAACCGAGTAAATTATTTGGGGCTTAGTAGCAGTGTCTGCACGACAGCGGAGTAGCCCGCCTGTGAAGCTACCTACACCGCCTGTGTATCTAATAATTTTTTACTGCATCTGTCAACCCACAGTCCGCCAGTCCATGAAGTCAGCAGAGGAGGTGGAGGAGGATCCTAATGATGACAAGGTTAGGTTGCGCCTTCCTGGACAGAGACCGAGTACTGGAAGCGCGTCAACAACTGCATCCTCAACCACAACTGTGCCTATGAACACAAGCCGTGGTGGCTCTTCAGGTCGCATGGGCTCTAAGCCTTGCATAGCCTGGGCATGTTTTGAGATCGCAAAGGATGACCTAACTCGTGTTGTCTGTAAGATTTGTTACCAAAATCTCAGTAGAGGCCAAAAAATTAATAGTTTGAGAACCTCATGCATGAACCGTCACATGGATATGAGGCATAAGTTGCAGTGGGAAGCTCACTGTGCTACAATGCGGCCTAGTGGGCGGGGCCAACCACCATCAAGTGCATCCACGGCCTCTTCATCCTCTGTGACTGTGGGGACAGCAGTCGCACATGGTTTTAGATGCAGACCTTCCACCTCTTTACCCACAACAGCAAGTGTGATTGGCAGGTCATCAGTATACTTGCAAGTGGAAACACATGCTGGTGTTGAGCGCTCTCTGACATCGAGACCACCATATTTTGATCAAGGCAACATAATATCTCCGCCTGCACCTTCCTCACAGACCAGCAGTTTGCCAGGGACACCCTACTCAACCCCGTCTAAGCACGGTAGCCAGCACTCGGTTCCTCAGATGTGGACAAGTAAAAGACCATTTCCTCCTAGCAATGACAAAGCTAAGAGGATGAATTTCATCACCTGCAAGCTGTTGGCTACAGAAATGCTGCCTTTCCGCCTGGTGGACACAGAGGCTTTTCGAGACCTTATGTCCATCGCAGTGCCCCAGTACCAGACGCCCAGTCGCCACTACTTCTCAAAGAAAGCTGTGCCTGCACTACTCTAGCATGTCGCACACAACATCACTGCTTCCTTGAGAAACTCTGTATGTGACAGGGTGCATTTCACCACAGACACTCGGACGAGTAGACATGGACAGGGGCGTTACATGTCGGTGACTGGGCACTTGGTAACTATGGTGACAGCAGGAGAAAGGGCTGCTGTCCAAGTCCTGCTGTCCCCACGAGTTGCGCGTCGATCCTCTGTATCTATAAGTTCCTCCACTGCTTCTGCCTCCTCAATCTCCTCTCGATCCTCCACCTGCACCCAAAGCCTGTCTGGTAATGCCACCCGCGTTCTAACTGCGCAGAAGGAATTCTGCACACCTCCTTACTATGCTGTCCTATGCTTACCTTGAAATGTCTCGGAAATGTGAGTCACACAGCTGAGGAGTTGTGGACAGCTCTAGAGACCGAGTTCCATCAATGGTTGTCGCCACTGAACCTGGAGCCAGGGAAGTCCGTGTGCGACAATGCTGCAAACCTGGGTGCAGCCCATCGTCGGGGCAATGTCACACACGTGCCTTGTATGGTTCATGTTTTGAACCTGGTTGTCAAGCAATTTTTATCCCACTATCCCAGAATAGATGGGCTTCTGCAGAGGGCACGGTCGCTGTGTGCTCACTTCTGCCGTTCGCATTCTGCAGCTCAACGACTTACATCTCTGCAGAAGTCGTTGGGACTGCCAGTTCACCGGCTGAAATGCGATGTGCCCACACGGTGGAATTCAACTCTTGCTATGTTGCAGCGACTGTAGCAGCACCGACGAGCCCTGGTGCAATACGTTATGACATGTAGCCTGGGCCAACGAGATCCAGAGGTGGGGCAAATCACACTGCAGAAATGGTCTCAGATCAGGGACCTATGCACCCTTCTGCACAGTTTTGAAATAGCGACGAAGATGTTTAGTGCTGACGATGCCATTATCAGCATGACTATTCCGGTCATTTACATGCTGGAGCACACCTTAAACAATATTCGGAGTCAGGTGGTGGGACAAGAGGAGGAGGAGGAACAGGAGGAGTCGTATGCAGAAGGGATAATATCTCCAAGGTCCAGACGGTCAGCAGCACCAAGGCAGCTGGCATTGAAGGGTGTGGGAGAGGGATTACCGAGGGGGCATGGTAGCAGCCAAACTGTTGAGGAAGGTGCAGGAGCCAAGGAAGAAGTGGAGGACGAACTGGCACTGGGCATGGAAGACTCATCAGATGAGGGAGACCTTGATCAAATTTCTGTTGTGTGAGGTTGGGGGAAGAGGGCAGAGGAAGGAAGCATGATTCTCACCTCGCCGCCACCAAGACAACAAGGACTTGGTCCTCCTGGATGCGCAAGACACATGAGTACCTTCTTGCTGCACTACGCCTATGCAGCGTCAATAGTAAAAAAATCTAATGTTAAAAATAATCTTAAAAAAAAAATCTTTATATACTTCCGCCGCCTTTCCCGCTCCTGGCTACGCTCCAGTGACCGCTCCATGCAAGCGGCAGGTTCCAGTGGCAAGGATGGTATGGGAGAAGGACCTGCCATGACGTCACGGTCATGTGACCGCGACGTTATCACATGCCCTGCCGCCTGCGCGACAAGGACATACCGATATACTGCGCAATATACTACGTAACTGGGCAATATACTACGTGGCTGGGCAATATACTACATCACTGGGCAATATACTACGTGACTGGGCAATATACTACGTGGCTTGGCAATATACTACGTGGCTGGGCAATGTACTACGTGGCTCTGTGCTGTATACTATGTGGCTGGACAATATACTACGTGGCAGGCAATATACTACGTGACTCGGCAATATACTACGTGACTGGGCAATATATTACGTGACTGGGCAATATACTACGTACCTGGGCAATATACTACGTGGCTGGGCAATATACTACGTGGCTGGGCAATATACTTCGTGGACATGCATATTCTAGAATACCTGATGCGTTAGAATCGGGCCACCATCTGGTAAGTTACATGAAAGGTGAGTTATGGACTTAGGCACAGAATGCTTGACTGCAGTCCAAGGGGAGTCAAATGTAGTGGATTTATTTGACATTGGGAAAATCTGCTGATGTGTTCCCTTCTCAATCCTCATTGTTAGATCACGCGAGCCCTGCCTACAATCATCTCATGCTTCACTCTTGCCGCCTTTAGACATTTCACATATATCCTGAGGAAGACACAGCAACTGCTGCTTTCTCATTTCCTTGTGAGCCCTGTGAGAGACATTGTCGACCAACGCTGAAACGGCATCGGCATCGGCAATAGGTGTCATTATTTTACAAAGGGAAAAAATGTGGGTTGAAAAAGGGTTGACCGAGTAATGGATAACACTTATAGGTCGAAAGTTGAAAATTAATAGTTTATCACAGAAGTAAAGATAATCATTGGTTTTTGCGGCACACAACTACCTATCAACAAATGTCATGAACACTTAAGTCTCACAAAATTAGATTTGGTGGGGAAGAAGCATGATCAGCCAAATATTGTTGGATTTCTGCCATGAAATCTGTATTGATTGTGCATTCTATTTATATTCAATGGAGATGTTATAAGAAAGTGGCCTAGCAGGCCGACTGAAGCATTTATTCTCACATGTGAACTATAGGTATGGTATAACTATGAGCTTGGGACATTCCATCTCCCACAGCAGCCTCTGATTGACGGCTTTTTTATATTAGTGTTGCTACAGGAAAGCTGCCAATCACAGTGGAAGCTAGGGTGAGCACCACAGCTCATAAATAATACCCTCAGAGCACGCATTTGCATAATGCATGCATATGTGCTTTAGTTCTCTGCTTTTCCCAGAAATATGGCACAACTTCATGATTAGCATAGCTTAAAATATTGCATTTTTCCCATACACAGAGTAGCATGAATTAGCAGAATCTATATTTGCTTTGTGCAGCTTTCCTTTAATGTATATTTTAGGTCTCATACTAATGTTTGTTTTTCCTGGATAGAAGACACAACCATTTTAATCTATGGGGCTGTTTACATGTCCGTTTATTTTTTCAGACTGTATGCCTCAAAAAAACACAGAAACAAGTCTGTTTTTTATTAGAGTCAATGATCAAAATCATCAATACAAACCTTATGGGTCTGTGAAAATCACGGACAGCAAATAGATGCCATGTGTGTGCAGTCAACGTGTTGTCCGTTTTACACATTTTTTCCATATGAAATAAAGTTATGAAATGAAGGCACTATATGCACAAATGGAGCAATTTCTGTATACCCACCAGTTGCAACAAGATGTATATATGTTAAGGTGGGCAAGGACTTCCCGACCAATGCAGAATATACAGGTCCTTCTCAAAAAATTAGCATATAGTGTTAAATTTCATTATTTACCATAATGTAATGATTACAATTAAACTTTCATATATTATAGATTTATTATCCACCAACTGAAATTTGTCAGGTCTTTTATTGTTTTAATACTGATGATTTTGGCATACAACTCCTGATAACCCAAAAAACCTGTCTCAATAAATTAGCATATTTCACCCATCCAATCAAATAAAAGTGTTTTTTAATAACAAACAAAAAAACCAACAAATAATAATGTTCAGTTATGCACTCAATGCTTGGTCGGGAATCCTTTGGCAGAAATGACTGCTTCAATGCAGCGTGGCATGGAGGCAATCAGCCTGTGACACTGCTGAGATGTTATGGAGGCCCAGGATGCTTCAATAGCGGCCTTAAGCTCATCCAGAGTGTTGGGTCTTGCGTCTCTCAACTTTCTCTTCACAATATCCCACAGATTCTCTATGGGGTTCAGGTCAGGAGAGTTGGCAGGCCAATTGAGCACAGTAATACCATGGTCAGTAAACCATTTACCAGTGGTTTTGGCACTGTGAGCAGGTGCCAGGTCGTGCTGAAAAATGAAATCTTCATCTCCATAAAGCATTTCAGCCGATGGAAGCATGAAGTGCTCCAAAATCTCCTGATAGCTAGCTGCATTGACCCTGCCCTTGATGAAACACAGTGGACCAACACCAGCAGCTGACATGGCACCCCACACCATCACTGACTGTGGGTACTTGACACTGGACTTCAGGCATTTTGGCATTTCCTTCTCCCCAGTCTTCCTCCAGACTCTGGCACCTTGATTTCCGAATGACATGCAAAATTTGCTTTCATCAGAAAAAAGTACTTGGGACCACTTAGCAACAGTCCAGTGCTGCTTCTCTGTAGCTCAAAAGTGGCTTTACCTGGGGAATGCGGCACCTGTAGCCCATTTCCTGCACACGCCTGTGCACGGTGGCTCTGGATGTTTCCACACCAGACTCAGTCCACTGCTTCCTCAGGTTCCCTAAGGTCTGGAATCGGTCCTTCTCCACAATCTTCCTCAGGGTCCGGTCTCCTCTTCTCGTTGTACAGCGTTTTCTGCCACATTGTTTTCTTCCAACAGACTTACCATTGAGGTGCCTTGATACAGCACTCTGGGAACAGCCTATTTGTTGAGAAATTTCTTTCTGGGTCTTACCCTCTTGCTTGAGGGTGTCAATGATGGCCTTCTTGACATGTGTCAGGTCGCTAGTCTTACCCATGATGGGGGTTTTGAGTAATGAACCAGGCAGGGAGTTTATAAAAGCCTCAGGTATCTTTTGCATGTGTTTAGAGTTAATTAGTTGATTCAGAAGATTAGGGTAATAGGTCGTTTAGAGAACCTTTTCTTGATATGCTAATTTATTGAGACAGGTTTTTTGGGTTATCAGGAGTTGTATGCCAAAATCATCAGTATTAAAACAATAAAAGACCTGACAAATTTCAGTTGGTGGATAATGAATCTATAATATATGAAAGTTTAATTGTAATCATTACATTATGGTAAATAATGAAATTTAACACTATATGCTAATTTTTTGAGAAGGACCTGTATATGTCATGTCATTCATACGATCACTGTGATGGTGCCCATGGTGATCGTATGAAGGTGCCTGCTGTTTCTCACAGCAAGGGACCTGTAGTCGTCATCCCGCAGGGTGGCACCGTCCCCCTTGCAATTCCGATCACTGTGATTAGCTGTTCAATCCAGAACAGCCAATCACAGCATTTTCAGTGTTTGAGCAATTAAATTGCTTATCACAGCAGGGGTGCAGTTTTGTGTGCAGTTTTTTTCTATTTTGTGCGTCCTGCAGCCACCCAGCATTGATTAGCGATGCAAATCACTGATCAACATATTCGGCCTCACTGTTGTCCATGACTTGTCCCTGTCCATTTTTAACTCCCCCCATTGCTTCACCTCCGTGCTTGCATCCTGCAGCCGCCGAGTGCTGATTAGTGACACAAATGACTAATCCGCACTCATGCTCGCTGTTTTCCAGTACCATTTTTGTACCTATTTTTTCTCTCACCCTCCCTTTACACCACTCCGTGTGTGTGTATTACAGCTGCCAAGCCGCTGATCAGACGCATATCTCTGATTAGCGTCTGTGCTTGCTTTTGGCAAGGATTTTTTTTTTCCTAGCTATTTTCTTTAATTCCCTTTTTGCACCACATCTGCGCATGCACCCTATATCTGTCGGGCGCTGATCACTGACGCACATCAGTGATCGGCCTCCAGTTTATTTATTTTTTTACTTTGTGTGAAAAAAGAATTGAATAAAAAATAATTTAGATTTGTTTGTAGGACTAGATTAAGAAATTTCAAATATGCCATAGTAACCATTGTCTACTACAGTATATTCTACTGAATTTAGTTAGAATTAGTGTCAGCGTGGAAACAAAAGAATCATATCTGTGTGTGCATCCTACAGCCGGTTGACTATTTTTTTAATTTTGTGAGAAAAAATTTGAACAAAAAATTATTTAGATTAGTCTCTAGGACTAGGTTAGGAACAGTAAAATATACCATAGTAACCATCGTCTACTACAGTATTTTTTACTGAATTTAGTTAGGCTTAGTGTCAGAGTGGGAAAAAGGAATCATATCCGTGTGTGCATCCTACAGCCATTGAGTGCTGATCATTGACGCACATCAGAGATTAGCCTCCGGTTGTTGCGTCTGTGTGTGTGTGTGTGTGTGTGTGTGTGTGTGTGTGTGTGTGTGTGTGCAGCGCCCCAGAGTCCTGATCATTGCAGTAATGTTATTCTTCCACCAGGGGGAGTGATGTTACATCTGAAGGCAATGAAGGAGATCTTCTGTCCAGGTATCACAACCACAATACACACTTCACACTCCAGGCCGCCAGGGGGAGCCATGCATTTATCTATTAGAGCACTCCTCACAGTTAGGTAAAACTGGTAGTCTGGACAGAAAGTCAGAATGAGGAGAGGAGAGCAGACGGAGGTCTGTGGGAGAACAAGGGTTCACGGAGCTGTGCCTGCCCCACGTGCGGCAGCATCCAAAGAAAGAGACATTGAAAGGAATTGTGTTGCAGTGAGTGAGAAACGAAGTAATAGCAAAAGGAGAGGAACATCAGGGGGAGACCAGCTAGAAGCAGGCTGCCTCCTTCTGAAGCGCAGTAAGCGGTAGCCAGAACACCGAGGGAGTAAGGATCTCTATGCGTTACTTCAGAGACTGGCAGGACAGTTGATTCCACGTTGGCTGCCCGACCATATACCCAGGAGGCACGGTGGCAACTTGTGGGGGCCGGGGCATCTCTAGGGTCCCTATAAAAGGCCTCAGGCCACCAGTCATACGGGTTTGTCCTATCCGTCAGGGGGACAGAGAGGAAGAGACTTAACACCTACAATAGTTGTGAGGACCTTACCGAGTTGCTCAGCAGGGAGGGACTACAACACTCAGGCGCTAGAGGAAGGCTATTGAATTCCACCTGGATAAGGGGACTCTGGATTTGCCTTCAGACCGGCCGGACTCTGCCTACCCTGTGGTCCCTACCCTGGACTGTGGACACTGAAGCCTTCAGTAAAGGTAAAGAGACTGCAACCTTGTGTCCTCGTTATTCACTGCACCTTACATCATCCACCATCCGCCATCTACACTCTGGGAAGCCCTGGGGATACACTCCACCTGTGGGAAGGTATACCATCTAGCTGCCATAAAATCAACCCAGTGGACCCCTAAGCAGCGTCGGTCATCCTGACTGAATACCACAGGTGGCGTCATGAACATTATCCCTTTAAAGACCTTTCCCCCATTTTACAACGGACGTCCCCCTAGGGCCACGGACCGGGTCAGCCACCGTGACATCCCTGACGAGAGCCGAAGGGCCCGGTACCGAGTAACCCCTAGCCCTTGGGGGCGCTCCGTGTGTGTGTGTGTGTGTGTGTGTGTGTGTGTGTGAAAAACATAAAAAAAATGTGATTAGTTGGTAGGACTAGATTAGGGACAGTAAAAATATACCATAGTAATCGCGTCTGCTAAAGTTTTTGTGTGTGTGTGTGTGTGTGTGTGTGTGTGTGTGAAGAGAATTTTAAAAAAATTAAAGGATCCCACCTTCCTTTATTTTTCCAAATCATCTTCCTCAAGTAGTACAGAGCCACAACACAGACGCCCCAGGATAGAAAATGAACCAATGCATATCATTACTGACCCTCTATGGACTTATGGAAAATTATGAGCCACAGATTTCAGATCCTTTGACGCAATTAGGAATCCAATTTTACACTACCTGCCTCACAGAAAATTTTTTCAAAGTCTTTCTCTCTGAGGATTTTGTAAATCTTATGGTGTCCCAGACAAATTTTTATACCCAGCAATCTATCCAAAAATCCCACTTCATCATTTGCCAACTGGACCCCTGAAGGTGGTGTAGATATGATGAAGTTGTGAGGCCTTGTTCTTCACATAGAGATAGTGAAGTAGCCAGAAATTTGGCAATATTCGAGTGTTGACTTTTTGTATAACACTTCACTGTTCCACATGGCTATGCCCCATACAAGCTTGGAGGTCACACAAACTTTTGCATTACAATTATAATGCACAATGACCTCGCAGAGTTGATCCCAACTTTGACCAATGTTTCAAAGTTTGGCCAGTCAGTGATCATTTCAGCAACAAGTTTGCTGAGGTACACGTTCTCCAGAGGGACATCTGCATCAGTGAGTCCCGAATACATTTCAAAAGAGGCTCAAATTCTGGCAATACCTGCCCAGTAAGAGGGCCAGATATGGAATTAAACTTTGCAAACTGTGTGAGAGTACCTCAAGGTGCACCCACAAGTTTTGGGTTTATCAAGGGAAGTAAACCCAGATTCAACCACCTGAATGCTCCCCTGTCCTGCTGGAAGTGAGTGGGATTTGGTGCACACATTGCTGGATCAAGGTAATCACCGCTATGTAGATACAGTTGTGCTCAAAAGTTTACATACCCCAGCAGAATTTTTGCTTTCTTGGCCTTTTTTCAGAGAACATGATTGATAACACCAAAATTTTTCTCCACTCATGGATAGTAGTTGGGTGAAGCCATTGATTGTCAGACTACTGTGTTTTCTCTTTTTAAATAATAATGACAACCCAAAACATCCAAATGACCATGATCAAAAGTTCACATACCCCATTTCATAATACCGTGTATTGCCCCCTCTAACATCAACGACAGCCTAGTTGCCTAGTGAGGGAGATCCATCAGCAGTTGGGGATCTCTGTGAGTCCAACAGCCCCTTGAGCCTGTATTTTGTGGTCAGCTTCTCTGTCTGCCGAGCCACAGCAGACACAACTTTTATCTGGTTGATTAAGCTCTGTTATACTGCTAGCATAACACAAGTGTTTTCATTTGTCTGCCCTATCATCTTTCAGTTGTGGCTTCATATACTTTTCCCCACTGGCATTTTGGTTATAGTCTCATTTGAATGTCCAGCCTTTCTGCTGTAGTTTAAAGCCAGTCAGTGAAATTCCAGCTAGGGTTCATCTCTTCGCTGTTTCTGTTGCTTTACTCTGCATCTATCTTCTGCTTCTTTTTAGAAAGTAGGTGGCATATTATCCAACTGTATGGACTTCATACTTTATTTTGTAATTAGTGGTTTATTTTACTCACTCTGGGATCTTTACCTTTTTCAGCACACTTTCCCTTTTGTAGATAAGGGCTCTGACCTTCGGTTCTGTTACACCTGGTCCGTTTCCTGTACCTCCTAGGGGTCTCCGTCGGGACTCCCGCTCTGTGCCGGCTCCACGCTGTCTTAATGCTGCTCCTGTCCCTCCTTCCTCTCCTGCTTCCTGGCGTGCGGCCAGCAGGTTCCCAGGCAGGGTTCTTAGGTCGCATGCTCTCGCTCCCGGTCTCTTAAAGAGACAGTGTGCATTTTCCAAAAGTTGCCTCTAACCAATAGCGTATGGCTGGTAACTATTTCTAGCTCCTCCACCTTAGGGGTGGCGCCGGAGCAGCAAGTATCCACCGTTGCTTACTTCCAGTTCCTGTTAACATGCGTCTCTGTTTCTGAGATATCTCCCAAGTACTCTGCTTACACTGTCTGTCTCCACAGAGCCTCTGCAACCTGTTACCCGGTTAATCTGGAGTGCATCCGCACTGTCTACACTGGACCCGTCTAGTCCCGCCTGTCTGCCAGCTGCTCTTCCGGACTTTGCCAGTACACCTGGTACCAGCCACTAATCAAGCACCCGGTACCTTCCAGTCAGCTCTGCAGTATCCTCTAACCCTGCTGTTCCGTCTATTCCACTAGGACAGCTGCCACGAGTACGGGGTCTAACTGGAGGTAGCACCCGTGTCCTCCAGACATTCCACTCTGTCACTGTTCAAGGGGACTTACTACGGGTGTTTGGGGCTCATGCAGTAATGCCCCCTTTGGAGCCCCCCGTACCGTGGTCTAATGGTTCCACATCTAACCTCAATAAATACAAATGTGAACTTCTACATCTGTGGCTCCGTTTCAATTCGTTACAGGTTCTTTAGGAGAAATGTGAAGCGCTCAAAGGATTTTCAGGCAGCATAGGTCCAAGTTACTATTTTCTGACCCGTGGTTACGACTTTCTCAGCTCTTGCAGGAAACACTAGGGACTGCGGATCAGGATCTGTAAACTGTACAGGAACCAGCAGGGTCAGTTGCAGATTTTAGCTTTACCTATTATCCCGAGTGAGTTGCTACACTAGCCTAACAATGGGCTCACACAAATTTGTCAAGTTAAGCACAGAGTATATGCATGCTGAGTAGCATATACAGTGTGCTGCAGCACTCCATGACTTGTATATAATCATAGTAGCTTACATCTGTTCACATTTTACTTCATTCCGGTCATTTTTGTTTCCGTGATGGTAAAAACTAGCGCACTGACCAAACACTAAAAAAATAAAAATCTGACGCCGCACACTGGTTGTTTTTTGTTCCTGTAGGAAGATGGATCAGATTAGTGGTCTCGCTTATGTGTCCGGGCTGGAACTGTCAGGGCTGTCACCATTGTTGCCGTTAAAAGGACTTTCTGACCGGAGTAGACCTTTGCACCAGACTGTTGGGGGCAGGTGTGATATAAAAGAGACGGAGCGCACGGGAATGGGGCTTTTGGCAAGTATTCAGCATGTGCGACGAGAAGGTTGACTCCCTCTCCACTGACCGACGCCAGCTGACAGGCCCGCTTTGCATGCTTCCATCCCCTGCACATATAGACTGTGCATCTTCTGAGACTAACTCCCCGTTACTCTCCGACCTCTACAGTACTAACTGGTCAGTGCAGCTGACATCTTCGGACACTCTTTGCAGTGATGATCCTATGCTGCACATGGTTCATAGCAATAAGACAGCGGCCTACACTCCGGGACTTTGTACATCATTAGAGGGACATCAAACCTTCCCCCGATCAGCACCTCATTCCAGGACCATAAGACCACGCGTAGGAAGACCAGGATACTTCGTTGCGTACAGAGACAGTGCTTCACTGTTCTCCGGGACCGGCTCAGAGACTTCTCGCGCCAACTACGGCACCATCGTGGGATTTTCCAGCCACCATCGTCCAGAAACCAGAGACTGATAAGTTAACTTATTATTTGACCCTTTCCTATTACTTTATTGCCATATACACGTTATGGGCCTGTTTACCTTCACCCCCTTACACCCTGCGTGGAGTATTTACGGCTGTGATAATGTGATGCCCCAGGGTCCTGGTTGTCACAGTGGCATTGCTTTCCTCACGGGGAGAGTGATGTCATGCTTGGAAGAGATGAAGGCTACCTTTAACTAGGAAATCACATACACACAACATGTTCACACTCCAGGCCAGAAGGGGGAGCTCTAAACCTGGTTTAGGGTGAACTCCCCTATTAATACATTCTGGTCTGGTGGGAAAGCAGTCAGTTAGTGCCAGACAGCAGACTGGAGCATTCTGTCAGAGAACAGAGACGAAGGCAGACAGACATAGAGTGTCAGAAGGTCTGAAGGGGCCAGGTAGTCTGAGGTACTACAGCTCCTGGAGAAAGAGAGCAGAAAGGGAAAGAACAAGCTTATGGAAAGTGTTCAGGAGAGAGAAGGTGCAAGAGAGTGACACCAGGGGAGCAGAGCAGTGAATTAGCTACCTCCCTGGCCAGCGCAGATTCCGTTAGCCAGAAGGCCGAGGCCATGCTGGACTCTAAAGTGGCATAGCTGAAACCGGCAGAACAGCTGAATTTCAAGTTGCCTGTCTGCCTTTACACCCAGGAGACACAGTGATATATACTGTTATGTCCATATATATTTGGACAGAGACAAGATTTTGAATTAATTTTGGTTATAGACATAACCACAATGAATATTAAACAAAACAATGCAGTTGAAGTTCAGACTTTCAGCTTTCAATTGAGGGTATCCACATTAAAATTGGATGAAGGGTTTAGGAGTTTCAGCTCCTTAACATGTGCCACCCTGTTTTTAAAGGGACCAAAAGTAATTGGACAATTGACTCCAAGGCTATTTCATGGACAGGTGTGGGCAATCCCTTCGCTATGTCATTCTCAATTAAGCAGATAAAAGGCCTAGAATTGATTTGAGGCATGGTGCTTGCATTTGGAAGGTTTTGCTGTGAAGTAAACATGCAGTCAAAGGAGCTCTCCATGCAGGTGAAACAAGCCATCCTTAAGCTGCGAAAACAGAAAAAACCCATCCGAGAAATTGCTACAATATTCGGAGTGGCAAAATCTACAGTTTGGTACATCCTGAGAAAGAAAGAAAGCACTGGTGAACTCATCAATGTAAAAAGACCTGGGCGCCCACGGAAGACAACAGTGGTGGATGATCGCAGAATGAACTCCATGGTGAAGAGAAACCCCTTCACAACAGCCAACCAAGTGAATAACACTCTCCAGGAGGTAGGCGTATCAATATCCAAATCTACCATAAAGAGAACACTGCATGAAAGTAAATACAGAGGGTTCACTGCACGGTGCAAGCCACTCATAAGCATCAAGAATAAAAAGGCTAGAAAAGTATGGCAAAGGCGTGGTACAGCTCATGATCCAAAGCATACCATCATCTGTAAAACACGGCGGAGGCAGTGTGATGGCTTGGGCATGTATGGCTGCCAGTGGCACTCGGTCACTAGTGTTTATTGATGATATGACACAGGACAGAAGCAGCCAAATGAATTCTGAGGTATTCAGAGACATACTGTGTGCTCAGATCCAGCCAAACTGATTGGACATCGTTTCATACTACAGATGGACAATGACCCAAAACATGAAGCCAAAGCAACCCAGGAGTTAATTAAAGCAAAGAAGTAGAATATTCTTGAATGGTCAAATCAGTCACCTGATCTCAACCCAATTGAGCATGCATTTCACTTGTTAAAGACTAAACGTCAGACCGAAAGGACGACAAACAAACAGCAACTGAAAACCACTGCAGTGAAGGACTGGCAGAGCATCAAAAAGGAGGAAACACAGCGTCTGGTGATTTCCATGACTTCAAGATTTCAGGCAGTCACTGCCAACAAAGGGTTTTCAACCAAGTACTAAAAATTTACATTTTATTTAAAATTATTTAATCTGTCCAACAATTACTTTTGGTCTCTTTAAAAACAGTGTGGCACATGTTAAGGAGCTGAAACTCCTAAACCCTTCATACAATTTTACTGTGGATACCCTCAAATGAAAGCTGAAAGTCTAAACTTCAACTGCATCTGAATTTGTTTAAAATTCATTGTGGTAATGTCTATAAACAAAATTAGAAAAACTTTGTGAATGCTTTTCCCAGCAATATGCGCTGGATGATGATGGAACTCGATATTCTGATTCAAGGATGATTTTAATTTCAAACTAAAATACAACCGGTTTCGACTTCTTAGAGTCTTCCTCAGGTATAATGTCATGTGTTGTGAATTCTGCCCTTGGGTTCCCTCCAGTGGTGGTAGGTGGGAATGCAGTTGTTTCTGAGTCACAGTCCTGGCCAGGTGTATCTGCTAATTGCTGTTCTGACTGGGATATTTAAGTGTGCAGGATTCATTAGCCCTTGCCAGTTGTCAATGTTTCTTTGGAAGTATTGGATCTCTGCCTGGCCTCACCTGCTTAGCTGCCAGTTCTGCAAAGATAAGTGTCCGTTTCTTTTTCTGAAGCACACTTGCTGTGTGCTTATTTTCAGTGCTGATCTTTTGTTTCTATTTGCTCCAGCTTAGACTGTGTCAGTTGTTTTTCTCAGTCTGGTTGGATTCTCTGGAGTTGCAGTTATACTCTCCACATCTTTAGTTAGGTGGTGGAGTTTTGTATTTTCTGCTGTGGATATTTTTGTAGTATTTTTATGCTGACCGCTTAGTATCCTGTCCTGTCCTTTTCTGTTTAACTAGAAGTGGCCTCCTTTGCTAAGCCTGTTTTCTGCCTGCGTGTCTCTTTTCCTCTCCAACTCACAGTCATTATTTGTGGGGGGCTGCCTATCCTTTGGGTGTTTACTCTGAGGCAAGATAGTTTTCCTATTTCCATCTTTAGGGTATTTAGTTCTCCGGCTGTGTTGAGGTGTCTAGGTTTTGTTAGGCACACCCCACGGCTACTTCTAGTTGCGGTGTTAAGATCAGGGTTTGCGGTCCGTATAGTTACCACCTACTCCAGAGAAAGTTTTCATGCTGCTCCAAGGCCACCTGATCATAAACAGTACAACTGGCCAACAGTGAGTTAAATGCATCTCAGAAGAAGGGAGGAAAGGTCTTGAGCCATTTTTTTTTCTTCAGTCTGTTTTGTCTTCTCCTCCCTCTTTATCTCTGGGTTGCTGAAGAGCCTTGTGCTAGCATGAATGTTCAGGAATTAGCTTCTCATGTAGACCAGCTTGCTGCTAGGGTACAGGGTATTTCTGATTATATTGTTCAGACGCCTGCTTTAGAACCGAAGATTCCTACTCCTGATTTGTTCTTTGGTGACAGGTCCAAATTTTTGAGTTTTAAAAACAACTGTAAACTGTTTTTTGCATTGAAACCTCGATCCTCCGGTGATTCCATTCAACAAGTTAAAATCATTATCTCCCTGCTGCGTGGTGATCCACAGGATTGGGCATTTTCCCTGGAATCTGGGGATCCTGCTTTGCTTAATGTAGACCAAGATCAAGCTGAGAAGACCTTGTTGGCCCTGTCTCAGGGGAAAGAGGCGGCTGAATTGTATTGTCAGAAATTCAGAAAATGGTCTGTGTTGACTACATGGAATGATGATGCTTTGGCGGCAATTTTCAGAAAGGGTCTTTCTGAATCCGTTAAAGATGTTATGGTGGGGTTTCCCACGCCTTCCGGTCTGAGTGATTCTATGTCTCTTGCCATTCAGATTGACCGACGCTTGCGGGAGCGCGGAACTGTGCACGTTGTGGCGTTATCCTCAGAGCAAATTCCTGAGCCTATGCAGTGTGATAGGATTCTGTCTAAAACAGAACGACAAGGTTTCAGACGTCTCAATAGGTTGTGTTATTATTGTGGTGACGCTTCCCATGTCATTTCTGTCTGCCCTAAGCGGACAAAGAGGATCGCCAGTTCAATTACCATCAGTACTGTACAACCTAAATTTCTGTTATCTGTGTCCTTGATCTGTTCATTGTCATCATTTTCTGTCATGGCGTTTGTGGATTCAGGTGCTGCCTTGAACTTAATGGACTTTGACTTTGCTAGGCGTTGTGGTTTTCCCTTGCAGCCTTTGCAGAACCCTATTCCTTTAAGGGGCATTGATGCTACACGCTTGGCTAAAAATAAGCCCCAGTTTTGGACACAGGCGACCATGCGCATGGCGCCAGCCCATCAGGAAGATTGTCGATTTCTGGTGTTGCATAATTTGCATGATGCTATCGTGCTGGGTTTTCCCTGGTTACAGGTACATAATCCTGTTTTGGATTGGAAGTCCATGTCTGTGACTAGTTGGGGTTGTCAGGGGGTTCATAATGATGTTCCTCTGATGTCTATCGCCCCTTCTTCCTCTTCTGAAATTCTGGAGTTTTTGTCTGATTTTCAGGATGTATTCGATGAGCCCAAGTCCAGTTTCCTTCCACCACACAGGGACTGCAATTGTGCTATTGACTTGATTCCAGGCTGTAAGTTTCCTAAGGGCCGACTTTTCAACCTGTCTGTACCTGAACATGCCGCCATGCGGAGCTATATTAAGGAGTTTTTGGAGAAAGGGCATATTCGGCCATCTTCTTCACCGTTGGGAGCAAGGTTCTTTTTTGTTGCTAAAAAAGATGGTTCCTTAAGACCCTGTATTGATTATCGCCTCTTGAATAAGATCACGGTCAAGTTTCAATATCCTTTACCTTTGCTTTCCGATTTGTTTGCTAAGATTAAGGGAGCTAGTTGGTTTACTAAGATTGACCTTCGGGGGGCATATAATCTTGTTCGTATTAAACAGGGTGATGAATGGAAAACTGCGTTTAACATGCCCGAAGGCCATTTTGAATACCTTGTGATGCCATTCAGACTCTCTAATGCTCCATCTGTTTTTCAGTCCTTCATGCATGATATCTTCCGGGATTATCTTGATAAATTCTTGATTGTATATTTGGACGATATTTTGATTTTTTCCGATGATTGGGAGTCTCATGTGCAGCAGGTCAGGATGGTATTTCAGATCCTTCGTGACAATGCCTTATTTGTGAAAGGGTCTAAGTGTCTTTTTGGGGTGCAGAAGGTTTCCTTTTTGGGCTTTATTTTTTCTCCCTCGTCTATAGGTTAAGGATCAGGCCATTCATGATTGGATTCAGCCCACATCCGTGAAGAGCCTTCAGAAATTATTGGGTTTTGCTAATTTTTATCGCCGTTTCATTGCTAATTTTTCCAGCGTGGTTAAACCCTTGACTGATTTGACGAAGAAGGGCGCTGATGTGGCGAATTGGTCCCCTGCGGCTGTCTCTGCCTTTCAGGAACTTAAACGTCGTTTTACTTCTGCTCCGGTGTTGCGTCAACCGGATGTTTCTCTTCCGTTTCAGGTTGAGGTTGACGCTTCTGAGATTGGGGCAGAGGCTGTTTTGTCTCAGAGGGATTCTGTTGGTTCCTTAATGAAACCGTGTGCCTTCTTTTCCCGTAAGTTTTCGCCTGCTGAACGCAATTATGATGTCGGCAATCGGGAGTTGTTGGCTATGAAGTGGGCATTTGAAGAGTGGCGACATTGGCTTGAGAGAGCTAAGCACCGTATTGTGGTCTTGACCGATCATAAGAATCTGATTTACCTCGAGTCTGCCAAACGGTTGAATCCGAGACAGGCTCGATGGTCCTTGTTTTTTTCTCGTTTTGATTTCGTGGTCTCGTACCTTCCGGGTTCTAAGAATATTAAGGCTGATGCCCTCTCTAGGAGTTTTTTGCCTGATTCTCCTGAGGTCTTAGAGCCGGTCAGTATTCTGAAAGAGGGGGTGGTCCTTTCTGCAATTTCCCCTGATTTACGACGGGTTCTTCAGGAATTTCAGGCTGACAAACCTGACCGCTGTCCTGTGGGGAAACTGTTTTTTCCTGACAGATGGACTAGTAGAGTGATTTCTGAGGTTCACTGTTCCGTGTTGGCTGGTCATCCTGGCATTTTTGGTACCAGAGATTTGGTTGGTAGGTCCTTTTGGTGGCCTTCATTGTCGTGTGATGTGCGTTCTTTTGTGCAGTCCTGTGGGACTTGCGCGCGGGCCAAGCCTTGTTGCTCCCGTGCTAGTGGGTTGCTTTTGCCATTGCCAGTTCCTGAGAGGCCCTGGACGCATATTTCTATGGATTTTATTTCCGATCTTCCTGTTTCCCAGAGGATGTCGGTTATCTGGGTTGTTTGTGACCGATTCTCTAAGATGGTTCATTTGGTGCCTTTGCCTAAATTGCCTTCTTCTTCTGATTTGGTTCCGTTGTTTTTTCAGCATGTGGTCTGTTTGCATGGTATTCCGGAGAATATTGTGTCCGACAAAGGTTCACAGTTTGTTTCTAGGTTTTGACGGGCCTTTTGTGCCAAGCTGGGCATTGATTTGTCTATTTCTTCTGCATTTCATCCTCAGACAAACGGCCAGACTGAGCGAACTAATCAGACTTTGGAGACTTATTTGAGATGCTTTGTGTCGGCTGATCAGGATGATTGGGTGGCTTTTTTGCCATTAGCCGAGTTTGCCCTTAATAATCGGGCTAGTTCGCTTTTCTTTTGTAATTTTGGTTTTCATCCTCATTTTTCTTCTGGGCAGGTTGAGCCTTCTGACTGTCCTGGTGTGGATTCTGTGGTTGACAGGTTGCAGCAGATTTGGGCTCATGTGGTGGACAATTTGGTGTTGTCTCAGGAGGAGGCTCAGCGTTTTGCTAACCGTCGTCGGTGTGTTGGTTCCCAGCTTCAGGTTGGGGATCTGGTCTGGTTGTCTTCCCGTCACGTTCCTATGAAGGTTTCTTCTCCTAAGTTTAAGCCTCGGTTTATTGGTCCTTATAGGATTTCTGAGATTATTAATCCGGTGTCTTTTCGACTGGCGCTTCCGGCCTCTTTTGCTATCCATAATGTCTTCCATAGATCTTTGTTGCGGAAATATGTGGAACCCGTTGTTTCCTCTGTTGATCCTCCGGCCCCTGTGTTGGTTGATGGAGAGTTGGAATATGTTGTTGAGAAGATTTTGGATTCCCGTTTTTCGAGGCGGAAGCTTCAGTACCTTGTCAAATGGAAGGGTTATGGCCAGGAGGATAATTCTTGGGTTTTTGCCTCTGATGTCCATGCTGCTGATTTGGTCCGTGCCTTTCATCTGGCTCATCCTGATCATCCTGGAGGTCCTGGTGAGGGTTCGGTGACCCCTCCTCAAAGGGGGGGTACTGTTGTGAATTCTGCTCTTGGGTTCCCTCCAGTGGTGACACCAAATTTAGTAGAAAAGAATATACAAAATTTTATTCATAAATATAAGACAAATAACATACATAAAAAAGAAGCATGAAAAGACTATAAAACAATTCCTCCATGCAAGGAGGAGGAAAAACCAACCAGTACACAAATGGCTCACCAATACATATATGACCTGGGTATCAAATACTAGGAGTGCTAATAGAACCGGGTACAGGGAAAAGAGGAGGGATAATCCCCCTGATGTACAACGGGCCCCATATAATCTAAATCCCTGAGACAATCCTGAATCCAACAAGTAATTAAAGTGATCAGCACTTACCCATCATAAGTCAGCATTGGTGCGGCCTTCCCACTACCCCTGACGCGCGTTTCGCGATAATAGCTTTTTCAAAGGGGAGGTGTTATTTGTGTCTCGCTCATACTGCGCCCTTTATAGGATGTCAGCACCTGGGAGTAATTGGCGCGTGTACTCACAGATCCCTCCACGTGTGAAAAAAGTGCAGACACAATAAGCGTCAAACAGTGCGGCGCGCATGGGGGCGAAATATACATCCATGGTACCAGTATCCATCCGCGCCGCACTTACCAGACGCCACCATGATAGCACAGCGTGGAACGGACCGGACAGCGCACGCGTCCCATTCCCACCGGAAAACCGGAAGTGCGTCATCACCGGAAACCAAGGACCTCAAGAATGACCTCCCATGTGTACCGCGCCTGCGTCTGAAGCCGAGCACCTGTCCTACCAATACGCCGTGAGTATCACCATGGTAACAAAGACAGCGGCAGCGCCTGCGCACAGCCAAAACTGGATGGTCTGGAACATCATCCCAAATACACCGTGCTGATCAATGACCCAGACCTAGATATCACTATATTGTCGGGCGCCATATTGTAACGGAGATCATGTTACACCCCAACTCGCACAAAGATGGGTGTCATAAATGGGTCATCATAACCACATATCAATATATAAATACCCACCGCGCGGATCGGGGTCACAAAATCTCTGCTACCCAGTCCAAATACTAGACTGGGAACCCGCTCAAAAACCACCCAGAGACCGTTACGAACAACTAAAGAAGGAAGAAAATGGGAGAAACGAAAAAACATATCATTCGTGTATAAATGTGTATATGGAACCTTATATTCGCCAGAAAATCGAGTATATCATACTGTAGTATAGCATATGAAGGCAAATGTACCCAATACTGGCATACAGCCCAATGAGAACACATACGATCTATAACATTACGTGCACAAAGAATTGCTATAAATAATAACACGAATACTCATCACTCAAAAAGGACACTTACAGACCTACTTAATCGTATGCTGCACTGGCCATAACCCAACATGTAAAAATAAGTGTAAAAAATACTATAATCACACATCAAATAAACCAAAACATATAAACACCCCCCACATGAATTCTTTTCCAATAACTCCGGGTCACAAATGACAGTCTCTGGATATCGGTGAGTAGAAATTTCGTCCATCCTGAAGGGTCTTGGTGATCGAAGTCCAATGATGATGGTACCCAGATGCGCATATTGTATGAGAAGAAAAATATAAAAATAAAAAACTGAACTAAAATACAAGAATAGACAAAAGACACAATTAAAATCATGTCATGATACCGAGAATAGGGAACAGGGATGACCTCACAAAAATGGAGCAAAAGATACCATTTCGTTGAGACCCCTCGGTACTACTGTGTCCAAGGTAATAATCCACCTACACTCCCTTTGGGCCAGAATCTGCTTGAGGTCACCGCCTCCAATACCCCCATGAATGCGGTCAATACCCCTAATACTCAATCCCTTAGGATTACATCCGTGTCGTTCTCGAAAATGTCTGGGAAGAGTCTTGAGGGTCGATGTATCTTGTACATCCCTAGCGGCTAGAATATCGCGAACATGCTCCCGTGTCCGGATTTTAAGTTCCCTAGATGTGAGACCTACATATATGAGGGAGCAGGGACAGGTGGCATAATATACCACATACATAGTAACATAGTAACATAGTTAGTAAGGCCGAAAAAAGACATTTGTCCGTCCAGTTCAGCCTATATTCCATCATAATAAATACCCAGATCTACGTCCTTCTACAGAACCTAATAATTGTATGATACAATATTGTTCTGCTCCAGGAAGACATCCAGGCCTCTCTTGAACCCCTCGACTGAGTTCGCCATCACCACCTCCTCAGGCAAGCAATTCCAGATTCTCACTGCCCTAACAGTAAAGAATCCTCTTCTATGTTGGTGGAAAAACCTTCTCTCCTCCAGACGCAAAGAATGCCCCCTTGTGCCCGTCACCTTCCTTGGTATAAACAGATCCTCAGCGAGATATTTGTATTGTCCCCTTATATACTTATACATGGTTATTAGATCGCCCCTCAGTCGTCTTTTTTCTAGACTAAATAATCCTAATTTCGCTAATCTATCTGGGTATTGTAGTTCTCCCATCCCCTTTATTAATTTTGTTGCCCTCCTTTGTACTCTCTCTAGTTCCATTATATCCTTCCTGAGCACCGGTGCCCAAAACTGGACACAGTACTCCATGTGCGGTCTAACTAGGGATTTGTACAGAGGCAGTATAATGCTCTCATCATGTGTATCCAGACCTCTTTTAATGCACCCCATGATCCTGTTTGCCTTGGCAGCTGCTGCCTGGCACTGGCTGCTCCAGGTAAGTTTATCATTAACTAGGATCCCCAAGTCCTTCTCCCTGTCAGATTTACCCAGTGGTTTCCCGTTCAGTGTGTAATGGTGATATTGATTCCCTCTTCCCATGTGTATAACCTTACATTTATCATTGTTAAACCTCATCTGCCACCTTTCAGCCCAAGTTTCCAACTTATCCAGATCCATCTGTAGCAGAATACTATCTTCTCTTGTATTAACTGCTTTACATAGTTTTGTATCATCTGCAAATATCGATATTTTACTGTGTAAACCTTCTACCAGATCATTAATGAATATGTTGAAGAGAACAGGTCCCAATACTGACCCCTGCGGTACCCCACTGGTCACAGCGACCCAGTTAGAGACTATACCATTTATAACCACCCTCTGCTTTCTATCACTAAGCCAGTTACTAACCCATTTACACACATTTTCCCCCAGACCAAGCATTCTCATTTTGTGTACCAACCTCTTGTGCGGCACGGTATCAAACGCTTTGGAAAAATCGAGATATACCACGTCCAATGACTCACCGTGGTCCAGTCTATAGCTTACCTCTTCATAAAAACTGATTAGATTGGTTTGACAGGAGCGATTTCTCATAAACCCATGCTGATATGGAGTTAAACAGTTATTCTCATTGAGATAATCCAGAATAACATCCCTCAGAAACCCTTCAAATATTTTACCAACAATAGAGGTTAGACTTACTGGCCTATAATTTCCAGGTTCACTTTTAGAGCCCTTTTTGAATATTGGCACCACATTTGCTATGCGCCAGTCCTGCGGAACAGACCCTGTCGCTATAGAGTCACTAAAAATAAGAAATAATGGTTTATCTATTACATTACTTAGTTCTCTTAGTACTCGTGGGTGTATGCCATCCGGACCCGGAGATTTATCTATTTTAATCTTATTTAGCCGGTTTCGCACCTCTTCTTGGGTTAGATTGGTGACCCTTAATATAGGGTTTTCATTGTTTCTTGGGATTTCACCTAGCATTTCATTTTCCACCGTGAATACCGTGGAGAAGAAGGTGTTTAATATGTTAGCTTTTTCCTCGTCATCTACAACCATTCTTTCCTCACTATTTTTTAAGGGGCCTACATTTTCAGTTTTTATTCTTTTACTATTGATATAGTTGAAGAACAGTTTGGGATTAGTTTTACTCTCCTTAGCAATGTGCTTCTCTGTTTCCTTTTTGGCAGCTTTAATTAGTTTTTTAGATGAAGTATTTTTCTCCCTATAGTTTTTTAGAGCTTCAATGGTGCCATCCTGCTTTAGTAGTGCAAATGCTTTCTTTTTACTGTTAATTGCCTGTCTTACTTCTTTGTTTAGCCACATTGGGTTTTTCCTATTTCTAGTCCTTTTATTCCCACAAGGTATAAACCGCTTACACTGCCTATTTAGGATGTTCTTAAACATTTCCCATTTATTATCTGTATTCTCATTTCTGAGGATATTGTCCCAGTCTACCAGATTAAGGGCATCTCTAAGCTGTTCAAACTTTGCCTTCCTAAAGTTCAATGTTTTTGTGACTCCCTGACAAGTCCCCCTAGTGAAAGACAGGTGAAACTGCACAATATTGTGGTCGCTATTTCCTAAATGCCCAACCACCTGCAGATTTGTTATTCTGTCAGGTCTATTAGATAGTATTAGGTCTAAAAGTGCTGCTCCTCTGGTTGGATTCTGCACCAATTGTGAAAGATAATTTTTCTTGGTTATTAGCAGAAACCTGTTGCCTTTATGGGTTTCACAGGTTTCTGTTTCCCAGTTAATATCCGGGTAGTTAAAGTCCCCCATAACCAGGACCTCATTATGGGTTGCAGCTTCATCTATCTGCTTTAGAAGTAGACTTTCCATGCTTTCTGTTATATTTGGGGGTTTGTAACAGACCCCAATGAGAATTTTGTTCCCATTTTTCCCTCCATGAATTTCAACCCATATGGACTCGACATCCTCATTCCCTTCGCTAATATCCTCCCTTAAAGTGGACTTTAGACAAGACTTTACATAGAGACAAACCCCTCCTCCTCTCCGTATGATGTTTTACACGTTATATAATCTCTGATTTCAAATTCCCTGCTCCCATCAGATGACTTGAAGGTCCCACGCCTATATCCGGTTTTGATGCAACGGTTGCTATACCCCCTGGCCTTAAACCTATCGGAAAGAATGGTAGACTGCTTCTCAAAGCGGACATCTGTGGAACATACCCACCTGTTCCTGAGGTACTGACCAACTGGGATGGCTTTAATAACGGAATAGTTGTGGGCCGAAGAGGCATGTAGGAGAGAATTAACAGAAGTGTCTTTTCTATATAAGTCTGTTTTCAGACTCCCATCCTCTCTGACCCACAGACTAATGTCTAAAAAATCAACATGTTTCGTGTGATACTGAAAAGTAAATTTCAAATTAAATTCATTATTGTTAAGTTGTTGCATGAAGTCTAATAGGCTGGCCTTGCTACCCTCCCAAAACATCAATACATCATCAATGTAGCGAAACCAGCCTATTACTGGGTCAGCGGCCTTTGCCCCGTCGCCCTGAAAAACCTGCCTCTCCCAGAATCCGAGAAACAGGTTTGCGTACGACGGCGCACAGGCCGCGCCCATCGCGGTACCTTGCGTTTGCAGAAAAGAACGGTCTTTAAAAACAAAAAAGTTATGTGTTAACGCAAATTCCAATAAATCCAAAATGAACTCAGAAAAGTGGCCATCCCAGTTGGTTTCCCTCAGGAAAAAGCGGGCCGCCCTGAGTCCGTCAGCATGTCTAATCGACGTGTACAGTGACTCAATATCGATAGTAACTAATAAGATTCCATCTTCCACTATGATACCATCAATCTTGGTTAGCATGTCCATTGTGTCTCTGACATAGGAGGGGAGTGTCTCTACCAAAGGTTTGAGATGGAAGTCAATAAACTTGCAAGTATTTTCGCTCAACCCTCCTATGCCAGAGACTATAGGTCGGCCAGGGGGACTGATAGCATCTTTGTGCACCTTTGGTAAAAGATAGAATGTAGCCACCTTAGGATATTTGGGCAAAAGTGCATCAAAAGATTTTTTGGGGATAATCCCTGACTCATATGCATTAGTCAAAATCAATTCCAACTCTATGCGGAACCCCTGCATTGGATTACTGGGCAGCACCCGGTACGTCTCTTTATTTTTGAGCTGCCGGAAAGCTTCTTTTTCATATTTATCGACAGGCCACACTACGACATTCCCTCCCTTGTCTGCCGGTTTAAAGACCACTGTATCCATCGATTGCAACTCTTTAAGGGCTTTCCTTTGTCGATATGTCAGATTATCGTTATATATCTTCTGAGGTATCTTCTTAAGATCCTCAGTTACCAGTCGACAAAAAATGTCGACTGGTGGACATACAGACAAGGGAGGAAATGCCGTAGATTTAGGTGTGATAGAAGGTGGAATAGTACCTGTATATTCAGGCTGTTGCTCGTTAAGTAGATCTTCCAGGTCCGCCAGGGCTTGTTGTTCAGTAATTTCCAATTGTGGGCCAGTTTGATGGTATAATTTCTTAAAAATTAATTTGCGACAAAAAAGGTGGACATCCTTCAAGGCTGTAAAAAAGTCAAAGCCATTACGTGGTACAAAATTCAGGCCTAACTTCAACAAATCGCACTGCTACATTGATGATGTATTGATGTTTTGGGAGGGTAGCGAGGCCAGCCTATTAAACTTCATGCAACAACTTAACAATAATGAATTTAATTTGAAATTTACTTTTCAGTATCACACGAAACATGTTGATTTTTTAGACATTAGTCTGTGGGTCAGAGAGGATGGGAGTCTGGAAACAGACTTATATAGAAAAGACACTTCTGTTAATTCTCTCCTACATGCCTCTTCGGCCCACAACTATTCCGTTATTAAAGCCATCCCAGTTGGTCAGTACCTCAGGAACAGGCGGGTATGTTCCACAGATGCCCGCTTTGAGAAGCAGTCTACCATTCTTTCCGAAAGGTTTAAGGCCAGGGGGTATAGCAACCGTTGCATCAAAACCGGATATAGGCGTGCACGGGCGATGAGAAGAAGTGAACTTCTCAGGCCATCTGAGAAGAGACCTATTAAAAACAATGACTATAGGCTTAGTTACATCTCAACCTCTAACTGCCAATGGGAGAAAATCTGAGAGACCCTGCAGAGACATTGGCCAGTTTTGCGCAGTGATAGTGTGTTGGCGACTCATCTATCGGAGTCCCCAGTTATGATTCAAAAAAGAAGTAAGAACTTGAGGGACACGTTGGTGAGCAGCCACTATGTGGCTAAACAGTCAAAGATTTTCAATTTGGGTGGTAACAAACGGGGCTGTTTTCCCTGCGGCTCATGCGTTGCATGCCCGAATATAACTAGATGTGGGACCTTCAAGTCATCTGATGGGAGCAGGGAATTTGAAATCAGAGATTATATAACGTGTAAAACATCATATGTGGTATATTATGACACCTGTCCCTGCTCCCTCATATATGTAGGTCTCACATATAGGGAACTTAAAATCCGGACACGGGAGCATGTTCGCGATATTCTAGCCGCTAGGGATGTACAAGATACATCGACCCTCAAGACTCTTCCCAGACATTTTCGAGAACGACACGGATGTAATCCTAAGGGATTGAGTATTAGGGGTATTGACCGCATTCATGGGGGTATTAGAGGCGGTGACCTCAAGCAGATTCTGGCCCAAAGGGAGTGTAGGTGGATTATTACCTTGGACACAGTAGTACCGAGGGGTCTCAACGAAATGGTATCTTTTGCTCCATTTTTGTGAGGTCATCCCTGTTCCCTACACCTTTGTTCGCGTGCAAATTTAGACTTTAATGGTTCTATATGTATTATATTCTCGGTATCATGACATGATTTTAATTGTGTCTTTTGTCTATTCTTGTATTTTAGTTCAGTTTTTTATTTTTATATTTTTCTTCTCATACAATATGCGCATCTGGGTACCATCATCATTGGACTTCGATCACCAAGACCCTTCAGGATGGACGAAATTTCTACTCACCGATATCCAGAGACTGTCATTTGTGACCCGGAGTTATTTGAAAAGAATTCATGTGGGGGGTGTTTATATGTTTTGGTTTATTTGATGTGTGATTATAGTATTTTTTACACTTATGTTTACATGTTGGGTTATGGCCAGTGCAGCATACGATTAAGTAGGTCTGTAAGTGTCCTTTTTGAGTGATGAGTATTCGTGTTATTATTTATAGCAATTCTTTGTGCACGTAATGTTATAGATCGTATGTGTTGTCATAGGGCTGTATGCCAGTATTGGGTACATTTGCCTTCATATGCTATACTACAGTATGATATACTCGATTTTCTGGTGAATATAAGGTTCCATATACACATTTATACACGAATTATGTGTTTTTTCGTTTCTCCCATTTTCTTCCTTCTTTTGTTGTTCGTAACGGTCTCTGGGTGGTTTTTGAGCGGGTTCCCAGTCTAGTATTTGAACTGGGTAGCGGAGATTTTGTGACCCCGATCCGCGCGGTGGGTATTTATATATTGATATGTGGTTATGATGACCCATTTATGACACCCATCTTTGTGCGAGTTGGGGTGTAACATGATCTCCGTTACAATATGGCGCCCGACAATATAGTGATATCTAGGTCTGGGTCATTGATCAGCACGGTGTATTTGGGATGATGTTCCAGACCATCCAGTTTTGGCTGTGCGCAGGCGCTGCCGCTGTCTTTGTTACCATGGTGATACTCACGGCGTATTGGTAGGACGGGTGCTCGGCTTCAGACGCAGGCGCGGTACACATGGGAGGTCATTCTTGAGGTCCTTGGTTTCCGGTGATGACGCACTTCCGGTTTTCCGGTGGGAATGGGGCGCGTGCTGTTGTGAAAGGTAATTCAGTACCACAATGGACATAGGAGTCAGAGCACATACAGTGACCTGACAATAACCCAAAAACATAGAACGAGCTCTGAGACGTGGAAACTCTGCTGACCGCAATCCCTAATCCTCTCCAACACAACTAGAGGCAGCCGTGGATTGCGCCTAACGCTCCCTATGCAACTCGGCACAGCCTGAGAAACTAGCTAGCCTGAAGATAGAAAATAAGCCTACCTTGCCTCAGAGAAATAACCCAAAGGAAAAGGCAGCCCCCACATATAATGACTGTGAGTTAAGATGAAAAGACAAACGTAGAGATGAAATAGATTTAGCAAAGTGAGGCCCGACTTTCTGAACAGAGCGAGGATAGGAAAGGTAATTTTGCGGTCAACACAAAACCCTACAAACAACCAAGCAAAGGGGGGCAAAAAGACCCTCCGTTCCGAACTAACGGCACGGAGGTACACCCTCTGCGTCCCAGAGCTTCCAGCAAGCACGAGAAAACAAATAAGCAAGCTGGACAGAAAAAAACAACAAACAAAAAGCAAAAGCGGAACTTAGCTATGCAGAGCAGCAGGCCACAGGAACGATCCAGGAGGAAACAGGTCCAATACTAGAACATTGACTGGAGGCCAGGATCAAAGCACTAGGTGGAGTTAAATAGAGCAGCATCTAACGACTTCACCACATCACCTGAGGAAGGAAACTCAGAAGCCGCAGTACCACTTTCCTCCACCAACGGAAGCTCACAGAGAGAATCAGCCGAAGTACCACTTGTGACCACAGGAGGGAGCTCTGCCACAGAATTCACAACAGCGTGCGCTGTCCGGTCCGTTCCACGCTGTGCTATCATGGTGGCGTCTGGTAAGTGCGGCGCGGATGGATACTGGTACCATGGGTGTATATTTCGCCCCCATGCGCGCCGCACTGTTTGACGCTTATTGTGTCTGCACTTTTTTCACACATGGAGGGATCTGTGAGTACACGCGCCAATTACTCCCAGGTGCTGACATCATAGAAAGGGCGCAGTATGAGCGAGACACAAATAACACCTCCCCTTTGAAAAAGCTATTATCGCGAAACGCGCGTCAGGGGTAGTGGGAAGGCCGCACCAACGCTGACTTATGATGGGTAAGTGCTGATCACTTTAATTACTTGTTGGATTCAGGATTGTCTCAGGGATTTAGATTATATGGGGCCCGTTGTACATCAGGGGGATTATCCCTCCTCTTTTCCCTGTACCCGGTTCTATTAGCACTCCTAGTATTTGATACCCAGGTCATATATGTATTGGTGAGCCATTTGTGTACTGGTTGGTTTTTCCTCCTCCTTGCATGGAGGAATTGTTTTATAGTCTTTTCATGCTTCTTTTTTATGTATGTTATTTGTCTTATATTTATGAATAAAATTTTGTATATTCTTTTCTACTAATTTGGTGTCAATATTCTCCTGTTTTTCGCTGGTGTAGTATATTTATTACTAGGAGTGACACTCCCGTATATTCGATTACATTCTTTATGTCAGGGAGAGAGTTTTTTCTTTGGTAGATTGTGACCATGCTCTCGGCCATTTATCATACTAAATGCTTTACGATTATCGTTGTTGCTTCCCTCCAGTGGTGGTAGGTGGGAATGCAGTTGTCTCTGAGTCACAGTCCTGGCCAGGTGTATCTGCTAATTGCTGTTCTGACTGGGATATTTAAGTGTGCAGGCTTCATTAGCCCTTGCCAGTTGTCAATGTTTCTTTGGAAGTATTGGATCTCTGCCTGGCCTCACCTGCTTAGCTGCCAGTTCTGCAAAGATAAGTGTCCGTTTCTTTTTCTGAAGCACACTTGCTGTGTGCTTATTTTCCGTGCTGATCTTTTGTTTCTATTTGCTCCAGCTTAGACTGTGTCAGTTGTTTTTCTCAGTCTGGTTGGATTCTCTGGAGTTGCAGTTATACTCTCCACATCTTTAGTTAGGTGGTGGAGTTTTGTATTTTCTGCTGTGGATATTTTTGTAGTATTTTTATGCTGACCGCTTAGTATCCTGTCCTGTCCTTTTCTATTTAGCTAGAAGTGGCCTCCTTTGCTAAGCCTGTTTTGCTGCCTGCGTGTGTCTTTTCCTCTCCAACTCACAGTCATTATTTGTGGGGGGCTGCCTATCCTTCGGGGGTCTACTCTGAGGCAAGATAGTTTTCCTATTTCCATCTTTAGGGGTATTTAGTTCTCCGGCTGTGTCGAGGTGTCTAGGTTTTGTTAGGCACACCCCACGGCTACTTCTAGTTGCGGTGTTAAGATCAGGGTTTGCGGTCCGTATAGTTACCACCTACTCCAGAGAAAGTTTTCATGCTGCTCCAGGGCCACCTGATCATAACAGTCATGCATATAGACAGATCTATCTGAACACTTTTTATAGCAGATATCCCTGCATGTCAATTTGGGTGGGGGCTGACAGATCTATTTGTCCAACACACCTAGGTACTCAGATATGCAGGAGTTTGCACTCTGAGGAATCTAACAAAATTCATACAACAAATAAATGTTATACTTTTCTTTTTTTCCCCACACAAGGAAGAAAAACAGTGTTAAAAATCTTTTTTTAGAGATTGTACCAAGAATAACACAACCACCCACAGAGGTAATTTTACACAGTCTGGAGACAGGCTCGTTAGTAGCGCCTCCAATAGAGGGACAAAAGAAGAATTTGATCACAAAGTATTTTCCTCCAGCACCATTGCAGTCCTCAAAAAGAAAAACAGGACCAGAGGCTCTAGAGGAGGGAGGAAAGAAAAAAACTCTGGTCTCTCTAAAAGAAAGAGGATTTTAAAAAAGAATACTGAACGGAATATAGAGAATAGTACGATTAAATTATTCAATTTATCTAAACATCAACTCTCTAAGGCTGAAGAAGCAATTCTATCTAAAGGTCTAGGCTTCTGGCCCCCACAAAGAGCCAGGCCTTTGGATTTATTTCTTGATCTAAATAAGTATGTCCGCAAATTAACACTTATTAGACATTTTGCCATAATGGATCGAACAGCAGGGTGTAAAGACAAGGATAAAGTAAAAACTATTTTAAAAGCAGATACTATTCCATCCAGTAAAAGTATACATAAAAATGTCTGTCCAAAATCTAATTTTAACCCCACCCACCATCGAGGCAGTCATTTGGACATTTTTTATACTTTAGTATCCGAGGAATTTCGGGTATTAAATAAGACTGGAAAAACTATACAAAAAAGGGAAAATAGAAAATACGGGTTCTGTAGGTAGAAACAGACTAAATAATAAAAGAACCATTCAAAAAATGAATATTTCAAAGGAAGAAAAAGAAGCTTTAGAAAAACTAAAGAACAATGAAACAATTGTGATTCGAGGGGCAGATAAAGGAGGGGGTATTGTCATTCAGGACCGAGAGGACTATTTGGAGGAAGCATATAATATATTATCGGATGTAAAATACTATAAAAAGTTAGATGTTGACCCTTCCAAAAGACATATCGAAGAATATCATAGGTTGATAGACACTGCCTTTAATCAAAACATCCTAAATAAAAGGGAAAAACGGTTCCTGACCAACAAAAATCCAAATACAGCCCTATTTTATTATCTGCCCAAGGTGCATAAAAATCCTGTGAAACCTCCCGGATGACTGATCATTTCGGGGATAGGGTCACTAACTAGTCAGTAGGGTTGAGCGACCTTGACCTTTTTAGAGTCGAGTCGTGTTTCGCGAAACCCGACTATCTTAGAAGTCGAGTCGAGTGGAATCGGCCGATTATGGCGAAAAGTCGGGTATCGCCCGAAACACGAAACCCAATGCAAGTCAATGGGGGAGCATAGTCGGCAGTGAGTGGAGGCCAGGAAAACACCTACACTGCCCATTTTAATGGCAAAAACATCCATTCTTGTTACAGAAGCTTGTCAATCGTAATTTAGCTTATAATAATTGGAAGGCATTTGAAATTGGGGGTCATTTGGCTAAAGTTGTGGGGGGTAGGGCTGGTTCAAGTAATTAGTGGGCCCAGTAAATCTGGACCACGTCACGGCAGTGGAGCAGGGAGAGGTAAGTATTTCAACTTTGCAAGTGCTGTGATCCTAAGCAAGCAGGGGGGGCCCACTCGTTGGCATTGGCACTGGCACAGGGCCCCTCAAAATACAGCGGTGTGTTTGCACGGCGGGGGCGCCTCCCACCGGCAGCAACACTTTTGCGTACTATGAGAGGCCCTGTGCCAGTGACGTCGCCAACTAGTATTCCTTCCCCCACCTGATGAAGGAACCTGCACTTTCATCTGCACCTTCCTCTTTGTCCCCGTGTAAGGTGGTATGGTATGCGGGAAGAGGAACCTGACTTTCAGCAGGGTCACAATCTTGCTGTGTAGCGTGCACGGGGAATTTTGCGTTATGGCTCAATGTACCAGCAGACTCATCTATCACTGGCTGGGCAATGGGCAGGATGAGGAGGAAACACAGATATAGGCCCAAAGAATAAAGTTGGCTAAATGCAGTTCAAAATTGGTAACACAGGACTAACCAGGGGGCATTGCAGTGGAGGACAACTGGAATGAGAGGCTGACACAGAGAGTAGGCCCAAATCAGTAAGTAGTCGAAATGCAGTTCAAAATTGGCAACCGTAGTAAACAGGCGGCACAGCTTTGTTCAGTGGAGGAGAATAGCAAGGAGTGGCAGACACCGATAGTAGGCCCCAACCCAACTAGTAGGCCAAATGCAGTCTAACATTAACAACTACTTAACGAGAGCCTGAAAATGGAATTTCAGGACAGGAAACCAGGAGAACAGTAAGGAGTGGCAGACACCGATAGTAGGCCCCAAACCAACTAGTACGCCAAATGCAGTTGTTCCATTTAACCACAATTTAATGAGAGCCTGAAGATAGAAGTTCAGGAAAGGCAACCTGGAGAACACCTTGGAGTGTAACACACCATCTCTCTACACCCCATACCCAATTTGTAGGCCTAATGCAGTGTAGTTTTCTACAACTACTAAACGAGAGTCGGAAGACTGAAGCAATGTGGACGAAACCTGGGGAACACCTTGGAGTGGAACACACCATCTCTCTACACCCCATACCCAATTTGTAGGCCTAATGCAGTGTAGTTTCCAACAACTACTAAACGAGAGCATGAAGATCGAATCAATGGACAGGAAACTTGGGGAACACCTTGGAGTGGAACACACCATCTCTCTACACCCCATACCCAATTTGTAGGCCTAATGCAGTGTAGTTTCCAACAACTACTAAACGAGAGCATGAAGATCGAAGCAATGGAGAGGAAACCTGGGGAACACCTTGGAGTGGAACACACCATCTCTCTACACCCCATACCCAATTTGTAGGCCTAATGCAGCGTAGTTTCCAACAACTACTAAACGAGAGCATGAAGATCGAAGCTCAGGAAAGGCAACCTGGAGAACACCTTGGAGTGGAACACACCATCTCTCTACACCCCATACCCAATTTGTAGGCCTAATGCAGCGTAGTTTCCAACAACTACTAAACGAGAGCATGAAGATCGAAGCAATGGAGAGGAAACCTGGGGAACACTTTGGAGTGTAACACACCATCTCTTTACACCCCATACCCAATTTGTAGGCCTAATGCAGTGTAGTTTCCAACAACTACTAAACGAGAGCCGGAAGATCGAAGCTCAGGAAAGGCAACCTGGAGAACACCTTGGAGTGGAACACACCATCTCTCTACACCCCATACCCAATTTGTAGGCCTAATGCAGCGTAGTTTCCAACAACTACTAAACGAGAGCATGAAGATCGAAGCAATGGAGAGGAAACCTGGGGAACACCTTGGAGTGTAACACACCATCTCTCTACACCCCATACCCAATTTGTAGGCCTAATGCAGTTTAGTTTCCAACAACTACTAAACGAGAGCATGAAGATCGAAGCAATGGAGAGGAAACCTGGGGATTACCTTGGAGTGGAACACACCATCTCTCTACACCCCATACCCAATTTGTAGGCCTAATGCAGCGTAGTTTCCAACAACTACTAAACGAGAGCCAGAAGATCGAAGCTCAGGAAAGGCAACCTGGAGAACACCTTGGAGTGGAACACACCATCTCTCTACACCCCATACCCAATTTGTAGGCCTAATGCAGCGTAGTTTCCAACAACTACTAAACGAGAGCATGAAGATCGAAGCAATGGAGAGGAAACCTGGGGAACACCTTGGAGTGTAACACACCATCTCTCTACACCCCATACCCAATTTGTAGGCCTAATGCAGTGTAGTTTCCAACAACTACTAAACGAGAGCCGGAAGATCGAAGCTCAGGAAAGGCAACCTGGAGAACACCTTGGAGTGGAACACACCATCTCTCTACACCCCATACCCAATTTGTAGGCCTAGTGCAGTGTAGTTTCCAACAACTACTAAACGAGAGCATGAAGATCGAAGCATTGGCGAGGAAACCTGGGGAACACCTTGGAGTGGAACACACCATCTCTCTACACCCCATACCCAATTTGTAGGCCTAATGCAGTGTAGTTTCCAACAACTACTAAACGAGAGCATGAAGATCGAAGCATTGGCGAGGAAACCTGGGGAACACCTTGGAGTGGAACACACCATCTCTCTACACCCCATACCCAATTTGTAGGCCTAATGCAGTGTAGTTTCCAACAATTAGTAAACGAGAGTATGAAGATCGAAGCAATGGAGAGGAAACCTGGGGAACACCTTGGAGTGTAACACACCATCTCTCTACACCCCATACCCAATTTGTAGGCCTAATGCAGTGTAGTTTCCAACAACTACTAAACGAGAGCATAAAGATCGAAGCAATGGAGAGGAAACCTGGGGAACACCTTGGAGTGGAACACACCATCTCTCTACACCCCATACCCAATTTGTAGGCCTAATGCAGTGTAGTTTCCAACAACTACTAAACGAGAGCATGAAGATCGAAGCAATGGAGAGGAAACCTGGGGAACACCTTGGAGTGTAACACACCATCTCTCTACACCCCATACCCAATTTGTAGGCCTAATGCAGTGTAGTTTCCAACAACTACTAAACGAGAGCCTGAAGATCGAAGCTCAGGAAAGACAACCTGGAGAACACCTTGGAGTGGAACACACCATCTCTCTACACCCCATACCCAATTTGTAGGCCTAATGCAGCGTATTTTCCAAAAACTACTAAACGAGAGCATGAAGATCGAAGCAATGGAGAGGAAACCTGGGGAACACCTTGGAGTGTAACACACCATCTCTCTACACCCCATACCCAATTTGTAGGCCTAATGCAGTGTAGTTTCCAACAACTACTAAACGAGAGCCGGAAGATCGAAGCTCAGGAAAGGCAACCTGGAGAACACCTTGGAGTGGAACACACCATCTCTCTACACCCCATACCCAATTTGTAGGCCTAATGCAGTGTAGTTTCCAACAACTACTAAACGAGAGCATGAAGATCGAAGCATTGGCGAGGAAACCTGGGGAACACCTTGGAGTGGAACACACCATCTCTCTACACCCCATACCCAATTTGTAGGCCTAATGCAGTGTAGTTTCCAACAATTAGTAAACGAGAGCATGAAGATCGAAGCAATGGAGAGGAAACCTGGGGAACACCTTGGAGTGTAACACACCATCTCTCTACACCCCATACCCAATTTGTAGGCCTAATGCAGTGTAGTTTCCAACAACTACTAAACGAGAGCATGAAGATCGAAGCAATGGAGAGGAAACCTGGGGAACACCTTGGAGTGGAACACACCATCTCTCTACACCCCATACCCAATTTGTCGGCCTAATGCAGTGTAGTTTCCAACAACTACTAAACGAGAGCCGGAAGATCGAAGCTCAGGAAAGGCAACCTGGAGAACACCTTGGAGTGGAACACACCATCTCTCTACACCCCATACCCAATTTGTAGGCCTAATGCAGCGTAGTTTCCAACAACTACTAAACGAGAGCATGAAGATCGAAGCAATGGAGAGGAAACCTGGGGAACACCTTGGAGTGTAACACACCATATCTCTACACCCCATACCCAATTTGTAGGCCTAATGCAGTGTAGTTTCCAACAACTACTAAACGAGAGCCGGAAGATCGAAGCTCAGGAAAGGCAACCTGGAGAACACCTTGGAGTGGAACACACCATCTCTCTACACCCCATACCCAATTTGAAGGCCTAATGCAGTGTAGTTTCCAACAACTACTAAACGAGAGCATGAAGATCGAAGCATTGGCGAGGACACCTGGGGAACACCTTGGAGTGGAACACACCATCTCTCTACACCCCATACCCAATTTGTAGGCCTAATGCAGTGTAGTTTCCAACAACTACTAAACGAGAGCATGAAGATCGAAGCATTGGCGAGGAAACCTGGGGAACACCTTGGAGTGGAACACACCATCTCTCTACACCCCATACCCAATTTGTAGGCCTAATGCAGTGTAGTTTCCAACAACTAGTAAACAAGAGCATGAAGATCGAAGCAATGGAGAGGAAACCTGGGGAACACCTTGGAGTGGAACACACCATCTCTCTACACCCCATACCCAATTTGTAGGCCTAATGCAGTGTAGTTTCCAACAACTACTAAACGAGAGCATGAAGATCGAAGCATTGGCGAGGAAACCTGGGGAACACCTTGGAGTGGAACACACCATCTCTCTACACCCCATACCCAATTTGTAGGCCTAATGCAGTGTAGTTTCCAACAATTAGTAAACGAGAGCATGAAGATCGAAGCAATGGAGAGGAAACCTGGGGAACACCTTGGAGTGTAACACACCATCTCTCTACACCCCATACCCAATTTGTAGGCCTAATGCAGTGTAGTTTCCAACAACTACTAAACGAGAGCATAAAGATCGAAGCAATGGAGAGGAAACCTGGGGAACACCTTGGAGTGGAACACACCATCTCTCTACACCCCATACCCAATTTGTAGGCCTAATGCAGTGTAGTTTCCAACAACTACTAAACGAGAGCATGAAGATCGAAGCAATGGAGAGGAAACCTGGGGAACACCTTGGAGTGTAACACACCATCTCTCTACACCCCATACCCAATTTGTAGGCCTAATGCAGTGTAGTTTCCAACAACTACTAAACGAGAGCCTGAAGATCGAAGCTCAGGAAAGACAACCTGGAGAACACCTTGGAGTGGAACACACCATCTCTCTACACCCCATACCCAATTTGTAGGCCTAATGCAGCGTATTTTCCAACAACTACTAAACGAGAGCATGAAGATCGAAGCAATGGAGAGGAAACCTGGGGAACACCTTGGAGTGTAACACACCATCTCTCTACACCCCATACCCAATTTGTAGGCCTAATGCAGTGTAGTTTCCAACAACTACTAAACGAGAGCCGGAAGATCGAAGCTCAGGAAAGGCAACCTGGAGAACACCTTGGAGTGGAACACACCATCTCTCTACACCCCATACCCAATTTGTAGGCCTAATGCAGTGTAGTTTCCAACAACTACTAAACGAGAGCATGAAGATCGAAGCATTGGCGAGGAAACCTGGGGAACACCTTGGAGTGGAACACACCATCTCTCTACACCCCATACCCAATTTGTAGGCCTAATGCAGTGTAGTTTCCAACAATTAGTAAACGAGAGCATGAAGATCGAAGCAATGGAGAGGAAACCTGGGGAACACCTTGGAGTGTAACACACCATCTCTCTACACCCCATACCCAATTTGTAGGCCTAATGCAGTGTAGTTTCCAACAACTACTAAACGAGAGCATGAAGATCGAAGCAATGGAGAGGAAACCTGGGGAACACCTTGGAGTGGAACACACCATCTCTCTACACCCCATACCCAATTTGTCGGCCTAATGCAGTGTAGTTTCCAACAACTACTAAACGAGAGCCGGAAGATCGAAGCTCAGGAAAGGCAACCTGGAGAACACCTTGGAGTGGAACACACCATCTCTCTACACCCCATACCCAATTTGTAGGCCTAATGCAGCGTAGTTTCCAACAACTACTAAACGAGAGCATGAAGATCGAAGCAATGGAGAGGAAACCTGGGGAACACCTTGGAGTGTAACACACCATATCTCTACACCCCATACCCAATTTGTAGGCCTAATGCAGTGTAGTTTCCAACAACTACTAAACGAGAGCCGGAAGATCGAAGCTCAGGAAAGGCAACCTGGAGAACACCTTGGAGTGGAACACACCATCTCTCTACACCCCATACCCAATTTGAAGGCCTAATGCAGTGTAGTTTCCAACAACTACTAAACGAGAGCATGAAGATCGAAGCATTGGCGAGGACACCTGGGGAACACCTTGGAGTGGAACACACCATCTCTCTACACCCCATACCCAATTTGTAGGCCTAATGCAGTGTAGTTTCCAACAACTACTAAACGAGAGCATGAAGATCGAAGCATTGGCGAGGAAACCTGGGGAACACCTTGGAGTGGAACACACCATCTCTCTACACCCCATACCCAATTTGTAGGCCTAATGCAGTGTAGTTTCCAACAACTAGTAAACAAGAGCATGAAGATCGAAGCAATGGAGAGGAAACCTGGGGAACACCTTGGAGTGGAACACACCATCTCTCTACACCCCATACCCAATTTGTAGGCCTAATGCAGTGTAGTTTCCAACAACTACTAAACGAGAGCATGAAGATCGAAGCAATGGAGAGGAAACCTGGGGAACACCTTGGAGTGGAACACACCATCTCTCTACACCCCATACCCAATTTGTAGGCCTAATGCAGTGTAGTTTCCAACAACTACTAAACGAGAGCATGAAGATCGAAGCATTGGCGAGGAAACCTGGGGAACACCTTGGAGTGGAACACACCATCTCTCTACACCCCATACCCAATTTGTAGGCCTAATGCAGTGTAGTTTCCAACAACTACTAAACGAGAGCATGAAGATCGAAGCAATGGAGAGGAAACCTGGGGAACACCTTGGAGTGGAACACACCATCTCTCTACACCCCATACCCAATTTGTAGGCCTAATGCAGTGTAGTTTCCAACAACTACTAAACGAGAGCATGAAGATCGAAGCAATGGAGAGGAAACCTGGGGAACACCTTGGAGTGGAACACACCATCTCTCTACACCCCATACCCAATTTGTAGGCCTAATGCAGTGTAGTTTCCAACAACTACTAAACGAGAGCATTAAGATCGAAGCAATGGCGAGGAAACCTGGGGCACACCTTGGGGAGGCAGACACCGTTAGTAGGCCCTACCAAAGTTGTACCCCCAATGCAGTTTTAAAATTCCTAGAGGCTGAAAACAAGACTATTGACGCTCAGCTTTTTTCAAAGGAACACAGCTGAATTGAGTGGCGCAGACAGACACAGGTAGTAGGACTTAAACCAAAAATGTGGCTCACTGCAGCTTAAAAAAGTTACAGGGGTACACAAGCAGCAGTGCTCTGGGCAGTGGAGGACAATTTCAATAGTGGACCGCAGACAGACTTTGTACGCCTACTATTAAAAAAAGGATGCTCTATGCAATTAAAAATAGGTTCCAGGGGTCCACGGGCAGCAGTGGTGTGGTCAGTGGACGAGTATTGGAAGGAGGGACCGCAGACAGGCGTAGTAGGCCTAACATAACAAAATTAGGCTGTAGACACTGTAAAATTGGTTCCAGGTGTACACGGGCAGCAGTGGTGTGGTCAGCGGAGGAAAATTGGAATTAGGGACTGCAGACAGACTTTGTAGGCTGTCCCCTGTGGACCATGCATCCAACACATTAACCCAGTGCGCCGTAATGGACACGTAACTTTTTGTGGACATGCCTACTGGTCCATGCGTCTCTTGTCAGGTGCACCTTTCTACTGTTTGATTGCCTGAGTGCTATGACAATGCAGACTTTTTTATGCCGCTGGAGGGCTGGGATGGCTTTTCTCGCAAAAGAAATGTCGACTGGGTAGCTTGAACCGTTGCACAGCGTAGTTCATCTGGGCTTTCTAAATATAAAACAAAGAAAAAAAGGAGGCTACATGCACTTTTAGCAGGGTTCCAGGGGTACACGGCCAGCATTGGTCTGGTCAGTGGAGAACTATTGGAAGGAAGGACCGCAGACAGGCTTCGAAGGCCTAACATAATAACAGATGGCTGTAGGCAATTTTAAATTGGTTCCAGGGGTACACGGGCAGCAGTGGTGTGGTCAGTGGAGGCCTAGTGGAAGGAGTGACCGCAGACAGGCATCGAAGGCCTAACATAATAACAGATGGCTGTAGGCAATTTTAAATTGGTTCCAGGGGTACACGGGCAGCAGTGGTGTGGTCAGTGGAGGCCTAGTGGAAGGAGTGACCGCAAACAGGCATCGAAGGCCTAACATAATAACAGATGGCTGTAGGCAATTTTAAATTGGTTACAGGGGAACACGGGCAGCAGTGGCCTGGTCAGTGTAGTAGTAGTAGAAAGAACGGACCGCAGACAGGCTTCGAAGGCCTAACATAAAAAAATTGGGCTGGCTGTAGGCAATTTTAAATTGGTTCCAGGGGTACACGGGCAGCAGTGGTGTGGTCAGTGGAGGCCTAGTGGAAGGAGTGACCGCAGACAGGCATCGAAGGCCTAACATAATAACACATGGCTGTAGGCAATTTTAAATTGGTTCCAGGGGAACACGGGCAGCAGTGGCCTGGTCAGTGTAGTAGTAGTAGAAAGAACGGACCGCAGACAGGCTTCGAAGGCCTAACATAATAAAATTGGGCTGGCTGTAGGCAATTTTAAATTGGTTCCAGGGGTACACGGGCAGCAGTGGTGTGGTCAGTGGAGGCCTAGTGGAAGGAGTGACCGCAGACAGGCATCGAAGGCCTAACATAATAACACATGGCTGTAGGCAATTTTAAATTGGTTCCAGGGGAACACGGGCAGCAGTGGCCTGGTCAGTGTAGTAGTAGTAGAAAGAACGGACCGCAGACAGGCATCGAAGGCCTAACATAATAAAATTGGGCTGGCTGTAGGCAATTTTAAATTGGTTCCAGGGGTACACGGGCAGCAGTGGTGTGGTCAGTGGAGGCCTAGTGGAAGGAGTGACCGCAAACAGGCATCGAAGGCCTAACATAATAACACATGGCTGTAGGCAATTTTAAATTGGTTCCAGGGGAACACGGGCAGCAGTGGCCTGGTCAGTGTAGTAGTAGTAGAAAGAACGGACCGCAGACAGGCTTCGAAGGCCTAACATAATAAAATTGGGCTGGCTGTCGGCAATTTTAAATTGGTTCCAGGGGTACACGGGCAGCAGTGGTGTGGTCAGTGGAGGCCTAGTGGAAGGAGGGACCACAGACAGGCTTCGAAGGCCTAACATAAAAAAATAGGGCTGTTGGCAATTTAAAATTGGTTCCAGTGGTACAAGGGCAGCAGTACAATGGTCAGTGGAGGCCTAGTGGAAGGAGGGACCGCAGACAGGCTTCGAAGGCCTAACATAAAAAAATAGGGCTGTTGGCAATTTAAAATTGGTTCCAGTGGTACAAGGGCAGCAGTACAATGGTCAGTGGAGGCCTAGTGGAAGGAGGGACCGCAGACAGGCTTCGAAGGCCTAACATAAAAAAATAGGGCTGATGGCAATTTAAAATTGGTTCCAGTGGTACAAGGGCAGCAGTACAATGGTCAGTGGAGGCCTAGTGGAAGGAGGGACCGCAGACAGGCTTTGAAGGCCTAACATAAAAAAATAGGGCTGTTGGCAATTTAAAATTGGTTCCAGGGGTACACGGGCAGCAGTACAATGGTCAGTGGAGGCCTAGTGGAAGGAGGGACCGCAGACAGGCTTCGAAGGCCTAACATAACAAAAATGTCAATACAATGGTATTGTCAGTGCCAGGCATTGAAGGATGTCAGCGCATAGACTAAACATTGGTGGAGCTGTGAGAGATAATTTTGCAAGTGGTAGAGCACTGTTTGAGCTGGGGGGGGGGAACTGTCTTGTGGCCGGTGGTACAGGCCCAGGGCCCCTCATATTACAACGGTGTGTCTGACGTTGGGTGCGCACCACCACCGCCAGAGACACTTTATTGTACTATGAGGGACCCAGTGGCAGTGCCGTCAACCAAAAGCGGGCACACCCACCTCTTCAGACAAACAGCACTCTCACGGGTGCTGGCGCCAAGTGGCGATACCACGGCCCCGTGTGGGGAGTTTGGCCATTTAGTGAGGTGTAAACATGTCGTATGCTGGACAATCAGGTGCAGAAAATTACGAGATTGGAAAAGTCATTCAGAATAGTCCACAGGCAAGACCTTTTCATAGGAAAGCTAGGTGTCAGCCGGGCAAGGTGGGGCAAAAGATTTCGAAATCCAGTTGTGGTTCATTTTAATGAAGGTTAGATCATCTACATTTTGGGTAGCCAGACGAGTCCTTTTTTCTGTTAGTATTGAACCTGCAGCACTGAATACTCTTTCTGATAGAACACTAGCTGCCGGTCAAGCAAGCTCCTGCAATGCATATTCTGCCAATTCTGGCCAGGTGTCTAATTTGGATGCCCAGTAATCAAATGGGAATGACGGTTGAGGGAGAACGTCGATAAGGGATGAAAAATAGTTTGTAACCATACTGGACAAATGTAGTCTCCTGTCACTTTGAATTGATGCTGCAGTACCTGTCCTGTCTGCGGTCATAGCAAAATCACTCCACAACCTGGTTAGAAAACCCCTCTGGCCAATGCCACTTCTGATTTCTGCCCCTCTAACACCTCTGGTCTGCTGGCCCCTGCAGCTCGTGTGAGAACGATCAAGGGCGCTGTGTGCAGGGAATGCCAGAAGCAAACGGTCAACAAGAGTTGATTGTTTGGTTGCTAATATTATTTCCAAGTTGTCATGTGGCATTATATTTTGCAATTTGCCTTTATAGCGAGGATCAAGGAGGCAGGCCAACCAGTAATCGTCATCGTTCATCATTTTAGTAATGCGTGTGTCCCTTTTGAGGATACGTAAGGCATAATCCGCCATGTGGGCCAAAGTTCCAGTTCTCAAATCTGCGGTTGTGCTTGGTTGAGGGGCAGTTTCAGGCAAATCCACGTCACTTGTGTCCCTCCAAAAACCAGAACCCGGCCTTGCCGCGCCAACAATTTCCAGTGGCCCCGGAAAAGCTTCCTCATTAAAAATATAATCATCCCCATCATCCTCCTCGTCCTCCTCCTCCTCTTCGCCCGCTACCTCGTCCTGTACACTGCCCTGGCCAGACAATGGCTGACTGTCATCAAGGCTTTCCTCTTCCTCAGCTGCAGACGCCTGATCCTTTATGTGCGTCAAACTTTGCATCAGCAGACGCATTAGGGGGATGCTCATGCTTATTATGGCGTTGTCTGCACTAACCAGCCGTGTGCATTCCTCAAAACACTGAAGGACTTGACACATGTCTTGAATCTTCGACCACTGCACACCTGACAACTCCATGTCTGCCATCCTACTGCCTGCCCGTGTATGTGTATCCTCCCACAAAAACATAACAGCCCACCTCTGTTCGCACAGTCTCTGAAGCATGTGCAGTGTTGAGTTCCACCTTGTTGCAACGTCTATGATTAGGCGATGCTGGGGAAAGTTCAAAGAACGCTGATAGGTCTGCATACGGCTGGAGTGTACGGGCGAACGGCGGATATGTGAGCAAAGTCCACGCACTTTGAGGAGCAGGTCGGATAACCCCGGATAACTTTTCAGGAAGCACTGCACCACCAGGTTTAAGGTGTGAGCCAGGCAAGGAATGTGTTTCAGTTGGGAAAGGGAGATGGCAGCCATGAAAATCCTTCCGTTATCACTCACTACCTTGCCTGCCTCAAGATCTACAGTGCCCAGCCACGACTGCGTTTCTTTCTGCAAGAACTCGGACAGAACTTCCGCGGTGTGTCTGTTGTCGCCCAAACACTTCATAGCCAATACAGCCTGCTGACGTTTGCCAGTAGCTGCCCCATAATGGGAGACCTGGTGTGCAACAGTGGCAGCTGCGGATGGAGTGGTTGTGCGACTGCGGTCTGTGGACGAGCTCTCGCTTCTGCAGGAGGACGAGGAGGAGGAGGAGGGGGTGCGAACGGCTACAGCCAACTGTTTCCTAGACCGTGGGCTAGGCAGAACTGTCCCAAACTTGCTGTCCCCTGTGGACCCTGCATCCACAACATTCACCCAGTGTGCCGTGATGGACACGTAACGTCCCTGGCCATGCCTACTGGTCCATGCATCTGTTGTCAGGTCCACCTTTGTGCTCACAGATTGCCTGAGTGCATGGACGATGCGCTCTTTAACATGCTGGTGGAGGGCTGGGATGGCTTTTCTGGAAAAAAAAGTGTCGACTGGGTAGCTCGTAGCGTGGTACAGCGTAGTCCATCAGGGCTTTGAAAGCTTCGCTTTCAACTAACCGGTAGGGCATCATCTCTAACAAGATTAGTCTAGCTATGTGGGCGTTCAAACCCTGTGTACGCGGATGCGAGGCTAAGTACTTCCTTTTTCTAACCATAGTCTCATGTAGGGTGAGCTGGACTGGAGAGCTGGAGATCGTGGAACTAGCAGGGGTGCCGGTGGACATGGCAGACTGAGAGACGGTGGGAGATGGTATTGTTGCCGCCGGTGCCCTAGATGCAGTGTTTCCTACTACGAAACTGGTGATTCCCTGACCCTGACTGCTTTGGCCTGGCAAAGAAACCTGCACAGATACTGCAGGTGGTGATGAAAATGGTGGCCCTACACTGCCAGAAGGGATGTTGCGTTGATGACTAGCTTCATTGGCCGAGGGTGCTACAACCTTAAGGGACGTTTGGTAGTTAGTCCAAGCTTGCAAATGCATGGTGGTTAAATGTCTATGCATGCAACTTGTATTGAGACTTTTCAGATTCTGCCCTCTGCTTAAGGTAGTTGAACATTTTTGACAGATGACTTTGCGCTGATCAATTGGATGTTGTTTAAAAAAATGCCAGACTGCACTCTTTCTAGCATCGGATACCTTTTCAGGCATTGCAGACTGAGCTTTAACCGGATGGCCACGCCGTCCTCCAACAGGTTTTGGCTTTGCCACGCGTTTTGGGCAAGATACGTGCCCGGCAGATGGAACCTGTTGCGATGTTGATGCCTGCTGCGGCCCCTCCTCCTCCGCTTCAGAACTGCTGCCGCCTGCACCCTGTTCCCCCAATGGCTGCCAATCGGGGTCAAGAACTGGGTCATCTATTACCTCTTCTTGTAGCTCGTGTGCAACTTCATCTGTGTCACCGTGTCGGTCGGTGGTATAGCGTTCGTGATGGGGCAACATAGTCTCATCAGGGTCTGATTCTTGATCATTACCCTGCGAGGGCAATGTTGTGGTCTGAGTCAAAGGACCAGCATAGTAGTCTGGCTGTGGCTGTGCATCAGTGCACTCCATGTCAGATTCAACTTGTAATGGGCATGGACTGTTAACTGCTTCACTTTCTAAGCCAGGGACGGTATGTGTAAAGAGCTCCATGGAGTAACCCGTTGTGTCGCCTGCTGCATTCTTCTCTGTTGTTGTTTTTGCTGAAGAGGACAAGGAAGCGACTTGTCCTTGACCGTGAACATCCACTAACGACGCGCTGCTTTTACATTTACAAGTTTCACGAGAGGAGGCAAAAGAGCTAGAGGCTGAGTCAGCAAGATAAGCCAAAACTTGCTCTTGCTGCTCCGGCTTTAAAAGCGGTTTTCCTACTCCCAGAAAAGGGAGCATTCGAGGCATTGTGTAGCCAGACGACGAACCTGGCTCCACAGCTCCAGACTTAGGTGCAATATTTTTTTTCCCACGACCACCTGATGCTCCACCACTACCACTACCCTCATTACCAGCTGACAATGAACGCCCCCGGCCACGACCTCTTCCACCAGACTTCCTCATTGTTTTAAAAACGTAACCAAACTAACGGTATTTGTTGCTGTCACACAACTTACACGGTGAGCTATAACTTCAGTATGATTTAGCTACCCCTTTACAGGTGGGTGAGACCACAATGAAAATCAGGCACAATGTTACACACTCTGTTTTTGGTGGCACCAAATGAGAGAGATGCCACACACGCAGGACTGTCACTGAAACACAAATGTTAATATTAATCTCCCACTGTTTTTTTTTATTTTTTATTTATTTTTCAGGGAGACTTTAGAAACAAAATAAAATGATTTTTTCAGGAAGAATTTAGAAACCAAATAACATAAAATGATTTTCCCAATGACAATTTAGAAACCAAATAAAAAAAAAAAAAGGCTTTCTATGCCCCACTGAGTGAGAGATGACGCAAACAGGAGTCAGGAGTGGCACACAAGCCCATAGGCCAATATTGTTCTCCCAATGATTGATGTAGTGATTTTTTCAGGTAGATTTTGGAACCCAAATCAAGCTAAAAAAATAATAGGCTTTCTATGGCCCACAATTGGAGAGAGAGAGAGAGATGGCACACCCAGGAGTCAAGACTGGCACACAAGCAGAAAGGGCAATATTAATCTCCCACTGATTTGATTTTTTTTTTTTTTCAGGGAGAATTTAGAAAACAAATAAAACAAAAAAATAGGCTTTCTATGGCCCACTGACTGAGAGATGGCACACACAGGAGTCAGGAGTGGCACACAAGCCCAGAGGCCAATATTAATCTCCCACTTTTTTTTTTTTTTTCAGGGAAAATTTATAAACCCAATAAAAAAAATTATAAATAGGCTTTCTATGGCCCACTATCTGAGAGAGAGAGATGGCACGCTTAGGACTGGCACACAAGCCCAAAGGCCAATATTAATCTCCCTTTTTTTTTAAGGGAGAATTTATAAAACCAAAAAAAATAAATAAATAGGCTTTCTATGGCCCACTATTTGTGAGAGAGATGGCACGCTCAGGACTGGCACACAAGCCCAGAGGCCAATATTAATCTCCCACTTTTTTTTTTTTTTTCAGGGAAAATTTATAAACCCAATAAAAAAAATAATAAATAGGCTTTCTATGGCCCACTATCTGAGAGAGAGAGATGGCACGCTTAGGACTGGCACACAAGCCCAAAGGCCAATATCAATCTCCCTTTTTTTTTTCAGGGAGAATTTATAAAACCAAAAAAACATAAATAAATAGGCTTTCTATGGCCCACTATTTGTGAGAGAGATGGCACGCTTAGGACTGGCACACAAGCCCAAAGGCCAATATTAATCTCCCACTGATTGATTTATTGATTTTTTCAGGTAGAATTTAGAACCCAAATAAAGCAACAAAAAAAAATAGGCTTTCTATGGCCCACTGAGTGAGTGATGATGCACACAGGAGTCAGGAGTGGCACACAAGCTCTGAGGCCAATATTTTTCTCCCACTGATTGATGTAGTGATTTTTTCAGGTAGATTTTGGAACCCAAATCAAGCAAAAAAATAAATAGGCTTTCTATGGCCCACTGACTGAGAGATGGCACACACAGGAGTCAGGAGTGGCACACAAGCCCTGAGGCCAATATTTTTCTCCCACTGATTGATGTAGTGATTTTTTCAGGTAGATTTTAGAACCCAAATCAAGCAAAAAAATAAATAGGCTTTCTATGGCCCACTGAGTGAGAGATGGCACAGATAGGGATGGCACTCTAGCAGAAATGCCAATCTTAATCTCCCTCAAAAAAAAAAAAAGGAACTGTCCTTCAATTACTATCTCCCTGCAGTAATCTCAGCCAGGTATGGCAGGCAGCAATAAGGAGTGGACTGATGCACAAATTAAATAAAAAGTGTGGACAAACAAACAAGATAGCTGTGCAGAAAGGAAGGAACAAGAGGATTTGTGCTTTGAAAAAAGCAGTTGGTTTGCACAGCGGCGTACACACAGCAATGCAGCTATCAGGGAGCCTTCTAGGGCAGCCCAATGAGCTTTCAGCGCTGAGGGAAAAAAAAAATGTAGCTTCCACTGTCCCTGCACACCGAAGGTGGTGTTGGACAGTGCAAATCGCTACAGCACAAGCGGTTTGGTGGTTAATGGACCCTGCCTAACGCCATCCCTGCTTCTGACGAAGCGGCAGCAACCTCTCCCTAAGCTCAGATCAGCAGCAGCAGTATCATGGCGGTCGGCGGGAACGCCCCTTTATAGCCCCTGTGACGCCGCAGACAGCAAGCCAATCACTGCAATGCCCTTCTCTAAGATGGTGGGGACCAGGACCTATGTCATCACGCTGCCCACACTCTGCGTTTACCTTCATTGGCTGAGAAATGGCGCTTTTCGCGTCATTGAAACGCGACTTTGGCGCGAAAGTCGCGTACTGCATGGCCGTCCCCGCACAGGGGTCGGATCGGGTTTCATGAAACCCGACTTTGCCAAAAGTCGGCGACTTTTGAAAATGAACGACCCCTTTCGCTCAACCCTACTAGTCAGCTGTCTCATTACATTGATCTGTACCTGCAGGATCTAGATAGAAAATTACCTTCTTTTCTCCTAGACTCCAGCCAATTAATAAAATAATGTGAAAATTTTGTTTGGGAAGAAGATTACATGTTCATAACTTTAGACGTACACGCTCTTTACTCCAATATTGATCATAGATTGTGAATAAATTCAGTTTCACATTAATTGATATGCCAGAACATCAGAGACAATTTTTAATAATGGGTCTAAAATTCATATTGGAACACAATCTTTTTACGTTCCAGGGGAAAATGTATACACAGCGGCTTGGCACCGCGATGGGGACTCGGGCAGCCCCAAGTTTCGCGAATCTTTTCATGGGGTGCTTCGAGTCCTCATCCCCCTTATGTCAGCTACCTCACTATAACAATATATTATATTATCGACGCTACATTGACGATTTAATTATATTTTGGAAAGGCACTGCAGTTGAAGCTCAAGAATTTATTGTGGCATTAAACAGGAATGACTGGGGTATCACTTTCTCCGCAGAGGTTAATAAAGAAAAAATAAATTTTTTGATCTAGAAATATCTCATAAAAACAAAAAAATTTGCACTAGAACTGATTTCAAGAAAACTGACACCAATGGTTTCCTTGATTATCGGAGCGCACACCACCAAAAATGGAAGCAAAACATTCCTTATAGCCAGTTCCGTTGAATCAGGAGAAATAATACAAATAAGAAAGATTATGTGGAACAATCGAAAATTTTGATCGATAGGTTTTCGGATAAGAAATATCCAAAGCGATTAATTATGGCAGCATATAGAACCTATCTAGAAAGAACTCCGAAGGAGTGCTTATCCAGAGAGAATAATAAAAATAAGGAAGCGGAAGAGGGGATAACTAAGGAAGGAGGAGAAAAACCTGAGCAGATAACTAATAAAAACAATAATAAAAATAAAAACAAAAATAATAAGGATAGAAAAAAAGATGGGTGGCAGTATAATTTTATCACTGCTTTTAATAGTAGTAATACAGAGATAAGAAACATTTTAAATAAATATTGGTACTTATTGAAAAAAGATACATATTTGAAGAAACTTTTACCAGACAAACCCAATATTATTTTTCGTAGGGGCCAAACAGTGAAGGGTATAATTGCCCCTAGTAATCTCAGAATGACCAAAGATGAGGAATGTGAATGTATAAAGAGAAAAGAAAAAATTAGGATCAACAAAACGGATGCTTCCAAACCGGGTATTTATCGATGTGGTTCCCGAAAATGTTGTACCTGCAAAATTATCACCCATATGACTCATCGCATCACGTCGTATAGTACGGGTGAAACCATAGCGATCACACAAAAACTAACGTGTGATAGTGATTTTGTGATATATGTTATTACCTGTGCCTGTGGCGTGCAATACGTGGGTGGGACTACTCAGTCCTTACGATCCCGTATGAATGGCCACAGACACAATACAAAAAATGGCTTTTTAAAACAGAGCTTATCCCGGTATTTATGTTTGAAGCATAATAAAGCATTCAATATTTCTGTAACCCCGTTGGAGCAAAAACCTGTGAATTGTACTAATAGGGTACAAAGGTTAAACTGGAAAGAATCATATTGGATCTTCCGTCTGGGTACATTATACCCAGATGGATTAAATGATGTTATAGAAGGTATATGATGTACAAAGGAAATAAATTGACAGGTACAAGATTGCATATTTTTAGTTTTGATATGAATGAAATTTTGAAAATTTGTATTTGGCATTTGGAAATAGTCCCAATACAAAAAAAGGAAGTGTTTTTTTTTGTTTGTTTGTTTTTTTTTTGGTTATAATGTATATCTTTGTAGGATTTTATATTTTAGTATGAAATCACACTTCAGTATGTTTAATAACATTTTAAAAGAAATTTTATATATAGTATAATTATATTTATAGTGCTCTTAGAAAAGAAAAAATCATTTTAGTGAAGAATTTGTGTAAAAAAAATTTTTAGTGTGGATTTTTTTTAACACTTTTTTTCTTCCTTGTGTGGGGATAAAAAGAAAAGTATAAAATTTATTTGTTATATGAATTTTGTTAGATTCCTCAGAGTGCAAATTCCTGCATATCTGAGTACCTAGGTGTGTCTGACGAATAGATCTGTCAGCCCCCACCCAAATTGACATGCAGGGATATCTGCTATAAAATGTGTTCAGATAGATCTGTCTATATGCATGACATTATACCTGAGGAAGACTCTAAGGCCAGTCTCACACGTCCAGATAATTCCAGTACCGGAAAAAATCGGTACCGGAATTATCCGTGTCCGTGTGCCCCTACGTTTCTGTGGCACATCAGTGTGGCACACGTGCGGCACACGTGTGCCGCCCGTGTGCCCACTGGGTACCACACGCACCGTGCTGGGTACCACACGTACCAGCATGTGGTGCTGAAGCTCCATTCATATCTTCCCTGCAGCAGCGTTTGCTGTAGAGAAGATATGAATAATTGTGTTTCAAATAAAGATCTATGTGCCCGCCGCCCTCCCACACCCTGTGCGCCCCCCCATCACCCCCTCCCCCCCCCCCCCGCTGTTCTGAAAATACTTACCCAGCTCCCTCGCCGGAGCTGCTTCCTGTCCTGGCCGCATCTTCTCCTGTATGCGGTCACGTGGGGCCGCTCATTTACAGTAATGAATATGCGGCTTCACCCCTATGGGAGGTGGAACCGCATATTCATGGCTGTAATCGGCGGCCCCACGTGACCGCTGATACAGTAGAAGATGCGGCCAGAACAGGAAGCAGTGTCGGCGAGGGAGCGAGCTGGGTGAGTATTTTCAGAACAGCGGGGGGGGCGCACAGGGGATGGGAGGGCGGCTGGCACATGGATATTTATTTTAAACACAATTATTCATATCTTCTCTACAGCAAATGCTGCTGCAGGGAAGATATGAATGGGGCTTCTGCACCAGTGGGGGGGACAGCGCTTAATGTAGCGCTGTCACGTGCACGGCACACGGACTGCACACGGACAACGTCCGTGTGCGGTATGTGTTTTACACGGACCCATTGACTTTAATGGGTCCGTGTAATATGTGCACTCCCACGAACACTGACAGATGCATTGATTTTAATGTGTCTACGTGTGTCAGTGGCTCCGGTACGTGAGGAAACTGTCACCTCACGTACCGGAGCCACTGACGTGTGAAACCGGCCTAAGAAGTCGAAACCGGTTGTATTTTAGTTTGAAATAAAAATCATCCTTGAATCAGAATATCGAGTTCCATCATCATCCATTATCATTCTTCAGGAGCGCATACTGCTGGGAAAAATATTCACAAAGTGTTATCGCCTATGAAAGCACTGTTCATCAGTTCGCTCATCAGTTCCCAGATCTTTTGCAACAAACTGAGTGGAAAGAGGAATGGAGTGATCCATGGATTGGATCTATACACAGTATATCAAGACACCAAAAAGGTGAGTGGATTCACACTGAGTACACACCTTGGGAAACTAACTACTACACTCAGAAGTCTACGTTTCCCATTTCTCTCCCTATAATCCCCTCTTGTTTTACAAAATTAGTCCAAATATATATGAACGTAACTGTATAGGGCCCAGGTCATGATAGAGACCCTGTAAAAAGACCTGCTTCACCTGTTATATGGGTTGTGTCCTAAACTATATGGGTGACAGAGAAGAACTGTGAGGACCTTATCAGAAGCCATAGGCAGTAAGTACAATACCACCGTGCTTTGAGGAAGGCTTTCATCTCCACCTTGTGAAGGGATCTCTGGATTCACTTCCAAGCCGGCCAGACCCTGCCAGAAGCTACAGTAAACCAGGTAAAGAGACTGCAAACCTGTGTCCTCGTTCTTTACTGAACCTCACACCATCTTCACCTATACACCGGGAGCCATGGGGACCTACTTCACCTGTGGGAAGTTATACCATCTAGCTGTCATACCTGTTGTTAATTCTGTTTTCGAACTCCCTCCTGTGGTCATGAATGGTACTTCGGCGAGTTCTGTCCATGGACTCCCTCTGGTGGCGGTGAGTGGAGCTGCTGCTTCTGAGGTTCCTTCCACAGGTGACGTAGTTTATTCTTTGGCTGGCTGTTCTATTTAACTCCACTCAGATCGTTACTCCATGCCAGCTGTCAATGTTCTTGTACTGGTTCAGTTCGCTCTTGGATCTTTCTGGTGACCTGTCTACTCCAGCAGAAGCTAAGTCCCTGCTAGTTAATTATTTGTTCATTGTTTCCTTGTCCAGTTGGCTATCATGATTTTGCTTTGCTAGCTGGAAGCTCTGGGATGCAGAGTGGCACCTCCGCACCGTGAGTCAGTGCGGAGGTCTTTTTGCACACTCTGCATGGTCTTTTGTAGTTTTTTGTGCTGACCGCAAAGATACCTTTCCTATCCTCAGTCTGTTTAGTAAGTCTGGCCTCCCTTTGCTGAAACCTGTTTCATTTCTGTGTTTGTGACTTTCATCTTAACTCACAGTCAATATATGTGGGGGGCTGCCTTTTCCTTTGGGGAATTTCTCTGAGGCAAGGTAGGCTTTATTTTCTATCTTTAGGGCTAGTTAGCTCTTAGGCTGTGAAGAGGCGTCTAGGTCGTGTTAGGTATGCTCCATGGCTATTTCTAGTTGTGTGATAGGATTAGGGGTTGCGGTCAGCAGAGCTCCCACTTCCCAGAGCTTGTCCTGTGTGAGTTTAACCATCAGGTCGTTCTGGGTGCTCCTAACCACCAGGTCCATAACACATACCATCACCCCAGAGAACCTATTTAGACCTTTCTGCCATTAGACGTACTATTCCGTCCATGTGGGATGGGCCCTATTTCCCATGGACGGAATAGTACGTCATAGGCAATCGGCCGCGCTCACGGGGGGAGTTCAGCCGATCGCCACCGGGTGTCAGCTGATTATTACAGCTTACATCCGGCACTGCCAGGAGCAGTCATGATCCGCTCACGGCACATTAACCCCCAAAACATGATTGAAGCATTCCGGTGGCACAGGGAAGCATCGCGCAGGGAGGTGGCTCCCTGCGTGCTTCCCTGAGACCCTAGGAGCAACGCGATGTGATCGCGTTGCTCCGAGGGTCTCCTACTTCCTCCTCCCTGCAGACCCCGGATCCAAAATGGCCACAGTGCTCCTTCCGGGTCCTGCAGGGAGGTGGCCTGCATGCGCCTGCTCAGAGCAGGTGCTTGCAAGCCTGCAGCACTGCCTTTCAGATCGCTGATCTGACACAGTGCTGTGCAGTGTCAGATCAGGGATCTGACACTATAACATGATGTCCCCCCGGGGTAATGGAATAAAGTTAAAAAAAATATATATTTACATGTGTAAAAAAAATTAAAAAAATTCCTAAATAAAGAAAAAAAATAAATATATTGTTCAACTAAAAACATTTCTTTAACTAAAAAAAAAAAACAATAAAAATACACATATTCAGTATCACCGCGTCCGTAACAACCCAACCTATAAAACTGTCCCACTAGTTAACCCCTTCATTGATCATGTAAAAAAATAGGCAAAAAACAGCGCTTTATTATCATACCGCCAAGCAAAAAGTGGATTAACACGCGATCAAAAAGACGGATATAAATAAACATGGTACCGCTGAAAACATCATCTTGTCCCGCAAAAAAGGAGCCACAATTCAGCATCATCAGCAAAAAAATAAAAAAGTTATAGTCCTCAGAATAAAGCGATGCAAAAATAAGTATTTTTATATAAAATAGATGTTATCGTATAAAAGCGCCAAAACATAAAAAAATATAAATGAGGTGTCGCTGTAATAGTACTGACCCAAAGAATAAAACTGCTTTATAAATTTTATCAAACGTGGAACGGTATAAACGCCCCCCCCCCCAAAAGAAATTCACGAATTGCTGTTTTTTGTTCATTCTGCCTCACAAAAATCGGAATAAAAAGTGATCAAAAAATGTCATGTGCCCGAAAACCATACCAATAAAAATGTCAACTCATCCTGCAAAAACAAGACCTCACATGACTCTGTGGACCAAAATCTGGTAAAGTAAATCAAACCCCCCTCATCACCCCGTTAGTTAGAGAAATAAAATAAAATGTAAAAAATGTATTTTTTCCATTTTCCCATTAGGGTTAGGGTTGGGGCTAAAGTTAGGGTTAGGGTTGGGGCTAAAGTTAGGGTTAGGGTTGGGGCTACAGTTAGGGTTGTGGCTACAGTTAGGGTTAGGGTTGGAGCTACATTTAGGGTTGGGGCTACAGTTAGGGTTAGGGTTGGGGCTAAAGTTAGGGTTAGGGTTAAAGTTAGGGTTAAGGTTGAGGCTTAAGTTAGGGTTAGGGTTGGGGCTAAAGTTAGGGTTAGGGCTACAGTTAGGGTTGGGGCTACAGTTAGGGTTGGGACTAAAGTTAGGGTTAGGGTTGGGGCTAAAGTTAGGGTTAAAGTTGGGGCTAAAGTTAGGGTTGGGGCTAAAGTTAGGGTTGGGGCTAAAGTTAGGGTTTGGGCAAAAGTTAGGGTTAGGGTTAGGGTTTGGATTACATTTACAGCTGGGATTAGGGTTGGGATTAGGGTTAGGAGTGTGTCAGGGTTAGGGGTGTGGTTAGGGTTATGGTTGGAATTAGGGTTAGTTGTGCATAACAATTCAAAGTTGGGAAATTGCGAAATTTTCAACATTTTTGCCAAATTTCCATTTTTTCTCACAAATAAACGCAGGTAATATCAAAGAAATTTTACCACTATCATGAAGTACAATATGTCTTGAGAAAACAGTGTCAGAATCACTGGGATCTGTTGAAGCGTTTCAGAGTTATAACCTCATAAAGGGACAATGGTCAGAATTGTAAAAATTGGCCTGGTCGTGCAGACCACCCTTGGGGGTAAAGGGGTTAAGCAGCATCGGTCCCTACTGATCGAATACCACAGGTGGTGTCACGAACACAAACTTTATTCAATTTCCCTATTACATGGGTACCCAGGGCCACGGACCGGGTTGCCGCCGTGACACATCCCCTTAAGTACTGGACCTGGTACCGATTACCCCACGGCCCTGGCGGGCGACTCAATAACTATATATATAAAAAAAAGTTAACTCTTGCTCTGCCTCCTGCTCGTCACTACATCCCGCGTACCTGCTAGAACCTTACATTCCCATACCAAGAAAGCAGTTCCCACTGGTGACCATTTAGTACGTTCAGCAACATGGATTTAATTGAAAGTTATTTTCCCTAAACCTGCCTTCCTTGGCATGCTACACTTGGTTGTTTTAAGCCTTACTGCACTTTGTAACAAGGAGCAGTTGATTGCACAAGAAATCATACTGCTTTAGGATATAGAATATCAAGGTAATCAGAAAACTGTGCAGGAACTAGAGAAATATCTGTTTCCATAAGACAAGATGTGTTTGCTAGAAGATTTTTCATACTTACTTCTTGTTATTACTCCATCACTACCTGCATTTTGAGTCATGTATATTGTGCTTCAGGGACAGACAAGGACAATTCAGTCTCATTTGCTGAAGTGATCCTGCTATTCCTCCTGTCAATATTCAAACAATCAGTTCTTTAGTATCTTGGATACTGGAATCCTGTAGAGGAGCGAGTTCTATTCTTGAGGTGTTTGCTGTAAATCAGTCAAGCCCTGTTCATTTTTTTATGTACATGTTTATGAGGGATATGATGAATTGATTCATTATCTCACAATACATCTGAACAGCCGTGTTGCCTCCTTAGACCCCCACAGAGCTCCGAGCATTTTAATGCAATGCATCTGTTACATTTGTTCCAGGGAAGGAATAAATTAAAAACGTTCTTCTCTTACTGCAAAGCAATCACCATTTTTTCTTCAAGTTTGGTGTGATTGCTTGGTAAAGAAAGCAGAACATTCAGTATCAAGGGAACACATTTTTTACGTGTTTCATGTTTTTCAAATCAAATTTATTTATTTCTAATACAGACAGGGTTGGATCTAGACTGAGAATTGGCATGGGCATATCAAGTGAAAATAAAAAAATGTATGGAATGAATAATTAGTAGAGCATTATTGGAATGTAGGGTGTACATCAGATCACATTGGCACGAGACAAATTGGTATTCTTTATTCCACTCTGCAAAGCAAAAGTTATTTTATTTTTTTTTTAAAAGGGCGTACACATAGCTAAAGCAAAGATTAAAGGGACTGTCAGCATAGAATGCCTGTTCAAACAAAGTACAGATACTCGTTGCACTTCCTGTAATCATGTCCCATATCCTGGGCCTTTCTGTAATAATATACCCTAGGTGTACTGTATTTCTTAGGTCCTTCCTGTAATGACCCCCATCCTGGGACTCTTTATTTGATAATGTCCCCCTTCCTGCCCCCTTTATGTAATAAACTCACAAAATCTGTATAGAAACAAAGGAAGGGCTAACAAACAACCCAAAGAGTATATACCCATTAAAATTTAATTTTATTCAGAAAGATTAAAACACATACGTAAGGAATCAAACAATAGCTCGGAGGCTGCTGAACAAACATGCAGCGAGACGTAATTAAATATATGCTGCAATTAACACCTTTTACTACACAAAAAGTTCGAATATCAGTCTTGAGATAATAAAGATACTAAGGACTAACCTTCCCTAATCAGTTTTAATCTGGAGAGAATGTTAGTGTACAGTATGTACTTACTTAAGTGTAAGGGTATATGCACACGTCGCGGATTCCATTGCGGATTTCTCCACGCAGATTCTGCAGAATTCACAGCTAAAACCTGCGGATTCCCTTGCTGATGGGTTTTGTGCGGTTTTTATGCGGATTTCGCCTGAGTTTCTACACCTGCGGATTCCAATTATGGAACAGGTGTAAAACGCTGCAGAATCCTCACAAAAAATTGACATGCTGCAGAAAATAAACTGCAGCGTTTCCGAGCTGAATTTTCCGCAGCATGTGCACTGCGGATTTAGTTTTCCATATGTTTACACGGTACTGTACAAAGCATGGAAAACTGCTACGGATCCGCAGTGGCCAAATCCACTTTGGATCCGCAGCCAAATCTGCAACGTGTGCACATACCCTAAAGCTGCTTGCTATGGCTTCCCCATTGCCTCAACAATTGTTTCGTTTAAAACTTCATTAGGAGGCGTATCACATACATAATGTATATAAAGTAGTCTATAAATTATACAGGTGATACTATGACTGCTATATATACAATATATACTTGATACTGTTGTATCTCCTATATGCTATTTGTGTGTCTCCTATGTGATGCATGCATCATAATTTAGTATAATGTGGTCTTAATTATAATGTAGAGTTGTTTAGATATAGTGGATATAGTGTAGAGATAGTATGGTGCTGTGTATATAGTATATAGCGTGGAATCCACACTATAAATACTGGCATATCTCTTCACTGTATAGTATATATACAGCTGCACTCTATATTCCTTACAACGGTATATAATACTGTGTATGTAATTGATCGTAGCATACAGTATATTGTGGAGTTGTCTATACGTCTCCTGCCCTATATACATAGTATAAGGCCAGGGTCACACTTGCGAATGTGATGCGAGAAACTCGCACGATTCTCTCACATCAATACTCGGCACTGCCGCTGGCACTCAGGAGAAGGTGGGGCAAAATAATTTGAAATCCATGATTGGTTCATTTTAATGAAGGTTAGATCATCAACATTCTGGGTTCGCCAGACGTGTCTTTTTTTCGGTCAGTATTGAACCAGCAGCACTGAAGACTCTTTCTGATAGCACACTAGCTGCTGGGCAAGCGAGCTCCTGTAATGCATATTCTGCCAATTCTGGCCACGTGTCTATGTTAGATGCCCAGTAATCAAAGGGGAATGACCTGTGAGGGAGAACATCGATAAAGGAGGAAAAATAGTTCATAAACATACTGGACAAATGCTGTCTCCTGTCACTTTGAATCGATGCAGTGGCAGAAAGTGGCTGGAAGATATATGAAAAAATACAAGGACTGTAGTACAATTTCAATCTCCCTACAATGATCTCAGGAAAAGTACGGCAACAATAAAAAGGACTGCTGCACATAAAAGTGTGGACAAATAAACAAGATAACTGTGCAGAAAGGAGCAACAGGATTTTTGCTTTTAAAAAAGCAGTTGGTTTGCACAGCGGCGTGCAAACAGCAATGCAGCTATCAGGGAGCCTTATAAGGCAGCCTAATAAGCTACAGAGCAGATGCACAAAAATATAGCCTCCACTGTCCCTGCAAACAAATGGTGGTGTTGGACAGTGGAAATTGCTACAGCACAAGCAGTTTTGGGGCTTAATCTTCCTGCTGCGGCAACCTCTCCCTATGCTACAATCGGCAGAAGTAAGATGGCGGTCGGCGTGCACGCCCCTTTATAGCCCCTGTGACACCGCAGAAAGCAAGCCAATCACTGTCATGCCCCTCTCTAAGATGGTGGGGACCGAGACCTATGTCATCACGCTGCCCACACTCTGCGTCCTCCTTCATTGGCTGAAAAATGGCACTGAAAGCGTCACGCAAAACGCGACTTTGGCGCGAAGATCGCCGACCTCATGGCCAATCCCACACTAGGATCGGGTCGGGTTTCATGAAACCCGACTTTGCCGAAAGTCAGCTATTTTTGAATTTGTCCGATCCATTTCGCTCAACCCTAGTCCAAAGTACAGGGTACCAGGCACAGGTGGTGATGTGGTCTGGCTGGCTTGGAGGCAAAGGTAATCTCTCTCCCCAGTGAGGTCCGTAAGCCTTCCTACTGCGATAGTTGTTATGACCTGGTGGTCAGGACAATAATGGACCTGGTGGTTAAGAGCACACGGAATGACCTGATAGTTACTGATAATAAGGACGAGCTCTGGGACGTGGGAACTCTGCTGACCGCAATCCGTAAACCTATCAAACACACTAGAAATAGCCGTGGATTGCACCTAACGCTCCCTATGCAACTCTGCACAGCCTAAGAAACTAGCTAGCCCTGAAGATAGAAAAATAAAGCCTACCTTGCCTCAGAGAAATTCCCCAAAGGAAAAGGCAGCCCCCCACATATAATGACTGTGCGTAAAGATGAAAATACAAACACAGAGATGAAATAGATTTAGCAAAGTGAAGCCCGACTTACTGAACAGACCGAGGATAGGAAAGGTTACTTTGCGGTCAGCACAAAAACCTACAAAAAGACCACGCAGAGGGCGCAAAAAGACCCTCCGCACCGACTCACGGTGCGGATGCGCTCCCTCTGCGTCCCAGAGCTTCCAGCAAGCAAGACAACAAATTAAATAGCAAGCTGGACAGAAAAATAGCAAACCAAAGAAATACAAGCTGGAACTTAGCTTCTGATGGGAAGACAGGTCACAAGAACGATCCAGGAGAGAACTAGACCAATACTGGAACATTGACAGGTGGCATGGAGCAAAGATCTAAGAGGAGTTAAATAGAGCAGCAGCTAACGAATTAACCTCGTCACCTGTGAAACTCAGAAACACTCACCAGAGGAAGTCCATGGACAGAACCAGCTGAAGTACCATTCATGACCACAGGAGGGAGCCCGACAACAGAATTCACAACAGCTAGTATGCGATGTCCCTGCTGCCTGAAGCTTGCTGACAAAGTCCTCTAACTCATGTCTTAGGACAGGTACCTGTATGATGGGCAGCTTGAGCCATTTTACAGGGTCTCTATCATGACCCAGGCTCCTACGCTGCTGCTTCACCTCCAGGTGTGGTGCAGGCAAATTATATACAGTTCTAAGCCCTCCGGTTCTGCTAAGTGTCCTAGAGTCCCACTAAAGCCTCGGGCTCCCGGTGCCCGGTTTCTGCGCTTCTACTCTGAGGGTGCCTGGTCACAGTTCCTCTCTGAACCCTTTTCCACTCCTGTGATTCTTTCCTCAATTGCTTCACTGCATACAACAACCCCTCGGGTTCTAGTCCTTTCCTGGAGCTGCAGCTCAGTCCTGGCTGCACGGCTCCATATTCTGCACTTTGCTTCAGACTTCCTTTCTCCTCAGTCTCCCTCTCCAACTTCACTCCTTGGTCTCCCTGGACCAACTGTCTAACTCCTCCTCCAGACCAGGATATACAAATAATATCAACCATGTCGTCTCTAAAATAGGGAAGTATTGCGATAACACATTATTATACTATATCACAAGAAGTTGTGAAAAATACCGTGCTCAGCTTTTCTATAACTTGACCCTGCATTATTTAATTTGTTACCAAGAAAGCCTTTGGATACAGTTTTTTTTATCACATCTATATTTTATCTGAATCTTAAGGGGTTATTCCCAACATATGAAGTTATAACTAGGGTTGAGCGAAACGGGTCGTTCATTTTCAAAAGTCGCCGACTTTTGGCAAAGTCGGGTTTCATGAAACCCGATCCGACCCCTGTGCGGGGTCGGCCATGCGGTACGCGACTTTCGAGCCAAAGTCGCGTTTCAATGACGCGAAAAGCGCCATTTCTCAGCCAATGAAGGTAAACGCAGAGTGTGGGCAGCGTGATGACATAGGTCCTGGTCCCCACCATCTAACAGAAGGGCATTGCAGTGATTGGCTTGCTGTCTGCGGCGTCACAGGGGCTATAAAGGGGCGTTCCCGCCGACCGCCATGTTACTGCTGCTGATCTGAGCTTAGGGAGAGGTTGCTGCCGCTTCGTCAGAAGCAGGGATAGCGTTAGGCAGGGTCCATTAACCACCCAACCGCTTGTGCTGTAGCGATTTCCACTGCCCAACACCACCTTCGGTGTGCAGGGACAGTGGAAGCTACATTTTTTTTTCCCCTCAGCGCTGTAGCTCATTGGGCTGCCCTAGAAGGCTCCCTGATAGCTGCATTGCTGTGTGTACGCCGCTGTGCAAACCAACTGCTTTTTTCAAAGCACAAATCCTCTTGTTCCTTCCTTTCTGCACAGCTATCTTTTTTGTTTGTCCACACTTTTTATTGAATTTGTGCATCAGTCCACTCCTTATTGCTGCCTGCCATACCTGGCTGAGATTACTGCAGGGAGATAGTAATTGTTGGACACTCCCTGTTTTTTTTTTTTTTTTGTGGGAGATTAAGATTGACATTTCTGCTAGAGTGCCATCCCTGTGTGTGCCATCTCTCACTCAGTGGGCCATAGAAAGCCTATTTATTTTTTTGCTTGATTTGGGTTATAAAATCTACCTGAAAAAATCACTACATCAATCAGTGGGAGAAAAATATTGGCCTCAGGGCTTGTGTGCCACTCTTGACTCCTGTGTGTGCCATCTCTCAGTCAGTGGGCCATAGAAAGCCTATTTATTTTTTTGCTTGATTTGGGTTCTAAAATCTACCTGAAAAAATCACTACATCAATCAGTGGGAGAAAAATATTGGCCTCAGGGCTTGTGTGCCACTCCTGACTCCTGTGTGCATCATCACTCACTCAGTGGGCCATAGAAAGCCCTTTTTTTTTTTTTGTTGCTTTATTTGGGTTCTAAATTCTACCTGAAAAAATCAATAAATCAATCAGTGGGAGATTAATATTGGCCTTTGGGCTTGTGTGCCAGTCCTAAGCGTGCCATCTCTCTCTCTCAGATAGTGGGCCATAGAGAGCCAATTTATTATTTTTTTTATTGGGTTTATAAATTTTCCCTGGAACAAAAAAAAAAGTGGGAGATTAATATTGGCCTCTGGGCTTGTGTGCCAGTCCTGAGCGTGCCATCTCTCTCACAAATAGTGGGCCATAGAAAGCCTATTTATTTATTTTTTTTTGGTTTTTATAAATTCTCCCTGAAAAAAAAAGGGAGATTAATATTGGCCTTTGGGCTTGTGTGCCAGTCCTAAGCGTGCCATCTCTCTCTCAGATAGTGGGCCATAGAAAGCCTATTTATTTTTTTTTTAATTGGGTTTATAAATTTTCCCTGAAAAAAAATAAAAAGTGGGAGATTAATATTGGCCTCTGGGCTTGTGTGCCAGTCCTGAGCGTGCCATCTCTCTCACAAATAGTGGGCCATAGAAAGCCTATTTATTTATTTTTTTTTGGTTTTTATAAATTCTCCCTGAAAAAAAAAGGGAGATTAATATTGGCCTTTGGGCTTGTGTGCCAGTCCTAAGCGTGCCATCTCTCTCTCAGATAGTGGGCCATAGAAAGCCTATTTATTTTTTTTTTAATTGGGTTTATAAATTTTCCCTGAAAAAAAATAAAAAGTGGGAGATTAATATTGGCCTCTGGGCTTGTGTGCCAGTCCTGAGCGTGCCATCTCTCTCACAAATAGTGGGCCATAGAAAGCCTATTTATGTTTTTGGTTGATTTGGGTTCTACCTGAAAAAATCAATAAATCAATCAGTGGGAGATAAATATTGGCCTCTGGGCTTGTGTGCCACTCCTGACTCCTGTGTGCGTCATCTCTCACTCAGTGGGCCATAGAAAGCCTTTTTTTGTTTTATTTGTTTTCTAAATTCTCCCTGAAAAAAATAATTTTATTTTATTTGGTTTCTAAATTCTTCCTGAAAAAATCATTTTATTCTATTATTTTTTTTCCTAAAGTCTCCCTGAAAAAAAAAACAAAAACAAATCAGTGGGAGATTAATATTGCCCTTTCTGCTTGTGTGCCAGTCTTGACTCCTGGGTTTTCCATCTCTCTCTCTCTCTCCAATTGTGGGCCATAGAAAGCCTATTATTTTTTTAGCTTGATTTGGGTTCCAAAATCTACCTGAAAAAATCACTACATCAATCAGTGGGAGATAAATATTGGCCTCTGGGCTTGTGTGCCACTCCTGACTCCTGTGTGCGTCATCTCTCACTCAGTGGGCCATAGAAAGCCTTTTTTTGTTTTATTTGTTTTCTAAATTCTCCCTGAAAAAATCATTTTATTTTATTTGGTTTCTAAATTCTTCCTGAAAAAATCATTTTATTCTATTATTTTTTATTCCTAAAGTCTCCCTGAAAAAAAAAAAAAAAAAAATCAGTGGGAGATTAATATTGCCCTTTCTGCTTGTGTGCCAGTCTTGACTCCTGGGTGTGCCATCTCTCTCTCTCTCTCTCTCCAATTGTGGGCCATAGAAAGCCTATTATTTTTTTAGCTTGATTTGGGTTCCAAAATCTACCTGAAAAAATCACTACATCAATCAGTGGGAGATAAATATTGGCCTCTGGGCTTGTGTGCCACTCCTGACTCCTGTGTGCGTCATCTCTCACTCAGTGGGCCATAGAAAGCCTTTTTTTGTTTTATTTGTTTTCTAAATTCTCCCTGAAAAAATCATTTTATTTTATTTGGTTTCTAAATTCTTCCTGAAAAAATCATTTTATTCTATTATTTTTTTTTCCTAAAGTCTCCCTGAAAAAAAAAAAAAAATCAAATCAGTGGGAGATTAATATTTACATTTGTGCTTCAGTGACAGTCCTGCGTGTGTGGCATCTCTCTCATTTGTTGCCACCAACAACAGAGTGTGTAACATTGTGCCTGATTTTCGTTGTGGTCTCACTCACCTGTAAAGGGGTAGCTAAATCATACTGAAGTTATAGCTCACCGTGTAAGTTGTGTGACAGCAACAAATACCGTTAGTTTGTTTACGTTTTTAAAACAATGAGGAAGTCTGGTGGAAGAGGTCGTGGCTGGGGGCGTTCATTGTCAGCTGGTAATGAGGGTAGTGGTAGTGGTGGAGCATCAGCTGGTCGTGGGAAAAAAAATATTGCACCTAAGTCTGGAGCTGTGGAGCCAGGTTCGTCGTCTGGCTACACAAGGCCTCGAACGCTCCCTTTTCTGGGAGTAGGAAAACCGCTTTTAAAGCCGGAGCAGCAAGAGCAAGTTTTGGCTTATCTTGCTGACTCAGCCTCTAGCTCTTTTGCCTCCTCTCGTGAAACTGGTAAATGTCAAAGCAGCGCGTCGTTAGTGGATGTTCACGGTCAGGGACAAGTCGCTTCCTTGTCCTCTTCAGCAAAAACAACAACAGAGAAGAATGCAGCAGGCGACACAACGGGTTACTCCATGGAGCTCTTTACACATACCGTCCCTGGCTTAGAAAGTGAAGCATTTAACAGTCCATGCCCATTACAAGTTGAATCTGACATGGAGTGCACTGATGCACAGCCACAGCCAGACTACTATGCTGGTCCTTTGACTCAGACCACAACATTGCCCTCGCAGGGTAATGATCAAGAATCAGACCCTGATGAGACTATGTTGCCCCATCACGAACGCTATACCACCGACCGACACGGTGACACAGACGAAGTTGCACACGAGCTACAGGAAGAGGTAATAGATGACCCAGTTCTTGACCCCGATTGGCAGCCATTGGGGGAACAGGGTGCAGGCGGCAGCAGTTCTGAAGCGGAGGAGGAGGGGCCGCAGCAGGCATCAACATCGCAACAGGTTCCATCTGCCGGGCCCGTATCTTGCCCAAAACGCGTGGCAAAGCCAAAACCTGTTGGAGGACAGCGTGGCCATCCGGTTAAAGCTCAGTCTGCAATGCCTGAAAAGGTATCCGATGCTAGAAAGAGTGCAGTCTGGCATTTTTTTAAACAACATCCAATTGATCAGTCATCTGTCAAAAATGTTCAACTACCTTAAGCAGAGGACAGAATCTGAAAAGTCTCAATACAAGTTGCATGCATAGACATTTAACCACCATGCATTTGCAAGCCTGGACTAACTACCAAACGTCCCTTAAGGTTGTAGCACCCTCGGCCAATGAAGCTAGTCAGCAACGCAACATCCCTTCCGGCAGTGTAGGGCCACCATTTTCCGCACCACCTGCAGTATCTGTGCAGGTTTCTTTGCCAGGCCAAAGCAGTCAGGGTCAGGGAATCACCAGTTTCGTAGTAGGAAACACTGCATCTAGGGCACCGGCGGCAACAAAACCATCTCCCACCGTCTCTCAGTCTGCCATGTCCACCAGCACCCCCGCTAGTTCCACGATCTCCAGCTCTCCAGTCCAGCTCACCCTACATGAGACTATGGTTAGAAAAAGGATGTACTTAGCCTCGCATCCGCGTACACAGGGTTTGAACGCCCACATAGCTAGACTAATCTCGTTAGAGATGATGCCCTACCGGTTAGTTGAAAGCGAAGCTTTCAAAGCCCTGATGGACTATGCTGTACCACGCTACGAGCTACCCAGTCGACACTTTTTTTCCAGAAAAGCCATCCCAGCCCTCCACCAGCATGTTAAAGAGCGCATCGTCCATGCACTCAGGCAATCTGTGAGCACAAAGGTGCACCTGACAACAGATGCATGGACCAGTAGGCATGGCCAGGGACGTTACGTGTCCATCACGGCACACTGGGTGAATGTTGTGGATGCAGGGTCCACAGGGGACAGCAAGTTTGGGACAGTTCTGCCTAGCCCACGGTCTAGGAAACAGTTGGCTGTAGCCGTTCACACCCCCTCCTCCTCCTCTTCGTCCTCCTGCAGAAGCGAGAGCTCGTCCACAGACCGCAGTTGCACAACCACTCCATCCGCAGCTGCCACTGTTGCACACCAGGTCTCCCATTATGGGGCAGCTACTAGCAAACGTCAGCAGGCTGTATTGGCTATGAAGTGTTTGGGCGACAACAGACACACCGCGGAAGTTCTGTCCGAGTTCTTGCAGAAAGAAACGCAGTCGTGGCTGGGCACTGTAGATCTTGAGGCAGGCAAGGTAGTGAGTGATAACGGAAGGAATTTCATGGCTGCCATCTCCCTTTCCCAACTGAAACACATTCCTTGCCTGGCTCACACCTTAAACCTGGTGGTGCAGTGCTTCCTGAAAAGTTATCCGGGGTTATCCGACCTGCTCCTCAAAGTGCGTGGACTTTGCTCACATATCCGCCTTTCGCCCGTACACTCCAGCCGTATGCAGACCTATCAGCGTTCTTTGAACCTTCCCCAGCATCGCCTAATCATAGACGTTGCAACAAGGTGGAACTCAACACTGCACATGCTTCAGAGACTGTGTGAACAGAGGCGGGCTGTTATGTTTTTGTGGGAGGATACACATACACGGGCAGGCAGTAGGATGGCAGACATGGAGTTGTCAGGTGTGCAGTGGTCGAAGATTCAAGACATGTGTCAAGTCCTTCAGTGTTTTGAGGAATGCACACGGCTGGTTAGTGCAGACAACGCCATAATAAGCATGAGCATCCCCCTAATGCGTCTGCTGATGCAAAGTTTGATGCACATAAAGGATCAGGCGTCTGCAGCTGAGGAAGAGGAAAGCCTTGATGACAGTCAGCCATTGTCTGGCCAGGGCAGTGTACAGGACGAGTTAGCGGGCGAAGAGGAGGAGGAGGACGAGGAGGATGATGGGGATGATTATATTTTTAATGAGGAAGCTTTTCCGGGGCCACTGGAAATTGGTGGCGCGGCAAGGCCGGGTTCTGGTTTTTGGAGGGACACAATTGACGTGGATTTGCCTGAAACTGCCCCTCAACCAAGCACAACCGCAGATTTGAGAACTGGAACTTTGGCCCACATGGCGGATTATGCCTTACGTATCCTCAAAAGGGACACACGCATAACTAAAATGATGAACGATGACGATTACTGGTTGGCCTGCCTCCTTGATCCTCGCTATAAAGGCAAATTGCAAAATATAATGCCACATGAGAACTTGGAACTAATATTAGCAACCAAACAATCAACTCTTTTTGACCGTTTGCTTCTGGCATTCCCTGCACACAGCGCCCGTGATCGTTCTCACACGAGCTGCAGGGGCCAGCAGACCAGAGGAGTTAGAGGGGCAGAAATCAGAAGTGGCGTTGGCCAGAGGGGTTTTCTGACCAGGTTGTGGAGTGATTTTGCTATGACCGCAGACAGGACAGGTACTGCAGCATCAATTCAAAGTGACAGGAGACAACATTTGTCCAGTATGGTTACAAACTATTTTTCATCCCTTATCGATGTTCTCCCTCAACCGTCATTCCCATTTGATTACTGGGCATCAAAATTAGACACCTGGCCAGAATTGGCAGAATATGCATTGCAGGAGCTTGCTTGCCCGGCAGCTAGTGTCCTATCAGAAAGAGTATTCAGTGCTGCAGGTTCAATACTAACAGAAAAAAGGACTCGTCTGGCTACCCAAAATGTAGATGATCTAACCTTCATTAAAATTAACCACAACTGGATTTCGAAATCTTTTGCCCCACCTTGCCCGGCTGACACCTAGCTTTCCTATGAAAAGGTCTTGCCTGTGGACTATTCTGAATGCCTTTTCCAATCTCGTAATTTTCTGCACCTGATTGTCCAGCATACGACATGTTTACACCTCACTAAATGGCCAAACTCCCCACACGGGGCCGTGGTATCGACACTTGGCGACAGCACCCGTGAGAGTGCTGTTTGTCTGAAGAGGTGGGTGTGCCCGCTTTTGGTCGACGGCACTGCCACGGGGTCCCTCCTAGTACAATAAAGTGTCTCTGGCGGTGGTGGTGCGCACCCAACGTCAGACACACCGTTGTAATATGAGGGGCCCTGGGCCTGTACCGCCGGCCACAAGACAGTTCCCCCCCCAGCTCAAACAGTGCTCTACCACTTGCAAAATTATCTCACAGCTCCACCAATGTTTAGTCTATGCGCTGACATCCTTCAATGCCTGCCACTGACAATACCATTGTATTGACATTTTTGTTATGTTAGGCCTTCGAAGCCTGTCTGCGGTCACTCCTTCCACTATGCCTCCACTGACCACACCACTGCTGCCTGTGTACCCCTGGAACCAATTTAAAATTGCCTACAGCCATGTGTTATTATTTTAGGCCTTCGATGCCTGTCTGCGGTCACTCCTTACAATATGCCTCCACTGACCACACCACTGCTGCCCGTGTACCCCTGGAACCAATTTAAAATTGCCTACAGCCAGCCCAATTTTTTTATTTTAGGCCTTCGATGCCTGTCTGCGGTCACTCCTTCCACTAGGCCTCCACTGACCACACCACTGCTGCCCGTGTACCCCTGGAACCAATTTAAAATTGCCTACAGCCATGTGTTATTATTTTAGGCCTTCGAAGCCTGTCTGCGGTCACTCCTTCCACTATGCCTCCACTGACCACACCACTGCTGCCCGTGTACCCCTGGAACCAATTTAAAATTGCCTACAGCCATGTGTTATTATTTTAGGCCTTCGATGCCTGTCTGCGGTCACTCCTTACAATATGCCTCCACTGACCACACCACTGCTGCCTGTGTACCCCTGGAACCAATTTAAAATTGCCTACAGCCAGTCCAATTTTTTTATTTTAGGCCTTCGATGCCTGTCTGCGGTCACTCCTTCCACTAGGCCTCCACTGACCACACCACTGCTGCCCGTGTACCCCTGGAACCAATTTAAAATTGCCTACAGCCAGCCCAATTTTTTTATTTTAGGCCTTCGATGCCTGTCTGCGGTCCGTTCTTTCTACTACTACTACACTGACCAGGCCACTGCTGCCCGTGTTCCCCTGGAACCAATTTAAAATTGCCAACAGCAATGTGTTATTATTGTTAGGCCTTCGATGCCTGTCTGCGGTCACTCCTTCCACTAGGCCTCCACTGACCACACCACTGCTGCCCGTATACCCCTGGAACCAATTTAAAATTGCCTACAGCCAGCCCAATTTTTTTATTTTAGGCCTTCGATGCCTGTCTGCGGTCCGTTCTTTCTACTACTACTACACTGACCAGGCCACTGCTGCCCGTGTTCCCCTGGAACCAATTTAAAATTGCCAACAGCAATGTGTTATTATGTTAGGCCTTCGATGCCTGTTTGCGGTCACTCCTTCCAATAGTTCTCCACTGACCAGACCAATGCTGGCCGTGTACCCCTGGAACCCAGCTGAAAGTGCATGTAGCCTCCTTTTTTTCTTTGTTTTATATTTAGAAAGCCCAGATGAACTACGCTGTGCAACGGTACAAGCTACCCAGTCGACATTTCTTTTGCGAGAAAAGCCATCCCAGCCCTCCACCGGCATGAAAAAGTCTGCATTGTCATAGCACTCAGGCAATCAAACAGTAGAAAGGTGCACCTGACAAGAGACGCATGGACCAGTAGGCATGTCCACAAAAAGTTACGTGTCCATTACGGCGCACTGGGTTAATGTGTTGGATGCATGGTCCACAGGGGACAGCCTACAAAGTCTGTCTGCAGTCCTTAATTCCAATTTTCCTCCGCTGACCACACCACTGCTGCCCGTGTACCCCTGGAACCAATTTTACAGTGTCTACAGCCTAATTTTGTTATGTTAGGCCTACTACGCCTGTCTGCGGTCCCTCCTTCCAATACTCGTCCACTGACCACACCACTGCTGCCCGTGGACCCCTGGAACCAATTTTTAATTGCATAGAGCATCCTTTTTTTAATAGTAGGCGTACAAAGTCTGTCTGCGGTCCACTATTGAAATTGTCCTCCACTGCCCAGAGCACTGCTGCTTGTGTACCCCTGTAACTTTTTTAAGCTGCAGTGAGCCACATTTTTGGGTTAAGTCCTACTACCTGTGTCTGTCTGCGCCACTCAATTCAGCTGTGTTCCTTTGAAAAAAGCTGAGCGTCAATAGTCTTGTTTTCAGCCTCTAGGAATTTTAAAACTGCATTGGGGGTACAACTTTGGTAGGGCCTACTAACGGTGTCTGCCTCCCCAAGGTGTGCCCCAGGTTTCCTCGCCATTGCTTCGATCTTAATGCTCTCGTTTAGTAGTTGTTGGAAACTACACTGCATTACGCCTACAAATTGGGTATGGGGTGTAGAGAGATGGTGTGTTCCACTCCAAGGTGTTCTCCAGGTTACCTTTCCTGAGCTCCAATCTTCCGGCTCTCGTTTAGTAGTTGTTGGAAACTACACTGCATTAGGCCTACAAATTGGGTATGGGGTGTAGAGAGATGGTGTGTTCCACTCCAAGGTGTTCCCCAGGTTTCCTCGCCAATGCTTCGATCTTCATGCTCTCGTTTAGTAGTTGTTGGAAACTACACTGCATTAGGCCTACAAATTGGGTATGGGGTGTAGAGAGATGGTGTGTTCCACTCCAAGGTGTTCTCCAGGTTACCTTTCCTGAGCTCCGATCTTCCGGCTCTCGTTTAGTAGTTCTTGGAAACCACACTGCATTAGGCCTACATATTGGGTATGGGGTGTAGAGAGATGGTGTGTTCCACTCCAAGGTGTTCTCCAGGTTGCCTTTCCTGAGCTTCGATCTTCCGGCTCTCGTTTAGTAGTTCTTGGAAACTACACTGCATTAGGCCTACAAATTGGGTATGGGGTGTAGAGAGATGGTGTGTTCCACTCCAAGGTGTTCTACAGGTTGCCTTTCCTGAGCTTCGATCTTCCGGCTCTCGTTTAGTAGTTCTTGGAAACTACACTGCATTAGGCCTACAAATTGGGTATGGGGTGTAGAGAGATGGTGTGTTCCACTCCAAGGTGTTCTCCAGGTTGCCTTTCCTGAGCTTCGATCTTCCGGCTTTCGTTTAGTAGTTCTTGGAAACTACACTGCATTAGGCCTACAAATTGGGTATGGGGTGTAGAGAGATGGTGTGTTCCACTCCAAGGTGTTCTCCAGGTTGCCTTTCCTGAGCTTCGATCTTCCGGCTCTCGTTTAGTAGTTCTTGGAAACTACACTGCATTAGGCCTACAAACTGGGTATGGGGTGTAGAGAGATGGTGTGTTCCACTCCAAGGTGTTCTCCAGGTTGCCTTTCCTGAGCTTCGATCTTCCGGCTCTCGTTTAGTAGTTCTTGGAAACTACACTGCATTAGGCCTACAAATTGGGTATGGGGTGTAGAGAGATGGTGTGTTCCACTCCAAGGTGTTCTCCAGGTTACCTTTCCTGAGCTCCGATCTTCCGGCTCTCGTTTAGTAGTTCTTGGAAACTACACTGCATTAGGCCTACAAATTGGGTATGGGGTGTAGAGAGATGGTGTGTTCCACTCCAACGTGTTCTCCAGGATGCCTTTCCTGAGCTTCGATCTTCCGGCTCTCGTTTAGTAGTTCTTGGAAACTACACTGCATTAGGCCTACAAATTGGGTATGGGGTGTAGAGAGATGGTGTGTTCCACTCCAAGGTGTTCTCCAGGTTGCCTTTCCTGAGCTTCGATCTTCCGGCTCTTGTTTAGTAGTTGTTGGAAACTATGCTGCATTAGGCCTACAAATTGGGTATGGGGTGTAGAGAGATGGTGTGTTCCACTCCAAGGTGTTCTCCAGGTTGCCTTTCCTGAGCTTCGATCTTCCGGCTTTCGTTTAGTAGTTCTTGGAAACTACACTGCATTAGGCCTACAAATTGGGTATGGGGTGTAGAGAGATGGTGTGTTCCACTCCAAGGTGTTCTCCAGGTTGCTTTTCCTGAGCTTCGATCTTCCGGCTCTCGCTTAGTAGTTCTTGGAAACTACACTGCATTAGGCCTACAAATTGGGTATGGGGTGTAGAGAGATGGTGTGTTCCACTCCAAGGTGTTCTCCAGGTTGCCTTTCCTGAGCTTCGATCTTCCGGCTCTCGTTTAGTAGTTCTTGGAAACTACACTGCATTAGGCCTACAAATTGGGTATGGGGTGTAGAGAGATGGTGTGTTCCACTCCAAGGTGTTCTCCAGGTTGCCTTTCCTGAGCTTCGATCTTCCGGCTCTCGTTTATTAATTCTTGGAAACTACACTGCATTAGGCCTACAAATTGGGTATGGGGTGTAGAGAGATGGTGTGTTCCACTCCAAGGTGTTCTCCAGGTTGCCTTTCCTGAGCTTCGATCTTCCGGCTCTCGTTTAGTAGTTCTTGGAAACTACACTGCATTAGGCCTACAAATTGGGTATGGGGTGTAGAGAGATGGTGTGTTACACTCCAAGGTGTTCTCCAGGTTGCCTGTCCTGAGCTTCGATCTTCCGGCTCTCGTTTAGTAGTTCTTGGAAACTACACTGCATTAGGCCTACAAATTGGGTATGGGGTGTAGAGAGATGGTGTGTTCCACTCCAAGGTGTTCTCCAGGTTGCCTTTCCTGAGCTTCGATCTTCCGGCTCTCGTTTATTAGTTCTTGGAAACTACACTGCATTAGGCCTACAAATTGGGTATGGGGTGTAGAGAGATGGTGTGTTCCACTCCAAGGTGTTCTCCAGGTTGCCTTTCCTGAGCTTCGATCTTCCGGCTCTCGTTTAGTAGTTCTTGGAAACTACACTGCATTAGGCCTACAAATTGGGTATGGGGTGTAGAGAGATGGTGTGTTCCACTCCAAGGTGTTCTCATGGTTGCCTTTCCTGAGCTTCGATCTTCCGGCTCTCGTTTAGTAGTTCTTGGAAACTACACTGCATTAGGCCTACAAATTGGGTATGGGGTGTAGAGAGATGGTGTGTTCCACTCCAAGGTGTTCTCCAGGTTGCCTTTCCTGAGCTTCGATCTTCCGGCTCTCGTTTAGTAGTTCTTGGAAACTACACTGCATTAGGCCTACAAATTGGGTATGGGGTGTAGAGAGATGGTGTGTTCCACTCCAAGGTGTTCTCCAGGTTGCCTTTCCTGAGCTTCGATCTTCCGGCTCTCGTTTAGTAGTTCTTGGAAACTACACTGCATTAGGCCTACAAATTGGGTATGGGGTGTAGAGAGATGGTGTGTTCCACTCCAAGGTGTTCTCCAGGTTGCCTTTCCTGAGCTTCGATCTTCCGGCTCTCGTTTAGTAGTTCTTGGAAACTACACTGCATTAGGCCTACAAATTGGGTATGGGGTGTAGAGAGATGGTGTGTTCCACTCCAAGGTGTTCTCCAGGTTGCCTTTCCTGAGCTTCAATCTTCCGGCTCTCGTTTAGTAGTTGTTGGAAACTACGCTGCATTAGGCCTACAAATTGGGTATGGGGTGTAGAGAGATAGTGTGTTCCACTCCAAGGTGTTCTCCAGGTTGCCTTTCCTGAGCTTCGATCTTCCGGCTCTCGTTTAGTAGTTCTTGGAAACTACACTGCATTAGGCCTACAAATTGGGTATGGGGTGTAGAGAGATGGTGTGTTCCACTCCAAGGTGTTCTCATGGTTGCCTTTCCTGAGCTTCGATCTTCCGGCTCTCGTTTAGTAGTTCTTGGAAACTACACTGCATTAGGCCTACAAATTGGGTATGGGGTGTAGAGAGATGGTGTGTTCCACTCCAAGGTGTTCTCCAGGTTGCCTTTCCTGAGCTTCGATCTTCCGGCTCTCGTTTAGTAGTTCTTGGAAACTACACTGCATTAGGCCTACAAATTGGGTATGGGGTGTAGAGAGATGGTGTGTTCCACTCCAAGGTGTTCTCCAGGTTGCCTTTCCTGAGCTTCGATCTTCCGGCTCTCGTTTAGTAGTTCTTGGAAACTACACTGCATTAGGCCTACAAATTGGGTATGGGGTGTAGAGAGATGGTGTGTTCCACTCCAAGGTGTTCTCCAGGTTGCCTTTCCTGAGCTTCGATCTTCCGGCTCTCGTTTAGTAGTTCTTGGAAACTACACTGCATTAGGCCTACAAATTGGGTATGGGGTGTAGAGAGATGGTGTGTTCCACTCCAAGGTGTTCTCCAGGTTGCCTTTCCTGAGCTTCGATCTTCCGGCTCTCGTTTAGTAGTTGTTGGAAACTACGCTGCATTAGGCCTACAAATTGGGTATGGGGTGTAGAGAGATAGTGTGTTCCACTCCAAGGTGTTCTCCAGGTTGCCTTTCCTGAGCTTCGATCTTCCGGCTCTCGTTTAGTAGTTCTTGGAAACTACACTGCATTAGGCCTACAAATTGGGTATGGGGTGTAGAGAGATGGTGTGTTCCACTCCAAGGTGTTCTCCAGGTTACCTTTCCTGAGCTCCGATCTTCCGGCTCTCGTTTAGTAGTTCTTGGAAACTACACTGCATTAGGCCTACAAATTGGGTATGGGGTGTAGAGAGATGGTGTGTTCCACTCCAAGGTGTTCTCCAGGTTGCCTTTCCTGAGCTTCGATCTTCCGGCTCTCGTTTATTAGTTCTTGGAAACTACACTGCATTAGGCCTACAAATTGGGTATGGGGTGTAGAGAGATGGTGTGTTCCACTCCAAGGTGTTCTCCAGGTTGCCTTTCCTGAGCTTCGATCTTCCGGCTCTCGTTTAGTAGTTCTTGGAAACTACACTGCATTAGGCCTACAAATTGGGTATGGGGTGTAGAGAGATGGTGTGTTCCACTCCAAGGTGTTCTCCAGGTTGCCTTTCCTGAGCTTCGATCTTCCGGCTCTCGTTTAGTAGTTGTTGGAAACTACGCTGCATTAGGCCTACAAATTGGGTATGGGGTGTAGAGAGATGGTGTGTTCCACTCCAAGGTGTTCTCCAGGTTACCTTTCCTGAGCTCCGATCTTCCGGCTCTCGTTTAGTAGTTGTTGGAAACTACGCTGCATTAGGCCTACAAATTGGGTATGGGGTGTAGAGAGATGGTGTGTTACACTCCAAGGTGTTCTCCAGGTTGCCTTTCCTGAACTTCTATCTTCAGGCTCTCATTAAATTGTGGTTAAACGGAACAACTGCATTTGGCGTACTAGTTGGTTTGGGGCCTACTATCGGTGTCTGCCACTCCTTGCTGTTCTCCTGGTTTCCTGTCCTGAAATTCCATTTTCAGGCTCTCGTTAAGTAGTTGTTAATGTTAGACTGCATTTGGCCTACTAGTTGGGTTGGGGCCTACTATCGGTGTCTGCCACTCCTTGCTGTTCTCCTCCACTGAACAAAGCTGTGCCGCCTGTTTACTACGGTTGCCAATTTTGAACTGCATTTCGACTACTTACTGATTTGGGCCTACTCTCTGTGTCAGCCTCTCATTCCAGTTGTCCTCCACTGCAATGCCCCCTGGTTAGTCCTGTGTTACCAATTTTGAACTGCATTTAGCCAACTTTATTCTTTGGGCCTATAACTGTGTTTCCTCCTCATCCTGCCCATTGCCCAGCCAGTGATAGATGAGTCTGCTGGTACATTGACCCATAACGCAAAATTCCCCGTGCACGCTACACAGCAAGATTGTGACCCTGCTGAAAGTCAGGTTCCTCTTCCCGCATACCATACCACCTTACACGGGGACAAAGAGGAAGGTGCAGATGAAAGTGCAGGTTCCTTCATCAGGTGGGGGGAGGAATACTAGTTGGCGACGTCACTGGCACAGGGCCTCTCATAGTACGCAAAATTGTTGCTGCCGATGGGAGGCGCCCCCGCCGTGCAATCACACCGCTGTACTTTGAGGGGCCCTGTGCCTGTGCCAATGCCAACGAGTGGCCCCCCCCCTGCTTGCTCAGGATCACAGCACTTGCAAAGTTGAAATACTTACCTCTCCCTGCTCCACTGCCGTGACGTGGTCCAGATTTACTGGGCCCACTAATTACTTGAACCAGCCCTACCCCCCACAACTTTAGCCAAATGACCCCCAATTTCAAATGCCTTCCAATTATTATAAGGTAAATTACGATTGACAAGCTTCTTTAACAAGAATGGATGTTTTTGCCATTAAAATGGGCAGTGTAGGTGTTTTCCTGGCCTCCACTCACTGCCGACTATGCTCCCCCATTGACTTGCATTGGGTTTCGTGTTTTGGGCGATACCCGACTTTTCGCGATAATCGGCCGATTCCACTCGACTCGACTTCTAAGATAGTCGGGTTTCGCGAAACACGGCTCGACTCTAAAAAGGTCAAGGTCGCTCAACCCTAGTTATAACCAATCTTAAGGATAGAGAATAACTTACTGATCAATGGATGTCCAACAGCTGGGGCCCCCCAGTGATTCCGAGAACAAAGATCTATGGAAATGGTGGGGATAGCCATACATAGCCCTTTGATATATCTGGAAGTTACATAGACCGTAAAATAAGTGGAGATCAACCATGCACATCTACCCTCTATGCTAATGAGGCCAGTTCTCAAGATGACTGGGGGTGCCAGTGATCGGATCCCCTAGCAATCAGTAAGTTATCCCCAATTCTGTTGATTACTCGATATTGCGGAAATAGCCTTCTAGTGTTTGTTTGCTCAAATAATACAGATACTACTGCCAAACCAGTATTTTTACTGGTTACTCCCCATCAGCCTTTATTCTGAAATGTCTTCAGAACTTTGGATTGCTTGCAGAGAAAATAAATACAGTATACAATAATTATAAAAATAAAACTATACAAGCAGTATTATGTACAAAACTACTATATACATTCTGGGATGGCAAAGTAATGTGGATCATTTTGTTTATGGGTTGATTTGAATATTGTATGAGGTTGTATGTAGGTTCCTGGCACCCTCAAAGTGGTCTCCAAAACCTAATAAATCACATTCAGCTTACGTACAGATGTGCTGTGTGGCCATCAGACTTCATTGCTAACACAGGGATGCGCAATACAAGTTCACCTGTCAAGTTTAAAAAATTTATACTGGCAGCATAAGCTCTGAAGGTCAATGCAAGATGGAAAATATTGAGTGAAGCCAGACAGGGACATCAAGTACTTCCCTTCTGCATTACAGCACTGAATACCAATGCATTATGGCATTTGTCTGTATTAATTACTGGCCTGTAACACATAGTCCATGATCTGTGTACATTTACAAGCCAATGTGTTTTCTAGTTTCCAGTAACTAACAGACATTCAGAACATTTTAGGAAGAATTGCCGGCTGAAAAGTCCTTTTGAGTTATGCTGCGTATCATGGCTATATTTCTTTTGTACTATATTTTACTTTGTCCTTCCTCTTAATTAGTGAATTCAATTTTTCATGTCAATTTTCAAATCTAATTCATTTTCTGATATCATGCATAATACTAAATCTACTAGCGACCATGCATAAAAAAAAATCTGATGGCTTTTATGTTTCATTGCTTATCAACCACCAACATGTTCTGGAGTGTTGTACAGAGATTCTGAGCACTCATATCAGTCACTGTCCCCAATCATAGTCTAACCTCTATATACTATTTCACACTTGCGCTAGAAGCCAAGTAACTTTGCAAGAAGCCAAGTCAAATATCATAGCAAAAGTGGTGTGGTGAATCTGTGTATGTATCCACAGCAGCATCGATTGTGGGTTTCATATTTGCAGTATTGGAGAGTTTATTCTGTAGATATTCTCTGCAGAAAAATAAATACAAATATACTTAAAAAGAGTATTGGATATTTTAAGAAATGTTTAATAGGATAGAGGAGAGTAAAGCCCTGCCAAAAGAAGAGTCTACGTTGTCGTTGTGACAGGCTTAAAAAATCTTTAGGCCAGTGCAAAAGATGAAGACTACAATGCCTTTCTTCTGGCGACTCGACCATGCAGCCCATCTTTCTTCAAGTGCCTCCTTATTGTGCATCTTGAAACAGCCACACCGCTAGTTTTCAGAGAGTCCTGTATTTCAGCTGATGTTATTTGTGGGTTTTTCTTTGCATCCCAAACAATTTTCCTGGCAGTTGCATATGACATTTTTGTTGGTCTACCTGACAGTGGTTTTGTTTTAACAGAGACCCTGATTTTCCATTTGTTAATCACAGTTTGAACGCTGCCGACTAGCATTATCAATTCCTTGGATATCTTTTTGTATCCCTTTCCTGTTTTACACAGTTCAACTACCTTTTCCCGTAGATCCATTGACAATTCTTTTGCTTTCCCCATGACTCACAATCCATAAATGTCAGTGGCTGGATGTAAGAGTCTGTCTGGATATCAGAAACTCACTCAGCTTTTATGCCCACACACTGATTAAAAGCAAACAGGTCACAGGTGAGGATGTTACCTTTAGTAGCCATTAAAAGCCATTTGTGTCAACTTCTGTGCATGTTATCAGGCCAAAATCACCAGGGTATGTGAACGTTTGATCAGGGTCATTTGGATGTTTTAGGTTGTCATTATGATTTAAAAAGAGAAAACACAGTAGTTTGACAATAGATGTCTTCACCCAACCACTGACCATGAGTGGGGAAAAAGTTTTGGTGTTATCATTCGCATGCTCTGAAAAAAGGCCAAGAAAGCAAAAATACTGCTGAGGTATGTAAACTTTTGAGCACAACTGTATGTATGTGATATTGTGTGTGATGGGAACTGTTTGAGTATGATTGATGAGGACCTTGTACAGAAGTGGAGTTTTTCCAAGAGTGGGTGGTGTGACTGTGGAAAGTTCGAGGAGTGGGGGCGGAGCTGGGGTGTAGCCTGGGCCGATTTTCAAGGGGGCCCAAAAATTATGCCAGTATGGGGTCCTGAAATTCCTGGTGGCAGTCCTGCAGATACACAAGTCAGTGAATGCAGAATGAATACTATTACAGAGAACCTAAAAGCGGATATATGCTGCATGATTTCAACCAGGTATGTTTAACTCTGAAACGCTGCTGCATTCCAAAGAAAAGCATTCTTTAAAAGCAGGCTGAAACCGAGCCACGCGTGAGACTAGTCGGACCCTGGCAGATTTTTCCTGCTCGCTCTCCATGAGTGACAGCTCTTTCCCTGTGTGCATGTATAGCTAGAGACCTGTCACTCCATGGCTCTTTGTATCCCATTACTCTCCCATTTAAAACCACAGTGTCAGAACCATGATAAATTGCATGTAAAACAAAATAAAAAATATAACACAATGAACAAAAATGCAAATAACTCAATCTATATTGTATGCACAGAAATGCTGCATAAATTCTGCAAAAACGCCTCAAATATTCATCTTGGGAATGAAGCCCCTGTCTATGGACTGTGCCTTCTCCACTATAATATTTGCTGCCACAATGTAATGCTTGTGTGTACTGAACAGTTAAACTCTCTGATATCATTTTTTTCCTCTCACTGCTGGTCTCCTTGAAATCCAGATATTTCTGGCATAAATCCACACTCATTTTTTAAGCTGTCTCTTTCCATTTCCCTCACAGAAAAGCCCCTGCGTCAAAATTATGGCAGGATCAATCGTGATTGTATTATCCTTAGGCCTGGTTTTCATGGGCAAGTTGGCTTATTGGTAATCAGAAACTAATTTTCTCTGACACATCACGTTGCGTTTAATGCAACAGAGACCCATTTATGGCATCTGATTACCATAATGTAAATTGTAACATGTAATAATACAAACCTCAGCTGAAAGAACAAGAGATTTATCACCTCTCACACAAGTTTCCTATCCTTGTGTTCTTTGTACAGAAAGATGACTTGGAATATGGACTCAATGTTCGGCCCTTAACTTTATGCAGTATGTATTTGGGAATCTACATCCATCAGCTATATATCATTTTCTGTATATTTACTATATTGTAAAAGCAACTGAGCCTCGACCATGTTATTTATTTATGAGATTTTTACTTGATTTAAAAGGGCTTTTCTTGGACATAACAGCTGAAAGCCAAGTATTCATGTGTCAAGGATCGTGTATTTAAAATTTATATTGCCAATCCAGATGTCTCTGACGAAGATGTAGTGACAATCTCATACACATCAGATAGCTGGCCAGCTCCACCAACTTTAATCCCATGTATAAAGGGGCCCTTATGAGAGGTTATCAATGTGTGATTATTGATAAACTTGACCATCAGTACCCACACATGTTAGCAGATAAAAGGGCTTGTAATGTAGGGTTCCATCAAGGTCAGGTAAATTGTTAAAGGGGGTATCCATATTTGGGGTAAAAGACTGCAGTGACTCTATGTGGCTGCAGACTTGTGAATCCTACAGCGTGCGTACTGCGTGCTGTAAGGATTCTCCGATGCCAGCGCCAGGAGTGGTGGTCATGTGACAGCAAGTATGCGATTACCAAACCACAGGTCACATTCTGATTAGACGTGTCTTGCCTTGCTCAGTATCCTTGCATTGAGCAATACCATGCATGTCTAGTTGGCATGCCACCATGTATGCAAATTGGACACTTGCAGTCATGCGCCTATCGCTTCCGATGTGAACACTGGAGAGTCCTCAAAGCACGCAGTATGCGAGATGTAAGGATTCACAAGTCAGCAGTCGCATAGTTAAGTATTAAACGTTAAACATTAAATCGATAAACATTTAATTCCTTATGAGCTGGTGCTCTTGAAGTAAAACACCTTGGGCAGGTTTATTATTATTTTATGATATGTGCTCTAGTGTTACAATACTCATATTCCAAATTTTATCCAAATGTTATTTTGGCTTTTAATATTTTACTTTAATGGCTATTTTGTACCCCTTGTTTGCATATTTTGGAAAACTCAGCATATGCATGTAAAAAAAAGAGTTTTATGTCAAGAAACTTAAGCCACAAAAGCTTGAAAAAGGCCACTTGATGGCTAAATGTTGCTATTTGTCATTATTTTAGTAATATACTTCATACGTTGGTGTAATGGTACTTCACTGGACATTGATTTGTGTCAGATGATTTTGGAATTCTGACCATATTTCCATGAAAAGCTTGGTGCTACATGACCCTTTGGTTGTAATCAGGGTCGGACTGGCCCATCGGGACACCGGTGGGCCCCTGGGCTCCAGAGAGAAGGAAGAAATTTTTTTTAGGGATGCTGGCCCTTTAAAACTGAAGGAGGCAGAGGCGCGCGCTGGCTCATGCACATGGTCGTGACCGACCGCCACAACCAGGGCCAACGGCACTACCCGGTGAACCTTCAACCCAGGTAAGCGTTGGGGCAGGGCCGGCTCCAGGTTTTCGAGGGCCCCGGGCGAAAGAGTCTCAGTGGGCCCCCCCTTTAACACATACTACGATTCATGATCGCATATAAACACAGCCATGTAGTATATAACACAGCCTACGTAGTATATAGCACAGCCACGTAGCATATAACACAGATATGTAGTATATAACAGCCCACGTAGCATATAACACAGCCATGTACTATATAACAGCCCACGTAGCATATAACACAGCCACGTAGTATATAGTATAGCCCATATAGTATATAGCACAGCCACATAGTATATAACACGGCCGACGTAGTTTATATTACAGCCATCTAGTATATAGCACACTCCACATAGCAGATAACAGCCCACGTAGTATATAACACGGCCCACGTAGTATATAGAACAGCCATGTAGTATATAGAGACACTTGCCCCATATAGTGCTGCACAAACGTTATGGCCCCATAGATGCGGAATGCACTCACCAATCTTCAAAAAAAGCAGCTTTATTCAGTCTTCATGAGAAAAACTTCATGGCCAGGGGAAGGGGAGTGGAGCTCAAGCGAGCAGGAGGAGACATGCCATGCAGACCCGTTGAAGCACTAGCACTGCGCGAAACGGCTGTCGTCTCCTCCTGCTCGCTTGAGCTCCACTCCCCTTCCCCCGGCCATGAAGGTTTTCTCATGAAGACTCAATAAAGCTGCTTTTTTTTGAAGATTGGTGAGTGCATTCCGCTTTTTACTCTTTCATCATATGGATCACAATTTTCATTATGGAGTTGCACCCGTGATGTTTTTGGATATGGCTGTCTTACATTAAGACTTATTAAACACACCGGCTTTTCAACCAAAAAGGTGTTTTAGACAGTGCCATTCATCTTTTTCTTTTATGTTTCTGGCCCCATAGATGCTCCATACAGACACTTGCCCCATATAGTGCTGCACAAAAGTTATGGCCCCATACAGACACTTGCCCCATATAGTGCTGCACAAACGTTATGGCCCCGTACAGACACTTCCCCCATATAGTGCTGCACAAACGTTATTGCCCCATAAGATGCTCCATACAGACACTTGCCCCATTTGCTGTTGCTGCGATAAAAATAAAAAAAAATCACATTCTCACATCTCCGTCGCTCAGGCCCCCGGCACTTTCAATATTTACCTGTCCTCATTCCAGCCGCCGCTCCGTCTTCAGCGTCTTCTCGACTGACGCTCAGGCAGGGGGCGTGCACTAACCACGTCACCGCGCCCTCTGACCTCAGCATCACTGCAGAAGACGCTGAAGATGGAGCTGCGGCTGGAACGAGGAGCAGGTGAATATCGCGCAGCGCTGCGCTCCCCTCCCCGGTTATACTCACCTGTTCCTGGCGCTGTGCAGTCCCTGCTTCCCGGCGCCTGCAGCTTCTTCCTGTATTGAGCGGTCACCATTACCGCTCATTACAGTAATGAATATGCGGCTCCACCCTTATGGGAGGTGGAGCCGCATATTCATTACTGTAATGAGCGGTACCATGTGACCGCTCAGTACAGGAAGAACCTGGCGAGCCGGAGACCTGCAGCGACCGCGCCAGCCGCCAGTAGTAGGTGAGTATAATTAGACAGCCCCCAGCCGCTCCCCCTTCCCTGCCGAGTCAGCTCCGTGATGTGCCGCTAGCTGAGGGCCCCTGGGGGAGCAGTGGTCCTAGGCACTGGCAGCTGCCTGCCCTTAATGCCGGCCTTGAATGGGCCCCCCTGTCTCGCCAGGGCCCCGGCACTTGCCCGGGTACGCCGGGTGCTGACGCTGGCCCTGTGTTGGGGGTGGGACACACAGGGAGCCCGCTGCCAGAGCTGGCATCGAGGCACTCCTCTAATACTCACCTCTCCTCGTTCCGGCAGCTGCAATGTTTCAGGGCAGAGGGTGCGATAACATCACCACTGCGCACACAGCCTCTCTGTCCTGAGCATTGCAGAGTTGGGAGAGACGTTGAGTGTACCGGACCTGCAATGGGAACGGGAGAGATGAGTACTTGATTTTTTTTTTCTTTATGTATGCAGCATTACATGGGCGGCTGGGCCCCATGCTGCATTGCATGAAGGAGCAGGGGGTCCATAATGTGCTGCATGGAGGAGCAGGGGGGTCATATTGTGAAAATCCAGAGAGTAGAACGGCACTAGAGTAGAACGTCTCCAAGCAGTCAGGACTATTAGCGGACAGCTGTGTATACAGGCGCCACAATCAGTATGGGAACCGGTGCTCTGCATAAATATCCAACAAGAAATCCATCAACAGCAGAGAAGAAGAAAATATGCGGCACTCACCCCTGGATAACTGTGAAGATTGTGGTCTTTATTGGAGAAAAATGCAAGTTACATCCATCAGGACATCAGGTATATACAAGGGTGCGGTATAGGAGCTCGGACGACGGCCGTTTCGCGCACACAGGTGATCCGGACCCGTCGAAGCACCTGTGTGTGCGAAACGGCCATCGTCCGAGCTCCTATACCGCACCCTCGTATATACCTGATGTCCTGATGGATGTAACTTGCATTTTTCTCCAATAAAGACCACAATCTTCACAGTTATCCCGGGATGAGTGCCGCATATTTTCTTCTTCTCTGCTGTTGATGGGCTCATATTGTGCTGCATAGAGTAGCAGGGGGGCCCATAATGTGCTGCATGGAGGAGCAGGGGGGCCCATAATGTACTGCATGCAGGAGCAGGGGGGGCCCATAATGTGCTGCGTGGAGGAGCAGGGTGGCCCATAATGTGCTACATGGAGGAGCAGGGGGCCCAGAATGTGCTGCATGGAGGAGCATGGGGGGCCATAATGTGCTACATGGAGAAGCATGGGGGCCCATAATATGCTGCATGGAGTAGCAGGGGGCCCATAATGTGCTGTATGGGGTGAGCAAGGGGGCCCATAATGTGCTGCATAGGGTGAGCAGGGGGACACATAATGTGCTGCATGTGGAATGCCCGCCAGGGCCATGGGGCACTCGGTATCAGGTCCGGTACTTTACGGGGATGTGTCACGGTGGCGGAGAACCGGTCCGTGGCCCTGGGTGCCCAAGTGAAAAGGATGGTCTTTAACCCCTTAATCCCATATGACGTACTATCCCATCAAGGTGACCTGGGACTTAATTCCCAGTGACGGTATAGTACGTCATATGCGATTGGCCGCGCTCACAGGGAGAGTGCAGCCGGGTGTCAGCTGACTATCACAGCTGACATCTGGCACTATGTGCCAGGAGTGGTCACGGACCACTCCCGGCACATTAACCCCCGCCACACTGTGATCAAACATGATCGCAGTGTTCCGGCAGTACAGGGAAGCATCGCGCAGGGAGGGGGCTCCCTGCGTGCTTCCCTGAGACGATCGGTACAAGGCAATGTGCTCCCCTTGTGCAGCACCCCAGAGTCCTGGTCGTTGCAGTAATGTCGTTCTTCCACCAGGGGGAGCGATGTTGCATCTGATGGCACCAAAGGAGTTCACCCTGCCAGGTATCACAGCCACACCCACACTTCACACGCCTGCCACCAGGGGGAGCAAAAGTTTCTATCTATTAGGCCACTCCTCAGACTTGGGTAAAACTGGGGGTTGGTTAGGAAGTTAGGAGTAGTCAAAGTAGGAGTTCGGAGGAGTAGGCGGAGAGGAAAGGAGCAGACTGGGCTCGGCCCAGGCATGGAAAGAAGGACACGGAGCTGCGCCTGCAACCCATGCGGCAACCTCCTAAGAAAGGACACGAAAGGAAGCGTGCCGTAGTGAATGAGCACAGAAGTCATAGCAAAAGGAGTAAAACACCAGTGGGAGACCAGCTAGAAGCAGGCTGCCTCCCACTGAGCGCAGATCCGGTGGCCTGAAAACACCGAGGGAGTAATAGACTCTACGCTTTACTTCAGAGACTGGCAGGGCAGTGGATTCCAAGTTGGCTGTCTGTCCTAAGAACCTAAGCAGACAAGATGGCAATGCGGAGGAGGGCCGACGCTAGGGTCCCTATAAAATAGCCTCAGGCCACCACCATCATACGGGTTATGTCCTATCCATCTGGGGGACAGAGAGAGAGAAGTAACAAGAGTGAGGACCTTATGGTAGCTAATGCAAGTAAGGACCTACTACGTTACTGTGCGCAAGAGGAAGGCTACTGACTTCCACCTGGATAAGAGGACTCTGGAATTGCCATCAAACCGGTAGGCCTCTGCCTACCCTGTTATCTGGCACTCTGGACTGTGGATGCTGAAGCCTTCAGTAAAGGTAAAGAGACTGCACCCATTGTGTCCTCGTTATTTGCCACACCTTACATCATCCACCATCAACATCTACACTTCTGGGAAGCCCTGGGGATATACTTCACCTGTGGGAAGGTATACCATCTAGCTGCCATTCCATCACCCCAGCGGACCCCTAAGCAGCTTCGGTCACCCTGACCGAATACCACAGGTGGCGTCACGAACACTACCGTTATTCTATAAACTCTACCCTTTTATTTGGGCGCCCCTCATAGGGCCACGGTCCGGGTCGGGCCACCGTGACATCCCAGCTGAGGGAACTGAAGGACCTGGTACCGAGTACCCCATTGCCCTTATGTGGGGGTGCTCCAAAATCTTGGCGTCACAAACATGATCTACTTAAGCCTGAAGAATTGGGTCATGTGCGCCTAAGAACTGTGCCAGAATTGTGTTTGAACTGTTTCTGCTGAAAGAACTGTGTATTGCAAGTTACCGCCAAAAATTCCCGCCAAAATCGCCGCCATTGCAGCACCATGTGACGTGCTGGAGGAGTGGGCCATGTTATCGTGGGCATAGCATGGAAGAACGGCGCGAAAGTAAAGCCAGCCCCTCACAGATACTACTATGTTCGGGAGATATGTCCGTCAATGAAGAAGATCCGCCTCCTAGTATGGGATGGTGGGGGACGAGGAAGGGACCGCCCTCAGGAGGAGGAGGAACAAGAACCGCTGGACACCATTCAGCAGAACCAGGCTGGCATCATGGCGAGCGGAGGAAGTCCGGAAGAGGGGGAGAACACCCGCCGCTGCTCGAGCCAATCGGAGCCGAGTGGAACCCTGCCAGGACGCACAAACCAGGAGGTTGTGGGAGCGGAAGTCGACGAGCTGTGTCGGCAGCTCTGGAACCTGTACCAGCGTGCAACCACTGGCCCTGAGAAGCAACCATGCAGCCAACCATCCGAGCCCCAGCCTGCAGCAGAGGAGATCGGCACCGGAGACGCCACGGAGGCAAGTAACGACACTGACCCTGCCCCGGTAGCCGAGGGATCCCTGCTAGTGGACATAGATTCACCACCACCACCCGGCCGGGTGTGTAGTCGCTTAGAGTGGGAGAGGCCATGGGAGACTATGAAGACCTTGGACGTTACGCTGCAGCCCATCAGACAGAAAGTGGACATCTAGGGAGAAGTGATGACCTTTAAGTGGACCCACGCCACCACCAACCTGATCGGGTTCCCTGGGGGGGACCAGTCAGAGGAGAAAAGTCTGGCAGAGATCGCCCATGAGGAATACCGCAAGTGGCTGCGTCAGCAGGAGGAGGAGTGGGCCAGAAAGAAAGAGCTCCGACGCCAGGCTGACCGTGAGAGGGACCTGCAGGCCAAAGCAAAAGCTAGGCAGATGTCCGAGGAGGATTGGGGCCCCCAGTATTATGGGATCGTGGTGACCTTCTGTATGCAAGGGGGTTGGGGCTTCATAAAGGAGCGCAGCCTCGCCCTCAATGTCTTTGTGAATCTTCGCGATGTGGAGTCGCACCTCATTGAAGGACACCCAGGCCGGGATCTGTACCCGGGTGATCGTGTCAGGTACACGTGGCACTGGGGTGATAAGGGGTGGTATGCCCTACACGTCCACAAGTACAAACCCGAAATAACAGTCTCATCGCTCTACTACTCCACACCCGAACAGGTGACCCCTGCACCGGTCACCATGTGTTCAAAGTGCATGCAGACCTCCGTGGCAAGGAGAACTGTGAGCACCCAGACCCTAATCCAGAGTGAAGATGCACTCTATGTAGTACCCGGTAGTAGCCGCCAGTACCCAACAGGGCTGCCCCCACCGGTACTACCGCCAGAACTTCAATAAACCTCGAAGCCATGAAGCTGTAAATAGTTAACTGTTTGTCTTTCCACTTTTTGCTGCTTTAAACCCATCCAGGGTTAATTCTTAAAGGGATCCCTTAGTTTACCCGGAATCCCTATTTTGTTCCAGTTTTGCACACAAGTTCATCATGGTTTTAAAGGAACATTGGAATCATGGACGGTGAATGGTTCCCGAACTGTCCTCTGTATATAGTTTGCACCTTCTTAAAGGTGCTCTCTATATATTCTATATCTGGTTTTACAAGCAAGAAGACTTTGCGAAGAAACTGTTCCTGACAACGACGTGAAAGTTTCTATGGTCTTAAAGTTTATTACTGACTTGTTGATTGTTTGCACTACCTCAGAAAAGACTAGTTTCCCTCTTAAAGGGAATGTTCGGTTGTTGCACATTAATAATGTTTACATAGCTGGTAGTATGTATCTAGATAGTGATAGAAAGCTTGAAGAAAGATGCAGTAGGCCCGTGGGGGTAGACAGATAGTCCTGCATGTGAAGAAAAATAAAGAAAATGTTAAATTGCACATTAAGGGTTAATGATAGTATACCCTTAGAGGGTAATTGCACTTAGTAGATAGAATACAGGTGTGGGTAATTGTATGCCATAGTAAGTTAGTAGTTGTTCTTTTTTCTACTATTGCCTTAAAGGGTAATACGCACAATGTGAATATGTTTTAGTTTGTAACGTTCAAGTGTTCTCACCTCCCATAAAGGGAAGCACTGTTAATTTATTTGTTTAAAGCATTTCAAAAATTTTGCATGTCTTTTGCTAACCTGTAATTGTTGTGTTCTTTTCCCAGCCCGGGAGTGCTGGATTTAAAGGGGGCGGGGGGGAGTGCAGCGCCCCAGAGTCCTGGTCATTGCAGTAATGTCGTTCTTCCACCAGGGGGAGCGATGTTGCGTCTGATGGCACCAAAGGAGTTCACCCTGCCAGGTATCACAGCCACACACACACTTCACATGCCGGCCACCAGGGGGAGCAAAAGGTTCTATCTATTAGGCCACTGCTCACACTTGGGGGTTGGTTAGGAAGTTAGGAGTAGTCGAAGTAGGAGTTCGGAGGAGTAGGAGGAGAGGAGCAGACTGGACTCAGCCCAGGAAAGGAAAGAAGGACACGGAGCTGCGCCTGCAACCCATGCGGCAGCCTCCTAAGAGAGGACAAGAAAGGAAGCGTGCCGTAGTGAGTGAGCACAGAAGCCATAGCAAAAGGAGTAAAACACCAGTGGGAGACCAGCTAGAAGCAGGCTGCCTCCCACTGAGTGCAGATCCGGTGGCCGGAACACCGAGGGAGTAATAGACTCTACGCTTTACTTCAGAGACCGGCAGGGCAGTGGATTCCAAGTTGGCTGTCTGTCCTAAGAACCTAAGCAGACAAGGTGGCAACGTGGAGGAGGGGCGACACTAGGGTCCCTATAAAATAGCCTCAGGCCACCACCATCATACGGGTTATGTTCTATCCATCTGAGGGACATAGAGAGAGAAGTAACAAGAGTGAGGACCTTATGGTAGCTAATGCAAGTAAGGACCTACTACGTTACTGTGCGCAAGGGGAAGGCTACTGACTTCCACCTGGATAAGGGGACTCTGGAATTGCCATCAGACCGGTAGGCTTCTGCCTACCCTGTTATCCGGCACTCTGGACTGTGGATGCTGAAGCCTTCAGTAAAGGTAAAGAGACTGCACCCATTGTGTCCTCGTTATTTGCCGCACCTTACATCATCCACCATCAACATCTACACTTCTGGGAAGCCCTGGGGATATACTTCACCTGTGGGAAGGTATACCATCTAGCTGCCATTCCATCACCCCAGCGGACCCCTAAGCAGCTTCGGTCACCCTGACCGAATACCACAGGTGGCGTCATGAACACTACCATTATTCTATAAACTCTACCCTTTTATTTGGGCACCCCTCATAGGGCCACGGTCCGGGTCAGGCCACTGTGACATCCCAGCTGAAGGAACTGAAGGACCCGGTACCGAGTACCCCATTGCCCTTATGTGGGGGCGCTCCACTTGTACTGGGCGTCTCCTCCCTGCAGGCCCCGGATCCAAAATGACCGCAGGGCTACTTCCGGGTCCTGCAGGGAGGCGTATTACCAAGTGCCTGCTCAGATCAGAAGAACGTAATAGCAACAATAGAAGTTTAATAATTAATAAAAAAGTATATGTATATTCTTCCTTCATCAGGAATCACCGAAACGCGCGTCGGGGTGCTCTATGCTTGGGCCCGCAGGATCGACAGGTATATATACGCTCAGTATTTTTATCAATTCCCACATATCTTTTATAGCGGACATCTAAGCGCATGTTTTGTTACTCTGGTGCAGTGGGGGACATAAGGTATCACTGGAGACTTTGTCTCTTCTCCCTTTACATGCAATTTTGCACAAATTATATGGTTACACTTATTTGCACGTTTCCTTGAGGACACATATATATATATTTTATTTATTTTTTCAGCGTAGTTTTAGCACTCTTTTTCATTTTTTACACTATTTCCCCTTGTATGCACATAACAATAATCATTTTTTTTTTTTTTTTTTTTTTATTCATGCGCTCATATTTAGATTGTGGGATTGTTTTTATATATATTTTTTATATATCGTATTGTTTACCTGTACACCTGTGTATATTTATTCCCCAAGCACATGCACTTTTGTGCTGATGTTGCCATACTATTATAAATAAAGGCTTTTTTTTTGTCTTACCTTTCTGTGCCTTTTTATATATATAGGTATATCGTTTTGGTTTATATATATATATATATACATATATATTTCTTTACTAGTATTGGGAGTCCTTTGTAAGTTCTTTGATTCTTCCAAAGTGTAACATCAGCGATCTGTCACTATACAGTGATGTCCCCCCTGGGACAAAGTAAAAAAGTAAAAAAAAAAAAAATTTAAATGTGTAAAAAAAAAAAAAAATCCTAAATAAAGAAAAAATATATATATATTGTTCCCATAAACACATTTCTTTATCTAAATAAAAAAAAACAATAAAAGTACACATATTTAGTATCGCCTCATCCGTAACGACCCGACCTATCAAACTGTCCCACTAGTTAACCCGTTCAGTGAACACCGTAAAAAAAAAAAAAACAGCAAAAAACCAACGCTTTATCATACCGCCGAACAAAATGTGGAATAACACGCAATCAAAAAAACAGATATAAATAACCATGGTACTGCTGAAAACATCATCTTGTCCTGCAAAAACAAGCCACCATACAGCATCATAAAAAATAAAAAAAAGTTATAGCCCTCAGAATAAAGCGATGCAAAAATAATTATTTTTTCTATAAAATAGTTTTTATCATATAAAAGAGCCAAAACATAAAAAAATTATGTAAATGAGGTATCGCTGTAATCGTACTGACCTGAAGAATAAAACTGCTTTATCAATTTTACCAAACGTGGAATGGTATAAACCCCCCCCCCCCCCAAAAAAAAAAAAAAAAAAAAATCATGAATAGCTGGTTTTTGGTCATTCTGCCTCACAAAAATCGGAATAAAAGCGATCAAAAAATGTCACATGCCCAAAAATACCAATAAAAACTTCAACTTGTCCCGCAAAAATCAATATCTCACATGACTCTGTGGACCATAATATGGAAAAATTATAGGTCTCAAAATGTGGTAACGCAAAAATCTTTTTTGCAATAAAAAGCGTCTTTTAGTGTGTGACAGCTGTCAATCATAAAAATCCGCTAAAAAACCACTATAAAAGTAAATCAAACCTCCCTTCATCACCCCCTTAGTTAGGGAAACATAAAAAATTTTTAAAAAAATGTAATTATTTCAATTTTCCCATAGGGCTAGTGCTAGTGCACGGGTTAGGGCTAGGGTTAGAGTTAGGGCTAGGGTTAGTGTTAGGGTTGGGGCTAGGGTTGGGGTTAGGTGTGGGGCTAGGGTTAGGGTTGGGGATAGGGTTGGGTTTAGGGTTAGGGCTACAGTTAGGGTTAGGGCTACAGTTAGGGTTGGGGCTAAAGTTAGGGTTAGGGTTGGGGCTAAAGTTAAGGTTAGGGCTACAGTTAGGGTTGGGGCTAAAGTTAGGGTTAGGGTTGGGGCTAAAGTTAGGGTTGGGGCTAAAGTTAGGGTTAGGGTTTGGATTACATTTACGGGTGGGATTAGGGTTAGGGGTGTGTCAGGGTTAGGGGTGTGGTTAGGGTTATGGTTGGGATTAGGGTTAGGGGTTTGTTTGGGAGAGGGTTTCAGTTAGAATTGGGGGTTTCCAGGCACATCAGGGCTCTCCAAATGCGACATGGCGTCCGATCTCAATTCTAGCCAATTCTGCATTGAAAAAGTAAAACAATGCTCCTTCCCTTCCGAGCTCTCCCGTGCGCCAAAACAGGAGTTTACCCCAACATAAGGGGTATCAGCGTACTCAGGACAAATTGGACAACAACTATTGGGGTCCAAATTCTCATGTTACCTTTGGGAAAATAAAAATTTGGGGGGATAAAAAAAACATTTTTGTGGGAAAAATTTTTTTATTTTCACGACTCTGCGTTATAAACTATAGTGAAACACTTGGGGGTTCAAAGTTCTCACAACACATCTAGATAAGTTCCTGGGGGGGTCTAGTTTCCAATATGGGGTCACTTGTGGGGGATTTCTACTGTTTAAGTGCATCAGTGGCTCTGCAAATGCAACGTGACGGCTGCAGACCAATCCATCTAAGTCTGCATTTCAAATGGCGCTCCTTCCCTTCCGAGCTCTGCCATGCGCCCAAACGGTGGCTCCCCCCCCCACATATGGGGCATCAGCATACTCAGGACAAATTGGACAACGACTTTTGGGGTCCAATGTCTCCTGTTACCCTTGGAAAAATACAAAACTGGGGGCTAAAAAATTATTTTCGTGGAAAAAAATGATTTTTTATTTTCACGGCTCTGCGTTATAAACTGTAGTGAAACACTTGGGGGTTCAAAGTTCTCACAATACACCTAGATAAGTTCCTTGGGGGGTCTAGTTTCCAAAATGGTGTCACTTGTGGGTGATTTTTACTGTTTAAGTGCATCAAGGGCTCTGCAAATGCAACGTGTAGCCTGCAGACCAATCCATCTAAGTCTGCATTCCAAATGGCGCTCCTTCCCTTCTGAGCTCTGCCATGCGCCCAAACAGTGGTTTCCCCCACATATGGGGTATCAGCGTACTCAGGACAAATTGGATAGCAACTTTTGGGGTTGAATTTCTCCTGTTACCCTTGGAAAAATACAAAACTGGGGGCTAAAAAATAATTTTTGCAAAAAAGAAAGAATTTTTATTTTCATGGCTCTGCGTTATAAACTGTAGTGAAACACTTGGGGGTTCAAAGCTGTCAAAACACATCTAGATAAGTTCCGTAGGGGATCTACTTTCCAAAATGGTTTCATTTGTGGGGGTTTCAATGTTTAGGCACATCAGGGGCTCTCCAAACGTGACATCGTGTCCCATCTCAATTCCAGTCAATTTTGCATTGAAAAGTCAAATGGCGTTCCTTCCCTTCCAAGCTCTGCCATGCGCCCAAACAGTGGTTTACCCCCACATATGGGGTATCGGCGTACTCAGGACAAATGGCACAACAATTTTGGGGTCCAATTTCCTCTCTTACCCCTGGGAAAAAAAAAATATTGGGGGCGAAAAATCATATTTGTGAAAAAATATGATTTTTTATTTTGACGGCTCTGCAGTATAAACTTCTGTGAAGCACTTGGTGGGTCAAAGTGCTCACCACACATCTAGAAAAGTTCCTTAGGGGTCTACTTTCCAAAATAGTATTACTTGTGGTTGGTTTCAATGTTTAGGCACATCAGGGGCTCTCCAAACACAACATGGTGTCCCATCTCAATTCCAGTCAATTTTGCATTGAAAAGTCAAATGGCGCTCCTTCCCTTCTGAGCTCTTCCATGCACCCAAACAGTGGTTTACCCCCACATATGGGGTATCAGCGCACTAAGAACAAATGACACAACAACTTTTGGAGTCCAATTTCTTCTCTTACCCTTGGGAAAATAAAAAATTGGGGGCGAAAAAATTATATTTGTGAAAAAATATGATTTTTTATTTTGGCGGCTCTGCATTATAAGCTTCTGTGAAGCACTTGGTCGGTTAAAGTGCTCACCACACATCTAGATAAGTTCCTTAGCGGGTCTCCTTTCCAAAATGTTGTCACTTGTGGGGGGGTTTCAATGTTTAGGAACATCAGTGGCTCTCCAAACGTAACATGGCGTCCCATCTCAATTCCAGTCAATTTTGCATTGAAAAGTCAAACGGCGCTCCCTCCCTGCCGAGCTCTGCCATGCACCCAAACAGTGGTTTACCCTCACATATGGGGTATCAGCGTACTCTGAATAAATTGTACAACTTTTGAGGTCCATTTTCTCCTGTTATCCTTGGTAAAATAAAACAAATTGGAGCTGAAGTAAATTGAAGTAAATGAAAAAAGTTAAATGTTCATTTTTTTTAAACATTCCAAAACGTCCTGTAAAACACCTGAAGGGTTAATAAACTTCTTGAATGTGGTTTTGAGCACCTTGAGGGTTGCAGTTTTTAGAATGGTGTCACACTTGGTTATTTTCTATTATATAGACCCCTCAAAATGACTTCAAATGTGATGTGGTCCCTAAAAAATATTGGTGTTGTAAAAATGAGAAATTGCTGGTCAAATTTTAACCCTTATAACTCCCTAACAAAAAAAATGTTGTTCCAAAATTGTGCTGATATAAAGTAGACATGTGGGAAATGTTACTTATTAATTATTTTGTGTGACATATCTCTGTGATTTAAGGGCATAAAAATTCAAATTTGGAAACTTGCAAAATTTTCAACATTTTCACCAAATTTCCATTTTCTTCACAGATAAACGCAAGTTATATCGAAGAAATTTTACCACTAATATGTCACGAGAAAACAATGTTAGAATCGCCAAGATGCGTTGAAGCGTTCCAGAGTTATAACCTCATAAAGGGACAGTGGTCAGAATTGTAAAAATTGGCCCGGTCATTAACGTGCAAACCACCCTTGGGGCTTAAGGGGATAAAGGGGTTTGAATAAAGTTTGTTTGTGATGCCACCTGGGGTACTCGGTCAAGGGTAACTGATGCTGCTTAAAGAGGTCCTCTGGGGTGATGTTGTGGCAGAAGGGATGGCATGGCTTCCCACAGGTGAAGCTGGGTTCCCAGGGCTCCCGGTGTAGTAGGGACAGGTGGTAGGTGGTGTAGAAAGAAACGGGGGTTGCAGTCTCTTTACCTTTTTACTGATGGATTCAGTCAGCCACAGTCCAGTGTACCGGATCAGAGGTGCAGGTATAGTCCGGACATGCTTGGAAGCAATTCTGGAATCCCCTTTACCAGGTGAGGTTGGAAGCCTTCCCTCTAGCCTTGTGGTGTAGTCCCTTGCTGCCTTAGGCCTCTCACAAGGTCCTCACGTTCTCTCTGTCCCCCTTATTGGTAGGACACTGCCTGTACGACCGGTAGCTCAAGCCTTTATACAGGATCTCTATCATGACCCGGGCTCTATTCTGCTACGGTGTCCTCAGGTGTCAATGGTGGACATGTGATTTGCAATCCATCTGTCCTGCCGGTTTCTGCTGTGAGACATAGAGTACTTCACAACCTCGGTCTTCCAGCTACCGGTATCTGTGCTCTGCATGGAGGAAGCCCAGCTGCAGCTTCCCTCTCCAGCTCTTCACTCTCCTTTGCTCCACTTACCCTCTCAGTCTCTTTACAGACTGCTCTGCTTACCTCTTTGCTCTTCCCAGGAGCTGCTGCACCTCTCGTGGCTGCGCGGCCCCCTCTTTCTCTCTCAGACTATCTGTCTGTCTCCTCTCTCTCCACTCTCCTCTCACAGACTGCCTGCTCTGATCTCCCTGGACCAACTAACTAACTCCTCCTCCAGACCAGAATATATATCCATATCTAGGGAAGCTCCCCTGAAACCGGGTTCAGAGCTCCCCCTTCTGGCCTGGAGTCAGAACAGTGTTGTATGCGCTGAAGACCTGATAAAAGGATCCTTCCTTGCTTCCAAGCATGACATCACTCTCCCCATAAGGAAAGCAATGCCACTGTAAAACCAGGAACCTGGGGTGTTACACATGGGGTGAGCAGGGGGCCCATAATTTGCTGCATGGGGTGAGCAGGGGGGACACATAATGTGCTGCATGGGGTGAGCAGGGGGGCCCATAATGGGCTGCATGGGGTGAGCAGGGGGGCCCTAATGTCCTGCATGGGGTGAGCAGGGGGCCCATAATGTGCTGCTTAGAGGAGCAGGGGGCCCATAATGTGCTGCATAGAGGAGCAGGGGGCACATAATGTTCAGCATGGAGGAGCAGGGGTGCCCATAATGTGCTGCATGGGGTGAGCAGGGGGGCCCATGATGTGCTGCATGGAGGAGCAGGGGGCCCATAGTGTGCTGCATGGAGGAACAGGGGGCCCATAAAATGCTGCATGGATGAGCAGGTGGCCCATAGTGTGCTGCATGGAGGAGCAATGGGTCCATAACACTGTAAGGAGGAGCATTATATGGGGCCCATAATACTATATGGAGAACTGTGTGGTGCCCATAATACTGTATGGTGGACTATGTGGTTGGCCATAATACTGTATGAGGACTATGTGGTTGCCCATAATACTGTATGGTGGACTATGTGGTGCTCATAATACTGTATGGCAGACCATGTGGTGCCCATAAAACTGTATGGCGGACTATAAGGTGACTATAATACTGTATGGAGGACTGTGTGGTGCCCATAATACTGTATGGTGGACTATAAGCTGCCCATAATACTGTATGGAGGACTATATGGTGGCTATAATACTATATGGAGGACCATGTGGTTGATAATATTACTGTATGAAGGACAATGTGGTGCCTATAATACTGTATGGTGGACTATAAGGTGCCCATAATACTGAATGGAGGACTATGTGGTGCCCATAATACTGTATGGAGGACTATGTGGTGCCCATATATTGTACTATACCTGTATTTTTTATCTGTGTATCAGAAATCATGGCATGTGTTAAAGGGGCCTACTGATACTCTTTCGACCGAGGCCCACGAAAACCTGGAGCCGACCCTGGTAGCAACGCACATCAAGATGAATGCAGGATGCAGCTGTGACAGGGCACTCTGCTCTGTGACAGCCAGTGCGTCATGTCACATAGCAGTTTTCTTAAATTACTCCAGTAGCCTTTGATAGGCCGGCGGCCTTTCAATGATACTGCAATGTGATGTCAGCGCGCAGCCTGTCAGGGAGCAGAGCACCCTGTCACAGCGGCAGTCGGCAGCCATTTTAATGACCACACCAAATCTGAAGCCACAAGAGGACACCAGGGAGCGCAAGAAGGTGAGAAGAATCCCCTCTCTCTGTGATTGGGCAAGGTAGTGGCCATAGGGGCGGACATAGGGGCCCAGGGCGGTGACGTCACTAAAGTGGACATATGGGCCCAGAATGAGGACATTATTACTGGAAGGAGCCGAGGATAGGGACCTTATTAAAGTGGACATTGGGGTCCAGGATGGGGACATTAAATAAAGGGTCTCCGGTCGCGAACCTTTTTAAATAAAGGGGTGACATAATTACTGTATGGAGGTCAGGATGAGGAGCATACATTATTGGTTTATGGTGGCAAATGAGGGCATAATTACTGTAGGGCCAATCAGGGGACATTATTACTACTGTAATTTAATTTACTTTTGAGGTTATTGTCTTCCATGAGGGAGAACAAAAGGGGGTCCTACTACTGTGCTGGGCGGCACTATGTCTTTTTTTCTTCATCTGACATAGGGTAGAAGTCGGGGAATATAGTGCGGAATGTGCTCTGGAAGCAATCAGCTATAGATAACTGCGTTATATTCTGCAGAGATGAGTCCTGGCTGGAAGAAGTGATAGCAGTCTGCACTGGATGAAGATGAAAGACTTCAACTACAGACGTCACCTGTGAGTCAGTGTGTTACTTGTACACATACTATATACTATATACTGTAAACAGGAACACATGGGCCACTTGCACAGTGAACAAGTCTGTATGATCATGTTCACACACCACCAAGAAACCTGAAGACACAAAAGAGAATAGTAAAACCAAAAACACTCAGTTTGAAAAAATGTTGCAGTAATCCGCAAGTGCTAGTAAAAGATGTAAAAAACAGGGTATTTGGTTGATACGTTTTTTGCAAAAAATGTATACTAAGCTGCTCTACCAATCTTCACGGTATACCCTTATCAGAGCAGTCCTAACTAATGTATGCAATCCCTATCTGATGTATTTAAAAACCTGATCATCTGTATATAACCTGTGTGAACAGGGTTCAGAGAGGAAAAATCCATGTGTGCATACAGGGTAGAACAGCTTTTGTGCAGATAGCCCAAGAGGAGTGGTGGAACTCCCCAGTCTTGTAGACACAAGAGAACAATTATGGAAACAGGAACACATGGGCCACTTGCACAGTGAACAAGTCTGTATGATCATGTTCACACACCACCAAGAAACCTGAAGACACAAAAGAGAATAGTAAAACCAAAAACACTCAGTTTGAAAAAATGTTGCAGTAATCCGCAAGTGCTAGTAAAAGATGTAAAAAACAGGGTATTTGGTTGATACGTTTTTTGCAAAAAATGTATACTAAGCTGCTCTACCAATCTTCACGGTATACCCTTATCAGAGCAGTCCTAACTAATGTATGCAATCCCTATCTGATGTATTTAAAAACCTGATCATCTGTATATAACCTGTGTGAACAGGGTTCAGAGAGGAAAAATCCATGTGTGCATACAGGGTAGAACAGCTTTTGTGCAGATAGCCCAAGAGGAGTGGTGGAACTCCCCAGTCTTGTAGACACAAGAGAACAATTATGGAAACAGGAACACATGGGCCACTTGCACAGTGAACAAGTCTGTATGATCATGTTCACACACCACCAAGAAACCTGAAGACACAAAAGAGAATAGTAAAACCAAAAACACTCAGTTTGAAAAAATGTTGCAGTAATCCGCAAGTGCTAGTAAAAGATGTAAAAAACAGGGTATTTGGTTGATACGTTTTTTGCAAAAAATGTATACTAAGCTGCTCTACCAATCTTCACGGTATACCCTTATCAGAGCAGTCCTAACTTATGTATGCAATCCCTATCTGATGTATTTAAAAACCTGATCATCTGTATATAACCTGTGTGAACAGGGTTCAGAGAGGAAAAATCCATGTGTGCATACAGGGTAGAACAGCTTTTGTGCAGATAGCCCAAGAGGAGTGGTGGAACTCCCCAGTCTTGTAGACACAAGAGAACAATTATGGAAACAGGAACACATGGGCCACTTGCACAGTGAACAAGTCTGTATGATCATGTTCACACACCACCAAGAAACCTGAAGACACAAAAGAGAATAGTAAAACCAAAAACACTCAGTTTGAAAAAATGTTGCAGTAATCCGCAAGTGCTAGTAAAAGATGTAAAAAACAGGGTATTTGGTTGATACGTTTTTTGCAAAAAATGTATACTAAGCTGCTCTACCAATCTTCACGGTATACCCTTATCAGAGTAGTCCTAACTAATGTATGCAATCCCTATCTGATGTATTTAAAAACCTGATCATCTGTATATAACCTGTGTGAACAGGGTTCAGAGAGGAAAAATCCATGTGTGCATACAGGGTAGAACAGCTTTTGTGCAGATAGCCCAAGAGGAGTGGTGGAACTCCCCAGTCTTGTAGACACAAGAGAACAATTATGGAAACAGGAACACATGGGCCACTTGCACAGTGAACAAGTCTGTATGATCATGTTCACACACCACCAAGAAACCTGAAGACACAAAAGAGAATAGTAAAACCAAAAACACTCAGTTTGAAAAAATGTTGCAGTAATCCGCAAGTGCTAGTAAAAGATGTAAAAAACAGGGTATTTGGTTGATACGTTTTTTGCAAAAAATGTATACTAAGCTGCTCTACCAATCTTCACGGTATACCCTTATCAGAGCAGTCCTAACTAATGTATGCAATCCCTATCTGATGTATTTAAAAACCTGATCATCTGTATATAACCTGTGTGAACAGGGTTCAGAGAGGAAAAATCCATGTGTGCATACAGGGTAGAACAGCTTTTGTGCAGATAGCCCAAGAGGAGTGGTGGAACTCCCCAGTCTTGTAGACACAAGAGAACAATTATGGAAACAGGAACACATGGGCCACTTGCACAGTGAACAAGTCTGTATGATCATGTTCACAAACCACCAAGAAACCTGAAGACACAAAAGAGAATAGTAAAACCAAAAACACTCAGTTTGAAAAAATGTTGCAGTAATCCGCAAGTGCTAGTAAAAGATGTAAAAAACAGGGTATTTGGTTGATACGTTTTTTGCAAAAAATGTATACTAAGCTGCTCTACCAATCTTCACGGTATACCCTTATCAGAGCAGTCCTAACTAATGTATGCAATCCCTATCTGATGTATTTAAAAACCTGATCATCTGTATATAACCTGTGTGAACAGGGTTCAGAGAGGAAAAATCCATGTGTGCATACAGGGTAGAACAGCTTTTGTGCAGATAGCCCAAGAGGAGTGGTGGAACTCCCCAGTCTTGTAGACACAAGAGAACAATTATGGAAACAGGAACACATGGGCCACTTGCACAGTGAACAAGTCTGTATGATCATGTTCACACACCACCAAGAAACCTGAAGACACAAAAGAGAATAGTAAAACCAAAAACACTCAGTTTGAAAAAATGTTGCAGTAATCCGCAAGTGCTAGTAAAAGATGTAAAAAACTGGGTATTTGGTTGATACGTTTTTTGCAAAAAATGTATACTAAGCTGCTCTACCAATCTTCACGGTATACCCTTATCAGAGCAGTCCTAACTAATGTATGCAATCCCTATCTGATGTATTTAAAAACCTGATCATCTGTATATAACCTGTGTGAACAGGGTTCAGAGAGGAAAAATCCATGTGTGCATACAGGGTAGAACAGCTTTTGTGCAGATAGCCCAAGAGGAGTGGTGGAACTCCCCAGTCTTGTAGACACAAGAGAACAATTATGGAAACAGGAACACATGGGCCACTTGCACAGTGAACAAGTCTGTATGATCATGTTCACACACCACCAAGAAACCTGAAGACACAAAAGAGAATAGTAAAACCAAAAACACTCAGTTTGAAAAAATGTTGCAGTAATCCGCAAGTGCTAGTAAAAGATGTAAAAAACAGGGTATTTGGTTGATACGTTTTTTGCAAAAAATGTATACTAAGCTGCTCTACCAATCTTCACGGTATACCCTTATCAGAGCAGTCCTAACTAATGTATGCAATCCCTATCTGATGTATTTAAAAACCTGATCATCTGTATATAACCTGTGTGAACAGGGTTCAGAGAGGAAAAATCCATGTGTGCATACAGGGTAGAACAGCTTTTGTGCAGATAGCCCAAGAGGAGTGGTGGAACTCCCCAGTCTTGTAGACACAAGAGAACAATTATGGAAACAGGAACACATGGGCCACTTGCACAGTGAACAAGTCTGTATGATCATGTTCACACACCACCAAGAAACCTGAAGACACAAAAGAGAATAGTAAAACCAAAAACACTCAGTTTGAAAAAATGTTGCAGTAATCCGCAAGTGCTAGTAAAAGATGTAAAAAACAGGGTATTTGGTTGATACGTTTTTTGCAAAAAATGTATACTAAGCTGCTCTACCAAGCTTCACGGTATACCCTTATCAGAGCAGTCCTAACTAATGTATGCAATCCCTATCTGATGTATTTAAAAACCTGATCATCTGTATATAACCTGTGTGAACAGGGTTCAGAGAGGAAAAATCCATGTGTGCATACAGGGTAGAACAGCTTTTGTGCAGATAGCCCAAGAGGAGTGGTGGAACTCCCCAGTCTTGTAGACACAAGAGAACAATTATGGAAACAGGAACACATGGGCCACTTGCACAGTGAACAAGTCTGTATGATCATGTTCACACACCACCAAGAAACCTGAAGACACAAAAGAGAATAGTAAAACCAAAAACACTCAGTTTGAAAAAATGTTGCAGTAATCCGCAAGTGCTAGTAAAAGATGTAAAAAACAGGGTATTTGGTTGATACGTTTTTTGCAAAAAATGTATACTAAGCTGCTCTACCAATCTTCACGGTATACCCTTATCAGAGCAGTCCTAACTAATGTATGCAATCCCTATCTGATGTATTTAAAAACCTGATCATCTGTATATAACCTGTGTGAACAGGGTTCAGAGAGGAAAAATCCATGTGTGCATACAGGGTAGAACAGCTTTTGTGCAGATAGCCCAAGAGGAGTGGTGGAACTCCCCAGTCTTGTAGACACAAGAGAACAATTATGGAAACAGGAACACATGGGCCACTTGCACAGTGAACAAGTCTGTATGATCATGTTCACACACCACCAAGAAACCTGAAGACACAAAAGAGAATAGTAAAACCAAAAACACTCAGTTTGAAAAAATGTTGCAGTAATCCGCAAGTGCTAGTAAAAGATGTAAAAAACAGGGTATTTGGTTGATACGTTTTTTGCAAAAAATGTATACTAAGCTGCTCTACCAATCTTCACGGTATACCCTTATCAGAGCAGTCCTAACTAATGTATGCAATCCCTATCTGATGTATTTAAAAACCTGATCATCTGTATATAACCTGTGTGAACAGGGTTCAGAGAGGAAAAATCCATGTGTGCATACAGGGTAGAACAGCTTTTGTGCAGATAGCCCAAGAGGAGTGGTGGAACTCCCCAGTCTTGTAGACACAAGAGAACAATTATGGAAACAGGAACACATGGGCCACTTGCACAGTGAACAAGTCTGTATGATCATGTTCACACACCACCAAGAAACCTGAAGACACAAAAGAGAATAGTAAAACCAAAAACACTCAGTTTGAAAAAATGTTGCAGTAATCCGCAAGTGCTAGTAAAAGATGTAAAAAACAGGGTATTTGGTTGATACGTTTTTTGCAAAAAATGTATACTAAGCTGCTCTACCAATCTTCACGGTATACCCTTATCAGAGCAGTCCTAACTAATGTATGCAATCCCTATCTGATGTATTTAAAAACCTGATCATCTGTATATAACCTGTGTGAACAGGGTTCAGAGAGGAAAAATCCATGTGTGCATACAGGGTAGAACAGCTTTTGTGCAGATAGCCCAAGAGGAGTGGTGGAACTCCCCAGTCTTGTAGACACAAGAGAACAATTATGGAAACAGGAACACATGGGCCACTTGCACAGTGAACAAGTCTGTATGATCATGTTCACACACCACCAAGAAACCTGAAGACACAAAAGAGAATAGTAAAACCAAAAACACTCAGTTTGAAAAAATGTTGCAGTAATCCGCAAGTGCTAGTAAAAGATGTAAAAAACAGGGTATTTGGTTGATACGTTTTTTGCAAAAAATGTATACTAAGCTGCTCTACCAATCTTCACGGTATACCCTTATCAGAGCAGTCCTAACTAATGTATGCAATCCCTATCTGATGTATTTAAAAACCTGATCATCTGTATATAACCTGTGTGAACAGGGTTCAGAGAGGAAAAATCCATGTGTGCATACAGGGTAGAACAGCTTTTGTGCAGATAGCCCAAGAGGAGTGGTGGAACTCCCCAGTCTTGTAGACACAAGAGAACAATTATGGAAACAGGAACACATGGGCCACTTGCACAGTGAACAAGTCTGTATGATCATGTTCACACACCACCAAGAAACCTGAAGACACAAAAGAGAATAGTAAAACCAAAAACACTCAGTTTGAAAAAATGTTGCAGTAATCCGCAAGTGCTAGTAAAAGATGTAAAAAACAGGGTATTTGGTTGATACGTTTTTTGCAAAAAATGTATACTAAGCTGCTCTACCAATCTTCACGGTATACCCTTATCAGAGCAGTCCTAACTAATGTATGCAATCCCTATCTGATGTATTTAAAAACCTGATCATCTGTATATAACCTGTGTGAACAGGGTTCAGAGAGGAAAAATCCATGTGTGCATACAGGGTAGAACAGCTTTTGTGCAGATAGCCCAAGAGGAGTGGTGGAACTCCCCAGTCTTGTAGACACAAGAGAACAATTATGGAAACAGGAACACATGGGCCACTTGCACAGTGAACAAGTCTGTATGATCATGTTCACACACCACCAAGAAACCTGAAGACACAAAAGAGAATAGTAAAACCAAAAACACTCAGTTTGAAAAAATGTTGCAGTAATCCGCAAGTGCTAGTAAAAGATGTAAAAAACAGGGTATTTGGTTGATACGTTTTTTGCAAAAAATGTATACTAAGCTGCTCTACCAATCTTCACGGTATACCCTTATCAGAGCAGTCCTAACTAATGTATGCAATCCCTATCTGATGTATTTAAAAACCTGATCATCTGTATATAACCTGTGTGAACAGGGTTCAGAGAGGAAAAATCCATGTGTGCATACAGGGTAGAACAGCTTTTGTGCAGATAGCCCAAGAGGAGTGGTGGAACTCCCCAGTCTTGTAGACACAAGAGAACAATTATGGAAACAGGAACACATGGGCCACTTGCACAGTGAACAAGTCTGTATGATCATGTTCACACACCACCAAGAAACCTGAAGACACAAAAGAGAATAGTAAAACCAAAAACACTCAGTTTGAAAAAATGTTGCAGTAATCCGCAAGTGCTAGTAAAAGATGTAAAAAACAGGGTATTTGGTTGATACGTTTTTTGCAAAAAATGTATACTAAGCTGCTCTACCAATCTTCACGGTATACCCTTATCAGAGCAGTCCTAACTAATGTATGCAATCCCTATCTGATGTATTTAAAAACCTGATCATCTGTATATAACCTGTGTGAACAGGGTTCAGAGAGGAAAAATCCATGTGTGCATACAGGGTAGAACAGCTTTTGTGCAGATAGCCCAAGAGGAGTGGTGGAACTCCCCAGTCTTGTAGACACAAGAGAACAATTATGGAAATAGGAACACATGGGCCACTTGCACAGTGAACAAGTCTGTATGATCATGTTCACACGCCACCAAGAAACCTGAAGACACAAAAGAGAATAGTAAAACCAAAAACACTCAGTTTGAAAAAATGTTGCAGTAATCCGCAAGTGCTAGTAAAAGATGTAAAAAACAGGGTATTTGGTTGATACGTTTTTTGCAAAAAATGTATACTAAGCTGCTCTACCAATCTTCACGGTATACCCTTATCAGAGCAGTCCTAACTAATGTATGCAATCCCTATCTGATGTATTTAAAAACCTGATCATCTGTATATAACCTGTGTGAACAGGGTTCAGAGAGGAAAAATCCATGTGTGCATACAGGGTAGAACAGCTTTTGTGCAGATAGCCCAAGAGGAGTGGTGGAACTCCCCAGTCTTGTAGACACAAGAGAACAATTATGGAAACAGGAACACATGGACCACTTGCACAGTGAACAAGTCTGTATGATCATGTTCACACACCACCAAGAAACCTGAAGACACAAAAGAGAATAGTAAAACCAAAAACACTCAGTTTGAAAAAATGTTGCAGTAATCCGCAAGTGCTAGTAAAAGATGTAAAAAACAGGGTATTTGGTTGATACGTTTTTTGCAAAAAATGTATACTAAGCTGCTCTACCAATCTTCACGGTATACCCTTATCAGAGCAGTCCTAACTAATGTATGCAATCCCTATCTGATGTATTTAAAAACCTGATCATCTGTATATAACCTGTGTGAACAGGGTTCAGAGAGGAAAAATCCATGTGTGCATACAGGGTAGAACAGCTTTTGTGCAGATAGCCCAAGAGGAGTGGTGGAACTCCCCAGTCTTGTAGACACAAGAGAACAATTATGGAAACAGGAACACATGGGCCACTTGCACAGTGAACAAGTCTGTATGATCATGTTCACACACCACCAAGAAACCTGAAGACACAAAAGAGAATAGTAAAACCAAAAACACTCAGTTTGAAAAAATGTTGCAGTAATCCGCAAGTGCTAGTAAAAGATGTAAAAAACAGGGTATTTGGTTGATACGTTTTTTGCAAAAAATGTATACTAAGCTGCTCTACCAATCTTCACGGTATACCCTTATCAGAGCAGTCCTAACTAATGTATGCAATCCCTATCTGATGTATTTAAAAACCTGATCATCTGTATATAACCTGTGTGAACAGGGTTCAGAGAGGAAAAATCCATGTGTGCATACAGGGTAGAACAGCTTTTGTGCAGATAGCCCAAGAGGAGTGGTGGAACTCCCCAGTCTTGTAGACACAAGAGAACAATTATGGAAATAGGAACACATGGGCCACTTGCACAGTGAACAAGTCTGTATGATCATGTTCACACGCCACCAAGAAACCTGAAGACACAAAAGAGAATAGTAAAACCAAAAACACTCAGTTTGAAAAAATGTTGCAGTAATCCGCAAGTGCTAGTAAAAGATGTAAAAAACAGGGTATTTGGTTGATACGTTTTTTGCAAAAAATGTATACTAAGCTGCTCTACCAATCTTCACGGTATACCCTTATCAGAGCAGTCCTAACTAATGTATGCAATCCCTATCTGATGTATTTAAAAACCTGATCATCTGTATATAACCTGTGTGAACAGGGTTCAGAGAGGAAAAATCCATGTGTGCATACAGGGTAGAACAGCTTTTGTGCAGATAGCCCAAGAGGAGTGGTGGAACTCCCCAGTCTTGTAGACACAAGAGAACAATTATGGAAACAGGAACACATGGGCCACTTGCACAGTGAACAAGTCTGTATGATCATGTTCACACACCACCAAGAAACCTGAAGACACAAAAGAGAATAGTAAAACCAAAAACACTCAGTTTGAAAAAATGTTGCAGTAATCCGCAAGTGCTAGTAAAAGATGTAAAAAACAGGGTATTTGGTTGATACGTTTTTTGCAAAAAATGTATACTAAGCTGCTCTACCAATCTTCACGGTATACCCTTATCAGAGCAGTCCTAACTAATGTATGCAATCCCTATCTGATGTATTTAAAAACCTGATCATCTGTATATAACCTGTGTGAACAGGGTTCAGAGAGGAAAAATCCATGTGTGCATACAGGGTAGAACAGCTTTTGTGCAGATAGCCCAAGAGGAGTGGTGGAACTCCCCAGTCTTGTAGACACAAGAGAACAATTATGGAAACAGGAACACATGGGCCACTTGCACAGTGAACAAGTCTGTATGATCATGTTCACACACCACCAAGAAACCTGAAGACACAAAAGAGAATAGTAAAACCAAAAACAGACTTGTTCACTGTGCAAGTGGCCCATGTGTTCCTGTTTCCATAATTGTTCTCTTGTGTCTACAAGACTGGGGAGTTCCACCACTCTTCTTGGGCTATCTGCACAAAAGCTGTTCTACCCTGTATACACACATGGATTTTTCCTCTCTGAACCCTGTTCACACAGGTTATATACAGATGATCAGGTTTTTAAATACATCAGATAGGGATTGCATACATTAGTTAGGACTGCTCTGATAAGGGTATACCGTGAAGATTGGTAGAGCAGCTTAGTATACATTTTTTGCAAAAAACGTATCAACCAAATACCCTGTTTTTTACATCTTTTACTAGCACTTGCGGATTACTGCAACATTTTTTCAAACTGAGTGTTTTTGGTTTTACTATTCTCTTTTGTGTCTTCAGGTTTCTTGGTGGTGTGTGAACATGATCATACAGACTTGTTCACTGTGCAAGTGGCCCATGTGTTCCTGTTTCCATAATTGTTCTCTTGTGTCTACAAGACTGGGGAGTTCCACCACTCCTCTTGGGCTATCTGCACAAAAGCTGTTCTACCCTGTATGCACACATGGATTTTTCCTCTCTGAACCCTGTTCACACAGGTTATATACAGATGATCAGGTTTTTAAATACATCAGATAGGGATTGCATACATTAGTTAGGACTGCTCTGATAAGGGTATACCGTGAAGATTGGTAGAGCAGCTTAGTATACATTTTTTGCAAAAAACGTATCAACCAAATACCCTGTTTTTTACATCTTTTACTAGCACTTGCGGATTACTGCAACATTTTTTCAAACTGAGTGTTTTTGGTTTTACTATTCTCTTTTGTGTCTTCAGGTTTCTTGGTGGTGTGTGAACATGATCATACAGACTTGTTCACTGTGCAAGTGGCCCATGTGTTCCTGTTTCCATAATTGTTCTCTTGTGTCTACAAGACTGGGGAGTTCCACCACTCCTCTTGGGCTATCTGCACAAAAGCTGTTCTACCCTGTATGCACACATGGATTTTTCCTCTCTGAACCCTGTTCACACAGGTTATATACAGATGATCAGGTTTTTAAATACATCAGATAGGGATTGCATACATTAGTTAGGACTGCTCTGATAAGGGTATACCGTGAAGATTGGTAGAGCAGCTTAGTATACATTTTTTGCAAAAAACGTATCAACCAAATACCCTGTTTTTTACATCTTTTACTAGCACTTGCGGATTACTGCAACATTTTTTCAAACTGAGTGTTTTTGGTTTTACTATTCTCTTTTGTGTCTTCAGGTTTCTTGGTGGTGTGTGAACATGATCATACAGACTTGTTCACTGTGCAAGTGGCCCATGTGTTCCTGTTTCCATAATTGTTCTCTTGTGTCTACAAGACTGGGGAGTTCCACCACTCCTCTTGGGCTATCTGCACAAAAGCTGTTCTACCCTGTATGCACACATGGATTTTTCCTCTCTGAACCCTGTTCACACAGGTTATATACAGATGATCAGGTTTTTAAATACATCAGATAGGGATTGCATACATTAGTTAGGACTGCTCTGATAAGGGTATACCGTGAAGATTGGTAGAGCAGCTTAGTATACATTTTTTGCAAAAAACGTATCAACCAAATACCCTGTTTTTTACATCTTTTACTAGCACTTGCGGATTACTGCAACATTTTTTCAAACTGAGTGTTTTTGGTTTTACTATTCTCTTTTGTGTCTTCAGGTTTCTTGGTGGTGTGTGAACATGATCATACAGACTTGTTCACTGTGCAAGTGGCCCATGTGTTCCTGTTTCCATAATTGTTCTCTTGTGTCTACAAGACTGGGGAGTTCCACCACTCCTCTTGGGCTATCTGCACAAAAGCTGTTCTACCCTGTATGCACACATGGATTTTTCCTCTCTGAACCCTGTTCACACAGGTTATATACAGATGATCAGGTTTTTAAATACATCAGATAGGGATTGCATACATTAGTTAGGACTGCTCTGATAAGGGTATACCGTGAAGATTGGTAGAGCAGCTTAGTATACATTTTTTGCAAAAAACGTATCAACCAAATACCCTGTTTTTTACATCTTTTACTAGCACTTGCGGATTACTGCATACTATATACTGTGTACAGAGCTCCTGTGAATGGGGTGGAGAGGGCATGTAAATATAATGAATCAGGGGAGCAGGAGGTACAGAGTGGGAGGTGTTTAGGACCCAGGAGTGTGACTGGTAATGAATTGGGGGAGAAAGAGTACAGGTACTGATTAATTTATATATTTATTGGGTGAGAAAAGTGGCTATTTATAGTTAGTGGAGGCACAGTGGTGGATTACAATTTATATGTGGAATGGTGGGATGCATAATAACTAATTATATATTAAAGGGAACCTGTCACCCCCTCAGGCGTTTGTAACTAAAAGAGCCACCTTGTGCAGCACTAATGCTGCAATCTGACAAGGTGGCTTTTTACTTATGCTCCCTGCACACACTGAAATAAACGCTTATAAAATGTGCCCCCTCATACTGTGAAATCGACCCAGGGGCGGGTCTTTCCTCCCATAATCAGATGCAGCACAGCCATCACTCTGGGCCTGTGCGCACTGGGCGCCGCCTCCTCTTGCTTCATTAGCGTTCCCGGCGCCTGCGCTGGAAGTATTTTTTTACGGGCATGTGCATTTGCGCAGCCCTTCGAACATACAGCGCAGGCGCCAGGGATGCTAATGAAGCAAGAGGAGGCATCGCCCGGCGCGCACAGGCCCGGAGTGACGACTGTGCTGCGTCTGATTAGAGGGGAAAGACTCGCCCCGGGACGATTTCACGGTATGAGGTGGCACATTTTATAAGCGTTTATTTCAGCGTGTGCAAGGAGCATAACTAAAAGAGACGCCTTGTCAGAATGCAGCATTAGTTCTGAACAAGGTGGCTCATTTAGTTACAAATGCCTAAGGGGGTGACAGTTTCCCTTTAATGGTGGGCGCACGTCTGTATTCAGCTGGAAAGTGTAGAAGATGTGGAAAAAGTAGGGAATATGCTGTGAAAGCAGTGTTCTAGATAACTGTGTGCTATTTTCGGTAGAGATGAGTCCTTGCTGGAAAAAGGGATGGCAGTCTATGCAGGATGAAGAAAAGCAAAGATGAAAGACCTCAACTAGAGACGTCACTGGTGAGTCAGTGTACACTTACCTGTACACTTACACTATACACTGCATACTATATACAGAGCTCATGTGTATAATGTCACTGGTGATCACTGTATTACCTGTACACTGACACTATCTACAGAGCTCCTGTGTATAATGTCACTGGTGATCATTGTAGTACCTGTACACTATATACAGAGCTCCTGTGTATAATGTCATTGTACACTGTATTACCTGTACATTGACACTATATACAGAGCTCCTGTGTATAATGTCACTGAACACTGTATTATCTGTACACTGACACTATATACAGAGCTCCTGTGTTTGTCACTGGTTATCCCTGTATTAACCATACACTGACACTATATGCAAAGCTCCGGTGTAAAAAGTCACTGGTAATCACTGTATTACCTGTACACTGACACTATATACAGAGCTCCTGTGTATATTGTCATTGATGATCACTGTGTTACCTGTACACTGACACTATATACAGAGCTCATGTGTATAATGTCACCAGTGATCCCTGTATTACCTGTACCCTGACACTATATACAAAGCTCCTATGTATAATGTCACCAGTGATCACTGTATTTTCTGCACACTCACAATCTATACAGAGCTATTTTGCATAATGTCACTGATGATCACTGTATTACCTGTACACTGACACTATATACAGAGGTACTGCGTATATTGTCACTGGTGGCAATAACAGTGTAGTTAGTATTGTGGTTTGTATTCATGATCAGTATTGTAATATTCAGTCACTATGGTGGTAATTTGTGGTCTGGTCACAGTGTGGTAGTATTTCTCCTTGTATGTGGTATTATTTGGTCCCTATATGCTGGTAATATGTCATATTATTCAGTCACTATGTGGTGGTAATATGTGGTCTGATCATGGTGTGGCTGTACTTGTCCCTTGATTGTGGTATTATTTGGTCACCATGTGGTTTGTTCATGGTGTGGTGGTATTTCTTCCTGTATGGGGTATTATTGGTCTTGGTATAGTGGATTGTGTTCTGTATGGCAGTCATTTGTTCTCTCTGATATTAATTAGGAGAAAATTCTTTATTTCCATTAGAGATTAGATACTTGGCATACAACGGCAGAGATGCACTTACAGGGGTTTCCCTGTGAAAAAAAGTAATCACCTCTCCACAGGATAAGTGATAATGTATTGATTGGTGGGTGTCTGACTACTTGGACCCATTCTGCAAAATGTGGAACGTTTTATCCCCAATAGACTGGAGTGGCATGTACTACTCGATCACTGATCCATTCATTCCTTCAGTGGCTGCACTTGATTTTTCCAAAAGCCCCAAAGAGAATGAATTGAGCTGTGGTCAGATATCCCAGCTGCTGCTCTATTTTAAAATGGGGATACATGTCCTATCAACGATAAAACTTCCTCATTCCGATCGGTGCAGTTTCTAATGGTCGGACCTAAGCGATCACCCATCCTGTGGAGCCCATGGATCGGTGATAACTTGTTTTAACCAAAGAACCCCGATTTATGTAAACTATTGTAATTGTACATCCCAGTTATGGGGGCACACAGTAGATGTGCTGGAGCCGCCTGTGTTTTACAGTCGATGCTCCACTATAATCAGGATAACGACTGACAGATATTTGCATATAGCTGTATGGTGGACCCCTAGAGTCAATTCCCCTGGTGGGCCCCAGACACCCCAGTCCGACCCTGGTTGTAATAACCAATAGCATTAATCGTTATACAAAGGCTTGCAAAAGTATTCACCCCCTTGGCATTTTTTGTGATTTGCTACTGTACTTCACAACCTGGGATTTCGCTGTTTGTTTTTAGGGTTTTCATCAGTTCATATAAAGAGCATACTTACAACTGTAAACATTTGGTTTTCATTTTATTGTGAGCCAAACAACAAAAAGGACAAAGTAATTGTAAACTTCAGTATGCTTAACTATTCATACCCCTAAAGTCAGTACTTTGTAGAGCCTCCTTTGGCAGCAATTACAGTTGCAAGTCACTTTGGATAAGTCTCTATGAGCTATCCACATCTGTCCACTGGGATTTTTGCCTATTCTCAAGGCAAAACTGCTCCATCTCCTTTCCTCTGGTGAACAGCAATCTTCAAGTCTGACCTCAGTTTCTAAATTGGATTAACCCCCTAACGTCCAATGTCGGACAGAGTCCGTCATGGGACTCCTCCCCCCGTTTGGTGCGGACTCCGGCGATGAGCCCACACCTTTTCCGGCATATGAAACTGATCTGCCCCTAACAGCCACAGGTAGGATCGCGATCTACCTGCAGCGTTAATATGTTAAATGCCACTGTCAAACTCTGACAGCAGCATTTAACATGCTCACGCAGGAAGCACGTCATTACCTCCTCCCATCGGCGTCTGTGTCACATGACCGCGGGTGAGCGATGACAACCAGAGATCTCCTGGAGACCTTTATGGTTGTCATTGCCGGATTGCTATGAACGCCGCCTGGTGGTCGGAGCTCATAGCAAGTGTGTAATTCTACTACGTACAGGTGATCTGATCATCACCTGTATGTAGCAGAGCCGATCAAGTTATGAAAGTTTCTAGTCTCCCATGGAGAATATTGAAGAATGCCAAAAGTTAAAAAAAATGTTTTTAAAAATATAATAAAATAAAAAATATATAAGTTAAAATCACCATCCCTTCATCCCATTCAAAATAAAACAATAAAAAAATTGAAAACACACATATTTGGTATCACCACGTTCAGAATCACCCAATCTATCAATAAAAAAAAAAAACCTGATTGATAAACGGTGTAGCGAGAAAAAAGTCAAAACACCAGAATTACCTTTTTGTGGTCGCCATGATATTGCATTAAAATGTAATAATGGGCGATCTAAAGATCATATCTGCGCTAAAATGGTATCATTAAAAACGTCAGCTTGGCAGGCAAAAAATAAGCCCAACCCCAGATCACAAAAAATGGAGACGCTACAGGTATCAGAAAATGGCACAATTTTTTTTTAACAAAAGTTTGGATTTTTTTTTCACAGCTTAGATAAAAAAGAACCTAGACAAGTTTGGTGTCTATGAACTTGTAGTGACCTGGAAAATCATATTGGCAGGTCAGTTTTAGCATTTAGTGAACTTAGTAAAAAAGCCAAACCAAAAACAAGTATGATATTGCACTTTTATTGCAATTTCACCGCACTTGGAATTTTATTCCTGTTTTCAAGTACACGATATGGTAAAACCATTGGTGCTGTTCAAAAGTACAACTTGTCCCACAAAAAACAAGCCCTCACATGTCCATTTTGACCAAAAAATAAACAAGTTATGGCCATGGGAAGAAAGGGAGCAAAAAATGGAAGCACAAAAACGGAATACCCCTAGTCCTTAAGGAGTTAAGGTCTGAGCTTTGACTAGGTCACTTCAAAACATTTACACATTTCCCCTTAAACTGCTTGAGTGTTGATTTAGCAGGATTCTTTGGGTCATTGTTTTGTTGAAAGGTGAACCTCTAGCTCAGTCTCAATTCACTGAAACAGGATTTGCTCAAGAATATCCCTGTATTTCGCACCACCATCCATCTTCCCCTCCACTGTGACTATTTTCTTTGTCCCTGCTAGAAACATCCCTACCGCATGGTGCTGCCACCACTATGTTTCACTGTGGGGATAGTGTTCATGCAGGGATGAGCTGTGTTGGTTTGGTACCAGACATTTACCTTGGTGGCCAAAAAGTTCCATTTTGGTCTCATCTGACCACTGCACCTTCCTCCATACATTTGGGGAGTCTCCGATATATCTTTTGGCAAACTCAAAAGGAGCCTTACAATTTTTGTGTGTAAGTAAAGGCTTTTTCTGCCCGCTCTTCCATAAATGCCATCTATATACAGAGTCTACATGAAGTATATGGCTTATTGTGCTCATATGGACAGATATTCCAGTCTGTGTTTGGGATGTTTGCAGCTCCTTCAAGGTTACCTGGTATGGGCTGAAAGTTTTGGTTGATGGTCCTCTCTTGGCAGGTTAGTTGTGGTACCATGTTCTTTCCATTTGATGATAATGGATTTGATGGTTCTTTGGGAATCAACAGAGATTGGGTTATTTTTTTATAACCCAATCCTGACTTGTACTTCTTAGCAACTTTGTCCCTGACTTATTTGGAGATCATCTTGGTATTCATGGTGTTGTTTGGTTAGTGGTACTTGTCTGTTAAAGCCTTTATTTGTCACACTGTTGCCCTTAATAACCTGCATTGCCTGCATTCTCCATTATATTGTAAAGCGCTAGGGTGTTGTAGGGCATCATAGCAGTGACAAACATAGAGTCTGATCAGAATAATCGATCCGATTTTGTCATACACAGAAAAATCATGTCTGAATGAGTCCTTATACTACACTTTTCAGTCCTGCTTAGAACATATAACAATTTCTATACCTTCCACGTTTAATACAAAATCTTTAGAAACTATTAAGAGACTTAGGCTTGAGTGATCATACAATATATCAGACAAGGTTAAGGGTGCTTTCACATTTCTTTCTGCATCCCCATTGGGGCATATGTTCCAAATACCCCGCAAAACGAGGTCTGGACGCATGTGGTGATAGGGCTATAAACTGCAATAGTGAGGGTAGAGTAAGCATGCACTCTGCTGTGCATCATGTTCAGGAGTGTATGCTGACAGGAGGCGGACACTCTGAAGTAGTAGACTGCGCCTGAGTCTCTGCCTTCTGTAGGTGTACACTCCCAAAAAAAGTGCATAGGAGAGCTTATATTCACTCTGCCCTCACTATTGCAGTCTACAGCCCCGTTAGTGCATGCTTCCGTACCCTGTTTTGCGGGGGATTTAAGACGTATGCCCCAACGGAAACACAGAACGCAATATGAAAACACCCTGAGTAGTGTACTGTAAATATCATTATATACTACAATGCATTCAGTTAGTGCGACAGATGTGTAGTAAACATAAGGAGGTGTTGATTAGACCATAGAATTTCTAAACACTATGATTGGTTTATTTCCCCCCTGTCAGTTTCTTGACAATCTTTTGATGATTCTACTATGGCCTAGCTGAAAAAGAATTGGGGGAAGGGAATAAAGCATATGGTATTTTGTGAAAGCTTCTGTAGGCAAGCCGTATCCAGCTGAGGATATTAATCAGAGAGATAAATGCGGCATCTTATAAGACGGAAGAAGCAGAAGTAAGCAAAACCATGAAAGCTACTGTTTTTTTTATCATTAAAACAGCAGGGCACAAAAATGATGCAGTTTCCTTTTTTCTGTCTTATTTAACAACAGGATCCAGATGGATGATGTTTTTTGGGGACAATGGAATAGGCATTATGCTTAAAAGGTACCTTTTCTGATTTTTTGAGAGATTTAAAGGCGTTGCACATTGAATTATTAATAGAAAGAAAATCAAATGATCTAGTGTTGCTACATGGATGCCCTGGTGTTTTTTCCAAACATCTAGCAACGATGACATGTATTACTAGCAGATCACAGCTGCAAGCAATCACTGGAACCAGTGGTCACTCGCTGTCCTTACTGACTTCTCTGTTTCAGCTGACACATGATCACTGATGAAGTAGAACTGAAGTCATAAGAGACATACCTGGTCATCAGTGATGAGCGAGTATACTCCTTACTCGAGATTTCGTGAGTATGCTCTTGTGGTCTCTGAGTATTTTGGCGTGCTTGGAGATTTAGTTTTAGTCGATTGTTTGTTAGGCAATCCCCACATGTATTCAAGCTGTTTAGCAGTAGCAAATCATGCAGCTGCGTCGACAAAAACTAAATCTCCGAGCACGCCAAAATACTCGGAGACCACCCGAGCATGCTTGGGAAATCTTGAGTAACGATTGGGTTTTTTATTAAACTTGATTATATGTCAAAATGAAGTGGTTTATAGTCATTGTCATCAGTCACTGTCACCATTGCAGCGTACAATCTACATTTCCTATCAATATGCCTTAAGAGTAATCTCAAATAAAACCCCTGCAAACAAGGGAGGACATACAATTTCCAAGCATATGATGTCCTTGCTTGGACCAAGGACCCCATCACTGTGAGATTGGAGTGCTAACCACAATGCCACACACCTACAGAATCTGTACTCCTTAACATTGAAATTACAACACCAAAAACGAAAAAGCGTGGAATTCTTGCAATCTGAGGATGGATTGGCATGTTAATGATAAGCAAATGATGAAAAATGGGAAACAAAAATTTAAAAACATCTTAATTTATTGAGTACAAGTGCCATGCATGGAAATACAGGTACTTACACACCTTGGCATGCAATCAGTGAGGTTATTAATGGTTGTCTGCCAAATGTTCTACCAAGCTCTTTCAGGGTTGCCAATGTCCTAAAAATATTTCTGGAAATTTTGACTCAAATTTACAGATGGCCTAAAAATTTTACTGATATTTAACATACACCTAAAGACCACACCATCTAAAGATCACTCCTCAAAATAACCAGAGTAGGAGCCAGGACTACAGGATTACACTTCAGGACAGGAGAGTTAGCACTGTACATATGTGTGTGTGTGTGTGTGTGTGTGTGTGTGTGTGTGTGTGTGTGTACATAAACTGTATATTGCTCAAAAAATGAAGGGAACACTTCAACAACAGAATATAACTCCAAGCTAATCAAACTTCTGTGAAATCAAACTGTCCACTTAGGAAGCAAAACTGTTTGGCAATCAATTTCACATGCTGTTGTGCAAATGGAATAGGCAACAGATGGAAATTATTGTCAATTATCAAGACACACTCAATAAAGGAGTGGTTCTGCAGGTGGGGACCACAGACCACATCTCAGTACCAATGCTCTCTGGCTGATGTTTCGGTCACTTTTGAATGTTGGTGGTGCTTTCACACTCATGGTAGCATGAGACGGACTCTACAACCCACACAAGTAGCTTAGGTAGTGCAGCTCATCCAGGATGGCACATCAATGCGAGCTGTGGCAAGAAGGTTTGCAGTGTCTGTCAGCGTAGTGTCCAGAGGCTGTATGCACTACCAGGAGACAGGCCAGTACACCAGGAGATGTGGAGGGGGCCGTAGGAGGGTAGCAACCCAGCAGCAGGACCGTTACCTCAGCCTTTGTGCAGCGTTCCAGGGTCCTGGTCGTTGCAGTAATATCATTTTCCTCTAGGGGGGAGTGATGTTACATTTGGAGGCAATAAAGGAGATCTCTTTACCAGGTATCACAAACATACAACACATTTCATACTCCAGTCCACCAGGGGGACCTATGCTCCTATTTATTAGGGCATTCTTCACAATTAGGTAAAACTAGTGGCCTGGGGAGGAAGTTAGGCAGTTGCTGGCTGAGCTTTGCTCAGGTAGTTGGTCCCGGGGTGGGATCCTGTCAGAGAGTTACTGATCCGCCCTATACCCAGGAGGCAAGGTGGCACCCACGAAAGGAAAGGCCAGGGTATGATAGAGTCCCTGTAAAAAGCCTCATGCCACCGATCATATGGGTTTGTCCTATCCATCTGGGGGACAGAGAGAGAGATAACATCTACAACATCTGTGAGGACCTTATGAGAGGCTTGGCAATACAGTACTACAACACCAAGGTGCTAGAGGAAGGCTACTGATTTCCACCTGGATAAGGGGACTCTGGATTTGCCTCTAAACCGGCTGCACTCTACCTGCCCTGTGCTCTGGACTGTGGATGCTGAAGCCTTCAGTAAAAGGTAAAGAGACTGCAACCTTGTGTCCTCGTTCTTCACTGCGCCTCACACCATCCACTATCTTACACACTGGGAATCCCTGAGGACACATTTCACCTTTGGGAAGGTATACCATCTAGCTGCAATAACATCACCCCAGCTGACCCCTAGGCAGCGTCGGTCACCCTGACCGAATACCACAGGTGGCGTCACGAACATTATCCCTTTAAATACCTTTCCCTTTTACAACGGACCTCCCGAGGGCCACGGACCGGGTCAGCCACTGTGACATTCCCCCGAGAACCGAAGGACCCGGTACCGAGTACCCCTAGCCCTTGGGGGCGATCCATTTGCGCAAGGAGAAACAGGAGGAGCACTGTCAGTGCCCTGCAAAATGACCTCCAGCAGGCCACAAATGAGCATGTGTCTGCACAAATGATTAGAAACCAACTCCATGAGGATGGTCTGAGTGCTTGACATCCACAGATGGGGGTTGTGCTCACAGCCCAACACTGTGCAGGATCCTTGGTATTTGCCACAGAACACCAGGATTGGCAAATTCACCACTGGCGCTCTGTGCTCTTCACAGATGAAAGCAGGTTCACACTGAGGACATGTGACAGACGTGACAGAGTCTGGAGACGCCGTGGAGAGCGATCTACTGCCTGTAACATACTTCTGTATGACCGGTTTGGCAGTGGGTCAGTAATGGTGTGAAGTGGCATTTCCTTGGAGGGCCGCACAGCCCTCCATGTGCTTACCAGAGGTAGCCTGACTGCCATTAGGTTCCAAGATGAGATCCTCAGACCCACTGAGTTATTGACTCCAGTCCCGGTCAAAAATGATGAATATTCTAGCCTTTGTTTCATAACTATGTTTAATAATGGTGCAAATGATTTGAGGCAAATTTTGAAGAAGCACTGGTCAACATTAAAATATTAAAAATGGATCACATTTCAAAGAGGGAAGTCCATTAAGGACCGATTGGTACATAGTCATTTTTCCAAATCGCTGCAGAATTCTTGGTTAACCTCTAATATTACTGGATTCTACAAATGTAGTGTCTGCATAGCCTGCAAAAATATTGAAGTGGGTAAACTTTTCTTTTCAACCAACAAGTCAGACAAGTTTGAGATCAGATCCTTTATTAACTGTAGAAATGAAGGTATTATCTATAGAGCGATCTGCAGTTGTGATCTAATCTATGTTGGCAAGACAATTAGAGAGTTTAGGAGGCGAGTTGGAGAACATTTGAGAGATATTGTGAAAAAGAGGGACACTCCGCTAGCAAGACATGTGAACATGGCCCATGATGGTGACTTAACTGCAGTGAAATTCATGGGTATTGAGAAGATCAATAAATCATTACGGGGTGGCGATTGGGATAGGTTGATACTGCAACATGAGACAAGATGGATTTACAGACTGGGCTCCATCCACCCAGTAGGGTTAAATGAACAACTATCTTTTGCCTCTTTTCTTTGAAGTGCTGGGCGTTTGCAGGGTACTCCAGTGAGGGTGAGCCACCATCGAGTAGGGGCGCCACTACTCAGGTTCAGGATGCCAACCTCCGCTGTCGGGTAGGGTGCATTCAAAATAGGGGAAAATATTAGGGTACTGCAAAGGTTTTTTTATCTATTTCCCCTTTTCCGTTTTCCATTCCCCTTTAAAATGGCGGTTTGATCAATTCTTGTTGGGGCTGGTGCCCAATTTGCCCTAGTTAATGTTTTCTGACCCCCTTCCTTTCTAAATGCCTTTGTATATCTATCCATGTGGTAATTTATTAAGCCAGCTGAAACTGTTCTATTACACTGAATGATTGTATTATTCAATGAATATCCCGTTCTGTTATTTATTTCTTTAATATCTATCAGAGCGGGATTGTTTATGACACAATTGTTAAATGCCCCTAATTGATAGTCCAGTGTTATTTGATGTTTTATGGTAACATGCAACAAGTCTGACATAATGCCATCAGATATAATGTCCCTTTTTATAAATAATCTGTATGCATGCCCAATATTTTGATTACCTAGCTGGCGTGTTTCTATTCCTTTAATTGGTTGCAGTTTCACTAGTTAAAATGATGCTCCACCACTTAGCGGTACACACATACGCATTAAGTGATTAGCATACAGGAAACATGTGATTTACTAACACAGCTATGGGTTCCATTGCCCTGCGTTCCAGGGACTAGAAGGCACATACCGGAGGTTTTTTATACTTCCTAGATGCGCTCTTTCTTGGCGTGCGGTCCATGCTGGTTGTTATGTGCTCCACGGACCTAATCCTCTGAGCCACCAATGAAGTGACTTTAATCACTGGGCACCTGTTGTGATGCACAGATTTTATTGGTTGCGGACTAACAGGAAGTTAATGGGTGGGCATTTTCCTTGATACGAGTCCTTCCTTTATCTAAGAGACACTTTTGTGGAATCCCTTTTATGAGAGGCTCCATGTAGAGGCCAGTGATGGCAGAGCACTCCATTATTAAGACTACCACTTGACTGCCCTATCCCCTGATGATTCCCCCCCTGGGATGAAATGAGTAGGGAGGTGGTACTACACAAGAAAGGTCTGTAAAATCCTGCATTAACCCCATGGATTCCTGCTTAACCTAATAGGAGGGTTCATCTTCCATGAGGCTTCCTCATCGTTTGGTGAGACTGTTCCATTTATTCATGTACCCCTATTATCTTTTTATCAGCTTAATCTGTATGATCATCAGTGGTACTGATTTTTCTAAGGTGCTGTCATTTGGTTATGTTGACATACTTTTTTTGGCAGTGGTACGATTATCTTTTCGGATCTATGTATCTGGTTCTCCCTGCTGTGCTTGATTTAGGTTTACTAATTTAATGACTGCTTCAAGAGTGCAGGGAACCAATCTCCCTTTACTAACTATCGGTCTCCAGACTTATAATCAGCTTACTATCTGGTTAACTGTTGGATAATTATGTTTGTCTTTATGTCGTTGTGTCATGTCATTTTAATAGTCCTATTAAATGTTATGTTTTAGGTTCCTATTTTTTTGCCATTTTCTACTATATCTTGGGTATCCTTTTTTCTAATTGCTTTGGGTTGTTTACCCTGTGCTGAGTATTATATTGTCTTGATACATTGCCAATAATTTCCATCTTGTCTATTCCATTTGCACAACAGCATGTGAATTGATTGTCAAACAGTGTTGCTTCCTAAAGGTACCTTCACACTGATCAACTTTCCAACGATCACGACCAGCGATACGACCTGGCCGTTATCGTTGGAAAGTCTTTGTGTGGTTGTTGGGGAGCTGTCACACAGACAGCTCTCCAGTGACCAACGATGCCGAAGTCCCCGGGTAACCAGGGTAAACATCGGGTTACTAAGCGCAAGGGCCGCGCTTAGTAACCCGATGTTTACCCTGGTTACCATTGTGAAAGTAAAAAAAAAAAAACACTACATACTCACATTCCGGTGTCTGTCACGTCCCTCGCCGTCAGCTTCCCACACTGACTGTGTGAGCGCCGGCCGTAAAGCAGAGCACAGAGGTGACGTCATCGCTGTGCTTTATGGCCGGCGCTCACAGTCAGTGCGGGAAGCTGACGGCGGGGGACGTGACAGACACCGGAATGTGAGTATGTAGTGTTTTTTTTTTTACTTTTACAATGGTAACCAGGGTAAACTTCGGGTTACTAAGCGCGGCCCTGCGCTTAGTAACCCGATGTTTACCCTGGTTACCCGGGGACTCATCGCTGGATCGGCATCACACACGCCGATCCAGAGATGACAGCGGTTGACCTGACGACAAAATAAAGTTCTGGCCTTCTAGCTCCGACCAGCGATGTCACACCAGGATCCTGATCGCTGCTGCGTGTCAAACACAACGAGATCGCTATCCAGGACGCTGCAACGTCACAGATCGCTATCGTTCTCGTTCAAATGTTGCTCAGTGTGAAGGTACCTTTAGTGGACAGTTTGATTTCATAGAAGTTTGATTTACTTGGAGATGTTTAAGTGTTCCCTTTATTTTTTTGAGCAGTGTATATATATATACAGTACTAGATGGTGGCCTGATTCTAACGTACCGGGTATTCTAGAATATGTAGGTACTATATAGCACAGGCTACGTACTATATTGCACAGTGACGTAGTATATACCACAACCGACGTAGTATATAACATAGCTACGTAGTATATAACATAGCCACGTAGTGTATTGCACAGGTATGTAGTATATTGGTCAGCCACATAGTATATAGCAGAGCCACGTAGTATATAACATAGGCACATAGTATATTGTAGAGCAGTGGTCCCCAACTCCAGGCCTCGAGGGCCGCCAACAGTGCAGGTTTTCAGGATTTCTTTAGTATTACATAGGTGGTAATGTGATCATCTGCACAGGTGATGATTCCAACCCCTGTGGAATACTAAAGAAATCCTGAAAACCTGCACTGTTGGCGGCCCTCGAGGCCTGGAGTTGGGGACCACTGTTGTAGAGCCACGTAGTATATTGCACAGGCACATAGTATACTGCACAGCCACATAGTATATAACACAGTCACATAGTGTATTGCACAGCTACGTAGTGTATTGCACAGCTATGTAGTATATTGGTCAGCGACGTAGCATATAGCAGAGCCACGTAGTATATAACATAACCACGTAGTATATTGTAGAGGCACGTAATATATTGCATAGCTACGTAGTATATTGCACAGCCACGTAGTATATAACAGAGCCACGTAGTATATTGCACAGTCGACGTAGTATATAAGACAGAGCACGTAGTATATTCCACAGCCACGTAATATATTGGACAGTCACGTTGTATATTGCACAGCTACATAGTCTATAGCACAGAGATGTAGTATATAACATTGCCCACGCAGTATGTAACACAGCTCACGTAGTATATAGCAATGTGGGCACTATATGCATGGTTAAAAAGACTTAAAATAAAAAATAAACATATACTCACCTTCCGAAGGCCCCTTGTAGTCCTGGCGCCTGTGTGCAGTGCACGCAGCAGCTTCCGGTCCCAGGGTTGGTATGAGCGCAGGACCTGTGATGAATTCGCGGTCACATGACCCTGACGTCATGGCAGGTCCTTCTCGCATAGCATCCTTAGCACCGGAACCTGCCGCTTGCACTGCTGAGGACAGCGTGCCACGTCGGAGGGTGAGAATAACCTTTTTTTATATAATTATTATTTGTAACATTAGATCTTTTTACTATTGATGCTGCATACGCAGCATCAATAGTAAAAAGTTGGTCACACAGGGTTAATATTGCGGTAACGGAGTGCGTAACACCGCGGTCCGTTACTGCTGGCAATAACCCTGTGTGAGCGCTCAGCGCTGACTGCAGGGCGCTAAAGCAGCGGCCATTTTGCTGCCAGACTATGGCCGTCGCTGATTGGTCGTGGCAATGGTCATGGGCGTTTTGCCACGACCAATCAGCGACTTGGATTTCCATGACAGAGTCTGCGACCAATGAATATCCATGACAGACAGACAGAAAGACGGAACTGACCCTTAGTCAATTATATAGTAGTTAGTAGTAGTTAGTAGTAGTAAGAGGCAATTTGTATCTATATATATAATTGTCTAAGGGTTTTTCCGTCTGTCTGTCTGTCTGTCTGTCTGTCTGTCCTGGAAATCCCTGCTCTCTGATTGGTCGAGGCCGCCAGGCCTCGACCAATCAGAGACCGGCACAGCATCGACGTAGAAATCCCGCGTCTCTGATTGGTCGAGGCCGCCAGGCCTCGACCAATCAGCAACGGGCACAGCGACGATGATGTCATAAAGGACGTAGACATCCTGCGTCTCTGATTGGTCGAGGCCACCAGGCCTCGACCAATCAGCAACGGGCACAGCGACGATGATGTCATAATGGTTGCCATGGCGACGATGATGTCATAAAGGTTGCCTCGACCAATCAGCAACGGGCACAGTCTGCCGCGAATTCTGGAATCATCATTGTCCATATATTACAGGGACATGCATATTCTAGAATACCCGATGCGTTAGAATCGGGCCACAATCTAATACATACATATATATATATATATATATATATATATATATACACAAATTGCCTCTTCAGAGAAAAAGAGGACTTGAACTCTATAGCGCCACCTGTTGGAAGTAGCAATCCTACAAATCACAATCAACCCATTAACGAGTCGTGCAATATGACTTAGGATAAAAGCCAAATCACTATCTCAATTCGCAGACACGGTGTTTCGGGCTGTTGGCACTCGTCAGTGCGAAGCATGAGAACTGATTTGACTAGGTGAGAGGCTCTGGACTGGTGTCTAAGGGGTAAAGTTTCTCCTTGTGGAGAGTGACATACCAGCTCAGGCTTGTCAAGGTAAGGGGGCTTATTCGCCGTGCAATGCTCCTCTGTCACTCTCCACAAGGAGAAACCTTATCCCTTTATATATACACATACAGTACAGACCAAAAGTTTGGACACACCTTCTCTGGGGCGGTCCTCATGTGAGCCAGTTTCTTTGTAGCGCTTGATGGTTTTTGCAACTGCACTTGGGGACTCTTTCAAAGTTTTCCCAATTTTTCGGAATGACTGACCTTCATTTCTTAAAATAATGATGGCCACTCGTTTTTCTTTACTTAGCAGCTTTTTTCTTGCCATAATACAAATTCTAACTGTCTATTCAGTAGGACTATCAGCTGTGTATCCACCAGACTTCTGCTCAACACAACTGATGGTCCCAACTCCATTTATAAGGCAAGAAATCACACTTGTTAAACCTGACAGGGCACACCTGTGAAGTGAAAACCATTTCCGGTGACTACCTCTGGAAGCTCATCAAGAGTGTGCAAAGCAGTCATCAAAGCAAAAGGTGGCTACTTTGAAGAACCTAGAATATAAGACATAATTTCAGTTTTTTCACACTTTTTTGTTAAGTATATAATTCCACATGTGTTAATTTATAGTTTTGATGCCTTCAGTGTGAATGTACAATTTTCATAGTCATGAAAATACAGAAAAATCTTTAAATGAGAAGGTGTGTCCAAACTTTTGGTCTGTACTGTATATACAGTACATCTCCTATATAATTGTTTAAGGGTCTCTTCCGTCTGTCTGTCCTTCTGTCTGTCATTCACTGATTGGTCTCGCCAGCTGCCTGTCATGGCTGCCGCTACTAATCAGCGACGGGCACTGTCCGGAAGAAAATGGCCGCTCGTTACTCCCTGCAGGCCCGCAGTCAGTGCCTGTCACCCGCCTACTCCCGTCCGGTCACCGCTAACACAGGGTTAATGCCAGTGGTAACGGACCGCATTATGCCGCGGGTAACCCACTCCGTTACCGCCGCTATTTACCCTGTGTGTCCCCAACTTTTTACTATTGACGCTGCCTATGCGGCATCAATAGTAAAAAATGTAATGTTAAAAATAATAATAAAAAAAAAACCTGCTATACTAACCCTCCGTAGTTGCTCGCGCCGGCCGCCATCTTCCGTTGCAGGTTCCGGTGGCAAAGATGGTATGGGAGAAGGACCTGCCATGACGTCACGGTCATGTGACCGTGACGTCATCACAGGCCCTGCGCGCCTGCGCTAGAAAGACCTGCCATGACGTCACGGTCATGTGACCGCGACGTCATCACAGGTCCTGCGCTCATACCAACCCTGGGACCGGAAGCTGCCATGGACTACAAGGGGCCCACGGAAAGGTAAGTATATGTTTATTTTTTATTTTTTAGCCTGTGACAAACCTGGCTGGGCAATATACTACGTGACTGGCCAATATACTACGTGGCTCTGTGCTGTATACTACTTCGCTGCGCAAATATACTACGTGGCTCTGTGCTGTATACTACGTCACTGGGCAATATACTACGTAACTGGGCAATATACTACGTAATTGGCCAATATACTACGTGGCTCTGTGCTGTATACTACGTCACTATGCAAGGTACTACGTGGCTCTGTGCTGTATACTACGTCACTGGGCAAAATACTACGTCACTGGGCAATATACTACATCACTAGGCATTATACTACGTAACTGGGCAATATACTACGTGGCTGGGCAATATACTATGTCACTAGGCAATATACTACGTAACTGGGCAATATACTACGTGGCTGCGCAATATACTACGTCACTAGGCAATATACTACGTAACTGGGCAATATACTATGTGGCTGGGCAATATACTACATCACTGGGCAATATACTACGTGGTTGGGCAATATACTACGTGGCTGGACAACATACTACGTGACTGGGCAATATACTATGTGACTGTGCAATATACTATGTTGCTGGGCAATATACTACGACACTGGGCAATATACTACGTGGCTGGGCAATATACTACATGGTTGGGCAATATACTGCATGACTGTGCAATATACTACATGGCTGGGCAATATACTACACGGCTGGGCAATATACTACGTGGCTGGGCAATATACTACGTAGCTGGGCAATATACTACGTAGCTGGGCAATATACTGCATGGCTGGGCAATATACTAAGTAACTGGGCAATATACTACGTAACTGGGCAATATACTACGTAATTGGCCAATATACTATGTGGCTCTGTGCTGTATACTACGTCACTATGCAATATACTACGTGGCTCTGTGCTGTATACTATGTCACTGGGCAATATACTACGTAACTGGGCAATATACTACGTGGCTCTGTGCTGTATACTACGTCACTGGGCAATATACTATGTCACTGGGCAATATACTAAGTCACTAGGCAATATACTATGTAACTGGGCAATATACTATGTGGCTGGGCAATATACTATGTCACTGGGCAATATACTACGTGGTTGGGCAATATACTACGTGACTGGGCAATATACTACGTGACTTTGCAATATACTACGTGGCTGGGCAATATATTACGTGGTTGGGCAATATACTACGTTGCTGGGCAATATACTACGTGGCTGGGCAATATACTACGTGGTTGGGCAATATACTGCGTGACTGTGCAATATACTACATGGCTGGGCAATATACTACGTGGCTGGGCAATATACTACGTGGCTGGGCAATATACTACATGGCTGGGCAATATACTATGTAACTGGGCAATATACTACGTGGCTGGGCAATATACTGTGTCACTAGGCAATATACTACGTAACTGGGCAATATACTACGTGGCTGCGCAATATACTACGTCACTAGGCAATATACTACGTAACTGGGCAATATACTACGTGGCTGGGCAATATACTATGTCACTGGGCAATATACTACGTGGTTGGGCAATTTACTATGTGGCTGGGCAATATACTACGTGACTGGGCAATATACTACGTGACTGTGCAATATACTGGGCAGTATACTATGTGGTTGGGCAATATATTACGTTGCTGGGCAATATACTATGACACTGGGCAATATACTACGTGGCTGGGCAATATACTACGTGGTTGGGCAATATACTGCGTGACTGTGCAATATACTACATGGCTGAGCAATATACTACGTGGCTGGGCAATATACTACGTGGCTGAGCAATATACTACGTGGCTGGGCAATATACTATGTGGGCATGCATATTCTAGAATACCCAATGCGTTAGAATCGGGCCACCATCTAGTGCATATATATATATATATGTATATATGCATATTCATATGTATATGAATACATATATATACACATACAGTTGTGTGAAGAACATTTTGCCCCTTCCTTGACTTCCTATTCTTTTGTATGTTAGTCACACTTAAAGGGAACCTGTCACCCCCGTCAGGCGTTTGTAACTTAAAAGCCACCTTGTCAGAATGCAGCATTAGTGCTGCACAAGTTGGCTCTTTTAGTTGCACGCTGAAATAAACACTTATAAAATGTGCCCCCACATACCCTGAAATAGTCCCGGGGCGGGACTTTCCTTCCTAATCAGACGCAGCACAGCCGTCACTCCGGGTGTGGTGTCTTATGTGACCTCTTGGATGACTCATTGCAGCTTTCTTGAGGTGATTTTGGTCAGCCGGCAAATCCTGGGATGGTTCACCACTACTCCAAGTTTTCTCCATTTGTGGATAATGGCTCTCACTGTGGTTCCCCGGAGTCCCAAAGCTTTAGAAATCACTTTATATCCTTTTGGAGACTGATATATCTCAATTATTTTGTTTCTTATTTGTTCCAGAATTTTATATTTGATCATGGAATCATTAGTAGCTTTTGAGGAACTTTTGGTCTACTTCACTTTGTCAGGCAGGTCCTATTTAAGTGATTTTTTGAATGAGAACAGGGGTGGCAGTAAACAGGATTGGTTGTGGCTAGGGAATTTGAACTCAGCTTTGCAAAGTTGTGATAAACTTTGTGTTTTAAGGGGGCGGCAATCGCTTTTTTACACAGGGCCCTGTAGGTTTAGATTTCTTTTTCTCTTAATAATAAATGCCTTAATTTAAAAGCTGCATATTGTGTTTACTTGTGTAATCTTTGTCTAATTTTTAAATTTGTTATGTGATCTGAAACATTTAAGTGTGAAAAACATGCAAAAGAATAGGAAAACGGGAAGGGGAAAACACTTTTTCAGACAACTGTTTATTTAGTTACATAGTTACATAAGTTAAAAAAGACCGAGGCTCATCAAGGTCAAGCTTTCTCCACCAATTGTTCATTTTGTCACTAAATTAACTATAACCCGCAATGTTATGTGTATTGAGAAAATCATCCAGCCCTTTTTTAAAAGCTATAATAGTGGCTGCCATTACTGCCTCATGTGGTAGGGCATTCCACATTCTGACTGACCTATCTGTAAAGAATTCTTTCCTATTTAGCTATCGGAATAGCCCTTCTTCCACCCGTAATGAGTTCCCCCTGGTTCTTAGTATGGTCTTTGGAAGGAATAAATCATGCGCCAGTCCTTTGTACTGACCTCACATATATTTGTACATATAAATGAGATCTCCTCTGAGGCGTCTGTTTTCTAAGCTAAGCAAGCCCAATTTTTCAAATCTCTCATCATATGAGAGGCTTAGTAATAATCTCGTTGTCCGCCTTTGAACTGAGTCTAAGGACAACATCTGCAAAGATTTTATACAGTCATGGACAAAAATTTTGAGAATGAGACAAATATTAATTTTTCCAAAGTCTACTGCTTCATTTTTTCTAATGGCAATTTGCATATACTCCTGGATGTCAGAGTGATCAGCTTAACAGCAATTACTGTACTTGCAAAGTCAATATTTGCCCAGAAAATGAACTTTAACCCCCAAAACACATTTCAACATCATTGCAGTCCTGTCTTAAAAGGAGCAGCTAACATCGTTTTAGTGATTGATCCATTAACACAGGTGTGGGTGTTGATGAGGACAGGGCTGGCGATCAATCAGTCATGATTAAGTAAGAATGACATCACTGGACACTTTAAAAGGAGGCTGGTGCTTGGTATAATTGTTTCTCTTTAGTTAACCATGGTTATCTCTAAAGAAACACGTGCAGCCATCATTGCACTGCACAAAAATGGCCTAACAGGGAGGAGTATCGCAGCTACAAAGATTGCACCTCGATCAACAATCTATCGCATCATCAAGAACTTCAAGGAGAGAGCTTCCATTGTTGTCAAAAAGGCTCCAGGGCGCCGAAGAAAGACCAGGAAGCGCCAGGACCGTATCTTAAAACTGTTTCAACTGCGGGATCGGACTACCAGCAGTGCCGAGCTTGCTCAGGAATGGCAGCAGGCTGGTGTGAGTTCTTCTGCACGTACTGTGAGGCGGAGACTCTTTGAGCAAGGCCTGGTTTCAAGGAGGGCAGCAAAGAAGCCACTTCTCTCCAGAAAAAACATCAGGGACCGACTGATATTCTGCAAAAGGTACAGGGAGTGGACTGATGAGGACTGGGGCAAAGTCATTTTCTCTGATGAATCCCCTTTTCGATTGTTTGGGACATCTGGAAAACAGCTTATTCGGAGAAGAAGAGGTGAGCGATACCACCAGTCTTGTCTCATGCCAACTGTAAAGCATCCTGAAACCATTCATGTGTGGGATTGTGTTGTGAATTCTGCTCTTGGGTTCCCTCCAGTGGTGGTAAGTGGGAATGCAGTTGTCTCTGAGTAACAGTCCTGGCCAGGTGTATCTGCTAATTGCTGTTCTGACTGGGATATTTAAGTGTGCAGGATTCATTAGCCCTTGCCAGTAGTCAATGTTTCTTTGGAAGTATTGGATCTCAGCCTGGCCTCTCCTGCTTAGCTGCCAATTTCAGCAAAGATAAGTGTTTTTGTATCTGTGGCACACTGTTGTGTGCTTGTTTCAGTTTATTCCTGCTCTGTTTATAGGATTCACTGGAGTTGCAGATATACGCTCCTACATCTTTAGTTGGATGTGGGAAGTATTTTGTATATTCTGCGGTGGATTTTTGAAGGGTTTTAATACTGACCGCACAGAACTCTGTCCTATCCTGTCCTATCTAGCTAGAGTGGCCTCCTGTGCTAAATCCTGTTTTTTCTGCCTGTGTATGTTTTTTCCTCTCCGACTCACCGCCAATATTTGTGGGGGGCTGTCTATCCTTTGGGGATTTTCTATGAGGCAAGATAGTATTCCGATTTCCATCTTTAGGGGAAATTAGTCCTCCGGCTGTGACGAGGTGTCTAGGTGTGTTAGGTACACTCCACAGCTACTTCTAGTTGCAGTCTTAAGTACTGGCCAACAATGAGTTAATTGCATCTCAGAAGAAGGGAGGAAAGGTCTTGAGCCATTTTTTTTTCTTCAGTCTGTTTTGTCTTTTCCTCCCTCTTAATCTCTGGGTGGCTGAAGAGCCTTGTGCTGGCATGAATGTTCAGGAATTAGCTTCTCGTATAGACCAGCTTACTGCTAGGGTACATGGTATTTCTGATTACATTGTTCAGACTCCTGCTTTAGAACCGAAGATACCTACTCCTGATTTGTTTTTTGGTGACAGGTCCAAATTTTTGAGTTTTAAAAACAACTGTTAACTGTTTTTTGCATTGAAACCTCGATCCTCCGGTGATTCCATTCAACAAGTTAAAATCATCATTTCCCTGCTGCGTGGTGATCCACAGGATTGGGCATTTTCCCTGGAATCTGGGGATCCTGCTTTGCTTAATGTAAACTCCTTCTTTCAGGCGTTAGGATTACTGTATGATGAACCTAATTCGGTGGATCAAGCTGAGAAGACCTTGTTGGCCCTGTCTCAGGGTCAAGAGGCGGCAGAATTGTATTGTCAGAAATTCAGAAAATGGTCTGTGTTGACTAAATGGAATAATGATGCTTTGGCAGCAATTTTCAGAAGGGGTCTTTCTGAATCCGTTAAAGATGTTATGGTGGGGTTTCCCACGCCTTCCGGTCTGAGTGATTCTATGTCTCTTGCCATTCAGATTGACCGACACCTGCGGGAGCGCAGAACTGTGCGCGCTGTGGCGTTATCCTCAGAGCAAATTTCTGAGCCTATGCAATGTGATAGAATTCTGTCTAGAACGGAACGACAAGGATTCAGACGTCTCAATAGGTTGTGTTATTATTGTGGCGACGCTTTCCATGTCATTTCTGTCTGCTCTAAGCGGACAAAGAGGATCGCCAGTTCATTTACCATCAGTACTGTACAACCTAAATTTCTGTTATCTGTGTCCTTGATCTGTTCATTGTTATCATTTTCTGTCATGGCGTTTGTGGATTCAGGTGCTGCCTTGAACTTAATGGACTTTGACTTTGCTAGGCGTTGTGGTTTTCCCTTGCAGCCTTTGCAGAACCCTATTCCTTTAAGGGGCATTGATGCTACACCCTTGGCTAAAAATAAGCCCCAGTTTTGGACACAGGTGACCATGCGCATGGCGCCAGCCCATCAGGAAAATTGTCGATTTCTGGTGTTGCATAATTTGCATGATGCTATCGTGCTGGGCTTTCCCTGGTTACAGGTACATGATCCTGTTTTGGATTGGAAGTCCATGTCTGTGACTAGTTGGGGTTGTCAGGGGGTTCATAATGATGTTCCTCTGATGTCTATCGCCCCTTCTTCCTCTTCTGAAATTCCGGAGTTTTTGTCTGATTTTCAGGATGTATTCGATGAGCCCAAGTTCAGTTCCCTTCCACCGCACAGGGACTGCGATTGTGCTATTGACTTGATTCCAGGCTGTAAGTTTCCTAAAGGCCGACTTTTGAACCTGTCTGTACCTGAACATGCCGCCATGCGGAGCTATATTAAGGAGTATTTGGAGAGAGGGCATATTCGGCCATCTTCTTCACCGTTGGGTGCGTGGTTCTTTTTTGTTGCTAAAAAAGATGGTTCTTTAAGACCCTGTATTGATTATCGCCTCTTGAATAAGATCACGGTCAAGTTTCAATATCCTTTACCTTTGCTTTCTGATTTGTTTGCTAGGATTAAGGGAGCTAGTTGGTTTACTAAGATTGACCTTCGGGGGGCATATAATCTTGTTCGTATTAAACAGGGTGATGAATGGAAAACTGCGTTTAATATGCCCGAAGGCCATTTTGAATACCTTGTGATGCAATTCGGACTCTCTAATGCTCCATCTGTTTTTCAGCCCTTCATGCATGATATCTTCCGGGATTATCTTGATAAATTCTTGATTGTATATTTGGACGATATTTTGATTTTTTTCCGATGATTGGGAGTCTCATGTGCAGCAGGTCAGGATGGTATTTCAGATCCTTCGTGACAATGCCTTGTGTTATGATAAGGTAATTCAGTACCACAATGGACATAGAGGTCAGAGCACATACAGTGACCTGACAATAACCCAAAAACATTGAACGAGCTCTGAGACGTGGGAACTCTGCTGACCGCAATCCCTAATCCTCTCCAACCACACTAGAGGCAGCCGTGGATTGCGCTTAACGCTCCCTATGCAACTCGGCACAGCCTGAGAAACTAGCTAGCCTGAAGATAGAAAATAAGCCTACCTTGCCTCAGAGAAATACCCCAAAGGAAAAGGCAGCCCCCACATATAAATGACTGTGAGTTAAGATGAAAAGACAAACGTAGAGATGAAATAGATTTAGCAAAGTGAGGCCCGACTTTCTGAACAGAGCGAGGATAGGAAAGGTAACTTTGCGGTCAACACAAAACCCTACAAAAACCACGCAAAGGAGGCAAAAAGACCCTCCATACCGAACTAACGGCACGGAGGTACACCCTCTGCGTCCCAGAGCTTCAAGCAAGCAGGAAAAAACAAATAGACAAGCTGGACAGAAAAAAACAGCAAACAAAATAGCAAAGCAGAACTTAGCTATGCAGAGCAGCAGGCCACAGGAACGATCCAGGAGGAAACAGGTCCAATACTAGAACATTGACTGGAGGCCAGGATCAAAGCACTAGGTGGAGTTAAATAGAGCAGCACCTAACGACTTCACCACATCACCTGAGGAAGGAAACTCAGAAGCCGCAGTACCACTTTCCTCCACCAATGGAAGCTCACAGAGAGAATCAGCCGAAGTACCACTCGTGACCACAGGAGGGAGCTCTGCCACAGAATTCACAACAGCCTTGTTTGTGAAAGGGTCTAAGTGTCTTTTTGGGGTGCAGAAGGTTTCCTTTTTGGGCTTTATTTTTTCTCCCTCATCTATAGAGATGGATCCGGTTAAGGTTCAGGCCATTCATGATTGGATTCAGCCCACATCCGTGAAGAGCCTTCAGAATTTTTTTTTTTCACCGTTTCATTGCTAATTTTTCCAGCGTGGTTAAACCCTTGACCGATTTGACTAAGAAAGGCGCTGATGTGGCGAATTGGTCCCCGGCGGCTGTCTCTGCCTTTCAGGAACTTAAACGTCGTTTTACTTCTGCTCCAGTGTTACGTCAACCGGATGTTTCTCTTCCGTTTCAGGTTGAGGTTGACGCTTCTGAGATTGGGGCAGGGGCTGTTTTGTCTCAGAAGGATCCTGTTGGTTCCTTAATGAAACCGTGTTTCCTAGGGGAAATTAGTCCTCCGGCTGTGACGAGGTGTCTAGGTGTGTTAGGTACACTCCACGGCTACTTCTAGTTGCGATCTTAAGTTCAGGTTTGCAGTCAGTATAGGGGCCACTTTCTCCAGTGAAAGTTCTCATGCAGCTCCAAGGTCACCGGATCATAACAGGGCTGCTTCTCAGCCAAGGGAATCGGCTCACTCACAGTCTTGCCTAAAAACACAGCCATGAATAAAGAATGGTACCAGAATGTCCTCCAAGAGCAACTTCTCCCAACCATCCAAGAGCAGTTTGGCGCCCAACAATGCGTTTTCCAGCATGATGGAGCACCTTGCCATAAAGCAAAGGTGATAACTAAATGGCTCATGGAACAAAACAGAGATTTTGGGTCCATGGCCTGGAAACTCCCCAGATCTTAATCCCATTGAGAACTTGTGGTCAATCATCAAGAGACGGGTGGACAAACAAAAACCAACAAATTCTGGCAAAATGCAAGCATTGATTATGCAAGAATGGATTGCTAACAGTCAGGATTTGGTCCAGAAGTTGATTGAGAGCATGCTAGGGAGAATTGCAGAGGTCTTGAAGAAGAAGGGTCAACACTGCAAATATTGACTTGCTGCATTAACTCATTCTAACTGTCAATATAACCTATTGGTACTCATAATATGATTGCAATTATATTTCTGTATGTGATATAAACATCAGACAAATACTAATAAAAACCAGAGGGCAGCAGATCATGTGAAAATATAATTTTGGTGTCATTCTCAAAACTTTTGGCCATGACTGTATGTTCTCTCCGTGTTTGCGTGGGTTTCCTCCGGGTTCTCCGGTTTCCTCCCACATTCCAAAGACATACTGATAGGGAATTTAGATTGTGAGCCCCATTGGGGACAGCAATGATAATGTCTGTAAAGCGCTGCGTAATGTGTTAGCGCTATATAAAAAAATAAAGATTATTATCATTATTATTAAATATGGAGCCCAAAACTGGATCCCATATTCTAGATATGGCCTCACAAGTGATTTATAGAGGGGTAACAATACATTGTGATTGCGGGACTTTATCTTTCTTTTTATAGACTCTAAAACCTTGTTTGATCTTGCAGGTTGCTGACACTTTACTCACAATCCCATCCAAAAGGTTATTAATAAAGAGGTTAAAAAGAATTAGTCCTAGCACAGATCCCTGTGGTACCCCACTGCTGACCATTTCCCATTTAGAGAACGTACCATTTATGACTTAGTAACATAGTAACATGGTATTTAAGGTTGAAGGAAGACTTTAAGTCCTTCTAGTTCAACCTAAAGCCTAACATTATTACTCATTAATGTCCTATGTCACAGATGATACTTCCAAACAACAACTTAAACACAGAAAGAGGCGGTACAATACCCGTCCCTTCAATGAAGCAAGAACATCTATATTAGATCCAAATGGTCTTTATTTAAAATATAAAAAATGTCACAAATATTTAAAATAGCATTTAATGTCAGAATCATGAAGCACTGAAGTGAGTGAAAATGAGGAGCAAGTAACACTTGCTCTTCCTACACGCCCAACAGGCGCTAGCAAAACAGGATTGCTCCAAACAAAGAATGATGCACAAAAACGGAGCAGAAACATCCATAATACCATATTCATTAAAAAGGTATATTTTTTATTTAATAATTCTATTAACATTACATCAAAGTAGTACCAACAATATCATTGGAAGATGCCAACAAATGCTGGCCGTGCAATGAATGCTATAAGCACTCCGCACACACAGAAAAGGGACTAGAGAGGAAACATGATGATAGCCGAAACATGAGGAGGAATAAACAGTAAATCATACATCATATAAATCTTCATACCAACCCTAACGCCAGCAATGAGCGCCGCTAATCGGTAGATACAGTGTCCCACCAATCTCTACTTAATGCGAGTAGCGCCACAGCGTGGTGCCTATAGTATCTCAAATAATATATCCGGCTTACCCATAGTAGTTTCTGGCAAAGGTATCTCCTCCAAATGTGGCTCCCCTGGACGCGCGTTTCGCGTATATCGCTTTCTCAACAGGGTTTCCATAACGCCAGTCTCATGTGGTTTAAATATCTTTAAAAGCGGAAGTGGAACCGGGTCGACGGCGCATGCGCGGTGGCGCCCGAGGTACGTCATCGCCTAGGCCGTCATAGCAGGGCGGGCGTGAGGCGGAAGTCCGCCCATTGACGTCATGTGACGCACGCCCTGCTGAAGATAGATGGCTGCAGCTGAAGACGAACACCCCAGGCGGCAGCGGGCATGCGCACACCCGGCAGCCATTTTTAAGAAGACCGCAGCCGCAGACATCATGATGAAAATCATGGAGCTGCATCATCAGACCCCAATAAATAACAAAGGTGCCAGTGAACTAGTAACACTAATATAGTGCAAGATTTGCAGTGCACAGGGAAAATAGCACACTACAGCGCTAGAAATGCCGTGATAACACTTGCCCAATTAAAACTAAAATGTAGCGCTGTATACCTATATATAAAAAGTATACCTACAGTGCAATAATACAAACAAATAATAAAATGTGCATAAAAATATACAACCAAGAAAGTATACATAGACAAATACACATAAGCAGGTGCTCCAATCTTCTTATATTCGTATTTTCTTCTTTTTCTTCATTTACACCAAAAACCAGTGTAGATATGCATGCATGGGGGGAAAGGATGCAGTATAACCCAAGTCACATCTAGGGCCGCGGTCCCATATATAGAATAAACTAAAAATAAAAACAACACAAGACAATTTAATACTCAAATATAAAATAGAGTGGTGCATTGGCTCAAAGAGAGACTGTGTTGGGTGAATTCACCCATATATATACTCTCGTATCCATAGCCACACAGGAACAACAAGATGACAGGTGGTCCCATCGTGAAATACCACGTGGGTCCATATACTCACGGCATTCAGAGAAATGGGGCGAAGCTAAGTTTCCCCATTGAGGATGAGTCATTTAAATCTGAGTGGGAAGAGATTGCCACAAAATGCTCCAGAGGATTTATTGATCTACTTATGAAACTGGATGCTAAAAAGTTGGTTGAGTTGGAGAAGGAGATTGATACTATTCAAAATGCTATAAAGGAGGATTTGACCACTTTTGAGCCAATGCACCACTCTATTTTATATTTGAGTATTAAATTGTCTTGTGTTGTTTTTATTTTTAGTTTATTCTATATATGGGACCGCGGCCCTAGATGTGACTTGGGTTATACTGCATCCTTTCCCCCATGCATGCATATCTACACTGGTTTTTGGTGTAAATGAAGAAAAAGAAGAAAATACGAATATAAGAAGATTGGAGCACCTGCTTATGTGTATATGTCTATGTATACTTTCTTGGTTGTATATTTTTATGCACATTTTATTATTTGTTTGTATTATTGCACTGTAGGTATACTTTTTATATATAGGTATACAGCGCTACATTTTAGTTTTAATTGGGCAAGTGTTATCACGGCATTTCTAGCGCTGTAGTGTGCTATTTTCCCTGTGCACTGCAAATCTTGCACTATATTAGTGTTACTAGTTCACTGGCACCTTTGTTATTTATTGGGGTCTGATGATGCAGCTCCATGATTTTCATCATGATGTCTGCGGCTGCGGTCTTCTTAAAAATGGCTGCCGGGTGTGCGCATGCCCGCTGCCGCCTGGGGTGTTCGTCTTCAGCTGCAGCCGTCTATCTTCAGCAGGGCGTGCATCACATGACGTCAATGGGCGGACTTCCGCCTCACGCCCGCCCTGCTATGACGGCCTAGGCGATGACGTACCTCGGGCGCCACCGCGCATGCGCCGTCGACCCGGTTCCACTTCCGCTTTTAAAGATATTTAAACCACATGAGACTGGCGTTATGGAAACCCTGTTGAGAAAGCGATATACGCGAAACGCGCGTCCAGGGGAGCCACATTTGGAGGAGATACCTTTGCCAGAAACTACTATGGGTAAGCCGGATATATTATTTGAGATACTATAGGCACCACGCTGTGGCGCTACTCGCATTAAGTAGAGATTGGTGGGACACTGTATCTACCGATTAGCGGCGCTCATTGCTGGCGTTAGGGTTGGTATGAAGATTTATATGATGTATGATTTACTGTTTATTCCTCCTCATGTTTCGGCTATCATCATGTTTCCTCTCTAGTCCCTTTTCTGTGTGTGCGGAGTGCTTATAGCATTCATTGCACGGCCAGCATTTGTTGGCATCTTCCAATGATATTGTTGGTACTACTTTGATGTAATGTTAATAGAATTATTAAATAAAAAATATACCTTTTTAATGAATATGGTATTATGGATGTTTCTGCTCCGTTTTTGTGCATCAAATATTTAAAATAGCCACATATTCATTATTCAACTAAATTATAACCCCAAGGAGGGCAAACATCGGTATACTTATTGATACCAAATAACTATATGGAGATAAGAGCATCTCTGTATTCCAATACTCTCTTATAGGACTTAAGTACACACAGAGGCGTAGCTAGAGCTTTTGCCGCCCGGGGCTGATCCCGAGTTTGGCATCCCCCCCCCCCCAGCTCAATACACACAAAGGTTACCAAAAATGGTTTTCCTGTTTTGTAGAACTTAAACTGGGCCTAATGGTGTCACACCCACATGCCACACCTGTGACTTAATACCACCACACCATGACCAGGCCACAGTGACCGAATAATACTACATACAAGGGACAAATACCACCGCACCATTTCCAGACCACATATTACCACCACATAGTGACTGAATACTACAATACTGATCAGTAATAAAAAAAAAACCACAATACTATCACCATAAGTGCCAGTATTCACAGGAGATCTGTACTTAGTATGCAGTGTGTGTACAGGTAATACAGAGATCACTGGTGACATTATACACAGGACCTCTATATAGTATACAGTGTATAGTGTCAGTGTATAGGTAACACTGACTCACCAGTGACGTCTCTAGGTGAAGTCCTTCATCTTTCATCCAGCACAGACCGCCATCATTCCTTCCAGCCAGGACTCGTTTCTGCAGGAAATAACACAGTTATCTCGAGCTCCGCTTGCAGAACACATTACTTAATTTTTCACAACTTCTACATTACACCACATGAAGAAAAAAAGGTGATATAGTGTCACTCTGCACAGTAACAGGACCGCCCCCCCATTTAAAACAGTATACTCAAAAAATAAAATAAATACATCACTGCAGTAACAATATCCCTTAATTATCCCCTATGGTAATAATATTCCCCACCCTGGCCCCGTTTATCTCATTCCTGGCTCCAGCCATATGTTGTCGTATCCTGCCCTCATGAGTATCCATTCTACCCCATATGATCTCCCCATCCTGCCCCACCAGCCTCCATCGTATCCGTCCTGCCCCATGATCCAATCCTGCCCCGTGTCTCCAATCATGCCCCGTATCTACATTCTGCCCATGCCTCAAGTCCTGCCCCCAGTGTGTCCAGCATATTACCCCCATGTTGTCCAGCAATCTGCCCCAGTGTGTCCAGCATATTACCCCCATGTTGTCCAGCAATCTGCCCCAGTGTGTCCAGCATATTACCCCCAGTGTGTCCAGCAATCTGCCCCAGTATGTCCAGCATATTACCCCCAGTGTGTCCAGCAATCTGCCCTCAGTGTGTCCAGCAATCTGCCCCAGTGTCCAGCCTTTCCCCAGTGTGTCCAGCAGTCTGCCCCAGTGTGTCCAGCATATTACCCCCAGTGTCCAGCATTGCCCCAGTGTGTCCAGTATATTACCCCCAGTGTGTCCAGCAATCTGCCCCAGTGTCCAGCATTGCCCCAGTGTGTCCAGAAGTCTGCCCCAGTGTGTCCAGAAGTCTGCCCCAGGGTCTCCAGCATTGCCTCAATGTGTCCAGAAATCTGCCCCAGGGTCTCCAGTATTGCCCCAGTGTGTCCAGCAATCTGCCCCAGGGTCTCCAGTATTGCCCCAGTGTGTCCAGCAATCTGCCCCATGGTCTCCTGTATTGCCCCAGTGTGTCCAGCATTCTGCCCCATGGTCTCCAGTATTGCCCCGGTGTGTCCAGCAATCTGCCCCATGGTCTCCAGTATTGCCCCAGTATGTCCAGAAGTCTGCCCCAGGGTCTCCAGCATTGCCTCAATGTGTCCTGAAATCTGCCCCATGGTCTCCAGTATTCAGTGTGTCCAGCATTCTGCCCCATGGTCTCCAGTATTGCCCCAGTGTGTCCAGCAATCTGCCCCATGGTCTCCTGTATTGCCCCAGTGTGTCCAGCATTCTGCCCCATGGTCTCCAGTATTGCCCCGGTGTGTCCAGCAATCTGCCCCATGGTCTCCAGTATTGCCCCAGTATGTCCAGCAATCTGCCCCATGGTCTCCAGTATTGCCCCAGTGTGTCCAGCATTCTGCCCCATGGTCTCCAGTATTGCCCCAGTGTGTCCAGCATTCTGCCCCATGGTCTCCAGTATTGCCCCAGTGTGTCCAGCAATCTGCCCCATGGTCTCCTGTATTGCCCCAGTGTGTCCAGCAATCTGCCCCATGGTCTCCAGCATTGCCCCAGCCCCAGACAGTCAGACATAAAGAAAAAAAAAAAAAAAGTAAAATCCTCACCTCTCCCGTTCCCAGCGCAGGTCCGGTGCAGTCAGCGTCTCTCCGGCTCTGCGACGCTCAGGACAGAGAGGCAGAGCGGCGCGCACAGTAGTGACGTCATCGCGCCCTCTGCTCTGAGACGTCGCAGAGTCAGAGGACGCTGAAGCCGCAGGAACCAGGAGAGGTGAGTATTAGAGCGGGGGGCGGGGGCGGGGGCGGGACCCGGGGGTGGGGGGAGCTGGCCCTGGTCGTGGCGGCGGACGGCGCCGCACGAAGATTTAAAGGGGCGTCTTTTTTTTTTTTTTTTTTTAATCTTCTTCTCCTGCAGCGCCGGCCGCCCCCAGCATTGTGCCGCCCTGGGCGGACCGCCCCCCCCGCACCCCCTTTCCTACGCCACTGAGTACACATAGGTCCAGATAAATAATTCCAGTGCTGAATAGCATTGAATAGCATCTCCTTAATTAATAAACAATATATATTTGCATATAATAGTAACCCATACTGGCCTAAGTCCCAAACTAATAAAGGGAAAAAAACTTATTCCAGAGTTTGTGTGATCAAAGTGCCCGCATAGTCTTACCTCTGTAGTAGCCGTAGTGAAACCCTATACCAACCGGTAGCCCAAACTTTGTCATTTGTGTTAAAGTGCACCATGACCGCTGGGTCCTCACCAGCCCCTCCCAATAATCTGTCAACCTGATCAACGATGTGTCAGACTCGAGCGCCAGGTAGGCAGCACACTGTTCGATGATCCCTGTCTTTGTGACAGATTGCCCTATCTGTTCCCCTAATAATTGAGTCCCCCACTACCAGCACCTGTCTGGCCTGCCCTGCTCTCCTATTTCCCCCCTTACTGGAGCAGGCACTCTTCCTTTCAGTGGACATGCCTTGCTGCAGCAATACTAACCCTGTACTGACACCCCCTTCAGCTGCCAACTCAGCAAACTTATTGGGGTGTGCCAGATGAGGACTATCCTCCCTGGTACTTTTCCCTCTACCCCATCTTCTAACTGTCACCCAGCTAGCTGCCTTACATTCCTGCAGCTCCATACCACCATCCTACCAAACATCTATCCCATTGAGCGTCTGAGCAGACTCCTTTCCATATTGTTTATGTCATGATCCAGACCGGATTTTGCATCCTGTTTTCCTTTTTTCCCGGTCTGGTCATGTCAAGAGTTAACCTTTCCCAGCCTCATTCTGGGTTCAGGTTGGCAATTTATTGCCACTGCTTCCTGCAGGCAATGTAAGTTATAGTTTTTGCCTAGGGCTGCTGTAGCTGACTCCGATTGCTCTGATTTGTCCTGCTGCATTTGCTGTCTGAACCCATGTCTCTGTTTTCCCCTATTCCCATCTTGACTCAATGTTTCCCTTTAGTGTATTGACTCCCTGGTTTTGACTTGGCTTGTATCCTGACCTGCTTCTACCTTTTGTCTTCTGGCTTATCTGCTCTTGACCATTACTGATCCACTGGCTTATCTCTGACTGTGAGTTTGCTTATTCCTTTGGTACTGCGCTACAGTCTAGGATCTGACCCGGCTTATTTGACTATTTTGCTGCCTCTCATGGTAGCCTCACTGCTGCACTGCAGGCCAGCTCTGTTTAGGTGCAGTCCTGCTTCCACTCTACTGCCATCTTGTGGAGCCTGCACCTACCTGCATTGAAGCAGTGTGACAGCCCATGGATCTCAGTTTTGCCAGCTGCTCATTTAGAACCAGTACCTGGGCTTCCAAACGCACAACGTGCTCATATCCCTCAAAGCAGGATGCACCCTCGACTGACTGTTCAAGGATTGCATACAAGATGTACACTGGATGGCAATGTCAATAAAGGAACTTATTTCCTAATGGGGATTGCACTAGACAGAAATTTAAGTACAAAGAAATATAAAGTACTAGATGGCAGCCCGATTCTAAAGAATCGGGAGTCTAGAATCCATATATACTTTATTTATTCAAATGTAAGAATAATACAATTAATAAATAATAGTAAGAAAGAACAAAAATAATGGGCAGTATATGGAGAAAACACCAAACAAAAGTTCAAAATTGGTGTGAAAATGTCACTGAACCACTTCACAACTAAATATATATAGTTTTGGTAAATGGTATCATTTTTTTGACGAAATTCGGCAGGAGCTTGAAGAGCAACGTCACTGGGCCCGCCTCCACGCAGTAGAAACTTGCTGTGAGGTAAAAATTCAAAAATCACACCAAAATGGCGGGCGGAGTGTGTCACAGTACGGCACGTTTCTGATTGGTCGCTCGCAGCAGGCGGCAACCAATCAGACACTGGACACTGTTGACGTCACTTATCTCCGGACATTAGCTCCGGACATTAGCTCCGCACATTAGCTCCGGACATTAGCTCCGGACATTAGCTCTGGACATTAGCTCCGGACAAAGCCACGGAAGTTGGCACAAATTGCAGGAAGTAGTATTCTAGGCAATTAATCTCCGGACATTAGCTCCGGACATTAGCTCCGGACATTAGCTCCGGACATTAGCTCCGGACAAAGCCACGGAAGTTGGCACAAATTGCAGGAAGTAGTATTCTAGGCAACTATATATTAGATTAATAAAAGACAAACAGCAATTCAGTAATTCCTCCCTTTCAAACTCCCTGAATCCAAAGTCACTGAATCACAAGTCACACACTTACTTCTGTTTGCACTTGAGCGCTGGACACACTCGCTAAGAGTGGAGAATGATGCCTCTTTGGTTCCTGTCATTTAGTCAATTCATTACCCATCTGCATATACCGTAGTCTCACCCAGTTCCTGCTTATGAAGCATCAGTATAAGGCTGCCGTCACACTAGCAGTATTTGGTCAGTATTTTACCTCAGTATTTGTAAGCCAAAACCATGAGTGGGTGATAAATGCAGCAGTTGTGCATATGTTTCTGTTATACTTTTCCTCTAATTGTTCCACTCCTGGTTTTGGCTTAAAAATACTGATGTAAAATACTGCCCAAATACTCCTAGTGTGACGGCAGCCTAAGGCTGTAATATAGTACAATATGGAATGCCTTTGCAAAGGCCAGATAAATCACATCAGCCACATTAACAGCATCCAAATTTGCACTCACCTCCTCATAGAAACCGGGACTGGCCATCTGGCAATTCTGGCAAATGCCAGAAGGGCCTGTCTGGTCATGGGCCTCCTTGTCTGCTACGTTGTTAACAGTATCGGTGTTCTCAAGACACCCATACTGTTAACAGTTGTGACTTAGCACAAAGTTGCTGACTCCGTCACTTACCCCAGCAGGCCATCGGTATCATTAGAAATATCGGTCTTGTAGTAAATCTTGCTTTCCTCTATCCAGGGTAATATTAGTAATGTATCCCATCTGGTGCTTGGGGACGGGGACAACATGGGCCTGTGTGATTTTAAATGCCAGGGCTGAATTTCAGTCCTAGTCCGTACGTGGGTGGAGGTCCTGATATCTTCACCTCCAGAAGTATTCCGGAGAGTAGGGCAAGCTAGGGTGCCCCCTAGTGTTAGGGACAGGGAAGGAGCCCCTGGTACCCGGTCACCTGACTGCTGTATCGTGACACAACTATTACAGTTATCACAACTTATATTGTGATGAACTACAGTTGAAACTCGAATTTTACATACACTATGTAAAAAGACACATATGCATGTTTTTCTCAATATCTGACATGAAATCAGAATAAAACTTTCCCGTTTTAGGTCCATTTGAATGACCATAATTATTAATATTTGCCAAACGCCAGAATGAGAGAATGTTTTAATGCATTTATATTTCTTACTGCAAAGTCAAAAGTTTACATACATTAAGATTACTATGCCTTTAAACAATTCTGGACTGCCTATATGACGATGTCATGTGCTTGGAAGCTTCTAGTTTTTTGGCAACATCTGATTTAATTTGAATGCACACCTGAAACACACTGCTTCTTTGTGTAGCATCATGGGAAAGTCTCAAGAAATCGGCCAAGAAATCAGGAAGAAAATTGTGGACTTTGCTAGAAGACGGCACTGCTAGCGAAACATACGTTTCGGCACCACAGCTCCAAGGTAAATGCTCTGCACAGACTTTATTTAGGATATCCTACCACCTCTCAATATTTATGTGTTGGTTCCCCCTGGCTTTTTGAGTACTTACTCACCAGTTTATGATTGGGCATTTTTTCCGACACCTTATATATTTATTTTTTCAAATTCCCTTCCTTTATACCTGTGCATCATTTTTCACCATTTGTGTCATCAGTGTGCAGGAGTGGTGCCTCCTTTTTTCTGACCATTCTCTGTCTCCACCATGCATCTTTTTATGTCCTACTTTTCAAACATATTTCTAATAAATATTATGTTTTATATTCTACTTGGTTTCTTTAGGCTGATGGGAGTGGTACTCCCATTAGCCGAGGCTGTGACCGAAGGTAAATTTTTTACTGCCGGTCACAGCTGCTGGCTCATAATCGTAGCACTCTGACCAGTGGTAATAATCTTACCGCTGATCAGAGGCGCCGGTGGTTATCGCGTTGTCATGCAAATGACAGAGTGGGAAGAACCCAATGTTCGGGTTCCCAAACAGTAACTTCTGGAGAAGTATGTGTTCGGGGTGCGTGCCTGAGCAGCCAGCAGGTGTTTGGTATGGACCCTGAACTTTACTGTTCGGGTTCGCCCATCTCTAATAAATACTGAATAAATGCTGTATCATTACATACAGTAAAGCATTGCAGTTAGAGGGACAGATGTGTAGAAAACAGAATGAGGTGTTAATTAGACCATAGAATTACTAATTATTATGGCATGGCTTTATTACCCCCTATTACGATTCTGCACAGAAGCAGTTCCATGATACCATAAGATGCAATCTGCTTTGCTTTCTAGGTTATATGGAAACTGTAGGAAAACATCACTTAGAATAAATATCCTGTGTTTGAGCTTCATGATATAAAAGTTAATATCCAGTGGAATGAATAGCGGCAAAGCTATAAACATAATTTGATAAAACATAAACTTTCTTATTCCGAGGAAGCATGATCTAGTGGAGCATGCAGGGGTCATAGAATCGATGCAGACTGTGTCCAGTGACCAGTGACTATTACACATTAGGCTGCATTAAAGCTGTCAGCTCACTGCACAGTCAATTCTGCTGGGAATATGCATCAAAATGCAAGACAAACAGCAAACATTTACATCTATGTCAAATGACATCAGCAGCCGGGGTGTAAATCATATTTGGCTGGCTCCTTTATTCAGAGTAAGTGTTTGTGAAGGTTTCTAGATCATTGGCGTGACATATTGGCAACTGGCACGGCAAGAATCCAGTAAAGTATAGGGTATACCGTGAAGATTGGTAGAGCAGCTTAGTATACATTTTTTGCAAAAAACGTATCAACCAAATACCCTGTTATTTACATCTTTTACTAGCACTTGCGGATTACTGCAAACATTTTTTCAAACTGAGTGTTTTTGGTTTTACCATTCTCTTTTGTGTCTTCAGGTTTCTTGGTGGTGTGTGAACATGTTCTTACAGACTTGTTCACTGTGCAAGTAGCCCATGTGTTCCTGTTTCCATGATTGTTCTCTTGTGTCTACAAGACTGGGGAGTTCCACCACTCCTCTTGGGCTAGCTGCACATAAGCTGTTCTGCCCTGTATGCACACATGGATTTTTCCTCTCTGAACCCTGTTCACACAGGTAATATACAGATGATCAGGTTTTTAAATACATCAGATAGGGATTGCATACATTAGTTAGGACTGCTCTGATAAGGGTATACCGTGAAGATTGGTAGAGCAGCTTAGTATACATTTTTTGCAAAAAACGTATCAACCAAATACCCTGTTATTTACATCTTTTACTAGCACTTGCGGATTACTGCAAACATTTTTTCAAACTGAGTGTTTTTGGTTTTACCATTCTCTTTTGTGTCTTCAGGTTTCTTGGTGGTGTGTGAACATGTTCTTACAGACTTGTTCACTGTGCAAGTAGCCCATGTGTTCCTGTTTCCATGATTGTTCTCTTGTGTCTACAAGACTGGGGAGTTCCACCACTCCTCTTGGGCTAGCTGCACATAAGCTGTTCTGCCCTGTATGCACACATGGATTTTTCCTCTCTGAACCCTGTTCACACAGGTAATATACAGATGATCAGGTTTTTAAATACATCAGATAGGGATTGCATACATTAGTTAGGACTGCTCTGATAAGGGTATACCGTGAAGATTGGTAGAGCAGCTTAGTATACATTTTTTGCAAAAAACGTATCAACCAAATACCCTGTTATTTACATCTTTTACTAGCACTTGCGGATTACTGCAAACATTTTTTCAAACTGAGTGTTTTTGGTTTTACCATTCTCTTTTGTGTCTTCAGGTTTCTTGGTGGTGTGTGAACATGTTCTTACAGACTTGTTCACTGTGCAAGTAGCCCATGTGTTCCTGTTTCCATGATTGTTCTCTTGTGTCTACAAGACTGGGGAGTTCCACCACTCCTCTTGGGCTAGCTGCACATAAGCTGTTCTGCCCTGTATGCACACATGGATTTTTCCTCTCTGAACCCTGTTCACACAGGTAATATACAGATGATCAGGTTTTTAAATACATCAGATAGGGATTGCATACATTAGTTAGGACTGCTCTGATAAGGGTATACCGTGAAGATTGGTAGAGCAGCTTAGTATACATTTTTTGCAAAAAACGTATCAACCAAATACCCTGTTATTTACATCTTTTACTAGCACTTGCGGATTACTGCAAACATTTTTTCAAACTGAGTGTTTTTGGTTTTACCATTCTCTTTTGTGTCTTCAGGTTTCTTGGTGGTGTGTGAACATGTTCTTACAGACTTGTTCACTGTGCAAGTAGCCCATGTGTTCCTGTTTCCATGATTGTTCTCTTGTGTCTACAAGACTGGGGAGTTCCACCACTCCTCTTGGGCTAGCTGCACATAAGCTGTTCTGCCCTGTATGCACACATGGATTTTTCCTCTCTGAACCCTGTTCACACAGGTAATATACAGATGATCAGGTTTTTAAATACATCAGATAGGGATTGCATACATTAGTTAGGACTGCTCTGATAAGGGTATACCGTGAAGATTGGTAGAGCAGCTTAGTATACATTTTTTGCAAAAAACGTATCAACCAAATACCCTGTTATTTACATCTTTTACTAGCACTTGCGGATTACTGCAAACATTTTTTCAAACTGAGTGTTTTTGGTTTTACCATTCTCTTTTGTGTCTTCAGGTTTCTTGGTGGTGTGTGAACATGTTCTTACAGACTTGTTCACTGTGCAAGTAGCCCATGTGTTCCTGTTTCCATGATTGTTCTCTTGTGTCTACAAGACTGGGGAGTTCCACCACTCCTCTTGGGCTAGCTGCACATAAGCTGTTCTGCCCTGTATGCACACATGGATTTTTCCTCTCTGAACCCTGTTCACACAGGTAATATACAGATGATCAGGTTTGTAAATACATCAGATAGGGATTGCATACATTAGTTAGGACTGCTCTGATAAGGGTATACCGTGAAGATTGGTAGAGCAGCTTAGTATACATTTTTTGCAAAAAACGTATCAACCAAATACCCTGTTATTTACATCTTTTACTAGCACTTGCGGATTACTGCAAACATTTTTTCAAACTGAGTGTTTTTGGTTTTACCATTCTCTTTTGTGTCTTCAGGTTTCTTGGTGGTGTGTGAACATGTTCTTACAGACTTGTTCACTGTGCAAGTAGCCCATGTGTTCCTGTTTCCATATTGGCAACTGGCACGGCAAGAATCCAGTAAAGTAACCCCTTTGGTTTCATAGCTAGCATTACATAAATCCTCAATCCAGTATTTTTATGCAGTCCAGACATTTTTTTTCACATCGCCCCACAAAAATAATGCCCCCCTGAAATGTACCTGATGCTTTAATGATTTGCTGTGTTTTCTCCTTCCATAGAAAGCGTAATCAATGCAAGCAATAAATTAACTCCAGGAGCAGCATCGTCAGTTTAACCTATGAAAAGCCCAGCCATGTCATTTCTTGGACCATTTATGAATATTTATGTACATTGCACTGATACAGTGAGTTATTGTGTTGTGCCTTAACCCACAGCATCTAAATAGAGCAATAAATAATTCGGATTATTATATGTCCAATGGATCAGAATAAATTGAGAAGGGAATTATTCGTGGATAAAGCAATACCAGCCGACTGAGCTCCTGTAAACCACATCGACAGTAAATGCCTAGGACTTAGAAAAAGCTCTTTGTCACTAAGACACTCCTTGACATTGAAACTGCAACACCAATAAGGAAAAGTCAAAGAATTATGGAAATCATAGGATCGATAGGCATGTTAATGGTATGCAAACAAAGAAAAATGGAAGCAAAATTTTCCAAAATGTCGTAGTAACCATTCTTTAACATAATAATGCCAGGTCGCACGTTGCTTTTGCTCCTGCGAAAAGCCTGCATTACCTGAACTTGATACCATAGCCTGCAGTGTCTCTGAATTTGTCTCCTGTTGATCACATTTGTGATGTAATTTATCAGCAATTGTAAAGGAAGCTGCCAGCAGCAGATCTTGATTACATGCATGCTTAAAGGGAATTTGTCAGTAGGATTAACCCTCCTAAGCCCTTTATGTGGGTGTGTAAGTAATAAGAAGTTGAATAATATTATACTTTGTTATTTGCAATATGATGTCTTATTCCAGAGAAATCCACATTTTTCTTAATATGTAAATGAGCTGATAAGATCTACTGGATGGACAGAGATCTCAGTGATAATCTACCTGCAGAACTTATTTTAAATGAAAGGAGGGCGTGACCAAGGCGAGACATGTAACTGCTGACAGTCTGCTTTCCAGATTTGCATGTCACACACTGGTAACGCCCATTTTAATTTAAAATAAGCTATGGAGGCAGATTCTCCGGGAGATCAGTGTCTTTCCCATACATCTTAACATTTCATTTTTATAACAAGAAAAATGTGGATTTCTTTGGAATAAGACGTCTGATTGCAGATATCAAGTTATCATTTTATTCAACTTTACTTGATATACACTGTGTTCCAAATTATTATGCACAAAGAGTTTAGGAGTGAAAAGGTTATAATTTTTTTGTTTGTCATTTAAACTCATTGATGTGATGTGTGTCAGGGCTCTTTATATCACTGAAAGCAATTGCAGATACCTGTGCAAATTAGTTTGGCAGGTGTAAGCAATAAATTACTTGGCACTCAGGAGAATATTTTCATGATAAGAAGTGAACAATTCGTTTATTAGGTGCATCCAGTTCAAATTTAAACGTTTTCGGTCTAATCACAAGACCTTCATCAGAAACCGTTTGAGAATACTGGAAAACACACTGACTATGTACGGGCCCACAAGGGTGCCGGCATCAGATAGGGTCCGGGAGAAAAGAGCTCCCGGGAGCAACGCTACCCCTGCCACACCGCGCCGGTGCGCCCCGTAGTTCCAGCGCTTCAGCTCTTGCGAGTACCTCGTCTCTCTCCAGCGCTCTTCCCTCACACCTCCGGACCCCCAGGCGCTCTTTTCTCCCGGACCCTATCTGATGCTGGCACCCTTGTGGGCCCGTACATAGTCAGTGTGTTTTCCAGTATTCTCAAACGGTTTCTGATGAAGGTCTTGTGATTAGACCGAAAACGTTTAAATTTGAACTGGATGCACCTAATAAACGAATTGTTCACTTCTTATCATGAAAATATTCTCCTGAGTGCCAAGTAATTTATTGCTTACAGTTTACGGGTTGGATACCTAACTTGTGCACCACCAAGAAGCCCTGAGTGCCGTGTTTCCTATTGCTAGTTTGGCAGGTGTGTCCAAATAAAGGCAAGACTACTTAAGAAGGCTGTTCCACATTATTAATCAGCCTACATTTTTGGCCAAAATGGGAAAGAAAAAGGATGTGTCGGCTGCTAAGAAGCAACAAATTGTGGAGTATTGAGGTCAAGGCATGACTACAATCAACATTGCCAAGACACTTCATCGTGATCATCGCACAATCAAGAAGTATGTAGCTGATTCCCAGCACACACGTGTGCGTGCTGATAAGGAAAAATTGAGGACTCTTTCCAACAGGCAATTGCGTAAGGTTAAAAGAGCAGCTACAAAAATGCCTTGTCAGAGCAGCAGACAAGTTTTTGAAGCTGCTGGTGCCTCCAACGTCCCCAGAACAACAAGATGCAGGGTCCTTCATAGGTTTGCAGCTGTGCGTAAGCCATCCTGTTGACCACCTCTATCCACTGCACACAAGCAGAAATGGCTCCAGTGGGCCAAACGATACATGAAGACTGACTTCCCAACTGTTTTGTTCACCAATGAGTGCCGTGCAACGCTCGATAGTCCAGATGGATGGAGTGGAGGATGGCTGGTTGATGGACACCCCATGAAAACTACTAAGGTGCCAACAAGGAGGAGGTGGAGTAATGTTTTGGGCTGGAATCATGGGGAGAGAGATTGTAGGCCCCTTTATGATCCCTGAAGCGGTAAAGATGAACTCCATAATCTATGTGGAGTTTCTAAAACAACACTTCCTGTCATGGTTCAAGAGGAAGAAATGTGCTTTCCACAGCAAGATCATTTTCATGCATGTAATGCACCATCTCATGCTGCAAAAAACACATCTGCATCTCTGGCTGCTATGGGCATAAAAGAGGAAAAACTTATGGTGTGGCCACCATCTTCTCCTGACCTCAACCCCATTGAGAACCTCTGGAGCATCATCAAAAGGAGTGTCTATGGTGGCTGGAGGCAGTTCACATCTAAGCAACAGCTCTGGGAGGGTATTCTGTCCACATGCAAAACAATTGAAGCAGAAACCATCCAAAAACTGACAAATTCAATGGACGAGAGAGTACAGAAGCTTCTTTCGAACAAGGGGTCCTATGTGCAAATCATCACCTAGAATAAAGTTTTCACTTGAAAACTGTTTGATTTCATTTTGTAATAAGCTGATAATGCTTAGAACTTCACAATTGACCATTTTTTTGTTCAAAATTAAATAAAAAAGGTTGAAAACTCTGCTGTGCATAATAATTTGGAACATGCATTTTGAGTGTTTATTTTTTTTTAAAAGATACTGTTTTCATAGGCAGTTTGTTCCAAAACATTGCAATTATACTAGAATAGTAGATGACTGGAAAATAACAATGACTGCAATTCAGATAGGTAATTTAGAGAAAATAAGAGGAAATATTATTTGCATAATAATTTGGAACACAGTGTAGACGGCTTAGGAGAGTTGATTCTACTGACAGATTCCCTTTAAGTACACTCAGCATTGCAGAATATTCCTCACTGAAAGCAGCCAAGGCGTATCAGTGCAGGGATTTCTGTGTGTAGCGTAGAAAACTCAAAACTGAATAAATCAAGATGTTTTGAAAATCTTGCTTCCATTTCTCATCATTTACATATCATTACCATGTCTATCCATCCTGTGATTTTCAAAATTCTACGACTTTTCCTTATTAGTGTTGCAATTTTAATGTTGAGGGGTTTAGATACTGTTCACTGCGCAGATAGCATTGAGACATTTCTACACCTAAATGTGAAATAAATAGTGCATGAGTATAATACAAATAGGTTACTCTGTGGCAGCCCCACCGGATAAGGATATGTGCACGCAATCAGTATTTGTAGCAGATTTTTCTGCAGAAAAAAACATTGTTGACAGTAAAAACGCTGCATAACATACTATCATTTATTACACATTTTTTTACATTAATTTATACGCTTTAACTTACCGTATTTTTTGGACCATAAGACACACTGGACCATAAGACGCACCCAAATTTTCAGAAGGAAACTAGGGAAAAAATATAATGTGTCAAATGGGAGTCAGTCTTACAGTCCGCATTCAGCTTACCAGAAGGGGGATGATCGGCACAGGTGGAGAAGTGGTCACAAGGGAGCGTGGTCACAGGGGTTGTTCGGTGGTCCAGACTGATGAGGTGGCCTCCGGTAAATCCCATCCCAGGCTGGTGTGGCAGTGGTGTTCTGGGGATCCCAGTGGTTCCGTGGTATTTTGTGACAAGTCGACGGTGGTGCTGCGGGGCTCCGCCGGCATTTTGCAACAGGTGCGGTGGTGGTGCTCTGTGGTGCGGCAAGGCTCCGCCGGCATTTTGTGAAAGCCCAAAGGCCCCCGCAGATCCATTGCTGTGCTGCGGTGGCCTTTGGGAAAATGGTCGCCGGGGGGTGGCGCATATTCAGATTGAGAACACAGAAACGAGAGCTTGTCTCCAGATCTCATCTCCCGAGATCTAGGGACGAGATCTCGATGCTGAGATCTGAATCTGAGCATGCGCCACCCCCGGTGGCCATTTTTCCAGAGGCCACCGCATGACAGCAATGGATCCGCGGGAGCCTCAGGGCTTTCAGAAAATGCCAGCAGTACCCCCCCCCCCCCCACCCCCTGCACCACAGAGCGAAAGGCCGGGACTGCCGCCACAGTATTTTGCAAGTATATTCCGACTATAAGACGCACCCCCATTTTTCCCAAAAAATTTTGGGGAAAAAAGTGTGTCTTATAGTCTGAAAAATACGGTAAGTTTTTTCTCACATTCATTTAAATGGTGAAAAATTAAGCAACATGTGCATTAGATTTCAGAAATCTCATTCATTTTGCTAGAACTGCAAAAAGTGGCACTTTTTTCCATGGTAAAAACGCATGGAAAAACGGGCAAAAAATGTGTGAGCAAGCCTTTACTTGTTTTTATTATGACCCAGTAGAAAATTGAGATGTCATACAGGGTAAAGCCCACTTGGATTAAGGAGTAAAATAAAAATGCTTTGAAAAACAGCAGTGACTAGAGGACTGTGCGTAACCAGGTAATGCTACATTTGGCGCATCTATCATCTTCAGCTTATAACCGGGTGAGTGCTTCTGAAAGAAGGTTATCCAGCTGGAACAACCCCTTTAATATGTAATTGGAATTATTATTGATTTCATATAGGTGATTTGTTATGAATTATGGGCAAGTCAAGCATGTTCATTCTTTTCTACTTTTCCAGATGATACAAGTCAGTCTGGATTATTAACAGTCTCAAACTGGAGAAATACACTGTTTTAGTTTTTCTTAATTTAGACAGGAGCATTATAAAAATATCCTATGTCTAGCGTGCATATTCATAGTACTGCGCCCGTTGCCTGATATAAGGCACCTACTATACATTCACATTAAACCCAGATGAAAAAAGCTTTTTCCGTTGCATGTTATACCAGAAAGCGGCTCCGTGGGGAGAGTATGGCGCGGTACTGTATAATGTCACACGCTTTCATTATATTTAACAGTAGTCACTTTGGCCCGGATTTATCATTTGTGGGTTTTTTAAGAGAATCTGTCAGCAGTTTTTTTGCAATGTAATCTGAGGGCAGCATAATATAGGGTCTGGGATGTTGATTTCTGTTATGTGTCACTTACTAGGCTGTGTTCTATGGTTTCAATACAATCAGCCCCCAGCACTGATTAGCAGCTTACTGTCAATAGACTATGAAAGTTGCTAGTCAGGAGTATGGGCAGGATTAGCTTTCTGAGCTCTGCTACATGCTACATCTAAAAACTCTGATTGTATCACCCAGTATACTGAGATACATCTCTGGAATCAGGGTCTCATTTCCCTACATTATGCTCCTTTGAGATGATGAAGTAAAAACCTGGTGACCAAATCCATTTAAGTCACTTTCCTTTTTTACCTTGCGGTATTAGTTGCAAAACGGCGCAAGTGATTCATGGATTTGACGCAAAGTAAAAAAAATAGGCTTTCTTCCTGTATTGAACTGTTTTTACAAATCCTGGCACCAAATGTCACACGTTGGATCCAAAAGTCACAAAAATGGTGCCAAATTTTGGGTTGCTCCACACAACAACAGGAGGGGGGACTACAGTGAAATCACGGCAAATTTTGCAACTTTTTAAAAAGCCACAATTGATGTATCAGGCTAAAACATCTGAAATTCCAGTTGTCTGTTCCTAAAAATAGAGAAATGGGATATCAAACACAAGTCTGAATGTAGCCATAGAAGCACTTTTCACGCTGCAATTTTGCAGACCTTATTGATAGTGCACCTTTTAGTTCAGTTATGAAATAAAGTGTGTAGGACAGTGAAACCTAAACATAGTAACATAGTAACATAGTTAGTAAGGCCGAAAAAAGACATTTGTCCATCCAGTTCAGCCTATATTCCATCATAATAAATACCCAGATCTACGTCCTTCTACAGAACCTAATAATTGTATGATACAATATTGTTCTGCTCCAGATGACTACTAATGTTCGGCTTCTCTCACACATCAGGTTTTTGCCGTCAGGCTCAATCCAGCGATTTTTTTAAAAAACAGAATTGGCAAAAGCTGGCACCACATCTGTTTACTTCTCATAGACTTGTATTAGCGCCAGATTGTGCCGGTTGGCCTCACGTTGTGTCCGGTTTAGGCCGGCGTCTGGAAAAAAACACAGACAGTAACGTTTTTGTCTGCGGCAAAAAAAATGAAAGCGCCAGATCCGGCGTTTCCGTTTTTTGCTAGAATGGAAGCCTATGGATGCCGGAATGTGCCAGATCCGGAAAATGATGGATCCGGCCACCGGATCCGTTTTTTTTAACTGAGCATGCTCAGATACATTTAGCCAGCACCCAAGAAACATATATTAACACTGTCAGTGAGGCCTCCTCTCATCCACTTACCAGCCAGCCACCAAGACAAAAGACCTGCCACAAGAGCTGAACCTGCCTCCAGAGCTGAACCTGCCTCCATCCAGCAGCCAGCCAGCCAAAGCCTGCCAGGCAGCTACAGTGTGCCAGCAGCCAGCCAGGCAGCCACAGTGTGCCATCAGCCAGCTAGCAAGCCAGCCAGAGTGTGCCAGCAGCCGGCCAGAAGTCAGCCAGGCAGCCACAGTGTGCCAGCAGCCAGCCAGCAAGCCAGCCAGCCAGAGTGTGCCAGCAGCCAGCCAGAAGTCAGCCAGGCAGCCACAGTGTGCCAGCAGCCAGCGAGCAGCCAGCCAGGCAGCCACAGTGTGCCAGCAGTTAGCCAGCCACAGCTTGACAGAAACCACTTGTAGCCATGTCTTTTCTGGGAGCCCTCCCACGCGTCGTTAGCACTGTGAGTTAAATAATTTATTTTTTTTTCTTTTTGGTGATGTTCACATAATATATAATAAAAATATGGAAGCTGCAGTAGAAGAGGTGATTCCAGAAGGAGATGAACTGGGTGGAGAGATACCCGGAGCAGGCTCGCAATTGGTAAGTTTCTTACATGCATCGCAGAACCACATCATCACAGACATCACAGTACACACAACACATAAAAACAGATCATTACAGACATCACCAAACACACAACACATAAGCCTACATCCAAACACATAATGTTTTTTTCTTTTTTTATAGTCTTCTGATTCTGGGGCTCGATCCAGAGGTCCTCAATGCGCCTCCCAGGGTCGTCAGCGTGAGCGTCAGGGCAGTCGCCATCGAGTAAGTACCTTTTTTTTCTTTTTTAAACTTTATGTTGTTGTTTTGAGTGTAATGTTTTTGTTTTTTTTATTTTTAACAGGCTTCATAGTGTGCTCCTGACTTGGACTGTGAGGAGGCCAGGCTAAACATCTACCTCCTCATCGATCTAATCCGACAGCGGGAGCCGCTGTGGAACATGGGGGACCGCCGCCACGCCGATATCATTGTGACCCTTCGACTCTGGGAGCAAGTATGCCACGAACTGGTGGACAACTGGGAGGACCTCGATGTTCAGGCCCAGAATCAAGCGCGTAAGTATTCACAGTTCAGCTATGTTGCTGGATGTAATGTGTTGTATACTAACCAATTTGTGCTTTCACTTTTCAGGCGAAAAGAGTTGTCAAGCGGTGGCAGTCAATCAGGGATCAAGAAGAAATTCAACAAAGAGATGCAGGCCCCGAGTGGATCTGAAGGACACAGGAGCAAATATAAATATGCTTGAGCCCTGTCGTTCCTTCGGTCGACAATGGTGAGCAGAAGGTAATTATTTCCCACCCCATTTAATGAAAAATGTTTACATGTCTAACCCTATTTTGGGGTTTCCGCCAGGGCCAAGCAATATCAATATATTAATTATATATTTTTTCTTTTTCCACAGCACCGTCAGCAGCACTCAGGAGCCTGCAGATTTGAACCCTTCTGGGGCGATCCCTCAGGAGTCCGCCACCGAGGGACACTTCGACAGTGCCAGCCCATCTGCACCTTCCCAGCCTTCCCTCACATCTGATCCCTCGGTCCCATCCACCAGCTCTGGAGCATCGTGGCCGACTAAGTTACATGAAGCTGCTGGTGAGGATATAGCTTTACCATTACCCCACCTCTCTGATGCTGCCACCTCTAGAACACCTGTGGGTTCTGTGCGGCAGCACCAGAGGGGTCAGAAAAAGAGCTATGCGCCCGAGTTCTTGCATCTGAATGCAGCCTTCCAGAACTGTCTCAAACTGTTGTCTGAGCAAATGACCGCAGGATTTAATTTGCTCAGCAATAGTATTCTTGAGTTGCACACACGCCTGGATAGGATGCATTCAGATGCAAGTAAATCTCCAAAGCACACCTTTTTCCAGTCAGTACTCGAGCGCATGGACATGCTATCTCCTGATCAGCAGATGCATGTAATGCACGCGTGCCAGTTTGCTCTAGTGCATGTTAGCTCCCAAGCCCCTTCACCCACCCCGGTAGTTCCTCCCGCACCTGCCCCCCTCCAGTCACTGTCCCCCCTCCCCCTTCTATACAATACCAGCATCCTGCCCCGTACCAGCATCATGCCCCGTACTAGCATCCTGCCCCGTACTAGCATCCTGTCCCATACCAGTTCCCAACAACAACATCCGTGCCTCCACTCCCTGCCCAACCTCAACTCCCTGCCCACTACCACCAGTCTCCTTCAACATCCATCATGCCCCAAACACAACCCTCTTCACCACCACCTCTTCTGCCTCCCAAACCCACCACTCCACCCCTCAAACCTTCCAAATTCCCAACACTACTCCGGGTTTCATGTCCACCCGTTCTCTTTCGTTCTCCACCCCTTCACCTGTTTTACCTACTGATCCATCACCACCACCACTAAATTCCTCTCTCCACACTCCCAGTGTCGAAGTGTCCCAATCTGACATCCCCTCCAGTATTATCTCCACCTCACACTATCTAAATTTATAAATATTTTTTGTTAAAAATGTGTTAATAAAAAACAGTTTTTTGGTTTAAAAATTTTGTCTTTCATTTATTAAATGATAAGGTTAAATACTTTGGGTTAAACAAGGTACAATACTGTGGTTAAAACAAGGTCAAATACTTTGGGAAAAAGCCAACCAGGTACTCTACTTTGGGTTAAAAAGGTAAAATATTTGGGTACAGAAGGTAAAATACTTTGTGAAAAACCCAACCAAGTACACAACTTTGGTTAAAACAAGGTACAATACTTAGGGTTAAACAAGGTCAAATACTTTGGGTAAAACACAACCAGGTACACTACTTTGGGTTGAAAAGGTAAATACTTTGGGTAAAGAAGGTCCAAGACAAATTTTCAAACTCTCTCATCCTGCCAGTCTACTCTTCCTTGAGGTGAAATAAAGTATTCAGCAAATGTGTCTCTCATTCTGGAAACTGACACAGAACTTCTAAAAGTAATGTTATGATAATCATGCAAGGTGGTTTCTTCAGAGCGGTCATCAATGGAAATCTGTTCCTTGTATATAGCAAAATTGTGCAGGACCACACAAGCTTTAACCACCTCGTCAACAGTGTCAGTCTTCAGGTTGATAGCCGTCAACAGAACTCGCCATTTTGCTGTTAGAATCCCAAAAGCACACTTCACCATTCTTCGTGCTCGTGTGAGGTGGTAATTAAAAATTCTTTTAGTTGCCATCAATCCACTACTGGAGTATGGTTTCATCAGGTGTTCCGAGAGTTGGCAGGCTTCATCTTCAACACAAACAAATGGCATTGGTGGCCCAGAGGTTTCAGGCAGCGGTCTTGGGGGTGGAAATATGGTGTTTCCATAGAGATGACACCCCATTGCAGACAATTTAAAAACTTGTGAATCATTGGAGCCACTATAGGCCCTAATATAAATTTGTATTCAGCGTCAGTGATGGCCATAAGCACAATGGAGAAATATTTTTTATAGTTAAAATATTCCGATCCAGATCCTGGACAGATCCTTGACAATGTGGATATGTTTCCTGTCCATTGCACCCAAGCAATTGGGAAACTGACAGATTTGTTGGAATTTATCTGCAATTTCCAGCCAACTCTCCGTTGTGGGATGTGGAATAAACTCGCCATGTAAGGCCGGCCTCACACTAGCGAGTTTTACAGATGTATGTCCCACGCTGTAAATCCATCTGAAGGGGTTAAATCATTTTACAAGCAGAAGCCTGCTAATGCAGCCGCCCCTGCCTGTAAAAACCCGGCGAATGAATGGAAAGTAGGTGAATGACCTGTAGTTACCTCGAGTTGCGGTGATGCGCCCTCTGCTGGATGTCCTCATATGAACTTGAGCCTGGGAACTTTTCTGAATATTTTCCCACGCTCGAGTTCATATGAGGACATCCAGCAGAGGGCGCATCACCGCGACTTGAGGTAACTACAGGCCATTCCCCTGCATTCCATTCATTCCCCGGGTTTTTACAGCCACAAGCACAGCTGCATTAGCAGAGCTCCTGGGTGTAAAATGATTTAACCCCTTCAGATGGATTTACAGCGTGGGACGAGACTGATCATCATCGGAAGGTATGGAATATTGTTGTTTGTTTTTTTACATTTGTTCCAGGTGACAAGGGTCTTCAGGTGGATTACCAGTATAATAAAATATTACAACAACCTGTGTATTTATTTCATTAAAATACTTTGTAATAATGTGTGTGTGTTTTTTTAACCATTTCATACTATTGGATTAATAATGGATAGGTGTCATAATTGACGCCTCTCCATTATTAATCTGGCTTAATGTCACCTCACAATAGCAAGGTGACATTAACCCTTCATTACCCCATATCCCACCACTACAAGGGAGTGGGAAGAGAGAGGCTAAGTGCCAGAATAGGCGCATCTTCCAGATGTGCCTTTTCTGGGGTGGCTGGGGGCAGATGTTTTTAGCCGGGGGGGGCAATAACCATGGACCCTCTCCAGGCTATTAATATCACTGGCTTTACCGCTCTGGTGGAGAAAATTGCGAGGGGAGCCCACGCCAATTTTTTCCGCGATTTAACCCTTTAATTTAATAGCTAGAGCGCGCAAATTTTGCACATACACTCTGCTAACAGTAGTGTGGAATATGCAAAAAAAAGGGATATGAGATGGTTTACTGTATGTAAACCACGTCTCATATCATGTCGGGTTTGTGAAGGAGATAGGAAAAGCCGACAATTGAATTACCGGCTTTTAAGCTATCTAGCGCTGTATGAAATATTAATATATATACATATATGTGTCTCACTGACATATATACGTATATATATATATAGACAGTATATATGTTTTTACGATTATTTGAGCCCATGGTTCCATTGTATGTCCGTATGTCGGTTTTGCAAGCCTGCGAGAAAATCTCGCAGTACGGATGCCATACGGATTACATACGGAGGATGCCATGCGCAAAATACGCTGACACACCCCGCCTAAGGATGACATACGGATCACTATTTTGGGGACTTTTCTGCGTATTACGGCCGTAAATAACGTGCTATATTTTTATATAAGAAGAGGGGACGGGAAGAAAAACATTAGACTCGAACAAAGACGACCCAGGAAAACATACTCTGAAGGGAGGTAAGAACATTTCTAAAACAATCCACAGTGAGGAGATTGGAACAAAACAAAATCCTCTAAACTGCATGCTCGCAAACGCCAGAAGCCTGACAAACAAGATGGAAGAACTAGAAGCAGAAATATCTACAGGTAACTTTGACATAGTGGGAATAACCGAGACATGGTTAGATGAAAGCTATGACTGGGCAGTTAACTTACAGGGTTACAGTCTGTTTAGAAAGGATCGTAAAAATCGGAGAGGAGGAGGGGTTTGTCTCTATGTAAAGTCTTGTCTAAAGTCCACTTTAAGGGAGGATATTAGCGAAGGGAATGAGGATGTCGAGTCCATATGGGTTGAAATTCATGGAGGGAAAAATGGTAACAAAATTCTCATTGGGGTCTGTTACAAACCCCCAAATATAACAGAAAGCATGGAAAGTCTACTTCTAAAGCAGATAGATGAAGCTGCAACCCATAATGAGGTCCTGGTTATGGGGGACTTTAACTACCCGGATATTAACTGGGAAACAGAAACCTGTGAAACCCATAAAGGCAACAGGTTTCTGCTAATAACCAAGAAAAATTATCTTTCACAATTGGTGCAGAATCCAACCAGAGGAGCAGCACTTTTAGACCTAATACTATCTAATAGACCTGACAGAATAACAAATCTGCAGGTGGTCGGGCATTTAGGAAATAGCGACCACAATATTGTGCAGTTTCACCTGTCTTTCACTAGGGGGACTTGTCAGGGAGTCACAAAAACATTGAACTTTAGGAAGGCAAAGTTTGAACAGCTTAGAGATGCCCTTAATCTGGTAGACTGGGACAATATCCTCAGAAATAAGAATACAGATAATAAATGGGAAATGTTTAAGAACATCCTAAATAGGCAGTGTAAGCGGTTTATACCTTGTGGGAATAAAAGGACTAGAAATAGGAAAAACCCAATGTGGCTAAACAAAGAAGTAAGACAGGCAATTAACAGTAAAAAGAAAGCATTTGCACTACTAAAGCAGGATGGCACCATTGAAGCTCTAAAAAACTATAGGGAGAAAAATACTTTATCTAAAAAACTAATTAAAGCTGCCAAAAAGGAAACAGAGAAGCACATTGCTAAGGAGAGTAAAACTAATCCCAAACTGTTCTTCAACTATATCAATAGTAAAAGAATAAAAACTGAAAATGTAGGCCCCTTAAAAAATAGTGAGGAAAGAATGGTTGTAGATGACGAGGAAAAAGCTAACATATTAAACACCTTCTTCTCCACGGTATTCACGGTGGAAAATGAAATGCTAGGTGAAATCCCAAGAAACAATGAAAACCCTATATTAAGGGTCACCAATCTAACCCAAGAAGAGGTGCGAAACCGGCTAAATAAGATTAAAATAGATAAATCTCCGGGTCCGGATGGCATACACCCACGAGTACTAAGAGAACTAAGTAATGTAATAGATAAACCATTATTTCTTATTTTTAGTGACTCTATAGCGACAGGGTCTGTTCCGCAGGACTGGCGCATAGCAAATGTGGTGCCAATATTCAAAAAGGGCTCTAAAAGTGAACCTGGAAATTATAGGCCAGTAAGTCTAACCTCTATTGTTGGTAAAATATTTGAAGGGTTTCTGAGGGATGTTATTCTGGATTATCTCAATGAGAATAACTGTTTAACTCCATATCAGCATGGGTTTATGAGAAATCGCTCCTGTCAAACCAATCTAATCAGTTTTTATGAAGAGGTAAGCTATAGGCTGGACCACGGTGAGTCATTGGACGTGGTATATCTCGATTTTTCCAAAGCGTTTGATACCGTGCCGCACAAGAGGTTGGTACACAAAATGAGAATGCTTGGTCTGGGGGAAAATGTGTGTAAATGGGTTAGTAACTGGCTTAGTGATAGAAAGCAGAGGGTGGTTATAAATGGTATAGTCTCTAACTGGGTCGCTGTGACCAGTGGGGTACCGCAGGGGTCAGTATTGGGACCTGTTCTCTTCAACATATTCATTAATGATCTGGTAGAAGGTTTACACAGTAAAATATCGATATTTGCAGATGATACAAAACTATGTAAAGCAGTTAATACAAGAGAAGATAGTATTCTGCTACAGATGGATCTGGATAAGTTGGAAACTTGGGCTGAAAGGTGGCAGATGAGGTTTAACAATGATAAATGTAAGGTTATACACATGGGAAGAGGGAATCAATATCACCATTACACACTGAACGGGAAACCACTGGGTAAATCTGACAGGGAGAAGGACTTGGGGATCCTAGTTAATGATAAACTTACCTGGAGCAGCCAGTGCCAGGCAGCAGCTGCCAAGGCAAACAGGATCATGGGGTGCATTAAAAGAGGTCTGGATACACATGATGAGAGCATTATACTGCCTCTGTACAAATCCCTAGTTAGACCGCACATGGAGTACTGTGTCCAGTTTTGGGCACCGGTGCTCAAGAAGGATATAATGGAACTAGAGAGAGTACAAAGGAGGGCAACAAAATTAATAAAGGGGATGGGAGAACTACAATACCCAGATAGATTAGCGAAATTAGGATTATTTAGTCTAGAAAAAAGACGACTGAGGGGCGATCTAATAACCATGTATAAGTATATAAGGGGACAATACAAATATCTCGCTGAGGATCTGTTTATACCAAGGAAGGTGACGGGCACAAGGGGGCATTCTTTGCGTCTGGAGGAGAGAAGGTTTTTCCATCAACATAGAAGAGGATTCTTTACTGTTAGGGCAGTGAGAATCTGGAATTGCTTGCCGGAGGAGGTGGTGATGGCGAACTCAGTCGAGGGGTTCAAGAGAGGCCTGGATGTCTTCCTGGAGCAGAACAATATTGTATCATACAATTATTAGGTTCTGTAGAAGGACGTAGATCTGGGGATTTATTATGATGGAATATAGGCTGAACTGGATGGACAAATGTCTTTTTTCGGCCTTACTAACTATGTTACTATGTTACTATGTTACACTGAGTGCGAGGCTGGCCTAAAGAGTCCCACGATGCACGGCAGGTGTGCTTCACAATTCCGGAGATGGTGGAAATCCCAAGTCTGAACTGGAAATGGAGTGACGAAAGGGATTCTCCAGTTGCAAGGAATCTGTGAAAAAAAAAGGGAAAATGAGTACAAAATACCATCAATAACATTTCAGTTATAAGTCAGCTTTAACAGTTGAAGATACAATAAAAATAATCATTAAAAACTACCAGCAACAACATTACAGTTCTAAGTGTGCTTTAACAGGAGGAGATACAATAAAAATGGCTTACCGAAGAGCCACCATCAGATGCTCCGCCGGTGACACTGAGAAGCAGCAATATGTATCACTTCTTCTGATGAGGTGTCCAGTTCGTTCCACCAATAAGTCAAAGTTCTCCATTTGCATCCGAACATATGAGAAAAATTTCTCAAGGTTTCCTCGTAGCTCCATGTATAGTGTAGAATACACCCCACGCGTTATTCTCTGGGCAGTGATGGGGTGGATCCTCAAACGTCGTCAGTGCAGGCGCATGATGCACTGCTGTCTCTCTCGCTCCTTTTCCAGAACAATCGCTTTCAAACGATTCACCTCAACAGTAAAATCCAAAGTAATCTTCCGAATGTTTGCCATCACGCCTTCCATCTTCGCCACTTGCCCGTCTACAACCTGCACTTGCTCCTCTTCCATCTGTCAATGATGGGCTGTAGGAACACTGTATATATAGGTTTTCAGTAACCAATCACGTTTGGGAGCCTCCCATGGGCATTTTTAAAAACTGGATCCATCATAAATCGGATATAAAAAAGGACGAAACGGATGGAAAAGTGATGAAACGGATCCGTTTTTTTGCCGGTTCCACTAGTCGGAATGTGTGATGTGATGTGTGAAAGTAGCCCTACCGTTTACTGTTAATATTACCTCCACATAGGGCTCTGTACTGTGCATTTTTAGTCAATTTCCTATTTAACCTTTGTACAATATTACAATATACATTTTTTGACTGATATGCAACTGACCAAATGCTTCAGAATAAGAGATACAGAACAATTAGGGGAATATATTTTTTTAGGGATCATGAGTGAAACATATTTGTCTGCTCTTTTGCATACGCTTATGGGTGAGGTACCACGGTGCCACCTGGTGTTCAATGCGGTATAATACATAGCCCAAAGATTTATTTAAAAAAAGAGAAAATGAGAAAAAAAAATATGGTGCGTGTTGATGCAAAGCGTTCCCCCTGGTGTTCAATGCGGTATAATACATAGCCCAAAGATTTATAAAAAAAAAAGAGAAAATGAGAAAAAAAAATATGGTGCGTGTTGATGCAAAGCATTACTTGTGTTACCAATAACACATACATCAACTTTGTAAAGAAGCATGATAAATCATCTTCATCTATATGGGTCTCAAGAGGATGTTGTTAAGAAAACCTAAAATAAGTAGTAGTGACTTGTTACAAAGCAGTGACAGACGATGGTGGTCCAAACTGAAGGCTGAGGATCCAAAGGACATCATTTTTACAACCTACAAAATGTCACTTATGCTACTTTCAAAGGTGGTTGATTTTATGCAGATATTATGTGCAGATTTTGTACCCTCCAAACCCCCACTTCCCCCCAAATAATGCATCAATTGCACATGTAGCAGGAAAATCAGATTTGAAATCATACTACATTCCCATTCTATTGCAGATTTCACTGCAGATTTTACCTTTTGCAGTGCAGTAAGCCTGGTTTCACACTAGCATTCCTGTGCGCTGCGGATGGCAGCGTACTTCCTCCATGCTTCCTCCGCGTAGCTCTGCCTACTGCCGCCTGCGTCCTGCGTTTCCCTGCATACCTATCTTTAACATTGGGTATGCAGGGACATGCATTGTATGTGGATGCGTCCGCATGCGGAGATTTGAGGTGTGCGGTGACCGCACGGAAATGCATGCAGACGCATCCGCATACAACACATGTCGCTGCGTACCCAATGTTAAAGATAGGTACGCAGGGAAACGCAGGCAGCAGTAGGCAGAGCCTGGGCAGAGCTACATGGAGGAAGCAAGGAGGAAGTAAGCTGCCATCTGCAGCGCACAGGAACGCAAGTGTGAAACCAGGCTTAGATACATGTATGCAGAGCACAACGAATAGTATATATCACTTCTGAGTATCAAAACTTATGTGGGAAGCGTTGATGAGCAGAGATATAACGTGAGAAATACAGTAACTTGAAACTTCAGCCCAAACTAAGCTAATGTGCGCTCCATTATACAGTTTTGATACCAATGTAGGGGCCATCATACTGTGTTGGAGCTAGTGTGGGAGCCATTATACAATTAGGGAGATAATGTGGGGGGTCATAATACAGTTCGGAAGATAATGTGATGGACATTATACGGCTTGATAGATAATGCAGGGGCAATTATTCAGTCTGAGGGCTATTAAGGGGGTCATTGTACTGTATTTTGAGGAGTAGTGGGGTCATCAGACTATGTGTTAGGGCGGTTTCACACTTCCAGATATTTCAAGGTACCGGAAAAATCAGTACCGGAGATATCCGTGTCCGTGTGCTCACGTGGTACATCTGTGTGACACACGTGCGGCATCAGTGTGCCGCCCGTGTGGTGCATCAGGCCCACACGGACGGCCGCTTGGAAGCAGCACTACAGTAAGCTGCTGTCCCCTACATGTGATGCTGAAGCCGGCTGTCATCCGCTCTCCCCTACTCAGCCGAACGCAGCGCGAGCAGGGGAGAAGGGATTAAAGAAAACCTAAAGTGGGGTCCCCCCGATATTTTCCAACCAACCCAGCAAAACTCACAGGTGCAGGCTGCTATTCTCTGGCTGGTAAGGGGCCATGGATATGGCCCCCCAGCCTTAAAAAAGCAGCCCGCAGCAGCCCAGAAAAGGTGCATCTATTAGATGCACCAATTCTGGAGCTTTGTACGGTTCTTCACACTGCCCTCTGGCATTGGCATATGAGATAATAAGGGGTTAATGCCACCTTACTATTGTAAGGTGACATTAAGCCGGCTTAGTAATGGAAAGGTGTCAATAAGACACCTATCCATTACTTATCCCAGAGTTGCAAAAGAGTTAATAAAACACACACACTAAGAAAAAAGTATTTTAATGAAATAATGAAACGCACAGATTTTTAATTTCTTTATTGCACTCAATCCAAGCGAAGCCCTCATTCTCCTGTCAAAAATTCCAAAATAAAAAAGCAACAATATCCCATACCTGTCCGCCATACAGTCATGTCCCAGACTGTAAATCCATCTCAAGGGGTTAAATAGTTTACAACCGGGAGCGCTGCTAAAGCAGCCTCTTCCGGCTGTAAACAACTTGGGAATGAATGAAATGCAGGGGGCGGAGCTTCAGTGACTAGCGGTGCCGTCACCCCCTGGTGGCAGGAACTCATATGAACTCTTCAGCCTGGGAAAATATTCAGAAACTTTCCCAAGCTACAGAGTTCTCACGCTACAGTCCGTAAAAATAAAGCACTTTTTTGTCCAGTCTGTAAAAAAATGAAGGCGTCCGTGAAAATTTTTAAGCTGAAGAAACTTTTATACAGATTATTTTGACTGTAATTATCATCATTTTACAGTTCATTTTGAGTGCAGCTAATGTTGTAATATCAGAATTATGGGCTTTAGACATGTACAAACTTATAATTATAATGATTTATTACCATTTTACAATGTGTCTGTAAAAATATTGTCTGTCCCTGATTTTTTGTCTGTCCAAAAACGTAAAAAGTCAAGTTGGCAATCTCAGAGGTTAATGAGGAGTCCTCAATAAAATAATTGTAATCCTTGAAATAATCAAATCAATATAATAGTTTTTACTGATTTGTATTAGTTATTTTGTATTCACTGTTTTTTATCCCCCCCCCCCCCAACAAGTCACTGTAAGAATTGCGTAACAAAGCAAAATGCTTCAAAAGTAAAAGCTGAGCTCTGTGATCCAGCCTATCGTTTTCCTACATCTCCAAGTCTTTATTCTCGATCTCATCATTCAGAACACGGCAGGTGGAAGATCCGGATAATATACTGGCTAATTACCCATCCTTTTCCTCCTGCGGTGACTATAGATGGAGGGCACTGGTGACTGACTCGAGGATTAGAGGACGTGTAACAGGTTCGGTTTTACATACAAACATGTGTAGTCTATGTGTAAAGTCTTTAATTGTAAAACTTCAGTAATTAATATATCACTGTGTTAAAAATGTTGTCTTGCTGCTCACTGTAGCAATTCAAGCCTTTGTGGACTCTTTCCCTAATCTTTACATCCATACATTGCTCATACCAGTAATATATGGAAATTATTTATTTATGAAATTCTCAAAAAATGAATTATTTGGTTTATGTGGCTCAGAGTGGGCAATAAAACTGCTCCATTGATTGTGACAAATCCTTTTCTTATTTTACCTTTCATACAGTTATTGTACGTCCAATGGTTTCTATTGAAATTCTAACAAGATGAAAAACTAGTTACATCTCCCTCATTGACGTCATCACTGAAATATTCTTTCAAAACGCTAAAATACTGAATTACTCTTCTAGCACACTGAAATACTAAAATACTCTTCCTTGTATTGAAACATACTTTACCCCATTCTTAACAAAATTATTAACTCAGACTTTATGGAAGAATTCACTTTTGGGTCATATATTCTGACACCATAACTAGGTTTCAAGTGTAGGGCTCTTTAGACAGAGTTTCTATCCTTGTCTGTACTGAGCCAGTACTCACACCAAGAACTTCATCAGATAGTGTTATTTTGTCTGCAGAGGCATGTATGAAAATTCTTAAGAAGTTTATGTGACGGGGTGTACGGCAGAGCAAGAAGGGACAACAGGCCGAGGGATGATTCAACAGATTTATTATCAAGAATGCTGGAACAACACATGCAGGTAGATCTACAGAGTCCACAATTAGTCCAATGGAACAGGTTCGGGGCACCTCCCGATAATCCTTGTGCCAGGTAACAAAGCAATAGTCCACAATTAGTCCAAGGGATCCCAAAACAATCTCACGAACGACGAGATATGTCCTCAGCTCAAGTCTTGCCCCGTTCGCATCCGCAGTCACAGATGGACATGGGGTCTTGCCTCAGCTAAGAATCCCCACTCCTTCTCCTTCAAGGATCAACTCACATCTGATCTCAAAATAAGAATGGATTGTGTGAGCTCCTGGGATCCGCCCATGAAGGGGGGGTAGGGGTCACACCTTCTATTCAATGGTTGGGTCCAGCAGAAGATTCTAGACTGGTTGGCTCCACTTAGTCTATTCATTATGTGCATTTGACTAGCCACCTGCTGTGAGGAAGAATGGCTATTCCTTCCCTAGTGGTGTGGACAAAGCTTAATTACATTATAGCTCAGGGCTGCAAGTATTGGGGGGAAGGAGACAGGTTAGTTACATGCACCCCATGACATTGCAAAATGTACAGTAAATACAACGAAAGAGAAGTCGCATCACATCATGACATATTATACAAAATACAGGACAGGGAAAAAAGTACAGATCATGACAATCCCTTCCCCTCCCAATTTGTGTACGTACCAGGGACCTCTACAGGTCGCTGGTTAAGTACACACAGGCAGAGCGTAACTTACATAACATAGTAACATAGTAACATAGTTAGTAAGGCCGAAAAAAGACATTTGTCCATCCAGTTCAGCCTATATTCCATCATAATAAATCCCCAGATCTACGTCCTTCTACAGAACCTAATAATTGTATGATACAATATTGTTCTGCTCCAGGAAGACATCCAGGCCTCTCTTGAACCCCTCGACTGAGTTCGCCATCACCACCTCCTCAGGCAAGCAATTCCAGATTCTCACTGCCCTAACAGTAAAGAATCCTCTTCTATGTTGGTGGAAAAACCTTCTCTCCTCCAGACGCAAAGAATGCCCCCTTGTGCCCGTCACCTTCCTTGGTATAAACAGATCCTCAGCGAGATATTTGTATTGTCCCCTTATATACTTATACATGGTTATTAGATCGCCCCTCAGTCGTCTTTTTTCTAGACTAAATAATCCTAATTTCGCTAATCTATCTGGGTATTGTAGTTCTCCCATCCCCTTTATTAATTTTGTTGCCCTCCTTTGTACTCTCTCTAGTTCCATTATATCCTTCATGAGCACCGGTGCCCAAAACTGGACACAGTACTCCATGTGCGGTCTAACTAGGGATTTGTACAGAGGCAGTATAATGCTCTCATCATGTGTATCCAGACCTCTTTTAATGCACCCCATGATCCTGTTTGCCTTGGCAGCTGCTGCCTGGCACTGGCTGCTCCAGGTAAGTTTATCATTAACTAGGATCCCCAAGTCCTTCTCCCTGTCAGATTTACCCAGTGGTTTCCCATTCAGTGTGTAATGGTGATATTGATTCCTTCTTCCCATGTGTATAACCTTACATTTATCATTGTTAAACCTCATCTGCCACCTTTCAGCCCAAGTTTCCAACTTATCCAGATCCATCTGTAGCAGAATACTATCTTCTCTTGTATTAACTGCTTTACATAGTTTTGTATCATCTGCAAATATCGATATTTTACTGTGTAAACCTTCTACCAGATCATTAATGAATATGTTGAAGAGAACAGGTCCCAATACTGACCCCTGCGGTACCCCACTGGTCACAGCGACCCAGTTAGAGACTATACCATTTATAACCACCCTCTGCTTTCTATCACTAAGCCAGTTACTAACCCATTTACACACATTTTCCCCCAGACCAAGCATTCTCATTTTGTGTACCAACCTCTTGTGCGGCACGGTATCAAACGCTTTGGAAAAATCGAGATATACCACGTCCAATGACTCACCGTGGTCCAGCCTATAGCTTACCTCTTCATAAAAACTGATTAGATTGGTTTGACAGGAGCGATTTCTCATAAACCCATGCTGATATGGAGTTAAACAGTTGTTCTCATTGAGATAATCCAGAATAACATCCCTCAGAAACCCTTCAAATATTTTACCAACAACAGAGGTTAGACTTACTGGCCTATAATTTCCAGGTTCACTTTTAGAGCCCTTTTTGAATATTGGCACCACATTTGCTATGCGCCAGTCCTGCGGAACAGATCCTGTCGCTATAGAGTCCCTAAAAATAAGAAATAATGGTTTATCTATTAGATTACTTAGTTCCCTTAGTACTCGTGGGTGTATGCCATCCGGACCCGGAGATTTATCTATTTTAATCTTATTTAGCCGATTTCGCACCTCTTTTTGGGTTAGATTGGTGACCCTTAATATAGGGTTTTCATTGTTTCTTGGGATTTCACCTAGCATTTCATTTTCCACCGTGAATACCGTGGAGAAGAAGGTGTTTAATATGTTAGCTTTTTCCTCGTCATCTACAACCATTCTTTCCTCACTATTTTTTAAGGGGCCTACATTTTCAGTTTTTATTCTTTTACTATTGATATAGTTGAAGAACAGTTTGGGATTAGTTTTACTCTCCTTAGCAATGTGCTTCTCTGTTTCCTTTTTGGCAGCTTTAATTAGTTTTTTAGATAAAGTATTTTTCTCCCTATAGTTTTTTAGAGCTTCAATGGTGCCATCCTGCTTTAGTAGTGCAAATGCTTTCTTTTTACTGTTAATTGCCTGTCTTACTTCTTTGTTTAGCCACATTGGGTTTTTCCTATTTCTAGTCCTTTTATTCCCACAAGGTATAAACCGCTTACACTGCCTATTTAGGATGTTCTTAAACATTTCCCATTTATTATCTGTATTCTTATTTCTGAGGATATTGTCCCAGTCTACCAGATTAAGGGCATCTCTAAGCTGGTCAAACTTTGCCTTCCTAAAGTTCAGTGTTTTTGTGACTCCCTGACAAGTGCCCCTAGTGAAAGACAGGTGAAACTGTACAATATTGTGGTTGCTATTTCCTAGATGCCCAACCACCTGCAGATTTGTTATTCTGTCAGGTCTATTAGATAGTATTAGGTCTAAAAGTGCTGCTCCTCTGGTTGGATTCTGCACCAATTGTGAAAGATAATTTTTCTTGGTTATTAGCAGAAACCTGTTGCCTTTATGGGTTTCACAGGTTTCACTTGTGGTTTCACTTTCACATGTGGCTTCATGCAGCCACGAATTGGCATCGTAGCTCTCCCACATCATTGCCCAGGAGAACATCTGCAGGCAGACCACCCATCACCCCAACCACACATCGCATGACCCCAAAACCAAAGTTCAGATCCACAGTGGCTGTGGGAATAGTCCTCCATTGTCCACCAGCCAGTTCAATGACAATCCCAGGTCCTCGATGGATTGCCTCAGGCCGAACCACTCGGGGACCAGCCAGTGTGAGGAAAGCCCCTGAGTCACAAAATCCAATAAGTCTTTGTCCATCCAGTACGACCTCCAGCAAGTGCTTACCTCAATGAACAGAAGTCGTCATAGCTGCGGGTCGCACACCATAAACTCCTAGTGGTGCAACATAGGTGGGTGAGGCACTAGGCCAGTCCTCACGTAGTGGTGACACGTCGTCCTCCATGGCACTTGGCTGTACATAATTAATAATACGACTGGGTACAGGATCAATCCTCATTTGAACAGCTGGGCAGGAGGCTTGCAGATGCCCCGGCTGTCCACATCGATAGCATCTGTGCTGGGTCGCACTCCATCCAAGGCGTCCTCTTGGGCGAGGGGTAAGGGAACCTAGAGGCCGGCTCCCACCTGAAGGTGCTGTAGGGGTTTGAGGACGACTTCTCCATGAGCTGGCTGGGCATGAGGCCTGCAGATGCCCCAGATGCCCACAACCATAACACCTGCGCTCTGCTACTTCCTCTCCTCGTCGTATTCCAGAAAACGCAGTAGAAGCAACTGGAGGCACATTTACATGGGTATCAGCATGAGGTGGTGGCTTAGAGGAATGGGGAACAATGGGGACAGAAGAACAGGGGGCCACCGGTGTTGTGGAGCTGGTAGGCCTCTCTCCATCCTCCAACAGAACCCTCCACTGAGGCTTGATGGTGAGAGCCTCATCAGCTAGAGCTGCAGCTTCTTCCACAGTGGCTGGTCTCCTCTCATGCACCCATTCCCGGATCTCAGCAGGGCACTTGAAGTAAAACTGCTCTTTTAGGATAACCTGGAGGAAGGTCTCCCAGGTTAAGGCCTCCTCTGCCTCCAGCCAGCGATGACATATTTGTTTGAGTCTGTGGGCATACATCTTGAAAGACACTTCCTCATCACAGGCTAAAGTACGGAACTGAGTCCTGTAAGTGTCTGGGGTAACAGCATAATGTTCTAGAATAGTCCGTTTAATCTCCGCATACTCACAGTTCCCCTGAGGGTCCATAGCTCTATAGGCTGCGGCAGTTCCACCCTCTAAGAGTCCCACCAGATGTCGGACTCGGTCCCTTTCCGGGACTTCCATTAATTGACACTGATGCTCAAAGTCCTGGAAGAAGCCCTCAATGTCGCCTGCACCCTCATTAAAGGGCTTGAAGTCTTTGCGGGACACTCTGGGGAGTTCCCTCATGGTGGGTGCTGGGGTTAGAGTCTGTCTGGAGCTTCTAGCTGCTTCCAAAGCGATCTGCCTCTCCAGCAATGCCATCTCCGGAGCTCTGTCCTCGGCTCTGTGAATGGCCTCCCTCTCCCTCTCCTCGGCTCTGTGAATGGCCTCCCTCTCCTCGGCTCTGTGAATGGTCTCCCTCTCCTGAGCTCTGTGAATGGCCTCCCTCTTATCGTCTATGGTGGCCTCTTCTCCCAGCAATGCCAACTCCTCCTCGTACCACACAACCCACTGACTTTTTTAGGTATTTACCTCCGGCTGCAGTCTTTCCTCCATTTGCTGTGAGGGTGCTTCCTCAGCGTCATCTTGCAGGCGAACTCCTTCCAAAGCCTCAATAAGCTGCTCCTTGGAGAGTCCCTTAAAACGGACTCCTACTTCACGGGCCTTTGATTCTAGGCTCCCCAAAGTCCAGTTCTTGTACTATGCGGTGTTGGTTCCCGATGTTGGGCCATTGTCCTCCATTCCTTCTGCTCTGATCCCACTGCTTGCCACCAGTTTGTGACGGGGTGTACGGCAGAGCAAGAAGAGACAACAGGCCGAGGGATGATTCAACAGATTTATTATCAAGAATGCTGGAACAACACATGCAGGTAGATCTACAGAGTCCACAATTAGTCCAATGGAACAGGTTCGGGGCACCTCCCGATAATCCTTGTGCCAGGTAACAAAGCAATAGTCCACAATTAGTCCAAGGGATCCCAAAACAATCTCACGAACGACGAGATATGTCCTCAGCTCAAGTCTCGCCCCGTTCGCTTCCGCAGTCACAGATGGACATGGGGTCTTGCCTCAGCTAAGAATCCCCACTCCTTCTCCTTCAAGGATCAACTCACATCTGATCTCAAAATAAGAATGGATTGTGTGAGCTCCTGGGATCCGCCCATGAAGGGGGGGTAGGGGTCACACCTTCTATTCAATGGTTGGGTCCAGCAGAAGATTCTAGACTGGTTGGCTCCACTTAGTCTATTCATTATGTGTATTTGACTAGCCACCTGCTGTGAGGAAGAATGGCTATTCCTTCCCTAGTGGTGTGGACAAAGCTTAATTACATTATAGCTCAGGGCTGCAAGTATTGGGGGAAGGAGACAGGTTAGTTACATGCACCCCATGACATTGCAAAATGTACAGTAAATACAACGAAAGAGAAGTCGCATCACATCATGACATATTATACAAAATACAGGACAGGGAAAAAAGTACAGATCATGACAGTTTATTTTCAGCCTGATTCTTTGTATGTTGCACACAGTAAAAGCTGCAGCTGCAGAAAAGACAATTCTGAACCAGAAATGAACCTTGAATGATGGCTGACAAACATCAACTGGGAAATAAGAGAAGGGTCATTAGAGTTGAACTATGGGGAGAGAGACAGGACAAACTTCAAAAGGCATATTTGATGGCATATCAGTTTAACAACAACGATACAATGATAATACAATAATGTATGATTCGCAAGCTGGAGGACAAGACACTTGGGACATACAGCAACCAGTACAGTCATGATCACAAGAATTACAGGAAGAAAACTAACAAGCAATCCACAGTGGTCATACAATACAGTATAAAGAGGAGCTACACATATAACAACAAACTATAAAAGTTAGCTGTATATAGTAATAATTGTATTCTATTTTCCACAGCACTTTACTAAGGGTATATGTTTGAACTATATGAGAAATTACACAGAAATATATTATTCAACAAATAAGTGGAATGAGAACCTTGCTCGCAGGCTTACAATCTATAAGATATACAACATTAATATGTCAATTATTGTTTATGCCATAATACATAAACTAAACTATTCGTAAGCTACAGAGTGAACAAAACCTTCAGCAAACTCAAGTCGCTTTACTTAAATTGTATAATCACTAAACACAGGTATTAAATCATACGAATGAAATACATTTGTCAAAAAAATAAAGCTAACACTTAAACAACACAATGTAGCTCCATGTCAATCACACTGTAGGAGGGGGCTGTAGAGGGCAACAACCCAGCGGCTGCACCGCTACCTCCTCCTTTGTTCAAAGAGGAATAGGAGGAGCAGTGCCGGAGGGCTGCAAAATGACCTCCAGCAGGTCACTATGATTCATATCTGCTGAATCTGTCAGAAACAGACTCCATGAGGGGAGATTGGTATTTGCCACAGAACACTAAAATTGGCAGATTCAGCATTGGCACTCTGTGCTCTTCATGATTGAGAGCACACTCACTGAGCACATGTGACAGACATGACAGAGTCTGGAGATGCCGTGGAGAACGTTCTGCTGCCTGCAGCATCCTCCAGCATGACCGGTTTGGCAGTGGGTCAGTAATGGTGTGGGGTGGCATTTCTTTGGAAGGCCGCACAGCCCTCCATGTGCTCACCAGAGGTACCATGACTGCTATTAGGTACCGGGATGAGATCCTCAGACAGATTGTGAGACCATATGCTGGTGCAGTGAGCCCTAGGTCCCTTATGATGCATGACAGTGCTAGGCCTCATGTACTGTACTTGTGTCAGCAATTCCTGCATGATGAAGGTTTTGATGCCATGGACTGGCCTGCCGTTACTCCAGACACATCTGGGACATCATGTCTTGTTCCATCCACCAGGACTTGACTGATTCTTTCATCCAGGTCTGGGAGGAGATCCGTCAGGATAACATCTGCCACTTCATCAAGACCATGCATTGTAGGGCGGTCATAAAGCATGTGGAGGCCACACACACACACTGAGTATCATGTCCTTGTCATTAGGCATTTACACTGAATTTAGGTCAGACTGTCATTTGATTTTGATTTTCCACTTTAATTTTGAGTACCATTCCAAGTTCAAATCTGCATGGGATATTAGTTGTGATTTACATTGATGATTTTTATATTTTATTGTTCTCAATGCATTACAGTATGTAATAAATAAAGATTTGCAACTGGAATATTTCATTCACTGATATCTAGGATGTGGCATTTTAGTGTTACCTTTATTGTTTTGAGCAGGGTATATCCTCTCTGATATAACTCAAGTAAAAATCATTCATGGTTTGCAAAATTATTTCTGCTTTGTATTATCAGTTTTACCCTAAAGATTTGTATTTGCCAACCTAAAAAATAGATCAATATGGCCACTCCCAGAATTAAGAGAGTTTAGAAAAAGAGAAAAGGCAATCCAAGTGTGTTACCCTCAATATAAGACACAGCGAGCAAAGGATTTTATATGCTCACCTGCCTGGGTTGTGACCTGGCACAACTTTGTACCTGTAAGAATAAAGGGCTGCTGCTCCAACCACTGCGCCACAAATCGATGGGAAGAAACGTATTGAAACTAAACAGGTAAAAAAAAGTGGTAATTCCCAGGCATTCATGAATACCTGATAAAGGAGTCAACTCGACTTCGAAACGTGTTGTATGAATGAATAAAGATCTAGAGAATATACACCCTTGTCTTCACTATGTGGGAAAGCTCGGGAATTACTGCTCTTTTTCCTGTTTGGTTTGAATATAAATGAGAGTGTGGCAAGTACAGGCGGACACAGAGGTTTTTTTATTTTTACGTCTGACATATATCCTTACATTGGTTTCTCCTAACTTTAGATTTCCTTTAATGATAATTGGCATTCGACTGTTCTAAAATTTAAAAGATATAAAAAGCCCAACATCTTTCAAAGGAGTGCATAAGGCTACTGGAGACAATTTGCATAATGTAAGATGCTAATAAGGGGAAAAGCAATTATTGTAATCAGGAAAATAACATTTATTTTTTTAAAGGAACCAGCCTGCAAAAAAATAAAATTATGTTTTTCTGCAGACATAGGGGTAATTTGCTGGCAAATTCCATTTTAAACATGTGAAGCGGTCTAGCTGGAAGTGCGGTTGCTAAGAAAAAATGAAGTTATATTCTCCCTGCAGCTACTCGCTTTCCACCAATGGATAGGTGTCACAGCAGTGAGCAGTCACCAGTTACTGCACAATGAGGTCACTGTAGTTATTCCCCCTGCAGTGATTACAGCACGCTCACTATTTAGTTTACTCCCCTAAAACAGCCTCAATGACTGAAAGCAAGCAGCTGCAGGGAGAATATAACTTCATTTTCTTCTCGCAGCCACATTTCATATTTAAAATTGTATTTTCCTGCAGATTGCCACTATGGCCAAAGGTACACTACTGTTCAAAAGTTTAGGGTCACTCAGACAATTGTGTTTTCCTGAAAACTCATCAAATGAGTTGCCAAATGAATAGAAAATCTAGTCCAGACATTGACAAGGTTTGATAAAAAGATTTTTATTTGAAACAATAATTTTCTCCTTCAATCTTTGCTTTCTTCAAAGAATGCTCCCTTTGCAGCAAGTGCTGCATTGCATACCTTTGGCATTCTAGCAGTTAATTTGCTGAGGTAATCTGGAGAAATTTCACCCCATGCTTCTAGAAGCCCCTCCTACAAGTTGGTTTGGCTTGATGGGCACTTTTAGTAGCTCCTGATTCAGCTCTGTTCAATCATATACAGGGTGGGCCATTTATATGGATACACTTAAATAAAATGGGAATGGCTGGTGATATCAACTTCCTGTTTGTGGCACACTAGTATATAGGAGGGGGAAAACTTTTCAAGATGGGTGGCAACCATGGCGGCCATTTTGGGTGTTAGGTCCGAGCATTCCTACATGAACAGTTTCCTGGAAAGTGGATTGGTCATCGTGGGCCAGTTGAATGGCCACCAAGGTCTCCCGATCTGACCCCCTTAGATTTTTATCTTTGGGGTCATCTGAAGGTAATTGTCTATGCTGTGAAGATACGAGATGTACAGCATCTGAAACAATGGATACTGGATGCCTGTGCTAGCATTTCTTCTGCGGTGTTGCTATCAGTGTGTTAAGAGTGGGAGAAGAGGGTTGCATTGACAATCCAACACAATGGGCAGCACTTTGAACACATTTTATAAATGGTCATAAACTTGTAAATAACTCATGAAAGAATAAAGTTATGTTAAAACCAAGCACACCATTGTTTTTGTTATGAAATTCTCAATAAGTTTGATGTGTCACATGACCCTCTTCCCATTGAAAAAAATAAAGTATGATCCAAAATGGCAGAATTCAAAATGGCCGCCATGGTCAACACCCATCTTGAAAAGCATTCTTCCTCCCATATACAGTGGGGCAAAAAAGTATTTAGTCAGTCAGCAATAGTGCAAGTTCCACCACTTAAAAAGATGGGAGACAAACTGAGAAAAAAAAATCCAGAAAATCACATTGTCTGTTTTTTTTAACAATTTATTTGCATATTATGGTGGAAAATAAGTATTTGGTCAGAAACAAACAATCAAGATTTCTGGCTCTCACAGACCTGTAACTTCTTCTTTAAGAGTCTCCTCTTTCCTCCACTCATTACCTGTAGTAATGGCACCTGTTTAAACTTGTTATCAGTATAAAAAGACACCTGTGCACACCCTCAAACAGTCTGACTCCAAACTCCACTATGGTGAAGACCAAAGAGCTGTCAAAGGACACCAGAAACAAAATTATAGCCCTGCACCAGGCTGGGAAGACTGAATCTGCAATCGCCAACCAGCTTGGAGTGAAGAAATCAACAGTGGGAGCAATAATTAGAAAATGGAAGACATACAAGACCACTGATAATCTCCCTCGATCTGGGGCTCCACGCAAAATCCCACCCCGTGGGGTCAGAATGATCACAAGAACGGTGAGCAAAAATCCCAGAACCACGCGGGGGGACCTAGTGAATGAACTGCAGAGAGCTGGGACCAATGTAACAAGGCCTACCATAAGTAACACACTACGCCACCATGGACTCAGATCCTGCAGTGCCAGACGTGTCCCACTGCTTAAGCCAGTACATGTCCGGGCCCGTCTGAAGTTTGCTAGAGAGCATTTGGATGATCCAGAGGAGTTTTGGGAGAATGTCCTATGGTCTGATGAAACCAAACTGGAACTGTTTGGTAGAAACACAACTTGTCGTGTTTGGAGGAAAAAGAATACTGAGTTGCATCCATCAAACACCATACCTACTGTAAAGCATGGTGGTGGAAGCATCATGCTTTGGGGCTGTTTCTCTGCAAAGGGGCCAGGACGACTGATCCGGGTACATGAAAGAATGAATGGGGCCATGTATCGTGAGATTTTGAGTGCAAACCTCCTTCCATCAGCAAGGGCATTGAAGATGAAACGTGGCTGGGTCTTTCAACATGACAATGATCCAAAGCACACCGCCAGGGCAACGAAGGAGTGGCTTCGTAAGAAGCATTTCAAGGTCCTGGAGTGGCCTAGCCAGTCTCCAGATCTCAACCCTATAGAAAACCTTTGGAGGGAGTTGAAAGTCCGTGTTGCCAAGCGAAAAGCCAAAAACATCACTGCTCTAGAGGAGATCTGCATGGAGGAATGGGCCAACATACCAACAACAGTGTGTGGCAACCTTGTGAAGACTTACAGAAAACGTTTGACCTCTGTCATTGCCAACAAAGGATATATTACAAAGTATTGAGATGAAATTTTGTTTCTGACCAAATACTTATTTTCCACCATAATATGCAAATAAATTGTTAAAATAACAGACAATGTGATTTTCTGGATTTTTTTTTCTCAGTTTGTCTCCCATAGTTGAGGTCTACCTATGATGTAAATTACAGACGCCTCTCATCTTTTTAAGTGGTGGAACTTGCACTATTGCTGACTGACTAAATACTTTTTTGCCCCACTGTACTAATGTGCCACAAACAGGAAGTTGATATCACCAACCATTCCCATTTTATTTAGGTGTATACATTTGAATGGTCCACCCTGTATATCTAGATATATAGCTTCATTTAAATAAGTTCTCTTTAATACGTCAGTTTTTTAGTATTTGTATGTTTTCCGTTTTTTTGCAGATATGTCATGGACCTCTTTTCGCATGTACTTTTTATTTTGTAGATCAATTTTCCACAAGAAAAAATGGAGACATATTCGTGCGATGGATCAAACTCACCAATATGTATAAGCTGGCATAAATGTCCCTTGGCTAATCACTGTGGGATCATTCATGAGCAGGAACAGCATGGCTTTACGGAAGGAAGCTCCATAAGAAAACCCATCCGTTATTTGTTGGTTTACCGTCATCCTGACTTTAGAATGAAAATCGCCTTTGAGACTACAGTGATTTAAAAAAATTATGTTTTCTTCTTTTAACAAGGGAATAAAAAATGTTGATTTTATCACAGCTAGAAAGATGTCATTTTCTGCATCTCACGAATACAAACAGACTAAAAAAAAATCTAGATGAATCTAAATAAGGAAAGCTGCTTTGTTCAGGCATAGCAGGCATGGAATGTATCCTGCCGGGGGTCACTGGAAATAGTTAATTGGAATAATATTCTAAATGTAACATGGTTCAGATTTCTCTCTGCCTAGTTGTCTACTTCTGAGAACTACATCAGCTAAATGGAAAGAAAGCATAATAATCTATACATGTACATGAAAGGAACATAATGGGCTATCAGTGCCCTAGTCAGAACCTTACAGCTTGTAAAATACACATCTTTTCTTACAGTAATGTAAGCATTACACAAGTATTGTGCAGATGTTTTTATTACTTGTAGAAGTCACAGGAGGTCTCTTAGTATGGGCAGCAGAGGAGGTGAAATGCTCTGTAAAAGGTCTCCTGTAGGTCTAAGTTGTATGGATATGTTATACAGCTTACAGAGCTTGCAACGGGCTCATTCTGTACCTTAGTGTGCCCAATATTTCTAATGGATTTACCGTATTTTTCTGACCATAAGACTCACTTTTTTCCTCCAAATTTGAGAGGAAAGTATGGGTGCGTCTTATGGTAGGGATGTAACGTGGGGAGGGGGCAGCAGCAAGTGGGATTGCACTGGGAGGCAGGAGGCAGAAAAATGTCCCTGTGGGGCTTCAGGAATCAGCACTGGGGAAACCACATGGTCCCGATCATTAAAGTGCAGTGAATATTCATTAGCTGCTTCCCCGCCCACCTGTCAGCTGAGCAGTGAGAGGGGAGAAGCAAATGAATACTACTTCAAAGGGACACACATGGTTTCCCCCGCGCTGGATTCCTGCAGCAGCTGGGGAGATCTGTGTGTCTGGTGGAGGAGGCAGCAGCAGGGGCCAGAGGGGACAAGATCGCTGCATACCTACCTGCCAGGGCTGTGCTGGATGCTGAGTGCTCCAGCAAAAGGACCTGTGTGATGTCATGAAGAGTGCGGGCTGGAGCATCACATGGCAGCACAGAGCCCTCCCTCTTCTCATGTCATCACAGGTCCTGCAGACACCACACTACAATCTGCAAGCTTACTCCTGTGCTGTGGAGAGGCAACAAGAGGGAGCGCTCTGTGGTGTCATGGAATGGGATGCTCCAGCATTTTACCTCACCACAGTGTGGCTGGCTGCCACAATTAAAAGGTTAGTCACTACAACACACAATAAAGCACTCTGCCACTTCTGTGGTGAACTATAACTCCCAGCATGCCATAGGTTCTGCAGGACATGCTGGGAGTTATAGTTATCCCAATGGGATCTCAAAGCAGCACTCCAGTGTTATTTTTCAGTGCTGGAGTGGTGCTTTAAATATAAGTCCTGTACCCCTATTCTTATACTCACCCTCCAGCATCTTCATACGGTACTTTACAGACACCACACTGGTCCCGCAGCACCATTTTTTACCCGCAGCTTCCAACATAATAACATACTATTATATATAATAACCACACATATAATAGTATGATTATGTTATTAAATATTTTACCACCTTTTTTGCTTCAAATATTTTTTTCCCTATTTTCCACCTCTAAAACCTGGGTGCGTCTTATAGTCCGGTGCGTCTTATAGTCCGAAAAATACGGTTTATATGGCACATGGCATACAGCAAACACAGCAACAATCCAAAGGAAGCAAAAGCAATAAAACACGCATAGCAGGGCTTAGCCCGCCTGCATATGTGTAATACAGACCCCAAAGGAATTTGTCACCAAACAGAGCCATGATACTTGACATGACATGTATATAGAGTACTGTGCAAAAGATTTAGGCAGGTGTGGAAAACATGTTGCAAAGTAAGAATTCTTTCAAAATTAGAAAATGTATGGTTTATTTGTATCAATTAACAAAATGCAAAGTAAATGAATAATAGAAAAATCCAAATAAAATCAATATTTGGTGTAACCACCATTTGCCTTAAACCACATCAAAGAATCAATTCTTCTAAGTACTCTTGCATGCAGTTTTTGAGGGAACTAGGCCGGGAGATTGTTCCAAACATCTTGGAGAACTAACCACAGATCTGTGAATGCAGGCTTGTGCGAATCCTTCTGCCTCTTCATGTAATCCCGGACAGACTGGATTATGTTGAAATGAGGGCTCTTTGGAGGCCATGTCATCACTTTCAGGACTTCATGTTCTTCTTCACACTGAAGATCTTAATGACACTGGCTGAATGTTTGAGGTCATTGTCCTGCTGCAGAATAAATTTAAAGGGAATCTGTCACCTAATTTTGGGCCTATAAACTGTGGCCACCGCCATCAGGGGCTTATCTACAGCATTCTATAATGCTGTAGAAAAGCCCCCGATGTAACCTGAAAGATGAGAAAAAAAAGTTAGATTATACTCACCTAAGAGCGGTCCCAGTGCGGTCTGGTCTGATGGGCTTGGCAGGTTCGGGTCCGGGGCCTCCCATCTTCATCATACGATGGCGTCCTCTTCTTTGCTTCCTGTCGCAGCTACTGCGCAGGTGTACTGTGTCTGCCCTATTGAGGGCAGAACAAAGTACTGCAGTGAACAGGCGTTGGGAAAGGTCAGAGAGGCCCGGCGCCTGCGCACCAGGACCGCCCCTGGGTGAGTATAATCTAACTTATTTTTCTTATCCTTCAGGTTACACCAGGGGCTTATCTACAGCTTTACAGAATGCTGTAGATAAGCCCCTGATGGCGGTGGTTGCAGTTTATAAGCCCAAAATTAGGTGGCAGATCCCCTTTAAAGCCAGTCAGATGCCTCCCTGAAGGCATTGCATAAAGCATACCTGTCTGTATTTCTCAGCATGAGGTCACCATTAATCTTGACAAAATTCCCAACTCCAATTGCTGAAATGCAGTCCCACACTTGCAAGAAATCTCCACCGTGCTTCACTGTTGCTTACAAAAGCGAACGTTCATGTGATCGCACATATGGGATTTGCATTCATGCTGTTGGCAGCAGATTAATCTTTGTGCTGTCCAGCCATTCAGCAGTGTATAGATACAGTATGTATTCAGGAACAAAGATAACACAGCTTACAACTGGTATTTCTTATAGCTTAGGATCTTAGCATCTTGTCTGTCAGCTTGCAAAGTGAAAGTAAAACTGTGTTCCAACTACACACACAGTGAGCAGGAACTTCATGGTTTGTTTGCTTGTTTACTTGTTTTTTTAATAATGTTTATTAGCAATATAACACTATTGCTGAAGACAGAAACTCATGCACTATTAGACAGTAGTAAATAATAGCTGTTGCAATATATAGAATAATGAGAATTATCCCAACATATGAGCTCATGTGTCGACAAGACATGCTCGTCCTCACTTAATTCACTTGTATTGAGTGAGGCCGCACATGTCTAGTCGGCAGGTGGCCAGATGTATTCAAATTGCATACTTGCTGTCATGTGACTGCTCGCTCTCGCTACCGACATCAGAGAATTCTGTCGAGGTGCAAAGCGCACTCTGTGAGGATTCAATAGTCTTTAGTCACAGAGAGTGACTGCAGACTTTCTTCCCAAACTTGGACAATCCCTTTCCTTGACATATTCTGAGAAGAGCAGGGTGAAAAAAAATATGTATATCCATTGAACTCACAGAATAAATATAGTCTTTCCTATGTGAACCAATATAAGTAATCAGTGCAGTGTAATTAATATATACGGTACATGAAATTTGCATCTCAGACCCCCACAGACCGCAGAGGTCCCCTGTAACATACAAGTACGTGAGCAATGAACCCTTCAGTAGTATACTGGAAAAATGTAAAATTAATTCAAAAGAATGTAGTGGAGTTTCCCATAGCAAATGATAAAAGAAAGAATTGTATTTTCTAAAGTTGGAATGAAATTAACTTATCTGAATAATGTGGTGTTACATGGCCGTCCTTGTAATCTTATAAATCAAGGACATTTCGAGTCCTCCAAAATCAAAGCAGCTCCCACAGAGCAGCTCTCTTCTGGCTCATAGAGAGGAATCCTAACAGGGAATATGAACAAATATTGTGTTCATGAGACAACCCCTTTAAAGGGGTATTCCCATCTCCAAGATCCTATCCCAATATGTAGTAAGTGTAATAATAATAATAATATTAGCAAATATCTCTAATTAGAAATGTAGTATAGTTCTTCTTATACGCTATGTTACTTACCCCATGTTTTGCATCCATGGTAACGACCACTCATATAGTGACAGTTAGTTAATTGATATTGGTCACAACCATGGAGACCTAGGCTAGTTCAATGCCCTGCACAAGGGGTAAGCAACATAACAAATCAGAACTATACAGATTTCGAATTGTAGGTATTTGCTAATATTATTATTATACTTACCACATATTGGGATGGGAATACCCTTTTAATAGAATGATGAAATCTGTATCTAAAGGAAGAACAAATGTAACAGTCTTATCCAGGCTTTAGCATTTGAGGGGTATAAAGGCACTAGTATTAGAAATTGCAATGGCACGTCGGGGGTCCCATTTAAGAAGTTGCATATTTGTTGGTTCCAATGAGAAAAGCTAATTATGTGCCTGTATCCTTATAGATAATGGGTAATACAATCCATCTAGTAATGCTGACTGCTTCCCTCTATAATGTGTTTTAGTTGGAAATCTGCCTAGACCTCAATGGCTGTAAGACCTGATAACAAAGTGTTAAAATAATACCACAGAAAGCATTACTTACATTCTCATTGATTCTGCTGATTTTTACTTAGGCTTGTAATACTTTGTTTCGTGAAGAGCCTTCCTATCACAGCAAGGCTAAATAGGAAGATTTATCTTTCAGACACTTCATAAATACCATCCGCACAGTCAAATAAGAGCAGGAAATCCAATGGCCGGCATCACCGCTCAGGTAATAGGTTAATGGCTCTAAACAAACCACAGTCTCATTCATCACAATAGTGCCGCAGCATTCTCCCTAAGGAATCCTGACTGCAGAATTAATCAAAGTAACATTTTTGTATTAGCATTATTATTATTCATTATTTATAAATGACACCATATTTCACAGCCTTGAACTGCACAAGGCACAGGACACCTTATGAAGTGGCATGTAAAAGTTTGGGCACCTCTGGCCAAAATTACTGTTATTGTGAACAGTTAAACAAGTTGAAGATGAATTGATCTCTAAAGTTAAAGATTACACTTTCCTTAGTACTTTAGGCAAAAAAAAATGGTTTCTTTTTTTACATTTTAAAAATTACAAAAAGGAAAATGAGCAGATGCAAAAGTTTGGGTACCCTGTATGGTTAGAACCTAGTAACACCCCTCTTTGCAAGTATCACAGCTTATAAACGCTTTGTGTAGCCAGCCAAGAGACTTTCATTTTTTGTTTGAGGGATTTTCACCCATTCTTCCTTGGAAAAGTCTTCCAGTTGTGTGAGATTCCTGAGTCGTCTTGCATGCACTGCTATTTTGATGTCTAGCCAGTAGTGTAGCTACCGGGGGGGGGGGGGGGGCAGAGGGTGCGGGTGCCCCAGGCTCGCTGTTCAGAGGGGGTCCACCCGCAGTGCGCCGATACAGTTACATTATGCGGCAGAGCAGGGAGAATCGATCTCCCTGCTCTGCCGCCGGGCGGCTTTGGGGCCCCTGAGCAGGCGGGGGGCCCGATGCCAGCAGTGGGCCCCCCGACTGTCATTGCAAGGTCAGCTGCAAAAAATAATTTTTTTATAAAACATTAAGCTTAAGATTAATAGGGGTGCCCAAACTTTTTCATATAACTGTATGCACCACTTCTGCATTTATCACCCACTCCTGGTTTTGGCTTGTAAATACTGATGTGAAATACTGACCGAATACTGCTAGTGTGACAGTAGTCTAACTAATGAAACAGAGAGCCTGTGCACAAGGTCACTGTCAGTTATGATATTAGAAGAAAAGTAAAATAGGAATACAAAGAGCTGAAAGGGAAAAGCAGATAGAATTCCATCATTGACCTCCTAAATAGTCATTACTACTCAGGTCAGGAAAAAGGAGTTTCTGATACATGACGAGAGAAAGTTGAGTACCGCTGGCTGCTGGTGTGGAAAGAATGAATGGCACCTCTAATGAAATAATATGTTTAGCAGAGCATATAAAAGAAGCTGGAGTTATGTGCCAGAGAGATTTGTCTGCAGGTATTGCATGAGTGCCTCTGATAATTGGTCTGTCTTGTTTATGTCTGTGTTCATTCTCTTTATGGAGTAACACCTACATATTTAACAAACATCATTTAACAGAAAGCAGTTTTACCCGTAAAATTATTTTTTAATTATCTGAGTGTAATTGAGCTGACAATATACTGATGGAGAGTTTTCCTGCTTCATGCTTCTTCTCTTATATTTCTTTAAAAAAAAGTTTGAAGTTTACATCATAGCGCATTTTTCAACATAGCTACTCATAATGTGTCCGCATACATTCACCATTCGCTCCCCATACTGTTTGCACCCTTACCCCCATATTGTTTCCTCATATATGCCTTCCATTCCCCATACAGATTCCTCATAAATGCCCCCCATTCCCCAGTACTGTTTCCTCATACATGCCCTCATTGCCCCATACTGTTTCCTCATACATGCCCCCATTGCTCCATGCTGTTTTCTCATACATTCTCATACATTCCCCCATTCCCCATACTATTTCCTCATACATGCCCCCCATTACCCTGTACTGTTTCCACATACATGCCCCCATTCCCCTGAACCTTTTCCTCATACATGCCCCCCATTACCCTGTACTGTTTCCTCATACATGCCCCCATCTCCCCCTTTGCTCTTCCTCAAATCTCCCCCACACATTAAATTGCCCCATTCTGGCGTCCCTCTGACCCGGCATTCAGAGCCTCAATTGTACTTGCTTCTGTAAGATGCGAGTACAATTGATCCCTGGGAGCCAGCGCGCTGCAGCTTCTCTGTGCCAGCTGTCAGCTTGACAGTCGGCACAGAGAACAGCCGACTCTCAGTCCGGGGGGTGGCAGAATGCAGCCGCTGGGGGAGACACTGCAGACCGCCTGACTGCGCCCCCCTGCCGACTGCTCCCGGGCACATGCCCCGGCTGCAGATATGCCTCTGATTACTAATCCCCCCTTCCCTGGGTGGGGGAAGAGTACAGACAAAGGGTGAATTCAGGAGCATAGGCAAGGTACGTCGACCCAGTGTCTTCACCATCAGAAGTAAACAAGGGAACTGGGTGAGCTAGGGTGTCCCTAGCGTCAGGGACAGGGAAGGAGCCCCTGGTCCTGGGACACCCGGCAACAGAGTCGTGACACTATTTTACTTCCCTCCATGAGACTGTAGATACTTTCCCTTTTCTAGCCTTCATATTTGGAGAGAACCTTCACCCTGGTGCTATTTCTAACAAGGAAAGGAAGAGAAAAAATGAGAGAGAATTGTTAGAACCAGGCCTTCTGCATCAGCAAAATGGTAAAAATTTGCAATGAAGGCTATTTAGAAAGTTGATTAACGTTACATTTAGAAATCAAATGAACAATAGAAAAAATCAGTGTTAAGAAGTATCTACTACATAACCTTTAAGTTTCCTTAAAGATATTGCCCAATCTAAAATGAAATGTCTGCAGTCACACTGGGTGACCAGACTTGTAAATCCTCGCAGCACAAGCACTGTGCGCTGCGAGGGATCGCCTAGTGGGCGCATGCTCGCTCAATACACTTAATTAATACTAATTCTGAGCATAGCCATATTCCCAATTATAATAGTGTGTTCACACTTAAGCAACCACATTATTTTATTTTTTTGTATTTTTAGTTAGCCCCCCTCAAAAAAAAAGGATTTCAGTTTGTTCCTCAGTGGATTTGCACAGATTATGGGTGAATTTAAAGGTGGAAAAAGTTTTGAAATCATTCTACTTGGTGGGATTTCTTTACATGTTAAAAACCTGCCATTTTTACCAGCAGTTCGGAGACTTTTTATATTCACTGTTTATTTGTCAGTTGTAGCAATATGCGTTTATGTCAACTTACTATAGTTTAGATGGTATCTCTAAATAATGACTATTTTGATGCAATAATTTTCGTAGGTATCAAAGGAACACAAGAGTAACATTGGCTGCACATCTTTGCATTGCCTGTTGAAGCCAGAAGCATCACCAACCGAATCGACTCTAGAGAAGGAGATTTCCCCAGAAGAGCTTTTAAGGATTTTATGAAAATATCCCATTACTTTGTGGACTTCTGAGAAGTAGAAATACAGCTATCGATGTAGACAGTGCAGACAAGTCGTGTTTTTTTCGCCTGCCTCAGGCTATGTTCAGTTACTACATCCCTGTGCACCCATCCAGTGAACAATAAAATTATTCGCCTTGACAATTCCATCTGCCAGCTATTGGGGCAATGTCCTTTTAATAATATACACGTACATGTTCAGCTCCATTGGGCTGGAGTCTGATATAGCATGAGATGGTCAGAACCAAATAATAAAAACTAAGCGTTAAATTCTTTTGTAAAGCTACAATTTCTCTAGTGTGGAACACTGGCTGAAATCATTTCTCAAAATGACATAGTTCAGGTTAATAAAATAAAGGAGCCTTTTATGTAGTCAACTCCAGACAGTCTCTAGTTGTTCTGAACCTCTAGCATAAAAGATAATAAAGTTGTATTATGCTACTTAAAGAGGTTGTCCACTACTTGTTGATTGATGACCTATCCTTGGGATAAGCCATCAATGTCTGATCGGCCGCCGAAACTCAGCACTTCCGCAGATCAGCTGTTATCAGAGATGGTGCTGGCGTCCACTGGCCGGAAGTACTCACTTGCAGAGCTGCTCCATCTTCTGATAGTGACTGCTGCAGGGTACTATACATCTTCGCCTCCTATTGATTTGATTAGCAGGTGGGTGTGTAGTACCAAGCCTTAGCCACTGTCATAAGACAGTCAGCTCCGCAAGTGAGTACTTCCGGCTGGCGGCCACCACTGCCAACTCCAATAACAGCTGGTCGGTGAGGGTGTCGGGTGTTGGACACCGACTGATCAGACATTGATGACCTATCCTATGGGTAGGTCATCATCAATAAAAACGTAGTGGACAACCTCTTTAATTATTAATAACAATGCATCACACTGACCTTTGGGCAGTAATACAATACCAAAGACCCACGTCACACAACGCAAGGGTATATCTTGTTACTTTACCATTTCAATGTTCCTAATTTAATTCTATGAATTTGTTTCTAAATTCTGTTCTCTTTATTCTTTTCTAGTTTCTCATTCCCTACATAGGCACCAAAGGTATTCCCACACAATTACATGACTGTTCATGAAGCTATATTTGTAAATGTCGTGAAAAATAAGGTCTATGCATTTATCCATAGATGTACAAACTATATTACATAGCAAAATATACAAGAATAGAACATCCCTTTAAATTTGCTATGAAATGATTCATGGCCACTTCTGTGTAACGGATTCAAAAGGGGGTGTTGATACATTATTTTTTTCTTCCATTCAAACCCATGATGAGAGATGAAAACTGCTTATTTAAGTCCGGCGGCTTGAGAAATCACTAGTTTACTGATACACTGATGATTACACTCAGCAGGAAAGGAATATATTAAATGTTGTCTCATGACTTCCAGTGCAGCTGACAAAATGAATCAGAATGTAAATGAGGAAAGAGGTGGAGTAAGTATCAGTGCGCATTGCATCTGAGCCTTGTGTTTAGCATATATGCTTGGGAAAAGCTGGTATATGTGTTAAAGGGAACCTGACGTTAAAAAAACAGCTTTCTGAAGCTGCCTGGTGCCTGTAATGAGAGCCTGCTGACGGGAAGAAATTAACTTTATTCCTTTGGGAAAGCTCAAGTTTTCAGTCATAGTGACAGATTGCTAATGATGATCTTTTTTCTTCTACAGATTCATGGTAAAAATAACTATGGCCTTGGTATTCATTCACAAGCTACTTCCAGCTTTGGGTGCATGCGCAGTGCAAAGATCAACTTGAATGTCTCTCTTCACTGCACATGCGCAAAATGCTGCAGTAGGTGGCTTGTGTGTGATGTCATTGGCCTTTTTGACTTTAACAATCGTAGAAGGGAAGATTGCCAGGATCACTATTCCATTCCTGTGGCATGGTACAGGAATCATGGTACCACACAGTGCGTGCGCTGGGAGGATTCACAAATCTGCAATCACACAGAGTGACTGCACACTTTTCCTTTTAGACCATTCAACCACTTTAAGGCATTCTGGAGTGCAATGCGCTGCTACCCATTATCAGAACGCTTGATCTGAGTCAATCCCCGCATGCGTTGCGGCGGTCGTACAGCCGCGAAACATGCAGCTGCGGGACCTCGAACATTTTTTTTCGAGCTCACCGAAAACACTCGAGAATGCTCATATAAGACCTTACCCGAGCACGTTCGCTCATCACTAGTCATGAGTCCTTCAATAGTTTGTTTGCAGTGATTACATCAAAAGGTTGTACAATTTTGATTAGCTCTATTTTTATTTTTTTTCTATTGAACCACAATTCAAAAGCAATGTATGACATTAATTTATATTCAGTAAATTTAAATTGAAAATTACTTTGTTAGTTTCAAGATATTTCATTGACTATTGTGGGTTTTTCATAATTTTAACAGAAAGGCACCAATAATTTTGCCCACATTTGTATATTTCACAGATCAATAGGAATCCATTCTTCCAACGGAGGTTAAATAAAAGCGTCTTTTTGGCCTATGTCATGGTGGTAGAGATCAGCATAACTATTCTTCAATTGATTGGAGAGCTAAAACACTGTGTTTTGCTATACACAGGGCTAGTACAAAATATGGAAAAAAAAACATATTCTGTGTCATGGAACAACAGGACATTATGGCCAACGTCAGCTACCTTGTTTCTAAACATTGGCACATGTCATCAGATGAGCATGTCAGAATATCTTCCTGATGTCTACCACTGACAAAAAGCTTAATGAAACTTGCCAAAAAAATATAATTAAACAACGTGTGTATCGATATGACTCGAAGGATTCTAATAAAATTATTGTGACAAATCACCACACACTTCAGGTATAAAAGCTGCCCATTTATCTCCAGATAACAGTAACAGGTTCAACCCAGCAGGAGAAGGATGGCTTTAAATACCATCTTATTTATGCTCTAATCGCAGCGTGAAATAACATAAACAGGAGTTCACACGCCATGCTTCCCTTCAGGTGAGCAGTCTGCTCCTTGAATTATTAATACCACTCCAGGGTGTCTAACCAACCTGCAGGATGCGGCTGATCTGTACAGATTAGATTTATGCAGATTTCACAGTGGAAACGCTATCCTCGTATATCCTGCGGCCCAGGGAGAATCATCCGCCAGTGCAGCTTTATGTCTGTGATTCCTTTTTAATTCTTTCCTGGCTCGGCACTGGATTGCCGGCCTATCATTCAGGGAAATGAGGGAAGATCTTTGTATCATGGTTGAATAACAAAATAATCGAGACGTAGAGTATGACAAATGCTCAGTGCAAGTTACAGTATATCTTTGAAATGGTTGTTGCGTCCTACTAAACACAACAGAACATATAATGAGATCACCCCTTATTAGTAACATCACGGATCACAGATGTCAGATGATCGCACCTAGAATGCGACATTTCCTTGTGGCATTTTTATTGGTTGTCATTTCTCAGACAACCATTAACCTCATTGATAGCAGGCAAGACAGTAAGTGCGAGGATTTCTGCATGTGGCCATCATACTCGACACTAAATAAATCAAGATGTTTTGAAAATGTTGTTTACAAGATTATCAATCCTGTGGTTTTCATAATGATAAGAATTTTCCTTCTTGGTGTTGTAATTTCAATGTTGAGAAGAGTATACAACTTAATTTTTAATAGCTATCTGTCACCACTCTATCGTCGGTTGTCCCAGGACCAGGGGCTCCTGTCCTTAACGCTAGGGGCACCGTAGCTCGCCCTCTTCCTCGGATTACTTCTGATGGTAAAGACACCGGGGCCACGTACATTGCCTTAGTCCATGTATCTTAGTCCGGCACCTAAAATGTATTTTCTATCTATCCTTACACCCTAATCAATTTTGTCATTTGCTTTATTACACAATACCCTACACTTTTCCTATGTATCTAATCACAAAATGTGTTTTGTTTTACTGTACTTCCTTAAACGTTTCTTTCGAAAGGAGTCTCAAACCTGATGTCACAGGAGGCTGTGGCTGTACGCAATCTCTGCAGCGTCCATCGCCTACTCTTGGTCTAGGACGTCACAGGGGGGCAGCGCTGCAGTTAATCGCTAGTTTCTTGCCACTCTGCCCCATATGAAGATGTTCTGGATCCTGGGTGATGGACGCTGTGGGAGACTTGAGTGCAGCACCAGCACTCTGCTTCTATCTCCGCTGCCACTGTAGCTTCTGTGAAAGAAGACATTGTCATAGGATAGAGATAGAAGTATTGAATAATGCCAGCATGATGTTTTTTTTTAAGACACTGCTAGAAGCTTTGGGGAGGCACTGGTTACACTCACTTTTTCTATCTCTGCTCAATGACAACATCTTCTTTCACAGACGCTATGGCTGTGGCAGAGACAGAAGCTGAGTGCTGGCGCTGCACTTACCTCTCCCACAGCGTCCATCATCCAAGGTTCAGGACATCTACAGAGAGGTCAGTGATGCAGAAACTAGTGAATATTTCAGCGCTGCCCCCTGTAATGTCATGTTCCAGGAGGGATGATGAGGCTACAGGAAGTGATTGCTGCCCCAGCCTCCAGTGAAGTCACATTTGAGAATCTTCTCAAACAAAACGTCACAGGAAGTACAGTAAAATATCACATTTAGGGATTAGCTAGATAGGGATAAGTGTAGAGTATTTTTTAATAAAGCAAATTAGAAAACTAGATAGGGTGTAAAGATAGATATTTAGAAAATAAATTTTAGGTGGCGGACCACCACTTTAATATTTCTAAATTTGCAAAGAGGATGCTCAAAAGATTTTATCATGTGCTCCCCACTAGGCACGTAAAGACTAATGCCATATTGACATTGTAGTAGTAGACTGTTTTCCTGGGAATGTTTCTTTTATTTCCCTCTACAGTTTAGCTTTCTGTGGCCTGGCACATTTCCCCTGGAGTTTTGTTCATTGTCAGCTATATCTTTAGCAATAATTGTGAAAGTTCTCCACAGGTTCTTATTCCAGAGGCTTCCACATTGTGTTCAGACATTTCCATGCAACCAGAATATAAAATGACTTTGCATGCATGTGCCGCGATTTCTCATAACATAGCAACTTTTGACGCTCTGCATGCCAGTGAATTTACTCTTTCGGCCAATAATAATAGAGAATCCCCACTAACAGCAAGTCACTCCAGATTCATTATTAAACCATTTTCCTCTGAAGTGGAAAATCGTCTTCTTGCAAAATGTATGTGTGAGTTTTTAAAGCATGGACAAAATTGTTTCTAAATGATGGTAATTTCACTTCTGGACTAGTGAGAAATGATGGCAGCTTCAGAAGCACACAAAGACATTCAGACAAAAGAACAGCTTATTTCTATGAAACATGTAATACAAGTTTAGCTTTTCACCTAAGTTGCTTATATATATACACTGCTCAAAAAAATAAAGGGAACACTAAAATCCCACATCCTAGATATCACTGAATGAAATATTACAGTTGTAAATCTTTATTCATTACCTAGTGGAATGTGTTGAGAACAATAAAACCTAAAAATTATCAATGTAAATCACAACTAATATCTCACGGAGGTCTGGAGTTGCAATGATGCTCAAAATCAAAGTGGAAAATTAAGTTACAAGCTGATCCAACTTCAGTGGAAATGCATCAAGACAAGGAAATGATGCTCAGTATTGTGTGTGGCCTCCACGTGCCCGTATGACCTCCCTACAATGCCTGGGAATGCTCCTGATGTGGAGGCGGAAGGTCTCCTAAGGGATCTCCTCCCAGACCTGGAATAAAGCATCCGCCAACTCCTGGACAGTCTGTGGTGCAACGTGACTTTGGTGGATGGTGTGAGACATGATGTCCCAGATGTGTTCAATCGGATTCAGGTCTGGGGAACGGGCGGGCCAGTCCTTAGCTTCAATGCCTTCCTCTTGCAGGAACTGCTGACACACTCCAGCCACATGAGGTCTGGCATTGTCCTGCATTAGGAGGAACCCAGGGCCAACCACACCAGCATATGGGGTTTGAGGATCTCATCTCGGTACCTAATGGCAGTCAGGCTACCTCTGGTGAGTACATGGAGGGCTGTGCGGCCCTCCAATGAAATGCCACCCCACACCATTACTGACCCACTGCCAATCCGGTCATGCTGAAGGATGTTGCAGGCAGCAGATCGCTCTCCACGGCGTTTCCTGACTCGGTCACGTCTGTCACATGTGCTCTCTGTGAACCTGCTTTCATCTGTGAAGCGCACAGGGCACCAGTGGCTAATTTGCCAATCCTGTTGTTCAGTGGCAAATGCCAAGTGTCCTGCACGGTGTTGGGCTGTGAGCACAACCCCCATCTGTGGACATTGGGCACTCAGACCATCCTCATAGAGTCAGTTTCTAACCATTTGTGCACATTTGTGGCCTGCTGGAGGTCATTTTGCAGGGCTCTGGCAATGCTCCTCCTGTTCCTCCTTGCACAAAGGCTGAAGTAGCGGTCCTGCTGCTGTGTTGTTGCCCTCCTATGAACCCCCTCCACATCTCCTGGTGTACTCACTTGTCTCCTGGTAGCGCCTCCAGCCTCTGGACACTATGCTGACAGACACAGCAAACCATCTTGCCACAGCTCGCATTGATGTGCCATCCTGGATGATCTGCGCTACCTGAGCCACTTATGTGGGTTATAGAGTCCGTCTCATGCTACCACAAGTATGAAAACACAACCAACATTCAAAAGTGACTGAAATATCAGCCAGAAAGCATTAGTACTGAGATGTGGTCTGTGGTCCCCACCTGAAGAACCACTCCTTTATTGAGTGTGTTTTGATAATTGCCAATAATTTCCATATGTTGTCTATTCCATTTGCACAACAGCATGTGAAATTGATTGACAAACAGTGATGCTTCCTAAGTGGACAGTTTGATTTCACAGAAGTTTGATTTACTTGGAGCTATATTCTGTTGTTTAAGTGTTCCCTTTATTTTTTTTGAGCAGTGTATTTCACAGCATTTACTTCTATGCATTTCATCACTTGGCAAGAATAATAATATTGAGCCATTCCTTTATTCCAGATATGGCTCATTTTATCATATGCAATTATGGGCTTTCCTCTAAGAGTATACAACAACAAAAAAAGAATCAAATCTACATTTAAAAAAATGGATTCAAACAAGCCATATACACTGTATGTGTCCCACCCAGAGCACTTCCTGCCTTATTTACAGATCACTTATAAAGTGATATGCAAATGAGCAGCATGGTGGCTCAGTGGTTAGCACCATAGCTGAGCAGTGCTGGGGTCCTGGGTGCAAATCCCACCAAGGACAACATCTACAAGGAGTTTGTATGTGCTCACTGTGTTTGTGTTGGTTTCCCACTTGCTCCAGTTTCCTCCCACACTCCAAAGACAATACAGATATAGAGTTTATATTGTGAGTCCCAATGGGGACAGCGAAGGTTTCTGCAAAGTGCTGTGGAAATTAATGGTTCTATATAAACGAGTAAACTAAAAAAGAAGTAGATTTCTTGGCAAAATAAGAGCAGCTTTGTGTAATAAAGGCATGGATTCACTTATGTTCTTATAACAAAGATACACATAATAGGTTTGGGGGATGGCATGAGCTGACGGATTAGCTTTACATTTATTCAGATGATGGTCCTTTAACCCTCCGTCACATACAACTTCTCTTTTACTTTCATTTCTCCTTCCTCACCAGATTGTGAGGAAACCCCCTCCCTCCAGGTAGTCTCCTGTCTCTTGAAGGTCTGTGAAACCTGATATCACAGTTGGATTTCAGAGCTTCAGGGGAGAGGATATAGCTGCACAGATCTCTCAGGCTCATTGTATGTGAATACGTCACATTCAGTAAGGTTGGTATTTTATGTTTTTATTCATCACAATAGTTTATTTAGCTTGTTTTATGAATGTATAGCACAAAATGTGAGGATATTTCATAGAAATAAGGGAGATTTTATAAAAGAAAGTGTGCTGCTCAGGCATATACAGTAGTTCCCTAACATATTCCTTCTCTTGCTTCAGATTATCTGCTGAAATGGAGAGGAAAATGTACAATTTATCCAAACAACTTGATGTTGAGGAAGTAACAAACATGCTGTTAGATGATAGAGACCTCACACTTCATGATGATGCTGCCATCGATCCTGGGACTGGGGCAGAAAAAAAACCGGAGATAATTACATTTTACAATGCCACCAAAGGGGGTGTGGATACAGCAGATCAGATGTGCTCCACTTTCAACGTCAGCAGAAACATCAAACGCTGGCCAATGGTCATATTTTTTGCTATGTTGAATTTGGGTGGTATAAATTCACAAGTAATTTATCTTGAAAACAAGCTTGAACCACTCCGTAGACGATTGTATCTGAAAAAATTGGCCCATGAACTAGTACTTGGAGAGCTACGCAGGAGAAGCGTGAAAACAATCGGTATCCCCTCTCGCCTTCAAGTTCAGCTCAAAAGGTTCCGCCCAGAAGATGATGGTGAAAAGTCACCATCTGCACCACCTCACAAAAGAAGGAGATGCACCACCTGCCAAACGGAAAGCGGAACCAGAAGGCTTTCAAATTATGAATGTCTCAAATGTCATAAAGCAATTTGACTGACACATGCAAAAATGGTGTGTAATTCTTGCTATTTGCTCTGCAAGTGTGACTTTTCTGGGGAAACCTCAGCATCTACTTCTGATTGAATATGTTTTTAATAGTACTTAAGGTACCTTAAAATTAAGTTTGTGTTCAAAAATTTTCTTTGTACATTTTTTTGAGAGAGTCGAACTGGGGACTATTTGGCGGGAGTTTTGAAAAGTTTGTATTTCATAGTTATTAGTTTTATGTTAAGTAAATGTTTTTTTTTGCAACTGATTATGTGTAGTCTCTTTTATTACATCCCTATGAAGGTCACTGATCACTTTTAGAGCACTGAAATTGTAAACATTAGATATTATAGGTATTTTTCCAGCAGGCGCCTAAAAGGCACATTGTATGTGAACTCGTTAGTCCGAATATTGTATGTGACGGAGGGTTAAAGGATATAATTTTCCTTGTGTAACCTTGATGGAAAATTTTAAATTACATTCTTATGAATTAACTAGTTTGCTCCACTGGGACTTTTTAAAGATATCATTTATTATACATCCTTGGCTGAATGCCAGTGTAGGTTAGCCTCATTAATAGCATCTTCTCTTAAATGATTAATAGATATAAGCTTTGGAAAGTTGGTGAAAATGAGTAGAACTTTACACAAGTGTTATGAGAAAATGTCCTGGTTTTGCACGTAAATTATGAATCAATATAAAAGTCATGGCAGTTGCAAATAGCTTGTGGATTGTGATAGGATTGCTACAGCATCTTTATTGGACTTCCACGATCATATCAATTGTTTTCTTGTGGAGGACTGTATCACTGTCTGTTTAATATTTAGAAAATCTATAAAAAGATAAAATATATACCTTAATACATTTTAATACATCCCTTTGCTTGGCATATAGAGAACTGATGGTAAATGTATGTACAGATAAAATATATAGGTTATTATGTTAAATAAACATAATAATTTATTAATAATGGTAATAATAATAATTGATTGGGCCCAATGGTTCTTCTTCAGATCAGCAAGTACAAACACAGCATTACAGCCACAATATAACATGAGAATATTTAGTATACAAAATTTTCTAAGTTAGGTAACAAGGAAACTAGCAGACATATTGCATCAAGAGTATGTATGGAAATCAAATCAAAATAACAGCACATTAAGTAAATGTATTATTATTAGTAGTAACAGATACATTACCTTGAGAATAGTAAATGGGACCAGAATAGAGAAGAGTGTAGTGACGTGCCTCCCCAAACCCCAACAACATTTTGCTCATGTTTCTTCCGGGAGCATGCCGAAACGGCGTTGTAGTTTGCTCTAATTCATATGGGAGTTATTGATCACCATTGGAGTTGCTAATATTGGTTTCCAAAATTACTATAATAGGGCTATCTCTATTTATTTATACTTTGCACATTCACTTTATTACTGACTAGATGGAGGCCCGATGCTATCGCATCGTGAGGGTGGCATTGTCGCGATAGGGGCAGGCTTTGCAGCGTTGAGAATCTCTCACCCGTGTGCTCATCCACCTATTGGCGGTCGGGATCCCAGCGGCGGCCTGGATCCCAGCGGTGAGGAGGGGTCCTTGTGCCATGGGGTTCTTGCGGAGGGGGGAGTCCCAGCAGCAGGGGGTCCGCTGGTGGTAAATTATATAAATAGATACACACTGCCATTCCCTGTATTATATACATATACATAGTATACGGTATTTCCTCCACTCCACAGAGGACACGCCTTGTTACAGCTAGTGATTCCCGGAGCCCTGCCTCCCACTGGAGCCTGCCTCTCACTGTCTCTGCCGCTCTCCGCTCCTTGCACCTCCGCACTCAGGAGCCCCGAGATCAGCAGCACGGAGAGCAGTATCTTTGTGATCCATCTGCAGCGCCTGCTTTCATCCATGTGATCAGCAATTGTCGGAAGTTGAAGAGGTGTGTGCACATTGTGAGGTGTGCACAGTGTGAGGGTTGTGCAGTGTCCCAGCAGCGGGGGGTCCGGCCATGACCCACTGGTGGTACTGCACAAGGGTGTGGTACCACCAGCAGGTGCCATATTGGAATACCTATCACTTGGGCATTCCAATATGGTGGTCGGAGTACTTCCGATGCGGCTTGGTGGATTGTGGGATTCGAGGACGTCCAGATGGAAGTGTATGACAGACAATTTAAGGTAATTATATAAATACATGCTCCTTATGTTGTCAATTTCAGTATCATATCATATATGTCACGAATCCCTTCTCCGTGGTGTCACCTATCCATCACGTGCCCACTCTCACACGTGACTTGGGGTTGTGCCTGCAAGGGTTAATCTATCTCCCCACTCTCAGTCCAGCATTCAACCTCTGACCTATGCTGTAATGGGAGCATAAATCACACACCGACCAAGGCCACACACCCGCTCATACACGCTGCCATCGAAATCACGGGCGATGAGTCCCGGAACTAATAATAATAGAATCAAGGGATTCAAGCTTGAGAAGGATAATTTGCATATTCCAGGTGCCTTGTGGGAAAAGCGAAGAGTCTCCCTCAGCAAGAAGATCGTTGGGTACAGCTGGGACCAGCTGCTTGGAAAGCATCACCAAACCGCGCGCCTTACGGCGTGCAAATTTTTGCCTGTAGGATATACCGTATTTTTCGGACTATAAGACGCACCGGACTATAAGGCGCACCCAGGTTTTAGAGGTGGAAAATAGGGAAAAAAAATATTTGAAGCTAAAAAATGTGGTAAAATATTTAATAACATAAATGACATACTATTATATGTGGTGTTATTATATATAATAGTATGTTATTATGTTGGAAGCTGCGGGACAAGTGTGGTGTCTGTACAGTACTATATGAAGATGCTGGAGGGTGAGTATTAGAATGGGGGCACAGGGCTTATATTTAAAGCACCACTCCAGCACTGCAAAATAACACTGGAGTGCTGCTTTAAAATCCCATGGGAGAACTATAATTCCCAGCATGTCCTGCAGATCCTATGACATGCTGGGAGTTATAGTTCACCAAAGGAGTGGCAGAGTGCTTTATTGTGTTTTGTAAAGACTAACCTCTTAAATGTGGCAGCCAGCCACACTATGGTGAGGCTAAAGCTGGAGCATCCCATTACTGTACACAGAGCAGTCCCTCTTTCATTTCCATAGCACAGGTTATGAGGAAGCTGCAGTAGAGACTGGAGAGCCTGAAGGACCTGTGATGATGTCAAGAAGAGGGAGGGCTCTGAGCTGCCATGTGATGCTCCAGCCCGCCCACTCCTGACATCATCACAGGTCCTCCTGCACAGAACTCAGCGTCCAGCCCAGGCATGGCAGGCAGGTATGCAGCCATCTCCTCTCTCCCTTGGCCCCTGCTGCTGCCTCCTCTCCCCCAGACACACAGTCCTGCCCAGCTGCTGCAGGAATCAGCGCTGGAGAAGCCATGTGTGTCCCTGCTTAAGCATTTGCTGCTCCCGACTCACCGCTCAGCTGATAGGTGGGCGGGGAGCCGCTAATGAATATTCACTGCACTTAATCGTCGGGAGCACATGGTTTCTCCAGCGCTGATTCTGGGCAGCGGGGACATCATGAAGTGGGATAACAGTGCGATCCCACTCACTGCTGCCCCCCTCCCCACATGCTACATCCGTACCATAAGACGCACCCACACTTTCCTCCCAAATTTGGAGGAAAAAAAGTGCGTCTTATGGTCGGAAAAATACGGTAATTGCAAGAAAGCTTTGCTGAGTAGATTACACAAGAAGGAAAACACACAGCAAGTCAGCAGGATCTAGGAGCAACATGGCAGATGTGACAACCTACATGGTGAGCTGCAGCATGTGCTACATGTTCACAGATCGACCAGAAGAAGAATCCAAAATCACCTGTCAGAAGTGTAGACTAGTGGCCCTTTTAGAAGAAAAGGTGCAGGGTCTGGAAGAAAGAATAGCAACTTTGAAACTCATCAAAGAGAATGAAGACTTCCTAGACAGAACAGAAGCATCTCTACTGGTCACAGAAGGTGAAAAAAGTGTCAGAGAACCTCCAAAAGCAGATGAGTGGAAGCATGTGACCAAAAGAAGCAAGAAGACCATGGAGAAATCACCAACCACACAACTGAAGAACCGATATCAAATCTTTGTAGAGGATGAAGATGGCACACCTAAGGATGAAGCAATACCAGCAAGCAAAAAAGAAAAGGGCACACAGCAACAAGTGACAGCAAAAAGTACAGCCAAGAAGCAACGAAGAGTGGTGGTGGTGGGAGACTCACTACTGAGAGGCACAGAAGCAGCCATCTGCAGACCGGACATAACCGCAAGAGAAGTATGCTGCCTTCCAGGTGCGATGATCAAGGATGTGACCGATAGGATACCAAAGCTCTTCAGCTCCAAGGATGTCCACCCATTTCTTCTGATACATGTTGGCACCAATGACACGGCAAGGAAGGACCTACCGACAATCTGCAAGGACTTTGAAGAGTTGGGGAAGAAAGTAAAGGAACTGGATGCACAGGTAGTTTTTTCTTCTATCCTTCCAGTAGACGGGCATGGCACCAGGAGATGGAACAGGATCCTTGATGCGAACAACTGGCTAAGATGATGGTGCAGACAACAAGGATTCGGATTCCTGGACCACGGTGTGAATTACTTGTACGATGGACTCCTCGCCAGAGACGGACTACACCTCAACAAACCTGGGAAACACACATTCGCCAGAAGACTCGCTACACTCATCAGGAGGGCGTTAAACTAGAAGAAGAGGGGACGGGAAGAAAAACATTAGACTCGAACAAAGAAGACCCAGGAAAACATACTCAGAAGGGAGGTAAGAACATTTCTAAAACAATCCACAGCAAGGAGATTGGAACAAATCAAAATCCTCTAAACTGCATGCTCGCAAACGCCAGAAGCCTGACAAACAAGATGGAAGAACTAGAAGCCGAAATATCTACAGGTAACTTTGACATAGTGGGAATAACCGAGACATGGTTAGATGAAAGCTATGACTGGGCAGTTAACTTACAGGGTTACAGTCTGTTTAGAAAGGATCGTAAAAATTGGAGAGGAGGAGGGGTTTGTCTCTATGTAAAGTCTTGTCTAAAGTCCACTTTAAGGGAGGATATTAGCGAAGGGAATGAGGATGTCGAGTCCATATGGGTTGAAATTCATGGAGGGAAAAATGGTAACAAAATTCTCATTGGGGTCTGTTACAAACCCCCAAATATAACAGAAAGCATGGAAAGTCTACTTCTAAAGCAGATAGATGAAGCTGCAACCCATAATGAGGTCCTGGTTATGGGGGACTTTAACTACCCGGATATTAACTGGGAAACAGAAACCTGTGAAACCCATAAAGGCAACAGGTTTCTGCTAATAACCAAGAAAAATTATCTTTCACAATTGGTGCAGAATCCAACCAGAGGAGCAGCACTTTTAGACCTAATACTATCTAATAGACCTGACAGAATAACAAATCTGCAGGTGGTCGGGCATCTAGGAAATACAATTTTCACAGAAAGAAAAAACGTACAACCTTGGGTATGTATTATAGAGCTCACAGAAAAAATCCCAAGAATTAAAAGTTAACCTTTATTAATATAATATCATAAAAATGCTAAATACCAAATATGTGCACAACTACACCATCACCAAAATTAACAGCATACCACAGGAAAGGCCGAGATGGTGCCAATCCCTACACTAGACTAAAAAACACCCTACCTAACAGCGGAGGTTGGCACCCTACAACACCTGCGCAATGGCGCCCCCGCTCCTCGTCGACTCTCCCTGCTAACCCTAGTGGGCCCTACTGGGACAGGGAGTGGAAAAAGCAAACACTCAGTGCCCCTATAGAAAAGATAGTGAGTCAATAGCAATGACCCAAATACCCTATCTCGCTAGCTGCACTAATACTTCCTATCCGCGGGGGTCGGCACCCTAGAATAAATACAAATGGTGCCCCCGCTCCACGACGACTACACTAATCTGACCCTAGATAAAAGGGTAGGCAGGATATTACATAGATGTATTAGAGCATATAAACATATCAAGAGGATTTATAATACCCGATTGTTAAAAGGTGTCCTTTTTGTATACACAAATGCTTATAGAAAGTGCTGATCGTTCATACTCCACACATCCTATGATTACAAAATTAGCATATATAAGAGATCATACAGTTCAATGACTTGCAGGTAAGATAGTCTCCCAGACTTGAATACCAATAATCCAAAGTATAAGCACATACTAAAAAGACACAATCCTCCTAAAGCCTTTTGATCCAAACCAAATCAGTATGATCATTTTAGCATAACATTCGAATAAACAAGGTGCTGAGCACCATATCCATGAGGGATCGGCCCCATGGTGGTACAGACCATTTGGTTTACCTGCACCATCTATGAAGGAAGCTAAGTAACCCTTTATATATCCGATAAACTCCTGATGAACCTCCTGTTATATGCGGAGGGGAAACGCGTTGAGTTTGGGGAAAGGAGTACCTTGTTTATTCTATAGGGGCACTGAGTGTTTGCTTTTTCCACTCCCTGTCCCAGTAGGGCCCACTAGGGTTAGCAGGGAGAGTCGACGAGGAGCGGGGGCGCCATTGCGCAGGTGTTGTAGGGTGCCAACCTCCGCTGTTAGGTAGGGTGTTTTTTAGTCTAGTGTAGGGATTGGCACCATCTCGGCCTTTCCTGTGGTATGCTGTTAATTTTGGTGATGGTGTAGTTGTGCACATATTTGGTATTTAGCATTTTTATGATATTATATTAATAAAGGTTAACTTTTAATTCTTGGGATTTTTTCTGTGAGCATCTAGGAAATAGCGACCACAATATTGTACAGTTTCACCTGTCTTTCACTAGGGGGACTTGTCAGGGAGTCACAAAAACACTGAACTTTAGGAAGGCAAAGTTTGACCAGCTTAGAGATGCCCTTAATCTGGTAGACTGGGACAATATCCTCAGTAATAAGATACAGATAATAAATGGAAAATGTTTAAGAACATCCTAAATAGGCACTGTAAGCGGTTTATACCTTGTGGGAATAAAAGGACTAGAAATAGGAAAAACCCAATGTGGCTAAACAAAGAAGTAAGACAGGCAATTAACAGTAAAAATAAAGCATTTGCACTACTAAAGCAGGATGGCACCAAAAAAGGAAGCTCTAAAAAACTATAGGGAGAAAAATACTTTATCTAAAAAACTAATTAAAGCTGCCAAAAAGGAAACAGAGAAGCACATTGCTAAGGAGAGTAAAACTAATCCCAAACTGTTCATCAACTATATCAATAGTAAAAGAATAAAAACTGAAAATGTAGGCCTCTTAAAAAATAGTGAGGAAAGAATGGTTGTAGATGACGAGGAAAAAGCTAACATATTAAACACCTTCTTCTCCACGGTATTCACGGTGGAAAATGAAATGCTAGGTGAAATCCCAAGAAACAATGAAAACCCTATATTAAGGGTCACCAATCTAACCCAAGAAGAGGTGCGAAACCGGCTAAATAAGATCAAAATAGATAAATCTCCGGGTCCGGATGGCATACACCCACGAGTACTAAGAGAACTAAGTAATGTAATAGATAAACCATTATTTCTTATTTTTAGGGACTCTATAGCGAAGGGGTCTGTTCCGCAGGACTGGAACATAGCAAATGTGGTGCCAATATTCAAAAAGGGCTCTAAAAGTGAACCTGGAAATTATAGGCCAGTAAGTCTAACCTCTATTGTTGGTAAAATATTTGAAGGGTTTCTGAGGGATGTTATTCTGGATTATCTCAATGAGAATAACTGTTTAACTCCATATCAGCATGGGTTTATGAGAAATCGCTCCTGTCAAACCAATCTAATCAGTTTTTATGAAGAGGTAAGCTATAGGCTGGACCACGGTGAGTCATTGGACGTGGTATATCTCGATTTTTCCAAAGCGTTTGATACCGTGCCGCACAAGAGGTTGGTACACAAAATGAGAATGCTTGGTCTGGGGGAAAATGTGTGTAAATGGGTTAGTAACTGGCTTAGTGATAGAAAGCAGAGGGTGGTTATAAATGGTATAGTCTCTAACTGGGTCGCTGTGACCAGTGGGGTACCGCAGGGGTCGGTATTGGGACCTGTTCTCTTCAACATATTCATTAATGATCTGGTAGAAGGTTTACACAGTAAAATATCGATATTTGCAGATGATACAAAACTATGTAAAGCAGTTAATACAAGAGAAGATAGTATTCTCCTACAGATGGATCTGGATAAGTTGGAAACTTGGGCTGAAAGGTGGCAGATGAGGTTTAACAATGATAAATGTAAGGTTATACACATGGGAAGAAGGAATCAATATCACCATTACACACTGAACGGGAAACCACTGGGTAAATCTGACAGGGAGAAGGACTTGGGGATCCTAGTTAATGATAAACTTACCTGGAGCAGCCAGTGCCAGGCAGCAGCTGCCAAGGCAAACAGGATCATTGGGTGCATTAAAAGAGGTCTGGATACACATGTTGAGAGCATTATACTGCCTCTGTACAAATCCCTAGTTAGACCGCACATGGAGCACTGTGTCCAGTTTTGGGCACCGATGCTCAGGAAGGATATAATGGAACTAGAGAGAGTACAAAGGAGGGCAACAAAATTAATAAAGGGGATGGGAGAACTACAATACCCAGATAGATTAGCGAAATTAGGATTATTTAGTCTAGAAAAAAGACGACTGAGGGGTGATCTAATAACCATGTATAAGTATATAAGGGGACAATACAAATATCTCGCTGAGGATCTGTTTATAACAAGGAAGGTGACGGGCACAAGGGGGCATTCTTTGCGTCTGGAGGAGAGAAGGTTTTTCCACCAACATAGAAGAGGATTCTTTAATGTTAGGGCAGTGAGAATCTGGAATTGCTTGCCTGAAGAGGTGGTGATGGCAAACTCAGTCGAGGGGTTCAAGAGAGGCCTGGATGTCTTCCTGGAGCAAAACAATATTGTATCATACAATTATTAAGTTCTGTAAAAGGACGTAGATCTGGGGATTTATTATGATGGAATATAGGCTGAACTGGATGGACAAATGTCTTTTTTCGGCCTTACTAACTATGTTACTATGTTACTATGTCTACTGGCTCTCTGCCCCCACTTGAGTATCGGCTGCAGCAGTGATGTTAAGTCAATAGCACACAGTACCACGTTAGGAAGTACACAAATCCCCAAAAAAACAGAACTTTCCCATTTGTCCAGAGAACAAGAGGCCACATATTAATGAAGGCAGGGAGGAGCAGAGCTAGGACCCCCTGCTGTCTTTTGTGCAAGGCAGCACACATCAAAGAGAAAGTATAGACACCTAGGCACCAACACCTAGAGATGAATTATGAGAGTACCATGAATCTCAGGGTTAAGTCCAATATTCCACAAGAACCATGGGAGCCCTTCACACACACCTCTCCGTCTCATATTTCTCTAGCTGTCCTGGATGCTGATCTATCAGGACTGGCTCTCCAGAATCTCTTAGCTGACCCAAGTTTGGACTCTCCGTATCGGTCCAGCCCCAACGAGATGTCAGTAGTCCCATTTGGACCTTCTCCTAGGAAGTTAGGACCCATGCTAGATTTTGGGAATTATTTCAGCTAAGAGGACAAGGGAGGAGAATTCAGTCCAACCCAGAGGGGCGGTAGCAAATATGAGGGGCGAGCTAGGGGTTAACCCCTTACTGACAACAGACGTATAAGTATGCCAATGTCAGTATTCCCCGCTTTGACGTGGGCTCCGGCAGTGAGCCCGTATCTTCCCGGGGATATGTCAGCTGTTTTGAACAGCTGACATGTGCCCCCAATAGTCGTGGGTGGAATCGTGATCCACCCATGGCTATTAACTAGTTAAATGCTAACTCTGACAGCAGCATTTAAATCACGCTTTCAGCCATCGGGCTGGAAATACGTGCACCGGTGACCCGTCACATAATCGGGGGTGATCGGTTCATCGGCATGACAACCAGAGGTCTACTTGAGACCTCTGTGGTTTTCAGTTCTGGATTGCTGTGAGTGCCACCCAGTGGTCGGCACTCATAGCAAGTCAGCAATTCAGCTACATAGAGGTGATTTGAGCATCGCCACTAAGTAGCTGAGCTGATCGAGTTGTGCCAACTTCTAGTCTCCTATTAAAATTAAAAAAAATGAAAATTGAAATCACTTCCCTTTTGCCCCATTCAAATTAAAACAATAATTATGTTTTTTTGTTCGCAATGACATTGCATTAAAAGGCAATAACGGGTGATCAAAAGAATGTATCTGTGCCAAAATGGTAGCATTAAAAACGTCAGCTCAGCATGCAAAAAATAAGCCCTCGCCCAACCCAAGATCATGAAAAATGAAGACGCTATGGTTATCGGAAAATTGGGCAAATTTTTAATTTTTTTAGCAAAGTTTGAAATTTTTTTCACCACTTAGATAAAAAAGAACCTAGACATGTTTGGTGTCTATGAACTCGTAATGTAGAGGAGCTGCGGAGACACCATCACGTGTTTCTCAACGCAGGCAGTGAATAGCCAGGCCTTTCCCCGGGAAGGAACAACCAAGGGAAGGGCAGCAGCCAATAAAGGAAAACATCCAATAAAGGAAAACCACCTATGCCAAGCATGGTATCCATCCACAGACAGCTGTTTTGGGGTTTTTGGCCCTCATCAGTGTGGAGTAGGAAACTGGCTATCAGGAGCAGTGCCTAGTAGAAAGTCTATAAAGGCACGGATGATTGACCTCGTGGAGACCAAAACATCCAACACCACGGAGACACCATCATGTGTTTCTCACCGCAGTGATCCAGAACACTGCCCCCAAATATGCAAATGCATGTAGAGGAGCTGCGGAGACACCATCACGTGTTTCTCAACGCAGGCAGTGAATAGCCAGGCCTTTCCCCGGGAAGGAACAACCAAGGGAAGGGCAGCAGCCAATAAAGGAAAACATCCAATGAAGGAAAACCACCTATGCCAAGCATGGTATCCATCCACAGACAGCTGATTCGGTGGTTTTGCCCCTCATCAGTGTGGAGTAGGAAACTGGCTATCAGGAGCAGTGCCTAGTAGAAAGTCTATAAAGGCACGGATGCAATATATTGTATTCATTCAATTATCCCACAAAGGTGAATAGAAACCGCTGTACAAAGCCCATAAATAAAGGCGCTGGCCAAATTTCCTCACCAGAGCAAATAGTAAGACCGCAGTCAAATTCACTGCATGCAATTATCCCAATACCATTGCCCTAGCAAAATTAACAACTCTATTAGATGCTGCACTCAGCCGTTAAACCACTTAACTTAATTTAGTTGCCCAGTTGGAAAATGCTCAAAACCGCAACTACATTTAGTGTAGCCGAGGGCCATACAAACGTTCACATATTCAATATGCCAAATTGCTAGTCTAAACCAGACCTTAATGCCGTACAGGCTATTGCCTACATCCATCTATCCATATCGAAATGCTGGGCAATGAAAATCAAACATGTACGTATTACCTAAATATGTGGTGCTCCTCGCTTCCAGCCACACATGGCACGCCGATCTCTGCCAAACCCCGACGCGCATTTTGCGACAGCTTCCTCTTAGGGGCATGTCTATAGCGAGGCGTCAGAGTATTTAAGCAACCATAAGCCAATCCGATCACAAAGGGGCGGGGCTTTCTGTCTTATACCATTGAATCAAAACAGCCTGCTGGAATTCACAGCGGCGGCGAACATTCACAGCGGCGGTGTGTATATTGGAGATCCACACTGCAGCCCTATTAACAAAGCTTACTATCAGTGTGTACTAAGGGGGTTTTTGTTTTGTTAGCCGGAAAGCATCCTGTACATTCTTCAACATATAAACTTATAAAGCAACCGCAGCACATATATTGATATGGTCAATACCATAATGGGATATCTTCACTAAAACTGCATACCTTGATATATCAGGATGGGATAACTAACACTGAAATCACGCAACTCGGTGTAACCAGCCCTTTTTATAGTGAACATATGAACACACTAAAATATATATATATATATATATATATATATATATATATATATATATACTGTATATACTCGAGTATAAGCCAACCCAAGAATAAGCCGACCCCCCTAATTTTGCCACAAAAAACTGGGAAAACTTATTGACTCGAGTATAAGCCTAGGGTGGAAAATGCAGCAGCTACCGGTGAATTCAAAAATAAAAATGGATGCTCCATACCGTTCATTATTGCCCCAAAGGAGGTTGCATATAAAGCTGTGCCATATATAATGCTCCATACCATTGATTATTGCCCCATAGATGATCCATATATAGCTGTACCATATAGAATGCTCTGCACCGTTCATTATGGCCCCATAGATGCTCCATATAAAGCTGTGCCCCATATATAATGCTCTGTACCGTTCATTATGGCCCCATAGATTCTCCTTATAAAGCTATGCCATATATGCTCTGCACCATTCATTATGGCCCCATAGATGCTCCTTATAAAGCTGTGCCATATATGCTCTGCACTGTTCATTATGGCCCCATAGATGCTCCTTATAAAGCTGTGCCATATATGCTCTGCACCATTCATTATGGCCCCATAGATGCTCCTTATAAAGCTGTGCCATATATGCTCTGCACCATTCATTATGGCCCCATAGATGCTCCTTATAATGCTGTGCCATATATGCTCTGCACCGTTCATTATGGCCCCATACATGCTCCTTATAAAGCTGTGCCATATATGCTCTGCACCGTTCATTATGGCCCCATACATGCTCCTTATAAAGCTGTGCCATATATGCTCTGCACCGTTCATTATGGCCCCATAGATGCTCCTTATAAAGCTGTGCCATATATGCTCTGCACCGTTCAGTATGGCCCCATAGATGCTCCTTATAAAGCTGTGCCATATATAACGCTGCTGCTGCTGCGATAAAAAAAACAAAACACATACTCCCCTCTCTTGCTTGCAGCTCCTCAGCATCCCGTCCCGGCGTCTCTCCGCACTGACTGTTCAGGCAGAGGGCGCCGCGCACACTAGTACGCCATCGCGCCCTCTGACCTGAACAGTCAGTGCAAGTGGACGGGAAGACGGAGCGGCGCCTGGCGGGTGGAACGTGGACAGGTGAATATAAAATACTCACCTAGTCCCGGCGCTCCTGACGCTCCCCCTGCCTGTCACACTGTCTTCGGGTGCCGCAGCTCTTCCTCTTTCAGCGGTCACTGGCACCGCTCATTAGAGGAATGAATATGCGGCTCCACCCCTATGGGAGTGGAGTCCATATTCATAAGTTTAATGAGCGGTGCCACGTGACCGCTGTACAAGGGAAGAGCTGCGGCACCCAAAGACAGTGTGACAGGCAGGGGGAGCGTCAGGAGCGCCGGGACTAGGTGAGTATGCGACAATGCTCTCTCCCCCTCACCCGCCGACCCCACCGCTGACCATGACTCGAGTATAAGCCGAGAGGGGCACTTTCAGCCCAAAAATTTGGGCTGAAAATCTCGGCTTATACTCGAGTATATACGGTATGTATATAGCAAATGCCCTAATAGCATGTAGATGTAAAAATACAACACCCCACTTTTAACAATAATGTAGAAACAGTAATGTCAGAAAATGAATATTAGAATGCTGATGTATTCATACCGAACATCATCTTATAAGTTTTCATAGAAGGTGCAATATGATAATTAACCACATGGGTTGAATAAAAAGTGATAAAAGTTAACTGTGCTAACCTCAAGAGAGAGTTATAATAAATTTATTAATAAATCAACCTTAAACAAGACAGATAAAGAGTGACTCAAGAGAGAGTTATGATAAAGTTATTAATGAATCAACCCTAAGCAAGATAGGTAGGGAGTGACTGGAACCTCCCTCTGCAGGTTGGGGCAACCAGCCACAACCATAACCTCTGCCTAGGTGTGAAGACTGAATAAAAGGACAAATACGTCCTAAAGTATAAAAATGTGAGAGAAATGTGCAACAAAAAAGGTGATGGATATGCAAATATCCAATTATTAATAAATAAAACAAGAAGTATATATATGGTAAGTCATAATCAAGAGCCGTGAGGGTCAGCCGAGGGCTCACCTGCAGGATGAGACCATCTACCGATACCTACAACAGCCAGCATGATCAATATACTACTCATAGTGAAGGTACCAGGACACAGAAGAAAAAAACCCTTTTGCATATTTAATATGCCAAAAGTGGGGATACTAAGTAGTATCAACCCACATTCACAATATTTTATTGACTCCGTAATGTAACTATATAAATAGGAGAAAAACTGGAGTAACCAATAAATAAGTAAGAAAGTACAAAATTTATTTTAAAAAAAATCAAAGAAAGACACATATAATAAAATTGTCAATCAGGACAAGGACACGGAAGTACATACAGTAGTGAGGTGCACATGGGAGTTCAGAGGTAGTACATCTATGATTTACATTTGGATGCTTGTCCATGTGCTTGGTAAGTAGAGCCAAAAATAAGGCACAATAAATAAAGCCCAAGTATTGTATAACAATGCGGGGATCCACAGCAGCAGCGGGAGCTCTATAGCAAGGTTTAAAGCCAAAAGTAATGCAAAAAAAAAAAGGGTCAGGGTAAATCAACATAGATCAAGCCCAGCTGGAGATCAGCAGAGTAAAGGGACTGTATCATAAATTAGGGGCAAAACTTACCAGGCCCAGTGCACAACACTACTCAGATGGTAATGAGCCCCAAATGATGGCGGGTGACCCCGACGTACGTTTCGTGTCTATACCAGACACTTCCTCAGGGGGTGTGATGTAAGTGTGAATAGAAGGACCTTATATTGCCATGACAATGGGTCACAGGGTGTATCACATGGTTGTGATCACCCTATGAGAAGCGGCGCTGTCGGCGCGTGTGCAGTGCGTCCCCGCAGGCCCTAGCATCCAGACAAAGTTTCAAGTAAAGACGCCCGACTGAATGCCGGAAGCGGGGGACAACAGCGCGCACGCGCACGGCCGTATATAAGCAAAGGGGAGGTATCTGAACTTACAAAATGTGCCAGAGTATCAAATCATGTTGGTACACATAAAATCCATACATATCAATATAATAAGGTGGCATTCAAATTCTGATATAAAGAGAGAACAGTATACTATATAAATATAATAAAATGATGGCACAATATATTTCTCCGCTTGTTTTTCAGTGATGGGTTGCACGGCAGAATGTTCATAATAGGGTCCAAAAAAGAGACGAATAACCACGTAAAAATATAACTAAAAATAAAGAGAATACATAGAAAGAGTTAAAACAATAAAAATAAAACCACACACAAAAGAACCATCAATGGGTGAATACGTATATGAGCATAAATCAGGAAAAGAAAAGAGACTAATTATTCATAGAAATGAAGCAAAGCTCAAAAACTCATTAAGGCCCTTGGGGGCCACAGTATCCAGCTTAACAATCCACTTTGCCTCTCTTTGGGCCAGGATTTTCTTGTAATTACCCCCTCTAATACCTAGATGATTAATGTCTATCCCCCTGATTTTCAACGTTTTGGCATCACAATTGTGATATGCCCTAAAATGGCTGGGGATAGTTTTTAATTGGAGGGGGTCGGCCACTGTCTTGGCCGCACAAATGTCCCGCACGTGCTCACGTACGCGGATGCGTAATTCTCTGGAGGTCAAACCTATATATATTTTAGAACATCCGCAAGTAGCGTGGCATATAACATTACTGCTACCGCAGTCTTTTTTGGACCCTATTATGAACATTCTGCCGTGCAACCCATCACTGAAAAACAAGCGGAGAAATATATTGTGCCATCATTTTATTATATTTATATAGTATACTGTTCTCTCTTTATATCAGAATTTGTATGCAACCTTATTATATTGATATGTATGGATTTTATGTGTACCAACATGATTTGATATTCTGGCACATTTTGTAAGTTCAGATACCTCCCCTTTGTTTATATGTGGCCGTGCGCATGCGCGCTGTTGTCCCCCGCTTCCGGCATTCAGTCGGGCGTCTTTACTTGACGCTTTGTCTGGATGCTAGGACCTGCGGGGACGCACTGCACGCACGCCGACAGCGCCGCTTCTCATAGGGTGATCACAACCATGTGATACACCCTGTGACCCATTGTCATGGCAATATAAGGTCCTTCTATTCACACTTACATCACACCCCCTGAGGAAGTGTCTGGTACAGACACGAAACGTACGTCGGGGTCACCCGCCATCATTTGGGGCTCATTACCATCTGAGTAGTGTTGTGCACTGGGCCTGGTAAGTTTTGCCCCTAATTTATGATACAGTCCCTTTACTCTGCGGATCTCAAGCTGGGCTTGATCTATGTTGATTTACCCTGACCCTTTTTTTTTTTTTGCCTTACTTTTGGCTTTAAACCTTGCTATAGAGCTCCTGCTGCTGCTGTGGATCCCCGCATTGTTATACAATACTTGGGCTTTATTTATTGTGCCTTATTTTTGGCTCTACTTACCTAGCACATGGACAAGCATCCAAATGTAAATCAGATAGATGTACTACCTCTGAACTCCCATGTGCACCTCACTACTGTATGTACTTCCGTGTCCTTGTCCTGATTGACAATTTTATTATATGTGTTTTTCTTTGATTTTTTTTTAAATACATTTTGTACTTTCTTACTTATTTATTGGTTACTCCAGTTTTTCTCCTATTTATATATATCATAGTGAAGGTACCAATAGAAAGATAGAAATAGAAACAGGACGCCCAAGAACCTCATAAAGGTGGAAAACAAATATTTAATAATGAAGTGAGACCAAGTGGAATTATTCAACTGAAAAGACCATTCCAATAGATTGTCTGGGCCACATATCAAACATCAGTGAAAATGAAGAGTTTGTTACTGTTCACATGTATAGATATAGTCTTGAAGGCTAACAACCAAAATCCCAGCATAGCTTCTGAGCATTTCACATCCAATTCAAATATAAAGAAATTCTCAATAAAAGAAAGACCACAGAAGACTTTGTGTCTTAACAAACACAAGTTGGAATCATTATATAAATAAATAAAAAATATAAATAAATAAATAAAAAGTCTTCAGGATCAATATTTGCAGGAGACACAGTAGAAACTGTAAAATGAAACTGAGAAAAAAAAGTGCCCACTGAGCCTGTCTGGGGGTCAATCTCTTAGCAGACTCGATATAGGCCAAATTTTTATGATCAGTGATGACCGTAACGAGATGAACAGCCCCCTTGAAAAAATGCCTCCATTCTGCGAAGGCCAATTTAATTGGCAAAAATTCCCCGTTGCCGACATCATAATTTCTCTCAGCCGAAGAAAAATTTTTAGAGAAAAAGGCACAGGGTTTAAGGTTAGTTAGGGTGGACAGGCCCTGAGACAACACTGCCTCCACCCCCACTTCCGAAGCGTCGACCTCCACGATAAAAGGTCTCGATGGATCGGGTTGTATCAACACAGGGGCTGATGGAAGGAATTTTTTGCGGCCACGGACCAATTATTTACCTTTGTCCCTTTGAGTGTAAGGCCCGTTAAGGGTTTTACCACCTGCAAAAACCCTTTAATGAACTTCCTATAATAGCGAAGCCCAGAAATCGCTGCAACCCCTTCAGGTCATGATGTTGCACCCAATCAGAAATGGCCTGAACCTTCCCCGGATCCATGCAGAACGCCTCCCCAGATACAATTAATCCCAGAAAAGACAGTTCTTGCATAAAAAATGAGTACTTCTCCAGCTTTGCATATAAATAGTTCTCCCTGAGTCTCACAAGAACTGTCCGAAGATGGTGTAAGTGAGACTGACTGTCCTCTGAGAATATCAAGATGTCATCCAGGTAAATGACAACATAGCGCCCAATCAGGTCAGAAAAAACAACGTTAATGAAACTCTGGAAAACAGCAGGGGCGTTAGTAAGACCGAAGGGCATAAACAAATTTTCAAACAAGCCCTCGGTAGTCAGAAACGCTGTTATTCATTCATCTCCCTCTCGAATCCTTATCAGATTATAAGCCCCTCGTAAATCAAGCTTAGAAAACCATTTGGCCTCAGTGAGTTGATTACATAAATCAGGAATGAGAGGAAGAGGATACGTGTTTTTTACAGTAATCTTATTCAATTCCTGAAAGTCAAGACATGGTCGCAAGCCACCATCTTTTTTCCTCACAAAGAAAAACCCCACTGCGACGGGTGAAACAGAAGTCCGAATATGCCCCTTGTGGAGACTCCCAGTGATGTACTCTTTCATGGTTTGGCGCTCGGGCCCAGACAAATTGTATAAACGAGCCTTGGGTAATTTGGCTCCTGGGAATAAATTAATAGCACAATCACCAGGTCGATGTGGTGGAAACGCCTCGGCCTCACTCTCGGAAAACACGTCTTCGAAGTCTTTCAGGTACTCTGGAATACCCTTCAGACCGACAGACGACACAGATACAAACTTTATCAGGTTAACAAAAGGTCCCAGGTTACAACACGGACTATTGCCCTTACATCTCCATTGAGTGATCTCCCCCGCCACCCAATCAATGGCAGGATTGTGGCGTTGCAGCCATGGCATTCCCAGTACCAGTCCTGAAGGCAGATTATTCAATACAAAACAGCTTAATTGCTCCACGTGAGTGGAACCCACTTTCAGAGAAAAAACATCAGTTTTTGAAACAAATTCCATCATGGGTTAGAGGGGACGACAGCCACAATTTTAACAGGGTTTTTCAGCCTAACTATCCCTATCTTATTATGAGTCACAACTTGGGCATCAATCAATTAATGGAAGAACTGCAGTCAACAAAAGCAGTGGTCACCACAGGACCGTCAGCAAGGTCCAATTCCACCTGGAGAACTATTTTTGTAAGCGAGAAAAAATGTACCTGGGAGTCTGGACAACCTCCTCGATTGTTGCCCAGACTCAGTAGTTTCTCAGATGGTTTCACAGAAGAAAGGCAGGATGGACAGTTCCTTTTCCAATGTCCAGAGGCTCCACAGTAAAAACACAGTTAATTGTCTCTGCAGTGTCTTCTCTCTCTCTCTCCATGACTGAGACTCACCCAATCTCCATGGGCTCAGATATAGGTGCAGCGTTACACAATTTAGAGAATAAGGAAGTCTCCTGTTGCATCATTTCTCTAGCACGGAGTCTTCGGTCCATTCGAACTGCCAGAGCGTCCTTAAGATGGTCAGCTAGACCCATGCGGAACAACCCCCTCAGGGCTGCGTCATTCCAAGAAACTTTGGTTGCCCAACGCCTAAACTCAGAGCAGAACCATTCAGCGGAGTGCTTTCCCTGTGTCACACTCATCACCATATCCTCTGCCAGACGCACTCTATCAGGCTCATCATAAATGTGACCAAAGAGACTCAAAAAACAGGTTCACAGACATACGTTCAGGAGCAGAGGAAGAGAGAGGGAGAAAGCCCATGCCTGCGGGACCCCCTTAATAAGGACATAACTACCCCCACCCTCTGCCTTTAATTTCCAGAGGCCCGGGGACGCAACTCAAAAAACAACTTACATCTCTCCTTAAAGACCGTGAACAATTTTTTATCCCCAGAAAAAGTGTTGGGTAATTTTACTGGTGGTTCTGGGTCCGCTAAGGATACATCAGAGGGTGTGGCCTAGCGAGGAATGTGAGCGGACGTGCGGCTGATCTCTCTCCCCGCACCGCTCTGAAAAGTGGCCTTTGAAGGCGCCGCCGAACGCCAAAAACCGGCCAGAGAGGTCCTGCAAGTACCCGGCGAGGGGGAGAAAGCACCGCTGTTAACGAGCGGTGAGAAGCGGAGATGCCGCGCCGCAAGCAGGTGGCGCCAGCAGCCGGCGCGAAAATTCAAGATGGCGCCGTGGCTGAGGAGGAGGCGGCCAGAGCCAGCGTTTCATACCGCTGGAGGTAATAGCCCGGCTGGAGCGCTTTGCCCGTACGGAGGAGGGGGGAGCCCTGCTGTTGGGTCCAGAAGGACTTGATGAGGTGGAAGCCCTGATGAGGCAGAAAGGTGGAGGGGAAGTCAGGGCCAGTGAAGTGGAGGTGCAGCGTTCCCCAGGGAGGGCGCAGGGAGTGCACAGTGCAGAAAATGTGACACCTGCTGATAGCCTTGTGCAGACCAATGATTCTAATGAAGTGCAGCAGCCAAGTACGGGGGAACCAACACTGCAGGACATTTTCTCTGTCGTTATACACTGCAAATCTGCTTTGGCTGCGCTGAACCTAAGGGTGGATGATCTCACAGTTGAAATGAAGTCCCTTAATTCTGCTATGCGCAAAGTGGAAAAAAGAGTGGAGGTGGTGGAGGAGCGTGTGGGCAGTGTGGAGGACCAGACAAACGAACTGTTAAAAAGAGAAAAGAAATATATTCAACGAATCGCAGAGTTAGAATTTAAGACAGATGATTTGGAAAATCGATCCCGGAGAAACAATTTAAGAATAATCGGGGTGCCGGAGAAGGTGGAGGGAAACAACCCCACTGAATATATTGAGGCATGGCTTAAGAACTCGGTCGGAGGAGCAGACCTTACCAACCATTTCTCGGTGGAGAGGGCTCATCGGGTCCCCACTCGTCCTCTGCCGCCTGGATCTGCCCCTCGAGCTATATTGGCAAAAATTTTGGACTACCGGGATCGGGAAACTCTACTGAGGAAGGCTAGGCTGAGTGATGGCCTGAGCATAAACGGAAGTCGGATCTCCATTTATCCGGATTACTCGGCATCGGTGCAGAAACTTAGAATGAAGTTTGGTGAAGTCAAGCGACGGCTCCGTGAACTGGACCTAAAATACTCAATGCTCTACCCAGCCAAGCTCAGGGTGGTGGCGATGGATCGTGTTCAATTTTTTCAAAATCCGGAGGAGGCGACGCAATGGCTGGACACCAATGCCAAGAAAATTGGCACTGATCGGAACCGTTGAGACTGATTCTGAAGATCTATAACTCTACTGGATCTGCCTCTCTTTGGGGGAGGGGCTCTGTTTGAATGTTACTGTTGAAGTTGGCCTAATTATACCTAACGATTACAGTATTGTGTTCGGCGGCGCAATGAATAGTTCATATTGATCGCGGTGGGTGGGGGAGAGATGGACGGTAAAGGAACTAGCTCTAGGGTATATCAAGTGCCCTCAATTCTCATATAGAGAAAGAAAGTTCGGAGTATCTGAGTTATTTTGAATTCCAGATGGGGAAGGTTGGTTTAGTTGTTGGGGTGGGGGGTGGGAAGGGGGGGAGGAGGGCATTGGTGGAGACCTGGGAGAGGTGACTCTCATCTTATATCTTTCTTTAAGGAAATGGGAGGGAATGTTAATATTATAAGTTGGAATGTTAGGGGGCTAGCAGATGCCACTAAGCGGGTGGCAATATTCCAGTACCTATTGAAACAGAGGCCCTCGGTGATATGCCTGCAAGAAACTCATTTAGTTGAGGAAAAAGTTGATATGTTACAGAAAAAATGGGTGCGCAGGGCATATCACTCGACGTTCTCTAATTATGCAAGGGGGGTGTCTGTTTTGGTCCATACAAGTACTCCATTTGAGGAAATTGAAGTAAAAATTGATAAGGATGGTCAGTATGTTTTTTTAGTGTGTAAAATTTTTAACCGCTTGATTTGCATTGTTTCACTATATATACCCCCGCCGTATTCTGGCAAGAAAATTCAAGAGATTTTGGAGCATATGAGAGGGTGGGTCGGGGTTCCCTTTTTGGTGGTGGGAGATGTGAACAACATTGCTGATGACCATTGGGATAAGAGTAATCACGCTCCGCTACGCGGGGATGGGAATGGCACCCCTTTCGGGAACTATCTTAGAGAAATAGGCTGGATTGACTTATGGCGGGTTCGCAATTTTAGCACATATTCTTATTCTTGCTACTCGACCACGTACGGTTCTATGTCTCGAATCGATGTCGCCTTGGGTAATGATGGGATGAACGAATTACTAAGTGGGGTGGAATATAATCCTAGGATTCTATCAGATCATAGTCCGGTGCGGGTCTCATTAAAGCTATCAGAACAGGTTGGGTCACGGAAGATGGGATGGAAGGTTCACCCCTCCTGGCTACAACTCCTGGACATGGAAAGTGTGGGGGCTGAGATAGAGGAGTTCTTTAAGATCAATGAGGATAGTGCAGAATGCCATGTAGTATGGGACACTATGAAGGCGTATTTGAGGGGTATTTTGTTTCGGGACATATCACGACACAAGACTAGGACTAGAACACAGGATCAAGTTGTCCTGGATGAACTGAAGGAAGCTGAGGCGGCATTGGGGGCCCATTGCTCTAGGGAGTCTCAGAGTCGGATGAGGAAGGCTCAACAGGAGGTCAATCAATTGTATCTGAGAAAGGCGGAGAGATTGCGGGCTTTTCAAAGAGCATCTTTCTATTCGGAGGGGGAAAAGGTGGGGCATTTACTGTCGGTAGTGGCATCCGCACAAAGGGATTCCTCGCACGTCTACTCCATTAAGAGGGAGGATGGAACATTGGCTACTCGGGGGGAGCAGATTCTGGAAGTGTTTGGGAAATTCTATGATAAACTATATACTTCTAGTGTGGAGAGGGGGGCTGAGGACATGATGGGTTACTTGGAGGGGATTGACCTGCCTAGGTTGAGCAGAGAAGAATGTGAGGAGTTGGAGGAGCCGATTGGGGAGGAAGAATTGGGAGCTGCTTTGGCGGGGGTTGCTGGGGGTAAGGCTCCGGGGGCGGACGGTATTCCAGCCGAGGTGTACAAGGTACTGAAAGAAACATTGTTGGCCAGATTGTCGGAGGTGTATAATAGTTCACTGGAAAGAGGGGAGCTACCTTCATCAATGAGAGAGGCTATTGTGGTCGTTATACCTAAGGCCGATAAGGACCCACAACTACCAGAATCCTATAGACCATTCTCACTTTTGACGGCCGACATCAAGATTCTGGCAAAAGCTCTGGCAAATAGGTTATCCAGGGTGATTGACAGACTGGTTCACCCGGATCAGTCAGGCTTTATGCCCAACAAATCAACGGCACTCAATCTGAGAAGGTTATTTTTAAATTTGCAAATCCCCTCTGACAATGTCGGAAGACGGGTTGTGGTATCCTTAGACGCCCATAAGGCTTTTGATTGCGTGGAGTGGAGCTATTTGTGGTCAGTACTGGAACGAATGGGGTTTGGACCTAAATTTATTTCATGGGTGCAGCTGTTGTACTCTTCTCCGGTAGCCAAAATTAGAGTGAATAACGCTCTCTCTGAGACCTTTTCATTGTCTAGAGGTACTAGACAGGGCTGCCCTTTGTCCCCGCTGCTCTTTGCGTTGGCGGTGGAACCCCTTGCTGCGAAGATCAGAGGTTCCCGGGAGGTGAGGGGTTTTATATACGGGGAGGCAGAGGAAAAAGTAGCGTTGTACGCTGATGATATTCTGCTATTCTTGGAGGATTCTGAGGAGACCCTGGTTAAGACGGAAGCCATTATTGAGGAATTTGGTAGTTACTCGGGCCTAAGGATCAATTGGGACAAATCGAATATGATGTTGATAGATGGGGATAGCGGGGAAGGTGGTGGGGAGGTTTCTTCTACAAGGTTGAAGCTAGTTGATAAATTTAAATACCTGGGGATTCAGATCACTCTCCCTTTGACTAGCTTTGAGGAACTGAATTTGGCACCTCTTCTGCGGAGGATACGTACTAAGGTCCAGGCGTGGAGGAAGTTACATTTATCAGTAATCGGCAGGATAAACTTGATAAAGATGATTGTGATGCCACAACTACTTTATGTGCTGCACAACTCCCCTATATGGATATCGCAGAATAGGTTTCGGAGGATTAGATCTTTGTTTGGAGAATTGATTTGGGGTGGAAAGAGCCCCAGATTTAAACAGGAAACTCTACAGAGACCAAAGACGGAGGGAGGGGTGGCATTGCCTAATCCGTGGTTGTATTTTTTGGCTTCACAGTGCCAGCATTTCAAGGGATGGGGAGATGTGGTAGGTGGGACGCGGGCACCTTGCAGCCTGAGATCACTGATTGGGACGAAGGTGTTGAGTGAGGGTCTGGAGGGGGGACATTTCCGAGAGAAGGGCTCTAAATTTTGTACTATTAGGCTCATCCATAAGGTTTGGGACAAAGTTAAGGGGATTAGGGGTGTGCACGCACTCACTAGATTCTCACCCATTTGGAATAACTGTGTCCTACAGGAGTTTAGACAGATGGAGGGATTTCATAATTGGAGGGAGGCAGGCATCTCTCGGATGGGCCAGATTCTACATCAGGGCAGAATTAGAGATTTTGAGGCATTGCAGGAGGAGTTTTTACTACCGGACTCTGAGTTGTTTCAATACCGCCGTCTTTCACATGCGCATCGGGCACAGTGTAGGAGAGGACCCGTTGAAATACAGGTGGACCTAATGCTAGATTTTATCCTTGTAGGGGGTGGCACGAAGGGGGTGATCTCGGGAATATACGAATTCCTTTTGTTCTCTTTCTTGGAGGAACACCCTATTAGAGCAAGGGCGAAATGGGAGGCGGACCTTGGGGCAATTGATAATGATCATTGGGAATCAGTACTGGACTATGTGCCCAAAATATCAATGAGCGAGCCTGGGAGGCTATCACAATTATTTGTTATTCATAGGGCATATAGAACTCCGGATATGTTATTCAAAGCCGGATTGAGATCTAGTTCAGAATGCCCCAGATGCTCGCAGTCCGATGCGGGCATCCTTCATATGTTATGGCAGTGCCCCAGGTTGTCCTCCTTCTGGGTGGTGGTGCTGAATAAAGTGGGACTGGCATATGGTTGCACTGTGCCGCGTGATCCCCTGGTATGTGTTTTGGGCTATGTTGAGGAGATCATACCTGATAAGATGTATAAAGTGGTTATTGCCAGACTGTTATTTATCGCGCGAAAGTTGATTGCCAAATTCTGGATTAGAGAAGAGCCACCAACAAGGAGAGACTTTATGAAGCAAGTGGACCATATCATTGCTTTGGAGAGGAGTATCTACGTTAGGAGGAGCAAGGCGGACCTCTTTGACAGGCTGTGGAACCCGTGGCTTGAATCAATGTGATTTAAAAGACCTTGTGCTCCATTGGGAGGTTTATTGACAAATCATCTTCCTTTTCTTGTACTTTTATATATGACAAAGTAGGGGGGGTCGACTCTTGACAGGTCTCTAGAGGGGGGGGGGAAGGGGGATGGGAGTTTGGTTTGGGACTAAATATGTTTTCCTTTTTTTAAAAAAACAAGTATTGTACACTGGTATATTGCTGATAACAAAGTATTCCTTTTATTGTTTATGTGCAATATTTATGGTTTAATTAAAAATATCTGATTTAAAAAAAAAAAAGGATACATCAGAGGGCCCCCTCCTGGGACCGAAATGGAGCAGTCATCTGTAAAGTACAGCCAAGAAGCAACGAAGAGTGGTGGTGGTGGGAGACTCACTACTGAGAGGCACAGAAGCAGCCATCTGCAGACCGGACATAACTGCAAGAGAAGTATGCTGCCTTCCAGGTGCGATGATCAAGGATGTGACCGATAGGATACCAAAGCTCTTTAGCTCCAAGGACGTCCACCCATTTCTTCTGATACATGTTGGCACCAATGACACGGCAAGGAAGGACCTACCGACAATCTGCAAAGACTTTGAAGAGTTGGGGAAGAAAGTAAAGGAACTGGATGCACAGGTAGTTTTTTCTTCTATCCTTCCAGTAGACGGGCATGGCACCAGGAGATGGAACAGGATCCTTGATGCAAACAACTGGCTAAGACGATGGTGCAGACAACAAGGATTCGGATTCCTGGACCACGGTGTGAATTACTTGTACGATGGACTCCTCGCCAGAGACGGACTACACCTCAACAAACCTGGGAAACACACATTCGCCAGAAGACTTGCTACACTCATCAGGAGGGCGTTAAACTAGAAGAAGAGGGGACGGGAAGAAAAACATTAGACTTGAACAAAGAAGATCCAGGAAAACATACTCAGAAGGGAGGTAAGAACATTTCTAAAACAATCCACAGTGAGGAGATTGGAACAAAACAAAATCCTCTAAACTGCATGCTCACAAACGCCAGAAGCCTGACAAACAAGATGGAAGAACTAGAAGCAGAAATATCTACAGGTAACTTTGACATAGTGGGAATAACCGAGACATGGTTAGATGAAAGCTATGACTGGGCAGTTAACTTACAGGGTTACAGTCTGTTTAGAAAGGATCGTAAAAATCGGAGAGGAGGAGGGGTTTGTCTCTATGTAAAGTCTTGTCTAAAGTCCACTTTAAGGGAGGATATTAGCGAAGGAAATGAGGATGTCGAGTCCATATGGGTCGAAATTCATGGAGGGAAAAATGGTAACAAAATTCTCATTGGGGTCTGTTACAAACCCCCAAATATAACAGAAACCATGGAAAGTCTACTTCTAAAGCAGATAGATGAAGCCTCAACCCATAATGAGGTCCTGGTTATGGGGGACTTTAACTACCCGGATATTAACTGGGAAACAGAAACCTGTGAAACCCATAAAGGCAACAGGTTTCTGCTAATAACCAAGAAAAATTATCTTTCACAATTGGTGCAGAATCCAACCAGAGGAGCAGCACTTTTAGACCTAATACTATCTAATAGACCTGACAGAATAACAAATCTGCAGGTGGTCGGGCATCTAGGAAATAGCGACCACAATATTGTACAGTTTCACCTGTCTTTCACTAGGGGGACTTGTCAGGGAGTCACAAAAACACTGAACTTTAGGAAGGCAAAGTTTGACAAGCTTAGAGATGCCCTTAATCTGGTAGACTGGGACAATATCCTCAGAAATAAGAATACAGATAATAAATGGGAAATGTTTAAGAACATCCTAAATAGGCAGTGTAAGCGGTTTATACCTTGTGGGAATAAAAGGACTAGAAATAGGAAAAACCCAATGTGGCTAAACAAAGAAGTAAGACAGGCAATTAACAGTAAAAAGAAAGCATTTGCACTACTAAAGCAGAATGGCACCATTGAAGCTCTAAAAAACTATAGGGAGAAAAATACTTTATCTAAAAAACTAATTAAAGCTGCCAAAAAGGAAACAGAGAAGCACATTGCTAAGGAGAGTAAAACTAATCCCAAACTGTTCTTCAACTATATCAATAGTAAAGGAATAAAAACTGAAAATGTAGGCCCCTTAAAAAATAGTGAGGAAAGAATGGTTGTAGATGACGAGGAAAAAGCTAACATATTAAACACCTTCTTCTCCACGGTATTCACGGTGGAAAATGAAATGCTAGGTGAAATCCCAAGAAACAATGAAAACCCTATATTAAGGGTCACCAATCTAACCCAAGAAGAGGTGCGAAACCGGCTAAATAAGATTAAAATAGATAAATCTCCGGGTCCGGATGGCATACACCCACGAGTACTAAGAGAACTAAGTAATGTAATAGATAAACCATTATTTCTTATTTTTAGGGACTCTATAGCGACAGGGTCTGTTCCGCAGGATTGGCGCATAGCAAATGTGGTGCCAATATTCAAAAAGGGCTCTAAAAGTGAACCTGGAAATTATAGGCCAGTAAGTCTAACCTCTATTGTTGGTAAAATATTTGAAGGGTTTCTGAGGGATGTTATTCTGGATTATCTCAATGAGAATAACTGTTTAACTCCATATCAGCATGGGTTTATGAGAAATCGCTCCTGTCAAACCAATCTAATCAGTTTTTATGAAGAGGTAAGCTATAGGCTGGACCACGGTGAGTCATTGGACGTGGTATATCTCGATTTTTCCAAAGCGTTTGATACCGTGCCGCACAAGAGGTTGGTACACAAAATGAGAATGCTTGGTCTGGGGGAAAATGTGTGTAAATGGGTTAGTAACTGGCTTAGTGATAGAAAGCAGAGGGTGGTTATAAATGGTATAGTCTCTAACTGGGTCGCTGTGACCAGTGGGGTACCGCAGGGGTCAGTATTGGGACCTGTTCTCTTCAACATATTCATTAATGATCTGGTAGAAGGTTTACACAGTAAAATATCGATATTTGCAGATGATACAAAACTATGTAAAGCAGTTAATACAAGAGAAGATAGTATTCTGCTACAGATGGATCTGGATAAGTTGGAAACTTGGGCTGAAAGGTGGCAGATGAGGTTTAACAATGATAAATGTAAGGTTATACACATGGGAAGAAGGAATCAATATCACCATTACACACTGAATGGGAAACCACTGGGTAAATCTGACAGGGAGAAGGACTTGGGGATCCTAGTTAATGATAAACTTACCTGGAGCAGCCAGTGCCAGGCAGCAGCTGCCAAGGCAAACAGGATCATGGGGTGCATTAAAAGAGGTCTGGATACACATGATGAGAGCATTATACTGCCTCTGTACAAATCCCTAGTTAGACCGCACATGGAGTACTGTGTCCAGTTTTGGTCACCGGTGCTCAGGAAGGATATAATGGAACTAGAGAGAGTACAAAAGAGGGCAACAAAATTAATAAAGGGGATGGGAGAACTACAATACCCAGATAGATTAGCGAAATTAGGATTATTTAGTCTAGAAAAAAGACGACTGAGGGGCGATCTAATAACCATGTATAAGTATATAAGGGGACAATACAAATATCTCGCTGAGGATCTGTTTATACCAAGGAAGGTGACGGGCACAAGGGGGCATTCTTTGCGTCTGGAGGAGAGAAGGTTTTTCCACCAACATAGAAGAGGATTCTTTACTGTTAGGGCAGTGAGAATCTGGAATTGCTTGCCTGAGGAGGTGGTGATGGCGAACTCAGTCGAGGGGTTCAAGAGAGGCCTGGATGTCTTCCTGGAGCAGAACAATATTGTATCATACAATTAGGTTCTGTAGAAGGACGTAGATCTGGGGATTTATTATGATGGAATATAGGCTGAACTGGATGGACAAATGTCTTTTTTCGGCCTTACTAACTATGTTACTATGCCACATCTCTCTGCACCTGTTGGTGCGAGTGGACCAGGGCATGCTGTTCCACAGACAGTTTCTACAAAAGCTGGGAAAGCTCATTAACCTGTCCCGTGAGATCCTGTATCGGGTCCATGGCACACCAATACCCCCCACCAGGGAGAAAGACTGTGTGGTCAACTATAATGTCACGACGCCCGGGTATTGCTGCTGCAGGGGAAACTGCACCCAGGAGCAGCAGAGCTGGACTAGACGCTGAGTTACTAACCTGATCACCAACGGGACCTTACATATGTGACAGTAAAAACAACAGGACCTTAGTGACAGAGTTGGAGGAGGTCAGAGGGCAGAGCCAGATGTCGGGAAACAGAGAAGGCAAAAAGCATAAAAAAATAGTCAAACAAGCAGAGGTCATAGCCAGGAGATAATGAGATACCAGCAGGGAGAGTCAGGGAATAGTCAGAAGCCAAGCCAGGGGTCAGTAATCCATGAAAACGAATTGCGTAAAACATGGAAAGCAAGAATACTATGCAAGCCGGCACACTCTCCAGAGGTCAAGCATACAGACCGAAGTAAACCTATAGCTGACAAGGTTACCAGGTTAGGAGCGAGTATAAATAGCCCTTCCGTCTTGAAAGAGAGGCCAACAACATTAACCCTGAGAGAACAGGACATTAACCATGTCCTAACCATGACAGTGAGCCTATCTTGGTTTGGAGAGCCAGGAAAGTACTTTGTTGGTGCCAAGCCTGTCACAAGAGATCTCTTGTCCTCGTTCATCCTGCGTAACCTCTAGCTACTTCATCAAATTTACCTGGATTGCCTCCCGCTTATTGGACTTATGTGGATGTCTTCAATAAAAACGAGATACCAGGAGCAACAAAGAGCTAGCACTCGACTAATGGGGAAGATTTGATGGTGCTAGTGAATGGGATCCGGAGACCCCCAATTACATAAGGAAAGTCAAAAACACTGCACTCATCTAGTTCAAATTTTGCTGAAGTGAATACATTTATTTGAAGATGCAGGAGCGAAACAATAAGGCAACAGTTTTTAACGTTTCGGCCACTCAGTGGCCTTGTTCACAAATGGTGCTGTAACACAAAAATAAACAAAACAGTGTATGAACATACTATATACATAGTGTTTCAAAAAAATATATACAAGAATATTTACAAGATATAATACACAGAATGGGACCCATGTCCTGCAACGTAGAGAGCGGAAAAAAAAGGTTCTTGTATCCCTGAAGTTTAAGCTTTGACCCCATAGGACATAAAGAAAAAGAAAAGGGGTTCTAGAGAGTGGTAACCAGACATAGAAGGAGACCCAATGGGAGGTAAGAGATAGGATAACATACCCTTACAATCTGTTCGTGGTGCGTCGTATGTAAACAAGGATATATTGGTATATATAGGTAAATAGGTGAAGGTGGTCCAGAAGTCACCTTATCTCCACTGCGCCACCAATTGCTGTGAGACTGGGACTATGCCTACGGATAAGTACATTTGCCCTATTTCCGGACATGACTTAATGCTAGATTGTCTATACATATCCTTCTGCTAGGCACCTATGGGGTATAGGCGTCAGATGCTGAGTTTCTGAGGAAGTTGAACACTTTTTCACCTCCTCCACCCTTTCCCTGCTGGGACCCCCGAAGTTGCAGGGCCACATAGGAGCCAGTTTACTACCCAGGTAGCAACTCTATTATTTTTAACCCTAGCTGTTTTTCCATCCCATGACTCCTACATTATATACATCGCTATGCTATATACGTTACAGCTGATTCTATCCTTGACGGATGCCTTAAACCATGATTGGACCACTCGTTATCCACTCCTTTTGAAAATTAAGACTATTAATCCGGCATCTGGGTAATTACTTTCTCTTATACATTAATATACTTCCTCCACATTATATGTGGCCCGGTACACTTTCAGTTATTTTGCTACGGTCTTTTTTTATATATCCTATATAGGTTACTTCTGGACCACCTTCACCTATTTACCTATATATACCAATATATCCTTGTTTACATACGACGCACCACGAACAGATTGTAAGGGTATGTTATCCTATCTCTTACCTCCCATTGGGTCTCCTTCTATGTTTGGTTACCACTCTCTAGAACCCCTTTTCTTTTTCTTTATGTCCTATGGGGTCAAAGCTTAAACTTCAGGGATACAAGAACCTTTTTTTTCCGCTCTCTACGTTGCAGGACATGGGTCCCATTCTGTGTATTATATCTTGTAAATATTCTTGTATATATTTTTTTGAAACACTATGTATATAGTATGTTCATACACTGTTTTGTTTATTTTTGTGTTACAGCACCATTTGTGAACAAGGCCACTGAGTGGCCGAAACGTTAAAAACTGTTGCCTTATTGTTTCGTTCCTGCATCTTCAAATAAATGTATTCACTTCAGCAAAATTTGAACTACATGAGTGCAGTGTTTTTGACTTTCCTTATTCAATAAAAACGAGACTGAGAACCTACCACCACACAGGCCGTACGATTGCCCTATAGATTTCCTTCCTGGCTTGTCTCCTCCATGAGGATGTATCTACCCCCTGTGCCAGGCTGAGACTCGAGCCATGTCCAAATATATCAAAAAGAACCTAGCCACGGGATTCATCCAGAAGTCGTTTTCCTCATGCTGGAGCAGGATTCTTCTTTGTAAAGAAAAAGGACTGCTCTCTTCATCCCTGTATTGACTATAGGGGTCTCAATCAGATAACGATCAAAAATAAATATCCTCTGCCCCTCGTATCAGAGCTATTTGATCATCTCAGGAGTTTTAGAGTTTTTACTAAGCTTGACCTGCAAAGGTGTATAACCTGATACGAATAAGCCTGGGGGATGAGTGAAAGACGGTCTTCAAAGTCACAGTTCCTCAGTGTAGCTGGGATGTAGTTACTGACAGCTCAGCCATCCAGTCAGGTACAGGGGCGTGCTGAAGCTATCACAACTTTGATTAACAGCTCAGTTGTCCAGTCTGTTGCAGGGGCGTGCCTAGCTGTCAATGTGTTGATTAACAGCTCGGCCATCCAATCTGAGACTGGGAGGTGCTGGCTGTCTCCAGGTGTTCATTTTCTTTGGTGATTGCCAGGCTACTTTACTACACTTTTAGTCCCAGACCTCTGCCAGAATTGCATTCAGCTACTGTGTGGTTTGCCTCGCTGTGCCTTGCGTCTTGTTTGTAGATCTTTCATTGCCTGACCTTGGACCTCGTTCTGATCATCCGTCTCTTTAAACACTTCTGCTCTGATTCGCTATCCTCCTGGTATTTTGACCTTGGAACTTTACCTGACTACGCCTTTGTCTCTTCTTTCTGTTTATGACATACTCTCCTAGCTACTGACCTCGGACTCCGTGAATATCCGGTCTCACGGCTTGGCAGTGAGGAGTGACTCAGCGTCATGTTAAACACTCAGGATGGTCATTATGAGTATCGCATAATGCTGTTTGGGCTCTGTAATGCCCCAGCAGTCTTCCAAGAACTGGTGAATGATCTGTTTTGGGACCTGCTCTACTCCTGTGTGGTGGTTTACCTGGACGATATATTGGTGTTCTCGCTCAGTCTGCCCACAAACAGAGACCGAGGAAGAACTGCTTGTACGCCAAGTTTGAAAAGTTCATCCTCAAGCAAACCGTGTTGGCTATCACCTGTCTGCACTTGCTGTGCCTGCCTGTATACCAGCTGCACCTGCCTGCATCTTCCGTGCCAGCCTATATAACAGCTGTACCTGCTGTTCCAGCCTGTATACAAGCTGAACCTACCTGTACACCAGCCATTACTACTAGTACCTGTCTGTATCAGCCAAGTCTATTCATTCCTTGTCATTCCAACTACCTGCCCCTCTGGGGATCAGATGCCATGTGCCCGAGCTCTGTCCTGGAGTAGCACTTAGCATCAATGAGGAGCCAAGTATAACCCCACCATCAGGGGCTCAAGCAAAGAGTCAGATGTTTGCCTAATCACACCCCTCCAGGCTGTCCTCAGTCCATGACACAGTGGTTCCACCACTTTCATTAGAGTGTAGAAAAATATAGATGAATAGATGGATAAATAGATAGATAAAATAAAATGAAGAAAAAGAGCAACACCATGAAAATATGGATGCAAAGCCTCCATGGCAAGGACCAGACATCCAGATGAACAGCAAAATTTGAAGCCCCATAATATGGGCTAAATAAACTTTTTGCCACAGCCTTTGGAGTGCTGCTTTCATTTTTTGTTGCTCAGATAGATAGCTAGATAGATAGCGCTGAATTATCTGTCTATGTGTGAACTATATGGCATACTCTACATGTTATTTGACACTGTATGGTACTATTACATGGGGTGTATTTGGCAGTATTGACTTGGCATTATATGGTGACATTAAGTGGGCTGCAATTATTGTCCAAAAAGTGGCAAGGGTGAGGTCCTACATTCCTTGTTACCAATAGTCACTTTTTCTATAAAACTGGTCCTGAAAATAGATAACTTTTCAAATATAAGCTAATCTCAGTATTAGCCAGTGGAGTATGCATGTAGACGAGTAGATTACATTGCTAACAACTTTCTTTAATAGTCATTTCCACAGTGAATCTTTGCTGTGTCCTTGTATCTAATTATTTGCTGAAAGCTCCAACAGTGCCTCCTTTTCCTTAAATCAGATTGGAAATCTGATAAAATTAAATAAAACTGAGTGATTTATTAGCGCTGTTAGCACTAGCCTTTCCATTCAAACCTCCTCGTTAATATCCAGCATTATTAAAGCATCAATTATCTGTGGAGGCTCAGACACTGAGAGAAGCAGGCTGCTGGCTTTGATAAGGAGACAGGCTGCTTGTTCATTAAAGGACTCCACTGATTCAGCTAACCAGCGTCCTGCAGAAACCGAAGTCTCTATAAGGATCACGAAAAGGGGTTAATTAAAGGGCTAAGTAGAAGTAAGTTTAAAATGGACTGTGAAACACTCATCAACCAAGCAGTTACATTCTTTAGTATTCAATTGGTTGTTTTAAGAATTAGTTTTAAGCCTTGAAAAGAAAACTTTATATTGAAAGAAAATAGTAAAACCAAAGAAGCAATCACTTGTTCATGCCCCAATGTATGTTTTCCAAGGAGCTTCCATGATTACATGTATTGGGTTACTGTAGCAAACATAGTTTACTATTAGTGATGGGCAAATCCTTGCATGTTCGGCCCGGACAAACTTTTTAAAAAAAGTTTGATTTCGCAACCAGAACGGTATCCAGACCCCATTGAAATTAATGTGGGTCCCGAACATCCAGTGTTTTCCACACTGTCATCTGTGTGACTGCAAGGGAAACAGTGTCTCTGACCTGCAGACACTTTACATGCTACCGCCGGTCACAGTGCTGCGGTTCCCACGTTGTAAAGCAGATGACAGCGTGTGAGAAAGCTCATTAGCTCTGACAGGCGGTAAAAAAAGGTTACCGATGTTCAGGCATCAGCTGATGAGAGTACTACTACTCTAATCAGCGTATGCCTGCTCTTGGTGATAGGATCAAGACAGGCGACACTGATGAGAGTAGTACTCTCATCACCTGGCACATGTGCATTATAATAAAGATGTCAGTGTGATAAGTGCAGTCAGTGAGTGTGTATTTTAAATGTATAATGTAGTTATTGAATAAATAAAAAATGAGGAAAAAAAACGGCATGGGGTCCCCTGTAGTTTTCATAGCCAGTTGAGGGAAAGCCAACAGTTGTGGGCTGATTTTAATATTCTGAAAATGAACCAATACCCATAAAGTTTCCCAGGCTATTAATAACAGCTCACAGCTGTTTGCTTAGCCTTTACTGGTTATTATAGGGGAGACCCCCCCAAAAAAATAAAGTGGGGGTCCCCCTATATTCAATAACCAGAAAAGGCTAGACAGACAGCTGCTGGCTTATTTTAATAGCCTAGGAAAAGGCTATGGATATTAGCCCCCTACCAGTCCAACAACACCAGGCCTCAGCTGTCCCATAGATGCGCCAATTCTGGTGCTTAGCCTTTGCCCCTTCCCCCTTGCCCTGGTGTGTTGGCAAGTGGGGTATTATTTGTGAGGTTGATGTCAGCTGACATTACAAAGCTAACATCAACCCCAAAAATATTACCCTACTTGACTACAGGTTAGTAATGGAGAGGCATCTAAGACTAACTTTACTAACCTCATAGTTATATTGTAATAAAGGCACAGCTAAAATAAAGCTCTTTATTTGCAATAAAACTCCTCAACACTCTTTTACCCATCTATTTACAACAATTAAAAATAAAAAATCACTATATTCTTCACCTGTCTGACGATAATTCATATGTCCCATGATGTGTTCCAACTTGGCTACACCTGGATTACATGGCTGAGCATGCTCCGCTCTGCATCCAGGATACTCTTAGCTGAGCCTGAGAAGTCAGCTGCAGTGCCAAGCGGTGTTAAGATGAGCAGTGTTCATAGTTGATGAACTCCGGTGACCTCTCTGACGTCAGCGCTTTTGAAAAAGTTCTCATGCAATCCAGATTTAGCAGAGTTGGAGCATTGTGGGACATATGGATTATCGTTAGACAGGTGAGGAATATGGTGTTTTATTTTTAATTTTACAGTAACAAATAGGTGAAATGGAGGGAGTGTTTCATTCACATAAAGGACATTATTATGGCATTGTCTTTATTTCAATCTGACTATGGTGTTAGTAATGGGGCAATAATTACAAAAACGGGGTAGGGACTTCTCTATTTTTGATAACCAGAAAAGATAACGCTGACATCTGGGGGCAGTAGCCCGCAGGTGTCAGCTTTACTGGCTCTGGTTAGCAGATATTTTTATTTTTTGTTGTAACACAGTGGGCCACACCAATCACAGCCATGCCAATTCTTATCATGGCTGTGATTGAGCCGGAAGTGCCCACATTGACAAATCTTGTTGATTGGCTGCACAGCAGTAGCAAGTATTTGTGAAGAGCAAAGAAAATGATGGTTGGTGGATGGCCACCATGTCCCAACAAGGATGTGATATCAGCAAGGAGGTGGAGGAGTCATGTTTTCGGCTGGAATCTTGGGGAAACAGCTGGTAGGGCCCTTTAAAGGGAACCTGTCACCCCGAAAATCGCGGGTGAGGTAAGCCCACCGGCATCAGGGGCTTATCTACAGCATTCTGTAATGCTGTAGCTAAACCCCCGATGTTACCTGAAAGAGGAGAAAAAGAGGTTAGATTATACTCACTCAGCGCCTCCCATCTTCATTCCAAGACGTCCTCTTCTGATCTTCAGCCACGGCTCCGGCGCAGGCGTACTTTGTCTGCCCTGTTGAGGGCAGAACAAAGTAAAGCAGTGCGCAGGCGCCGGAAAGGTCAGAGAGGCCCGGCGCCTACGCACTGCAGTACTTTGCTCTGCTCTCAAAAGGGCAGACAAAGTACGCCTGCGCCGGAGCCGTGGCTGAAGATCAGAAGAGGACGTCTTGGAATGAAGATGGGAGGCGCCGCAGCGGACCAGAGACGCCCATCCGACCGGACCAGCAGCGGGACCGCCCCTGGGTGACTATAATCTAACATCTTTTTCTCCTCTTTCAGGTAACATCGGGGGCTTATCTACAGCATTACAGAATGCTGTAGATAAGCCCCTGATGCCGGTGGGCTTACCTCACCTGCGATTTTCGGGGTGACCGGTTCCCTTTAAGGTTCCTGAAGGTGTGAAAATGACCTCTGAAAAGTATATAGAGTTTCTGACTGACAACTTTCTTCCATGGTATAAAAATTAGAAACGTGCCTTCAGGAGCAAAATCATCTTCATGCATGACAATGCACCATCTCATGCTGCAAATTATACCTCTGAGTCATTGGCTGCTAGGGGCATAAAAGGAGATAAACTCATGGTGTGGCCACCATCTTCCCCTGACCTCAACCCTATAGAGAACCTTTGGAGTATCATGAAGCAAAAGATCTATGAGGGTGGGAGGCAGTTCACATCAAAACAGCAGCTCTGGGAGGCGATTCTGACTTCATGCAAAGAAATATAAGCAGAAACTCTCCAAAAACTCACAAGTTCAATGGATGCAAGAATTGTGAAGGCGATATCAAAGAGGGGGTTCTATGTTAACATGTAACGTGGCCTGTTAGGATATTTTGGAGTTAAATAGCTTTTTTGTTCAGGGAATGTGACCTCCTAATGCTGCAAATTCCACAAATGAGCATTTTCATTTCTTTAAAACATCAAATGTTTAGAAATTCTACTGTGCCTAATAATTTGGAACAGTGTATTTTGAGTTTTTATTCCTTTTTGGAGATTATACTGTTATCATTGGGAGGTTTCTTCAATAAAACTCGATGTATACTCTAACGGGTGATGACTTTTATTAGACTGACTGTCATTTGCACCGACCATTTAGGAAAATCCGAGAAAAATATAATTTGCATAATAATTTGGAACATGGTGTATATCCAGGGGTTAGGGACCGCCAAACCACCCTCCTTTGATCTCTGCAGATGCTCTAATTTGATGCGTGCCTTTCCATCCTTCCAAATCAGATCCCTAAATAGAGTATTAATTCTATAAAATTTGCTCTGTGCCAACCATACTGGAGCATTATGCAGTATATAGAGGAGCTGCGGCATAAGTATCATTTTGATCAGATTGACTCTACCTGCCACAGACAGAAATAGTTTCTTCCAGGCCCCAATGTTCTCCTGAAATTTCCCAAAGGAGTCAGGTTGAGCCGCACATAGTCCTCTATCTTAGCCAAAGTTATAATACCTTAGTAGTGTAGCTCAGAAACCATCCTTAAGGGAATCACAGGATCCGATTTTGTAGTAAATCTTGATTTCTCCAGGCAGGGTAAAATTAGTAATATATCCCCATCTGGTGCTCGGGGGTGGGAACACTATGGGCCTGTGTGATTTCAAATGCCAGGGCTGAATTTCAGTCCCAGTCTGTCCCTACTGGCAAGTGTGGGGTGCATCATATTCACCTGTAGACTGCAGGCCTCTGCTTTCGCTAACTCTCCCTCCTCAGTAGACGCCGCACATAACTCAGGGAACAAACAGTTCATTGTAACAAGCAAACATTTATTTGGAAGTTCAATTTTTTCAGACTGTAACATGCAGTTTTGGGCACCTCTTATTCCTTGTTTCTTTAGTGCAGTACGTCTACAGCATCGCTGTCCGGTCCAACTGGATTAGCCTCACGTTAAAGGGAACCTGTCACCCCCCAGGGCCTATTAAAGTAAAAGAGCCACCTTTGGCAGCACTAAAGCTGCATTTGGCTCTTATGTTTATTATCCCTAGGAAAGCTGAAATAATGACTTTTCTAAATTTCCCACCATATCTCTATTGAGTCAGGCAGGTATGTTTTCTCCCTCTGACTCAACCGCCTCACAGTCGTCCATCATCCCACTCTGGCCTCCGGGCCCGCCTCTTCTCTTTCTCGTGACATCACCGGCACCTGCGCTCGGCAATCAGTTCTCGGGCATGCGCCGTGCGCGCATCAGGTAAGGATATCGCGCCTGCGTGTAGCGGAGGCCCCAGATCCCGCCCCACAGTGTGTTATGATGTATTTACACTGCGGGGCTGGGAATCTGGCGCCTGCGCAGGGGAGCGGGTCACCATGCTCCTCGATAGAAGTGCCGAAGTCTCACGAGACTTCACAAATCTCGTAAGACATTGGCACTATCTGGAGCATGGTGACCCATTCCACTGCCTACTTCCCTATCTATCAGGAAGTAGTCCTGTTTTACTAGGGCTTTCCTCTCCCACTATGGGCCAGTCTCAAGCTTTAACTATGCCTGTACCTTAGTACGTAGCTGGACAGATCACCACTACAAACCCGAAGTATTAACTTTACATACAGTACAGACCAAAAGTTTGGACACACCTCATTTAAAGATTTTTCTGTATTTTCATGACTATGAAAATTGTACATTCAGAATGAAGGCATCAAAACTATAAATTAACAAATGTGGAATTATATACTTAACAGTGTGAAACAACTGAAAATATGTCTTATATTCTAGGTTCTTCAAAGTAGCCACCTTTTGCTTCGATGACTGCTTTGCACACTCTTGGCATGCTCTTGATGAGCTTCAAGAGGTAGTCACCGGTAATGCTCTTCCAACAATCTTGAAGGAGTTCCCAGAGATGCTTAGCACTTGTTGGCCCTTTTGCCTTCACTCTGCGGTCCAGCTCACCGCAAACCATCTCGATTGGGTTCAGGTCTGGTGACTGTGGAGGCCAAGTCATCTGGCATAGCACCCCATCACTCTCCTTCTTGGTCAAATAGCCCTTACACAGCCTGGAGGTGTGTTTGGGGTCATTGTCTTGTTGAAAAATAAATGATGGTCCAACTATACGCAAACTGGATTGAATAGCATGCCGCTGCAAGATGCTGTGGTAGCCATGCTGGTTCAGTATGCCTTCAATTTTGAATAAATCCCCAACAGTGTCACAAGCAAAGCACCCCCACACCATCACACCTCCTCCATGCTTCACGGTGGGAACCAGGCATGTAGAGTCCATCCGTTCACCTTTTCTGCGTCGCACAAAGACAGTATGGTTGGAACCAAAGATCTCAAATTTGGACGCATCAGACCAAAGAACAGATTTCCACTGGTTTAATGTCCATTCTTTGTGTTCTTTAGCCCAAACGAGTCTCTTCTGCTTGTTGCCTGTCCTTAGCAGTGGTTTCCTAGCAGCTATTTTACCATGAAGGCCTGCTGCACAAAGTCTCCTCCTAACAGTTGTTGTAGAGATGTGTCTGCTGCTAGAACTCTGTGTGGCATTGACCTGGCCTCTAATCTGAGCTGCTGTTAACCTGCGATTTCTGAGGCTGGTGACTCGGATAAACTTATCCTCAGAAGCAGGGGTGACTCTTGGTATTCCTTTCATGGGGCGGTCCTCATGAGAGCCAGTTTCATTGTAGTGCTTGATGGTTTTTGCCACTGCACTTGGGGACACTTTCAAAGTTTGCCCAATTTTTCAGACTGACTGACCTTCATTTCTTAAAGTAATGATGGCCACTCGTTTTTCTTTACTTAGATGCTATTTTCTTGCCATAATACAAATTCTAACGGTCTATTCAGTAGGACTATCTGCTGTGTATCCACCAGACTTCTGCACAACACAACTGATGGTCCCAACCCCATTTATAAGGCAAGAAATCCCACTTATTAAACCTGACAGGGCACACCTGTGAAGTGAAAACCATTCCCGGTGACTACCTCTTGAAGCTCATCAAGAGAATACCAAGAGTGTGCAAAGCAGTCATCAAAGCAAAGGTGGCTACTTTGAAGAACCTAGAATATAAGACATAATTTCAGTTGTTTCACACTTTTTTGTTAAGTATATAATTCCACATGTGTTAATTCACAGTTTTAATGCCTTCAGTGTGAATGTACAATTTTCATAGTCATGAAAATACAGAAAAATCTTTAAATGAGGTGTGTCCAAACTTTTGGTCTGTACTGTACATTACACACATTATACCCAGGCTTTGACTGGCCCACAGGAGAACAGGAAAATCGCTTAGTGGGTTACTGTGCAAGAGTGAGCCACTACCCTCTTATATGAGCAGTACTTGGCAATATACACTTGAATCACTATGTACAGATAAAGGTGACATCTTATTCATGTAATAATCTACCCAGTTTATTGTTATATAAATTTGTGATTGAGGATAATGTCACAAAAGTGGGGCCCTGGGGTTGGTTACTGGTGGGTCCTTGGCACCCCAATCCTACACTACTTGTGTCTCTTGTATTCTGCAGTGCTGTGTCCTTGCCTTCAGTCTTCTAGTGGGTAGTTTGTTGTGTAGGACATATGCTACTTTAGGGCACTGCCTCGATTACATTTTTAACCCATTAATGACCGACAATATGTCTTTTAACTGACCTGAGATATAAGAGAATAGCCTCCCCATACAGGTGACAATCCCGCAGCTGTCCACTATAGCTGACAACTTGCTGCATCAGCCACGATCAGTGTTGGCACTGCCCAAATCTGTTTAACCTCTTAGATGCTGTCAATAGTGACTACATCATATAAATGGTTAACAGAGTGTGGGGGCTTCGTCTTTATCCCAATTGGTGCCTTCAGATCATGATTGTGTGGTCCTGATGTTTGCCATGGCAATTCATGACCAAATAGCGGCCTTAGGCTATGGGCACACGTTGCGGATTAGGCTTAGGAATTTCTGGTGCGGATTCTGCATCTCCTGGCAGAAAACGCACCTGCGTTTTTTGTGCGGTTCCGCAGTGTTTTTTTGTGCATTTTTGCTGCGGTTTTCTTGCGGATTTGCTGCGGGTTTTTTTATAATGGAATGGGTACAAAAACGCTGCAGATTCACAAAAAAGAAGTGACATGCTACTTCTTTTAAACCGCAGCGTTTCAGCAGCGAATTTTCTGTAAAGTGTGCACAGCATTTTTTTTTCTCATTGATTTACATTGTACTGTAAATCAATTGCGGATCTGCGTTTCTGCACCTCAAAAAACGCTGCGGATCCGCAGAGAATCCGCAACATGTGCACATACCCTTAGAGTCTGACGGCTGTTGTAACCTGTCCAGAAGTTAGCGGCATTTAGGTGGTAAAAATACACATTTTCATTTTTGTCATGTCACTTTGCATTAATTCCTGAAAATCACCTGAAGGGTTATAAACTACCTGACTGCAGTTAAAAATCACTGGGATTTGTTGAAGAGTTCCAGAGTTATTACCACAAAGTGACACTGGTCAGATTTTAAAAATTTGGCTCCGTCACTAATGTAATGGGTTAATGTAACTTAGGACAGGAGTTGACATTATGAGACCACGATGGGTGAAGTTATATGTGGTCTGCCTTCTGTAAATGGCGCCCCCTATAATTCCTGGTTCAACTTGTAGAGTATTGAGGGTAGCAATGATCACTCCTGTCATTGTAACTGTGTAAAAAAAAAAAGTGAATACAAAAAACTCCCTTGACACTTTTATTTTTTCTTTAAATTTTTTTATTGGAATAACAATAAGCAACACTGTAATAAAAATATTACTGGCCCTTTAAGAAATTAAACAAAGATCACAATGACTCTCAGGTCAGGCCCTATACAGAACACAGAACTAACTGTGGGTATTGAGGACCGGCTGAGAGCCACTGGATCGAAAGATCCAGAGGAAGGCGAAGAAACCCCCCGGAGAGTTCTGCCTCAGGGGGGAAAAAAATTCCTTCCTGACCCCAGTTGTGGCGATCGGTTATTTCCCTGGATCACATCAGTCCTGCTGCATATTGTTGTATATCTACATGTCTTATAAGTTTAGGAGAGTTGGAAGTGAAAAGATAAATACACCTTGTAAAATCTAAAATACAATATACACCCTGCTCCTAGGAGTTTACAATCAAATATACAATAAACACCCTGCTCCTAAGGCCTCTTTCACACTTCAGTCTTTTGGCGTCAGTTTGAATCCGCTGTTTTCGTCAAATAGCGGATCCGCCATTTTTTTTTGGCGGATCCGCTATTTTCCCATAGACTTGCATTAGTGACGGATTGTGGCGGATAGTCGTCCGTTCCATCCGCCATGTGACGGATCCGTAGAAATTTGGCGGACGTCGTCTAGACATTGACGGACATTGTAACGTTTTTGTCTGTGCCGAAATGGCAGTTCACGTCTGCCATTTTCTAGAATGGCCGCCTATGGGCGACGGATCCGTCGCGACCGTCATTTGGCGGATCCGTCGCCCCAATCCGCTTTTTCAATTGAGCATGCTCCAAAAAATAGATACTTTTCCCAGATACACGGATGCGTCAAAAAAACGGATCCATTAAAACCGTTTTCTCAACAATTTTGACGGATCCGTCAATCCGTCACGATGTCGGAGCAGACTGACGCCAAACAACTGAAGTGTGAAAGAAGCCTAAGAGCTTACAATCTAATATACAATATACACCTTGCTCCTAGGAGCTTACAATCTAATATACAATATACACCTTGCTTCTAGGAGCTTACAATCTAATATACAATATAAACCCTGCTCCTAAGAGCTTACAATCTAATATACAATATACACCCTGCTCCTAGGAGCTTACAATCTAATATACAATATCCACCCTGCTCCTAGGAGCTTACAATCTAATATACAATATAACACCTTGCTCCTAGGAGCTTATAATCTAATATACAATATACACCCTGCTACTAAAGGTACCTTCACACATAACGATATCGTTAACGATATCGTTGCAACGTCACACTTTTTTGTGACATGGCAACGATCTCGCTAACGATTTCCTCATGTGTGACAGCGACCAACGATCAGGCCCCTGCTGGGAGATCGTTGGTCGTGGGGAATGATCAGGACCTTTTTTTGGTCACTGATCACCCGCTGTCATCGCTGGATCAGCATGTGTGACGCCGATCCAGCGATGTGTTCACTTGTAACAAGGGTAAACATCGGGTTACAAAGCGCAGGGCCGCGCTTAGTAACCCGATATTTACCCTGGTTACCATTGTAAAAGTAAAAAAAAACTACATACTTACATTCCGATGTCTGTCACATCCCCCGCCGTCAGCTTCCCTGCACTGACTATGTCAGTGCCGGCCGTAAAGCAGAGCACAGCGGTGACGTCACCGCTGTGCTCTGCTTTACGGCCGGTGGCGCTGACAGTCAGTGCAGGGAAGCTGACGGCGGGGGACATGACAGACATCGGAATGTAAGTATGTAGTGTTTTGTTTTTTTTTTACTTTTACAATGGTAACCAGGGTAAATGTCGGGTTACTAAGCGCGGCCCTACACTTAGTAATCCGATGTTTACCCTGGTTACCCGGGGACTTTGGCATCGTTGAGGACAGTTTCAACGATGCCGAAGTCTTTCCCCGGATCGTTGGTCGCTGGAGAGAGCTGTCTGTGTGACAGCTCCCCGGCGACCCCAGAACGACTTACCAACGATCACGGCCAGGTCGTATCGCTGGTCGTGATCGTTGGTAAGTCGTTTAGTGTAACGGTACCTTAAGAGCTTATAATCTAATATACAATATACACCTTGCTCCTAGGAGCTTACAATCTAATATACAATATACATCCAGTTGACAGCATACAGAATAATGTACAGGTAAATGAGGGAAGGAGAGTATAGGAGTTCACTATATTGACAGCTTGCGATCTTCAGTTCAGCCTGGAGACATGCTGGTGGGTGCCGCACCCGCTGGTCATTACAGCGATACTGAAATGACCAGATGGCATATGTCGGCACATCCAACCAGGAAATAAAATTTGAAATGTTTATTTGTGTAATATTTAAAAGAGCTTACATTCTAATATACAATATACAGGCTGCCCCTGAGAGTTTATAGAATAATCTATACCCTGCTCCTAGTTTACAATCTAATTCCATGACTACTTTGCTGATCTAATTAGCGATATTCTGCTGCCAAAGGTGCATTACTGTGAACAAGAGTGTCTAAGGCCGGTTTCACTCGTCAGTGGCTCCGGTACGTGAGGTGACAGTTTCCTCACGTACCGGAGCCACTGACACACGTAGACACAGTGAAATCAATGCATCTGTGCAGATGTCATTGATTTTTTGCGGACCGTGTCTCCGTGTGCCAAACACAGAGACATGTCAGTGTTCGTGGGAGCGCACAGATTACACGGACCCATTAAAGTCAATGGGTCCGTGTAAAACACGTACCGCACACGGACGTTGTCCGTGTGCAGTCCGTGTGCCGTGCAGGAGACAGCGCTACTGTAAGCGCTGTCCCCCCCACTGGTGCAGAAGCCGCGATTCATATCTTCCCTACAGCAGCGTTTGCTGTAGAGAAGATATGAATAATCGTGTTTAAAATAAATATACATGTGCCCAACCCCCTTCCAATCCCTGTGCGCCCCCCCGCTGTTATTAAAATACTCACCCGGCTCCCTCGCTGGCTGGCGCTGCTTCCTGTCCTGGCCGCACCTTCTACTGTATGAGCGGTCACGTGGGGCCGCTCATTTACAGTAATGAATATGCGGCTCCACCCCCTATGGGAGGTGGAGCCGCATATTCATGATTGCTTTGAAACACCAGTTTTTCTGAGATGTCTCCTCATTGTAGGAACATGGACTACTAGTTATATGCTTGAGACTTACCCAGATCATACTATGGGCATGTGCCCTATCTCCCAGTGTACTGGTTGATTTCTCCTTTTCTCCACATGTTGGAATTCTTTTATGTATTTTTCTATTGTACATTATGGCAATTTGTGTATGGTATTGTCTGCATTTATATATCAATAAAATTTCTATATTTTTTTTACAAATTTTTAGTGTCTATGCTCCCTTTTTCCGCTAGTATAGTATATATCCCATTGGGAGTGATGCTTCTATATAATTAGATTCATATTGGGAGAGCTTTCTTTAATATTAATTATGCTCTCGGCCATTTATAACGCATGCTTATTGATTTTCGTATGCTTCTACTGTATGAGCGGTCACATGGGGCCACCCATTACAATCATGAATATGCGGCTCCACCTCCCATAGGGGTGGAGCCGCATATTCATTACTGTAAATGAGCGGCCCCACGTGACCGCTCATACAGTAGAAGGTGTGGCCAGGACAGGAAGCAGCGCCAGCTAGCGAGGGAGCCGGGTGAGTATTTTAATAACAGCGGGGGGGCGCACAGGAGGTGGGAGGGGGGTGGGCACATGGATATTTATTTTAAACACGATTATTCATATCTTCTCTACAGCAAATGCTGCTGCAGGGAAGATATGAATCGCGGCTTCAGCACCAGATGCAGGGGACAGCGCTAAACTTTGGCGCTGTCTCCTGCACAGTGCGTGTGGTACCCAGTGGGCAAACGGGCGGCACACGTGTGCCACACTGATGTGCCACAGAAACGCAGCGGCACACGGATAATTCCGGTACCGATTTTTCCGGTACCGGAATTATCTGGACGTGTGAGGCTGGCCTTGGAGACGCTTGTTCACGATAATTGTACCATCTAAATAGGCTGCAGATCATCCAATGAATGAGCAAAATGCTTGTTCATCAGGTAAAATGATCTTTTCTGCCTCACAAAAAGATCATTGTTCTTGGTGAGACATCCTCCTGTGTAAATAGGACATGTGCTGGCGAGAATATTGCACACTGAATGATTTGTTACAGATCGCTCATTGAACATCTGAAGTTGAGTCTACCAGTAGGACTAAGCCACACATGGGGAAATTTAATGCACCACAAGGCTTCTAAACATCTTTGCAAGGCCGGCGTTAAGGATGCAAACTTGACCATACACAAAGCAACTCCCTGCTTCTGCAGGCATACCGAATTTTTCAAATTATGAAATGCACTTTTTTCCCTCCAAATTTTGGAGGAAAACTGAAGGTAGCTTGTCAAAGTGGCGACTGCGGTGGAGCAAGGTCACAGGAGGCCGGGTCGTTGCTTCAGGAGGCTGGCAGAGGCAGCAGGAGTGGGCTGATGCTGCTGGCCCTAGGCTCTCATATGATGATGGCGCCGGTGAGCAGAGTCTCCATTTCCATTGATTTCCCTGCGACGAGCTTTGAAAAAATGGCTGCCGAAGGTGATGCATGTGCAGATTGAGATCTCTGGAGATGAGATCTCTTCTTCCAAGATTTCATCTCCGAAGATCTCAATCCGAGTATGCCCAGCCTCCGGCAGCCATCTTCCCAGAGCCCACCACAGGGAAATCAATGGGAAAGGGGACTTCACTAACCTGCGCAAACATCTTAGGAGAGCCCAGGGCCAGCAGCATCGGCCCACTCCTGCCGTCACCGTGCAGAAGCAGTGACTCTGCCTCCTGTTAAGTTGCCCCCCGGCAAGCTACCATTAAATTAGACTAGAAGACGCATCCCCATGTTATTTAAAAATGTTTTTTTTCTTATTTTCCACCCCAAAACTTGGGGTGCATCTTATGGTCAGGTGCATCTGAGGATATGTTCCCACGGTCAGAAAACGCTGCAGGTTGGATGCTGTGTACATTCGCAGCATCCAGATGTTACAGCATAGTGGATGGGATTTCAAGAAATGCCATGCCCACTATGCGTGCACCAACACCTGCGGAGACGGACATGTGGCGCGTCTTTCCATACCGCAGCATGTCTATTTATCTTGTGGAGACTCATAGTCTCCGCAAGATAAATATCACCGGTACAATGTATAGGATGCGGTGATTCTGCACAGTTCAATGTACACATGCGGAATCACCTGCATTCAAAAGCCGGCAGCGCTTTGGACGGAGCAGACATGTGCCGAGTCCAAAGATCTGCCGATTATTGACTGTGGGGACATAGCCTTAGTCCACAAATTGCATATGTATACATAAAATAGAATTGCAGACTTCGATCAGGCTGTGATCAGAGTGCGATCAAAGTGGCATCCGTTTCTCTCACAGGTGGAGAGGGGGGAAATAAGTTTTTCCATTTTGACAGTCTGTGAAAATCGGAGCGCATATATATATATTTATATATAATTTATTTATATATAGTATGTATACAGTGCTGTAGAATTAATGGTGCTATGTAAGAGTAAAATAAATAAATATCTCTGTGTTTGTATGTATTTGTGCAATTCTATAAGCCTGTGCAGTCTGAGTTGAATACAGACTAATAGACTTTCTTTCTATCAAGCCTGTACATAGATTTGAGCCCGCTCAGGCAGAGCTCTGTGCTGCTGTTGAACAGCATGCTATAGAGCAGCTGTTTGGAACGATCAGTGGGTTTTTCAGGACACTGTCGCCCACTTATCAACTCCACATAAGGGCTTGTGCACACGACCAATTTGGTCATCTGAATACTGTCTGTGTTTTTGATATCGCTCGTACCTATGATATTCTATGGGGCTGTGCAAATGTCAGTTTTTCCTCAGACCCAGTGGTCCATGGAAAAAAATCGGAGACAAGTCAAAATTGGGAATGCAAGTCTATGGGCCCATGAAAAAATTTGACACCATTTGGATGACATCTGAATGCGATCCGATTTTCACAGACTGACATAACAGAAAAAGAGGAGAAACCTTTTTTTTCCCCCTCTCCACGTCCAAGAAAAACTGATGCCACTCTGATCTGAGTCTGTAACTCTATTACGCAAGTTGCCATTTAATCAATTCTGCTCATGATATCCTGTGGTTCCAGTTCTGGTCCTCCTGCTGGCATCAAGCTACTGCGTTGTCCATTGTTTCTGCTGCACCATCGTCATCTGTCCGTACTTCATTACAGCTGCTCATCTAGATGAGACATAACACCTATCATTACAAAAAAGAGGATTAAATGGTAGGTCCTATTTAAGGAATCATTCTGATACTTAAGAGACAACACGTCACTCAGAGATGCTAGCTGACATTTTTTAGGGGTAAATGGCGCAGTTCTAAACATCACCACGAACAACCCAAAAGCAATGTGTGAATGAGGCCTTAGTGTTAAGTGAGCAGCTACCTACCAGGACTTGTCTTCCTCAAGCTGCACCCTCTGGGGACACAAGGTGGTTCATGATAATAACTTTATACATTCCGTACCAATTGTGAGGTCAGGTGATATCTATGATGTCATGTGCCCTGTCTTAATAACTGCCACTGGTGTGTTATGTATCAAGTTTCCAACATCAAGAGAATAAAAAAAAAAATCACAGGCTGCAAATAACCACCAGCCTGATTTCTAACTTGAGTCATGACGCACGTTAAAACCTAAACATTTCCACCATTTTATTTTAATCCGTGTCACTTACTGTTCTGTGAAGGAAAACACAGAATGCCATACTGCAATTCCTGATCACGATAAACCGTCAGTTCCCAGTCACCCCTGATCTGACAGGCCCAAGACAGCTGACAATGGAGAACTATAGCAGTCTGCAATTAAACTTGTTACGATAACGTTTTCACAACATTAATGGCAAAGCTACCAAAAATGGAACCAAATGGAGCTCTCTCATCTGTCCCACCCCTTCCTATATGCTTTTATTAGAGTACATGGGTGTCACAGAGGGCAAAACCAGACAATTGCTGAGGGTCTTCAAGAAGAAAGACACATGATCAGTTGATCGCCAGCAAGTCCTCATTTGCGAAGGGGTTGTCCAGATTGGTAACCCCGGTTGGGAATGCTCACACTTGCTTAATAAAGAACCCAAATTTTCATATTTTCCTAGTCAATTTTTTTTTTTAAATCATAGAATCATTATAACAATCATAGCACACATGATACAACGGGTCTTGCTAAGATTTTCAGGTGAAGGATGTAGTTCTGAATCCCACTACTAACCCACCATCTATAGAATTTGTGAGTGAGAAAAGTTCCCTACCTGGACTTGTTTCCTTCAAGCTGTCAGGCTTTAATCAAACAAGATGGTTCAAGTTTTACACTTTGCACATTCTATGCCAATTGTGATATCATATGTTTATGTGCTTTGTGATGTCATCCAAACTGCCTGTTTAACCCCTTCCCACCCAATGACATACTTTGAATTTTTGAACAGGTTATTTGGAAGCAACGGCACAACCAGTGAGAGGACAATGGTAATCATCCAAAACTATTGATCTCTCAATCTTTCTCACAGAAACTATAGGGATGCAAATATATACAGCTCTGGCAAAAATTAAAAAGACCACTGCAGAATTTTCAGTTTGTCTGATTTTTCTCTTTATAGGTATATTTTTGAGTAAAATTGTTTTTTTATTCTATAAACTAATGACAACATGTCTCCGAAGTTCCAAGCAATAAATCTTGTATTTATTTTCTGAAAATGAGAAATAGTCAAAATAACAAAAAAAAGCATTGCTTGCAGACTTCAAATAATGCAAAAAAACAAGTTCATAATCATTTAGAAACAATACTAATGTTTTAACTCCGGAAGAGTTCAGAAATCAATATTTTGTGGAATAACCATGATTTTTAATCACAGCTTTCATGCATCTTGGCATGCTTTCCACCAGTCTTTCACACTGCTTTTGGGTGACCTTATGCCACTGCTGGTACAAAAATTTTAAGCAGTTCTTTGTTTGATGGCTTGTGACTATCCATCTTCCTCTTGATTACATTCTAGAGGTTTTCAATGGGGTTCAGGTCTGGAGATTGGGCTGCTCATGACAGGGATTTGATATGGTGGTCCTTCATCCACACCTTGATTGACCTAGCTGTGTGACATGGCACATTGTCCCACTGAAGAAAAAAGTCCTCAGAGTTGGGGAACATTGCCTGAGCAGAATGAATCAACTTTTTCCAGGATAGCCTTGTTTGCGGCTTGATTCATACATCCTTTGCAAAGAACAACCTGCCCAATTCCAGCCTTGCTGAAGCATCCCCAGATCATCATCGATCCGCCACCAAATTTCAGAGGGTGCAAGACACTGTGGCTTGTACGCCTCTCCAGGTCTCCATCTAACCGTAGGATGACCAGGTGTCGATTGCTGTTTTTTTAATTATTTGAATAATTAAATTTTTTTTGACAACCAGCCAACCTAAAGATGAAAGCTGGGGGCTGGTATTCTGTCTGGAAAGGGGCCATGAATACCACCAGCATAAAAATAGCAGCCTGCAGCCGCCCAGAAAAGGCACATCTATTAGATGCGCCTGGTCTGGCTCTTTGCCCGGCTCTTCTCACTTGCCCTGTAGCAGTGGCAAGTGGGGTTCATATTTTTGGAGTTGATGTCACCTTTGTATTGTCAGATGACATCAAGCCCATGGCTTAGTAATGGAGAGGCATCAATATGGTAAAGACACAGCAAGTAGAAAGTTCTTTATTTGAAATAAAACAAAACCCTTTCCAATTTTTATTCAAATCTAACTGAAGAGCTCAGCGTTGCCCGGGCATAGTAACGAACTGTGGTTAGTTATAGCACTTCTCATTCCCCCCCCCTCTCATTTTCCCCTCAGTATATACCTGTATGTCATCTCCTGTATATAGTATATACAGTAAGGTCCATATATATTTGGACAGAGACAACATTTTTTCTAATTTTGGTTATAGACATTACAATGAATTTTAAACAAAACAATTCAGATTAGGTTGCAGTTCAGACTTTCAGCTTTCATTTCAGGGTATCCACATTAAAATTGGATGAAGGGTTTAGGAGTTTCAGCTCCTTAACATGTGCCACCCTGTTTTAAAAGGGACCAAAAGTAATTGGACAGATTCAATAATTTTAAATAAATCGTTCATTTTTAGTACTTGGTTGAAAACCCTTTGCTGGCAATGACTGCCTGAAGTGTTGAACTCCTGGACATCACCAGACGCTGGGTTTCCTCCTTTTGACACTCAGCCAGGCCTTCACTGCGGTGGTTTTCAGTTGCTGTTTGTTCGTGGGCCTTTCTGTCTGAAGTTTAGTCTATAACAAGTGAAATGCATGCTCAATTGGGTTGAGATCAGGTGACTGACTTGGCCATTCAAGAATATTCCACTTCTTTGCGTTAATAAACTGCGTTGCTTTGGCTTTATGTTTTGGGTCATAATCCATCTGTAGTATGAAACGACGACCAATCCGTTAGGCTGCATTTGGCTGGATCTGAGCACACAATTCATTCGGCTGCTTCTGTCCTGTGTCACATCATCAATAAACACTAGAGACCCAGGGCCACTGGCAACCATGCATGCCCAAGCCATCACACTGCCTCCGCCGTGTTTTACAGATGATGTGGTATGCTTTGGATCATGAGCTGTACCACGCCTTCACCATACTTTTCTCTTTCCATCATTCTGGTAGAGGTTGACCTTGGTTTCATCTGTCCAAAGAATGTTCTTCCAGAACTTTGCTGGCTTTTTTTGATCTTTTTTAGCAAAGTCCAGTCTAGCCTTTTTATTCTTGACGCTTATGAGTGGCTTGCACCGTGCAGTGAACCCTCTGCATTTACTTTCACGCAGTCTTCTCTTTATGGTAGATTTGGATATTGATACGTCAACCTCCTGGAGAGTGTTATTCACTTGGTTGGCTGTTGTGAAGGGGTTTCTCTTCACCATGGCGATTATTCTGCGATCATCCACCACTGTTGTCTTCTGTGGGCGCCCAGGTCTTTTTGCATTGATGAGTTCACCAGTTCTTTCTTTCTCAAGATGTATCAAAACTGTAGATTTTGCCACTCCTAATATTGTAGCAATTTCTCAGATGTTTTTTTCTGTTTCCGCCAGCTAAATGATGGCTTGTTTCACCTGCATGGAGAACTCCTTTGACCGCATGTTTAATTCACAGCAAAACCTTCCAAATGCAAGCACCACACCTCAAATCAACTTCAGGCCTTTTATCTGCTTAATTGAGAATGACATAGCGAAGGGATTGCCCACACCGGTCCATGAAATAGCCTTGGAGTCAATTGTCCAATTACTTTTGGTCCCTTTAAAAACAGGGTGGCACATGTTAAGGAGCTGAAACTCCTAAACCCTTCATCCAATGTCAATGTGGATACCCTCAAATGAAAGCTGAAAGTCTGAACTTCAACTGCATCTGAATTGTTTTGTTTAAAATTCATTGTGGTAATGTCTAAAACCAAAATTAGAAAAATGTTGACTCTGTCCAATATATATGGACCTAACTGTACCTGTATGTCATCTCCTCCTATATATAGTACTAGCTGAAGAGCCCGGCGTTGCCTGGGCATAGTAAATATCTGTGGTTAGTTATAACACCTCACTTCTCTTATTTTCCCATCACGCCTCTCATTTTCCCAATCACATCTTTCATTTTCCCCCTCACATCTCTCATTTTCTCCCTCACTCCTCTCATTCCCCCCTAACACTTGTCATTTCAACCTCACATCTGTCATTTTCTGATCACTCCACTATTTTTCCTCACTCCTCATTTTGCACTCACACCTTTTCATTTTCACCTCACACCTCTCATTTTCACCTCATCACCTCAGTATATACATGTTTGTCATCTCCCTTATATATAGTATACATCTGTATGTCATCTCCTGTATATAGTATATACATGTATGTCATCTCCCCTGTATATAGTATATACCTGAATGTCATCTTCTATATACAGTATATACCTATATGTCATCTCCTCCTGTATATAGTATATACCTGTGTGTCATCTCCCCTGTATATAGTATATATGTGTCATCTCCTCCTGTATATAGTATATACCTGCATGTCATCTTCTATATATAGCATATACCTGTAGGTCATCTCCTCCTGTATATAGTATATACCTGTAGGTCATCTGCTCCTGTATATAGTATATACCTGTGTGTCATCTCCTCCTGTATATATATGTACCTGTGTGTCATCTCCTCCTCTATACAGTATATACCTGTGTGTCATCTCTCCTGTATATAGTATATATCTGTGTGTCATCTCCCCTGTATATAGCATATACCTGTGTGTCATCTCCTCCTGTATATAGTATATACCTGTATGTCATCTCCTCCTGTATATATGTACCTGTATGTCATCTCCTCCTCTATATAGTATATATCTGTGTCATCTCTCCTGTATATAGTATATATCTGTGTCATCTCCCCTGTATATAGTATATACCTGTGTGTCATCTCCTCCTGTATTAGACCTCGTTCACACGTTATTTGCTCAGTATTTTTACCTCAGTATTTGTAAGCTAAATTGGCAGCCTGATAAATCCCCAGCCAACAGGAAGCCCTCCCCCTGGCAGTATATATTAGCTCACACATACACATAATAGACAGGTCATGTGACTGACAGCTGCCGTATTTCCTATATGGTACATTTGTTGTAGTTTGTCTGCTTATTAATCAGATTTTTATTTTTGAAGGATAATACCAGACTTGTGTGTGTTTTAGGGCGAGTTTCGTTTGTCAAGTTGTGTGTTGAGTTGCGTGTGGCGACATGCATGTAGCGACTTTTGTGAGATGAGTTTTGTGTGGCAACATGCGTGTAGCAACTTTTTGTGTGTCGAGTTGCATGTGACAGGTTAGTGTAGCAAGTTGTGTGCAGCGAGTTTTGCGCGTGGCGAGTTTTATGTGTGGTGCCTTTTGAGTATGTGCAAGTTTTGTGTGAGGCAACTTTTGCATGTGTTGCAACTTTTGTGCATGTGGCAATTTTTCCGCGTGTGCAAGTTTTGCGTGTGGCGAGTTTTCCATGAGGTGAGTTTTGCACTTGTGGCGAGTTTTGCAAGAGCCTAGTTTTTGCATGTGGCGAGTTGTGTGCGTGGCGAGTTTTGAGCGGCGACTTTTGTGTTTCGACTTTTATGTGGCGAGGTTGGTGTATTTGTGGTGAAATGTGTGCTGAGGGTAATATGTGTTCAAGCACGTGGTAGTGTGTGGCGCATTTTGTGTGTGTGTTCATATTCCCGTGTGTGGTGAGTATCTCATGTCGGGGCCCCACCTTAGCAACTGTACGGTATATACTCTTTGGCGCCATCGCTCTCATTCTTTAAGTCCCCCTTGTTCACATCTGGCAGCTGTCAATTTGCCTCCTACACTTGTCCTTTCATTTTTTCCCATTATGTAGATAGGGGCAAAATTGTTTGGTGAATTGGAAAGCGCGGGGTTAAATTTACACCTCACAACATAGCCTATGACGCTCTCGGGGTCCAGACGTGTGACTGTGCAAAATTTTGTGGCTGTAGCTGCGACGGTGCAGATGCCAATCCCGGACATACATACATACATATACACACATACATATACACACACACACACACACACACACACATTCAGCTTTATATATTAGATATCCTGCTCGGTGGTTTGTATCGCATCTCGCAGGTTTACTGGTGCCATTTTGTTGAAGCCAAAGGTTTTGTTAACACAATATTAACCCCTTAACTGCCAATGACTTAACGGTGGCAGTTAAGGGGCCTTATTTCTCCTGCACCTCACGCTCCTCCTTTATACACAACCTCCTGCACCTCACGCTCCTCCTTTACATACAGCATTTTTCTGCAGCATAGCTTTTCTCCTTTAGGCCGGAGTCACACTACAGCGAGATACGGCCGAGTCTCGCAGGTTAAAACCAAGCTCTGGCACCAGCACTCCAGAGTGGAGCATGCGGCTCCATGTATTGCTATGCGGCCGCACGCTCCGCTCTGGAGTGCCGGTGCCAGAGCTTGTTTTTAACCTGCAAGACTCGGCCGTATCTCGCTGTGTGATCCCAGCCTTACAGTCGCCTCCTCCGGCAGCACCTCACATTCCTCTTCCATATACAATTGGAAACACTTGATCCCGAGAGAAATTGCACTAATTGCAATAAAGCATATCGTATACATGGCCTTACTTCTGCAGCACCACACTTTTCTCCTTTAGACCTTGTTCACCCATTATTTGGACAGTATTTTTACCTCAGTATTTGTAAGCTAAAACTTGAGTAAAACAATCAGAGAAAAAGTTTATTAGAAACACGTCACCACCTCTGTATTTGGTTTTGGCTTATAAATTCTGAGGTAAAATACTGACCAAATACTGAACATGTGAATGCGGCCTTATACTCAGCCTTCACCTGCAGCACCTCACTCTTCTCTATACACAGCCGCATACTGCAGCAGGACCTCACTCCTCTTTTTCCCCCTCACATCTCTCATTCTCCCCCCCTCACATCTCTATCCATGAGGCTCCTCCCTGTCCATTGACATCATACCTAACAGGAGCAACTCCATTCTAGATACGATGGAGCTAGATGTGGCCTGTGACACATCATTGTCCCACGCTGTAATCCATATCTGGGGGATTAAGTTTTCAACCCGGCGCTACACATGGAGGACATGTAGAGCGTGACAGACCCGTGCACTACACATGGAGGACAGGAAAAGAGGGACAGACCCGTGCAATACACATGGAGGACAGGTAGAGAGTGACAGACCCGTGCACTACACATGGAGGGCAGGAAAAGAGGGACAGACCCGTGCACTACACATGGAGGGCAGGTAGAGAGTGACAGACCCGTGCACTACACATGGAGGGCAGGTAGAGAGTGACAGACCCGTGCACTACACATGGAGGGCAGGTAGAGAGTGACAGACCCGTGCACTACACATGGAGGACAGGTAGAGAGTGACAGACCCGTGCACTACACATGGAGGGCAGGTAGAGAGTGACAGACCCGTGCACTACACATGGAGGGCAGGTAGAGAGTGACAGACCCGTGCACTACACATGGAGGGCAGGTAGAGAGTGACAGACCCGTGCACTACACATGGAGGACAGGTAGAGAGTGACAGACCCGTGCACTACACATGGAGGGCAGGTAGAGAGTGACAGACCCGTGCACTACACATGGAGGGCAGGTAGAGAGTGACAGACCCGTGCACTACACATGGAGGGCAGGTAGAGAGTGACAGACCCGTGCACTACACATGGAGGGCAGGTAGAGAGTGACAGACCCGTGCACTACACATGGAGGACAGGTAGAGAGTGACAGACCCGTGCACTACACATGGAGGACAGGTAGAGAGTGACAGACCCGTGCACTACACATGGAGGACAGGTAGAGAGTGACAGACCCGTGCACTACACATGGAGGACAGGTAGAGGGACAGACCCCCGCACTATAGAAGGAGGGCAGGTAGATAGCCAGTCTGGCCTTTTCTGTCACTATCTGGCAAATGCCAGAAGGGCCTGTCTGGTCTTGGTCCACCTTGGCTGCTACATTGTTATCAGGATCTGCATCCTCAGGATGCCCACACTGGTAGCACTAAGTTGCTGACTTCATCACTTACCCCAGCAGGCCATGGGCATCCCTTTTGTCTGCGACCTGCAGAGGCCAGCACCAACATGGTAACATGAAAAACTGTAAAGGTTGCACCATGAATTACCAAGAATGATTAATCTAAAATATTGAAACTGCAGTACTGCCATATAAAATGCGAAAAAAGGAAAACATGCGCTATATAGTGTATATATGAAATATTCATCTGCAAAATTGCTATGAAAAAAAAATATACAGTAAAAATAGAAGGTACTTCGTGCATAGATTGGCCAATATATGTGAACCCAACTGCCACATCAAGGCATCCTTTAAAGTTCGGTCCCTGTTCTGATGTGTCACCTTTCCTGGACAAAAAAAGCAAAAGCTCTAATGGGGCACTCAATTATTGCAACTCTTTAACCCCTTCCCAACATGCCCTGTACTAGTATGGCGCATGTTGGGTCCCCTGCTTTGATGTGGGCTCCGGCAGTGAGCCCACATCAAAGTCGCAACGTTAGCCGTTTTGTACAGCGGACATGTGCGCCCAATAGCGGCGGGTAAAATCGCGATTCACCAGCCGCTGTCAAACGCTGACAGCGGCATTTAACCGGCGCTTCCGGCCGGTACTGACCTCATCACCGACCCCGTCACATGATCGGGGGTCGGCGATGCATCAGGATGGTAACCATAGAGGTCCTTGAGACCTCTATGGTTACTGATGCCGGCCTGCTGTGAGCGCTCCCCTGTGGTCGGCGCTCATAGCAAGCCTGCATTTCAGCTACTTAGCAGCGATCTGATGATCGCTGCTATGTAGCAGAGCTGATCAGGCTATACCAGCTTCTAGCCTCCCATGGAGGTTACTGAAGCATGGCAAAAGTAAAAAAAAAAAAAAATGTTTTTTGAAAACATGAAAAAAATAAAAAAAAAAATATATAAAAGTTTAAATCACCCCCCTTTTGCCCCATCCAAAAAAAAATAAAAAAAAATTAAAAATCAAAACTTACACATATTTAGTATCGCCGCGTTCAGAATCGCCAGATCTATCAATAAAAAGGATTAACCTGATCGCTAAACAGCTTAGCGAGAAAAAAATTTAAAAAACGCCAGAATTACGGTTTTTGGTCTCCGCGACATTGCATTAAAATGCAATAACGGGCGATCAAAAGAACGTATCTGCACAAAAGTGGTATCATTAAAAACGTCAGCTCGGCGAAAAATGGAGATGCTACGGGTATTGGAAAATGGCGCATTTTTTTTTTTATTATTTTTTAGCAAAGTTTTGAATTTTTTTTCACCACTTAGATAAAAAATAACCTAGACATGTTTGGTGTCTATGAACTCGTAATGACCTGGAGAATCATAATGACATATCAGTTTTAGCATTTAGTGAAGCTCGCAAAAAAGCCAATCAAAAAACATGTGTGGGATTTCCTTTTTTTGCAATTTCACCACACTTGGAATTTTTTTCCCGTTTTCTAGTACAAGGCACCCTAGGCTCCAGGGCCCGAGTGTGATTGCAACCCTTGCACCTACTGTAGTTTTGCCCCTGATCATTTTACCGCAAGTATGCGATCTTTATAAATGCGATCACGTGCTGACTGGATGTGCGCGGCCTCACTCAATATAAAAGTGAAATTAGCAAAAGCCATGACAACCCGCTCTCCATGCCAGCACCAGAGATTCCTCATCGTGTGCGCTATGAGGATTCAGAAGTATAAAGTCACAGACTTTAACCCCAACCCCTTTAACGATCAGTATGGTGGTATTGTAATAAATATTGATTTCCTACAGGCACGGTAATATTATAATATACTCCACCTAGTGCTTGGGCGTGGGACATCAAGGGCCTCTGTGATTTCAAATGCCAGGGCTGGATTTCAGTCCCAGTCCGTCCCTGGTGGGATCCATTGAAGCTTTCCAGAGTTATTACCACAAAGTGACACTGCTCAGAATTGTAAAATTTGGCCTGGTCATGAAGGTGAAAAAAGGCTCTTGGGTGGATGGGTTAAAAACAAGTTTGAATTGAGTTCTTATGTGGTTGTCCGCCAGTGGATGGTCTTGAGTATAGCAAAATGGTGAGTGCCATGGCACAGCAATGTGCCCACTAAATGAAAGCCCCACCAGGATCAGTCGCCCCAAATGCCACTCTCAAAGATCAATAGCCGTATTTAAATGGTTACACATCAGTGATCGGACAAACAGATGCTGGCTGTATCACACAGATGGTACCCACCGTGTATGGTGCAGGGAGGGAAGAAAAAAACCTCAAGCAGCATAATATTTAACCCTTTAACTGCCAGCATAACAGTTCTCTCAAGATAGATCTAAGCTATTTGACCATGTCACCCAGCTTGCTGCCATCACATTGCTTACAGGGAGGGAAATAGATGACTGAATAGCCATAACCCTGGAACAAAGACAGCTGGAAAGACGACTGTGGATCAAGCAGAATAATGATGTACTTTGTTGTCCCCTAAAGTAAGACTGTTGCTAAGAACAACGACCAGCAAGATATCACATTATTCACATATCATCCAGCAGATATCACATTATTCAAATTAGAAAAAAAAAAAAAGTATAGCTCGTCAGAACAAAAAAAAAAAATTTATTAGAAAAGAAAATGATGTCTACATAATACATGAACAATATTGATGAGTGGAATCTGCACACAACGGTTTCCGATCATAGAGAAAAGTGCTCTGCCGTGATATCATGCTTCTTGCCAAGAAGACCTTGGGCAGGTTCAAACTCTAAAGGCACAGTATGGAATTTCTTCTTCATCTCCTTCTCGAAAAGCTGAAAACACAGAAAAGGAATTCACTGTACACTCAATATCGCTACCTTTGGATATACAATCTGAAAATTCCAATTTTTCTACAGCAAAGCAGAAATCCTAAAAAAGGTAAAGACCCTTGGTGAAGAGGAATACTGCAAAACAACTTTAATTGCTTCCCTTTTAATGGAGATTATGGACTCATCGCAGCTAAGAGCGGATGGGAGAGGCCAGACTGACTGCAGCCAGATCCATTTATACAGTTCTTAATAAACCTCAATGAAAGGCCTCAGAGCAGAGTACTGGACTGGGACAGGACTGCAGCAGAAGTTTAACCGTTTGTATAATCCAGTGTGATCACTTTATTTGCGCCATTTACTATTACTGCGCCACACCTTATAGGAAAACGGTGCTGAACTAACAGAAATTAATGAAATGGGCAGCAAAGGAATTGAGCCCAGAGACAGATTACCTTAAACTGCTTAGATCGTCTCATTAGGGTCGATAAAGCTGCCGGTATACAAGTGTGGCACTTCACACAGGAAAGCAATTCAGCTACATCTACAGGGCCTGGTTGTATCCAGCTAGAGCCGAATCATAATGTTTTGTATCCTGTGTACAGTGCACGGACCTAGACATTGTTATTCCGGCATGCGTCCCTTGTGGCGGAGACGATTAGTCTCTTTAGACATCATCAACTGATCAACTGGAATTAGTTACTAGGAAACGACAGCAAAGAGGTTTGTTAATATGGTAATTCCCAGTATGTGCACAGTTTTTCTTACCGCATATGATGACAGCTCCAGGAGTTCAGAGATGTCACTCTCCTGTGTAGACAGGGCCCGACTAATGACATTGGCAGCTCTCACAACGTTTGGATAGTAATGCTTCTGCAAAGCCTATTTTTAATACAAATTAGTACATATTTGAAACAATAAATAAGAATCAATGACTGGCAGAGCTGTGATGGGGAAAAGGGGCTATAGTTTAAAAAAAGAATCTCCATTATTGGGTCTAAAAATTGTTATATTGTTTTTTTCATATCTTCGTACAGCTTTTTTTCCCCCTCAAGAACAAGTCTCCTTACGTGTATATCCCAGAAAACCAACAGAGGGTGCTTAGTGCGTAATTATTAAAGGGCACCTGTCACCCCGAAAATCGCGGGTGAGGTAAGCCCACCGGCATCAGGGGCTTATCTACAGCATTCTGTAATGCTGTAGATAAGCCCCCGATGTTACCTGAAAAAGGAGAAAAAGACGTTATATTATACTCACCCAGGGGCGGTCCCGCTGCTGGTCAGGTCGGATGGGAGTCTCTGGTTCGCTGCGGCGCCTCCCATCTTCTTTCCATGACGTCCTCTTCTGATCTTGAGCCACGGCTCCGGCGCAGGCGTACTTTGCTCTGCCCTCTTGAGGGCAGAGGATAGTACTGTAGTGCGCAGGCGCCGGAAAGGTCAGAGGCCCGGCGCCTGCGCACTGCAGTACTTTGTCTGCCCTCAACAGGGCAGAGCAAAGTACGCCTGCGCCGGAGCCGTGGCTGAAGATCAGAAGAGGACGTCATGGAAAGAAGATGGAGGCGCCGCAGCGGACCGGAGACGCCCATCCGACCTGACCAGCAGCGGGACCGCCCCTGGGTGAGTATAATCTAACGTCTTTTTCTCCTTTTTCAGGTAACATCGGGGGCTTATCTACAGCATTACAGAATGCTGCAGATAAGCCCCTGATGCCGGTGGGCTTACCTCACCCGCGATTTTCGGGGTGACAGGTTCCCTTTAAGTTCTATATGTAGCAGTTTGAAGTGAACTCATAAGCACCCTCTAGGGGCCACAGCAGAAAGTCAGAATGACTTTTGTAGAGAAGCCATTAAAGGGAACCTGTCATCAGGTTTTCCCGAAATAAAAGTATGGCCGCCACCTTTAATGCCTCTTTTGCAGTATTCTAGTAATCTAAGTCCCCAATTCCCTCTACATAATACAAAAAAATAACTTTATTCTCATCTGTGTGGTCTGCTTCAATGGGCGTCGATGGTCTCACTTTGTCACCTCGTCTCTCGTCACAAGCATCACCCTCCTGCCCTGCTTCATGTGGATGACATGTCCTACATCCACACAGTGTCCCCATCGTGCTTCTGAGCAGGCACAGTTCTGCCGATGGGCAGAGTAAAGTATTGTAGTGCACGCGAGCGCCGGTTTTACTTCAAAGTCATTGGCGCCCTTTGACCTCTCAACACATTCACATTACAGTACCCAATGAAGCGCTATTAGACACAACAGTTGTTGTTCCCAACATCTATTCCGTTCACTTCTGTAACCTGCTGCCTTAAAGAATTTTTTCAATAGATATGCAAATTGCCTCTTCAGAGAAAGCATTAAGCTACTTACTGGTAGCGGCATTTTTCGGAGGCCCATGACAGCACTACGGGAGAGAGGGGATCCGCCCTTCAGGAACAGGAAACCTACAGATACAAAAGGGCGGTACCTCTCCCCATGCATCAGTTGTATATTAGAGCCTGAGAGGACTACCGCGGTTAGTAGCACACAAACATACATTATATACAGTTTATGTCCAAAAATAATCAATCATAATGAACTATATACCACACGTGAGATCTATCTATCTCATTATATACATTATGGGAAGTGCAACCCCCACGTGAATAGGGAGGGAACTAAGGGTGCTGTCATGGGCCTCCGAAAAATGCCGCTACCAGTAAGTAGCTTAATGCTTTATTCGGACTCCCATGACAGCACTACGAGAGAATTACAGAGATGTAAACTACCTTAGGGAGGGACTATAGCCTGTAGCACCCTTAACCCGAAGGTGAGATCAGAAGAGAACCCCAAGTCCAACCTATAGTGCTTGAAAAAGGTGGAAGGGGATGACCACGTAGCTGCCTTACATATCTGGTCGATGGAAACTCCAGATCTCTCAGCCCAGGATGCAGCCATGGCCCGAGTGGAATGTGCCCTCAGATTCTGCGGAGCTGGACCTCCACCTGCAGTATAAGCCAGAGAGATAGCCTCCCTAATCCACTTCGCTAGCGTGTACTTCGACACTCTAAGACCTTTCCTGGGACCTTGGAAAGATAGAAACAACGCCTCCTCTCTCTTCCAAGCATCAGTGACTGATATATATTCTAAGAGACATCTCCTAACATCTAACGTATGGAGTAACTCCTCTTTGGAATTAGAAGGATTAGGGAGAAATGATGGTAGAACTATCTCCTGAGATCTATGAAATTCTGAGGCCACTTTTGGTAAGTAAGCTGGATCTGGTCTGAGGACTACCCTGTCCTGTAGAAACTCTGTATAGGGGGACAGCCTAGAAAGAGCCTGTATGTCTCCTACCCTACGAGCAGATGTAATTGCCACCAAAAATGCTGTTTTGAGGGATAGTAATTTAAGTGAGGCTGAATGTAAAGGCTCAAACGGTTCTTTAGTCAAGGCTGAGAGGACTAGGTTAAGATCCCAAGGCATTGACCTATTCCTGTGTATAGGTCTGGATCTACTAGCTGCTTTGATGAACCTTGATACCCAATAATTACCAGCAATGTTGCAAGAAAATAAGGCCCCTAGGGCTGAGACTTGTACTTTTAGCGTACTCGTGGATAGATTTAGCTCTAGCCCTCTCTGCAGGAATTCTAGAATCTGGTTGATTGGTAAACCCTCTTCGATATTAAAATTTGAAGAGGCCAGAAACTTCCTCCAAGTTCTAGAGTAGATCTTAGTTGTTATGAGTTTTCTACTCTTCATAAGGGTATCAATGAGATTTGGAGAAAATCCTCTGTTTTTTAACAGTGACCTTTCAAAGACCATGCCGTCAAATGTAGACCCTTCACTTGTGGATGGTTGATCGGACCTTGATGAAGTAGGTCCGGGATGTCTGGCAGTACCCAGGGGTCTTCCACCGACATGGTCCTGAGCCAGGAGAACCAAGCCCTTCGGGGCCAGAACGGAGCGATCAGTATGATTCTCGCTTGATCCTCCCTTATCTTTCTGACCACCAGAGGCAACAGGTTTAGCGGGGGAAACGCATAAGCCAACCGGAAATCCCATCTGATCAGGAAGGCATCCACTACCAGCGGATATTCCCTGGGATTCAAGGAACAGAATTTTTTCGTTTTTCTGTTGTCCTTGTTGGCAAATAGGTCCACCTCTGGATGACCCCACCTGCGGACAATCTGGTTGAAGATTTTTGTGTTCAGAGACCACTCTCCTTGTCTTAAGGTGTTTCGACTTAGAAAGTCCGCCTTTATATTTTCCTTCCCTTTTATATGTACTGCTGCTAAAGATAGCGGAAAATCATTTTCTATCTGGAGCAGGCGGTCCGCTATTTCCATCAGGGACTCGGAGCGTGTTCCACCTTGGTGATTCACGTAGGCCACTGCCACCTGATTGTCGGAGAGGATTTTGACATGGTGACCCTGTAGATACACGAGGAGTTCCTTAATTGATAATTCAATCGCCAACAACTCCTTTTGATTAGAAGAGGCTGATGTTTGGGGGTCCCATAGACCCTGGACTACCACGTCACCCATGTGTGCCCCCCACCCTGTGGGGCTGGCGTCCGTCGTAACTACCCGAGTCACTTGAGTCACCCAGGGAACTCCTGCTGACAGATTGTCTTCCCTTAGCCACCATCTAAGAGATGTCAGAACCTCTGGACTCAATGTCATCTGACCCTGCAAGGAACCCTGTAAGACTCTGTCATAATTCAGTACGTCAAACTGTAAAGGTCTGGAGTGGAACTGGGCCCAACGGACGGCGGGAATACAGGAAGTTAGGGAACCTAACAAGGACATAGCCTGTCTAAGAGTCATGGTTGGTTCTTTAATTGCTTTTAATACCTGTTGTTGGATATGGCGCAGTTTATCAGTTGGAAGACAGCATTGTTGGGACTCGGAATCTAACAGCAGACCTAGGAATCTCTGGTTTTTTAGGGGTTGTAATCGGGATTTTTCATAATTCACGATCCAGCCCAGATTCTCTAGCTTAGATATAGCTGTTTTTACCTGAGCAAGGCAATGGTCTGCTGAGTTCCCAACTATCAGGAAATCATCCAGATAAGGGATTATGAGGATATCAGATTCACGTAAATGCGCCATGACCTCCGCAACTACTTTAGTGAATACTCGGGGAGACGTTGAGAGGCCGAAGGGAAGGGCTCTAAATTGAAAATGTCGAACAATACCCCCCATAGACACCGCCACACGTAGAAACCTCTGAAAGTTTTCATGGATAGGAACATGATAATACGCATCTTTTAAGTCCACAACTACCATGAAGCAGTGTTTGAACAACATTTTAATTGCAGAGCTGATTGACTCCATTTTAAATGTGGCTTTAACCAGGTATTCATTCAGGGATTTAAGGTTAATGATAGTCCTAAATGATCTGTCTGGTTTCTGGATCAGAAAAAGGGGAGAGTAGAATCCACTCCCTCTTTCTGACTCTGGAACTTCAATCAGCACGTTTTTGAGGCATAAACTCACAACTTCTGCCTCCAAAGCCGTCTGTTCAATAGTGGAGGAACGTAAGGGGGTTAACATAAATTTATCCCGAGGCCAGTGAATAAATTCTAATTTCAGACCTTCTGAAATAATACCTCGGACCCAGTCACTATTTGAGATGTTAGACCATGCGGAAGAGAAGGCTGACAATCTCCCTCCCACAGGGATCGCTAGTCATTGGTCCGGTTTCTTACGTTCTTTTGAGGAACGGCGGAACATGTAACCCGTACCTCTCCTGCGTCTATCCTCCCATCTAAAATTCTCTCTAGTGGGTGAGGATGCGCGCTTCCTTCCGCGACCAAATCTCCTCCTGTTGAATGGACGCCGATAAGAAGATGATGACAAACTCGGGAATTTTTTCTTGTCATCTCCAGCCTTTTCAAGCAGGTCATCCAAGGTTGGTCCGAAGAGGTATTCCCCTTTGCATGGGATAGCGCATAATTTGGACCTTGATTGAATGTCACCCGACCAACATTTCAACCACAGGGCTCTACGAGCCGCGTTGGAGAGTCCTGCTGCTCTGGCCGCCATCCTGACCGAATCGACCGACGCGTCCGACAGGAAAGCCGCAGCATCTTGAATCACCTGAAGCGCACTTAGAATGGAACTTCTGGAAGCGCCTTCCTTAAGCTGGGATTCCAACTGTTCCAGCCAGACCATTAGGGATCTGGCTGTACAAGTCGCAGCCACCGCTGGCCTCAACGATCCGGCTGCCATCTCCCAGGTACCTTTAAGGAAGGTATCCGCCTTCCTGTCAAGGGGGTCTTTAAGGGATCCCATATCTTCGAAAGGTAATGCGGCCTTTTTTGATGCCTTTGCTACCGCAGCATCTAATTTAGGGGCCTTGTCCCAGGTATCCACAGTCGTATCCTCAAAGGGATATCTGCGTTTTAAGGCTGGTGGTAATGAGCCTTTCTTCTCCGGTTTCTTCCATTCCCGGAGAATCAGGTCTTGAATTTTATCATTCACCGGGAAGGACCTACGCTTCTTGTGTTCCAAACCACTGAACATTAGTTGCTGACGGGAAAGCGGAGTCTTAGGTTCTTCTAGGCCCATCGTACCTCTGACCGACTTAACTAATTTATCTACTCGGTCCAGAGGCAGACAGAATCGGCCAGATTCCTCTTCTGATGACGAGGAAGAGAGATTTGAGCCATAGGAACCTTCATCCTTATCTTCCTCTGATGAATCAGAGATCACCGAGGTTCTCTGTTTTGAACTCCCCGCCTGGGACATAGACCGCAGGGATTCCCTTACTTCTGTACGGATCATCTCACGCAGATTAGCCGTAGAAGCAGATTCTTCCGCTACCTAGGGGAGGACAATAAGGGTGATACCATCTATCTAGCCTGATGTCACTCAACCCCTCCACTCCTGTAGACCTCACCGTCTGTTGTATACAGGAGGCGCATAATTTTTTAATATAAGAATCTGGTAACGGGACTTCACACAGGGCACACTCCTTATGTTTCGACTTTGCACTTTTCTTTCCCTAAAATGACAAAGTATAAGGGGCCCGCGTCACTGAGTGAGCATTCACGTAGATCTCTTACCAGTGTACGCCAAAAAAGGTACCGGAACACGAGGGGGTTCTTTGCCAGTCGATGCTCTGGATCCCTGCTTGGACGAGCTTTTACGGCTGGACTGGTCACTTCTGGCATGCTCCTTCTCCGTGGGCTTTTGTCGCACGTCCTCCGGCAACTGAAGCTGCCGCTCACCATCACTCTCCATGATGTGGATGTGACCAAAGGCAGAGCTCTATTCCCAGCTCCTGCTTAAATCCCCCTCAGATCCGGTCAGCAGGCTGCCTGGCGCCACTCCTATTGGTTCCGGCTGATGAGACTACATCTGGGGGGTCAGCGCAGTGTGTGAGGAGACCGGCGTTCAGGATCGATGGGCGCCGCCATCTTGGATGAACTGCGCATGCGCAGTCACCCAGAGACCGGAAACGCCTGCTGACTCCGCCCCCTCGACGTCACTGCACCGGAAACGCTCCAGCTAACGCTGAGAGCGATGCAGGACGCCGAAGAGCACGCAGCAGCGTTCCGGATAGCGTTCCCCTCCTGGCACCGCTACATCACCACCGCGCTGCACCACCACACCGAAGGAGCGATATACTTACCGGCGCCGGCGCTAACGGAGATCAGGAATCCTCTGGACTCTGCTCCCTGCTGTCTACATCACTGACGTGCAGTCCAGCCAGGACCACCGTGATGTCTTCCAGGAGCTTCCGCACCGGTCGAGGTAGGAGACCCCCCCGCTACCTGATTCGACCGGCCGGCCTGGGATCCATCTACGAGATTCATCTGTAGGATCCTGCCCCTCCAGGAACAGGAAACCAACTGATGCATGGGGAGAGGTACCGCCCTTTTGTATCTGTAGGTTTCCTGTTCCTGAAGGGCGGATCCCCTCTCTCCCGTAGTGCTGTCATGGGAGTCCGAATAAAGAGGACTTAGAAACAGGTGGCGCTATAGAGTTAATAATAATATTCTTTATTTTTATATAGCGCTAACATTCTGCAGTTCTTTACAGGTTGCACACATTATCATCACTGTCCCCGATGGGGCTCACAATCTAAATTTCCTATCAGTATGTCTTTGGAATGTGGGAGAAAACCGGAGAACCCGGAGGAAACCCACGCAGACACGGGGAGAACATAAACTCCTTGCAGATGTTGTCCAAGGTGGGATTAGAACCCAGGACTCCAGCGCTGCAAGGCTGCAGTGCTATCCCCTGAGCCACCGTGCTGCCCTCTTCAAGTCCTCTTCCTCTCTGAAGAAGCAATTTGCATATTAAGTTTCCCAGAGGAGCATTGCACGGCAAATAAACCTCCTTACAATAGCATGCCATGGCCAGTATGTCACTCTCCACAAGGGGAAATGTTACCCCTTAGACTTCAATAAAGAGAAAAATGTTAAAGGGATGGTGAATGAGGCCTTATTCCTCCTACTTTCCATGTACATTAAAGTACTTTACTCTGCCCTCAGCAGGTCAGCGAGAAGCTCACTTGTGCAGGAGCACGATTGAGGACACTGTGAATGAAGTAGGATGCGCCATTCATATGAAGCAGGGCAGGAGGACGACGCTTGTGATGAGAGAGGAAGCCCTGAAGCAGATCCAAAGACACTAATCAGATAAGACTGCACCATATCGGGGTATAAGAAGTTATTTTTTTGAGCTATACAGAGGAGATTGGGAACTTACAAACAACTTACTAGAATGCGATAAAAGAAGCCTTACGGTGCTGGTACTTTACATTGGTAAATCTGGTGGTGACAGGTTCCCTTTAAGGGGTTTGGGAGCTCTGTAATAAGAAAAGAAAAAAAAAAAAAGGTCCCATACGTGTGAACATACAAGAACCAATCAGCAAAGCTGTTTAATATAGCAGCTATCAGGGAATTTTCTTAAAATACAAAATGAAAATCGCTACAATTAAGGACGACTAATTAAACTATTACAGGGGATTTTCTAACATCAATCTTCAGGAGCCCACCACTCATCTGCCACTTGGCTTCCTGCATGCAGGATGGTAGTGTGCTCCTAACTAGAGTTGAGCTAATATGTTCAGATTCGGTCACTGAATCTGAATTTGCCATATTGGTGCCGTATTGGTAACCTATTCATGCCGTATTTTATGTTTGATGATCGGTTCCGAACATATTTGGTCATTTCGACTCCAATGACGTTCGGCTGCGTTCAGCCAATATTGCAAACACAATATCCGCTGCCGATCATAATCAAAACCGAATTTTGAAAAATTTGCTCACTCTCCTCCTAACAGATCTACAGTTTGGACCAACGGTATTGCTGCGCTGCTGACCTGATGTATGTGCTCTCCAGTGCGGCAGACAGAGACTGCCTGTCCTCTTCAGCTTTGAAGAAGTGCAGGCCAAAGGTTGACCAGATCCAGGAAGCTAGCTGGTTTCGGAGCAGGGATTACAAGCTCAGTATTAAAAGAACTTATAAGTGATCCACTCAATGCTGAGGAGACCGGCTAGTGGGTTCCAACATTAAAAATCCCTCCTATTGCTACCCTCAGAGATCATACAGTCCACTGTACCACTCAGCCATAAGGTGTGTTTATTGGGGATCTGATGAGGAGACCTGGCCTCACTACCCTCGCAGTCTTCTCAAGGAAACATTGTTTTTGACTTGTAACGCGATCGCCATGAGATGGATGGATAGAAACCCCCACAAATTTCACACTGGGTGAATAAGGTAAATTCTGCAGCTTCCTACGACAGGGTGCTATATAAAAACCAGGCTGTCCTCAAAAATTTAGTAAGGTGTGGAATCCTTGGTTTGATTCCCCTTTGTCTCATATTAGTACACAGGAAATGACGCTCTCAGGATTATAAGCGTGTGATATATGGTGCCTTTAGGTTAAAGAAGTTGTCCACTACTTGGACAACTTTTTGTCATGCCCCTCTCTTGGCCCTCATAAAATAATAAAGCTTATATTCCCGTGTCAGTGCCATTCCCGCAGTGTCATCAGTCGCTCTCCTGATGTTGTGACATGACTCCAGCGCCCAATCAGCGCTGGCATCATTGACCTTGTCTTTGGACAAATCGAACATGAAGACAAAATCCGGGGTCAGCTGCAGAGGCCTAACAACGAACAAGAGCCCCGGGGAGAGCAACTGCCAACACCGCGAGAAAGGCATCAGCACGGGAGGGTAGTATAAGCCTTATTTTATGGGGCCAAACATTTTTGACCAAGAAGGGGTTGTCCTAGTAATAGACAACCCCTTTCTGCCATCGGACGGAATACTACGTCCGATGGCAGAACCCCCGCTTTGATGCAGGCTCTGGCGGTGAGCCCGCATCAAAGCCGGGAGATGTCAGCTGTTTTGAACAGCTGACATGTGCCCACAATAGGTGCATTAACTGCTTACAGTAGCATTTAACAAGCGCTTCCGGCCATCGGGCCGGAAATGCGCGCCCCGCTGACCCGTCACGTGATCGGGGTCAGTGGGGCATCGGCATGACAACCAGAGGCTTCTATGGTTGTTGATGCCGGATAGCTGTGAGCACCACCCTGTGGTCGGCGCTCATAGCAATGCTGTAATTCTGCTACATAGAGGCGATGCTCAGATTTCCCCTATGTAGCAGAGCCAATCAAGTTGTGCCAGCTTCTAGCCTCACATGGAGGCTATTGAAGCATGGCAAAGGTAAAAAAAAAAATGCTTTAAAATATGAAAAAATACAAAAGATATAAAAGTTCAAATCACCCCCCTTTCAAAACAAAAAAAAATTGCAATAACGGGTGATCAAAAGAACGTTTCTGCACAGAAATGGTATCATTAAAAACGTCAGCCCGGCACGCAAAAAATAAGCCCAACCTGAGATCACAAAAAATGGAGTCGCATCGGGAGGGCGGTAATGTCTGTCATTGGCATACTTTTCAGGCATTGGCATTGATATTTGCTTTTTAAAAGGGGTTTTCCCACGAATGAAAGTTAATTTTAAAAATGGTCTGTGTCTGTGTACACAGCATACCACATCTCCTGGGCAGGGGAGGAAGCAAAAGACAATACTGACATTACAGCAGGAGATTGCAGAAGATACATTTTTTGAGGTAAAATATTGTTTAAAAACAGTCAGTGAAATATTTCACCTGACAAAAGAAATCCTCTGTGATCCCCTGCTGTAATGCCAGTATTGTCTTTTGCTTCCTCCCCTGCCCAGGAGATGTGGTATGCTCCGTACAATATCAGAAACAGGCAATTTTTAAAAATGAACTTTCGTTCGTGGGAAAACGACTTTAATGTGACCGGCTTCCTCTGCCTGTAGACACGTTGCGCATCTTCCATCGGATCAACCGAATGATTCACTGCGCCTAATTCGCACAGGCACAGTAAATCAGACCGCCGCCATCTTTGTGCAGACAGATAGCGGCGGTCACATTAAAACTGCGCATGCGCGCCTCCTGTACAAAGATGGCAGCGGTCAGTGAATCATTCGGCTGATCCCGGTGGCGTGTTCGAGACAGTGTTCCCCTGGTGGTACCGGCCAAGAGGCTGCGTTGCGGTGTGTGGGTGTGTGTGTGTGTGTATAAACTTCTGACGCTTGGAATTCTAGGATCTGGACGGAACAGGATGTGAGGACATTACAAGGTAAGTATATATTAAGATAGTCATCAATAATAAAAGTTTGGGAAAAAAAGCAGTTTTGTTTTTGAGAATTAAGAGGATTTTTAGTAAGTAAATTGAAAAGTTGGTTATTTTTCCAAACACTTTGCAATTTCACCCATTTTTTAGATTAAGTCTTTAAAACTAAAGTGAAATACATTATGCGTTCAATTTCCATTTACACACAATTATGTAAAACAGAGCAGTCTATCTTGTAAGCCTTCACTGTGTGCCTTCATTATCTTGCCTCTACAGCCGATATATCCAGAGATGCACAGTGTGAGATGTTAAACTTGGGAAGAAAAAAAAAAAAAACGCAATTCAACGAGGGTAAAGGGCATGCATATATTTCTCACTACACGGACTTCTCCCTTCCTAAAACACTGTTGAAAGCTTGACCGAGAAGATGAATGTGCGTTTCAGAAGCCATCTACCTTGTCCCTTGCTCCTTATCTCATAGCAGACCAATATGTGGATGCTAGGCTGCTGGAGCAGGAACCCGCTGTAGGCTGAGACCTGCCAATCTAAACCGTGCTGCAACTCAGTCTAGTAATTGATAAAGTAATGCATGTACCTGCAACATAAGGGTTATATGCATAGACAACAGATTTAAGGTGATGTCTTCTTAATTACTAAGTGTACACTTGACAAGAAGGTTTGACAAGTACAGTACAAGCATTTTTTTCCACCCCTACGTTAAACTAAAAAAAGTATACAACTTATAATAATTTGCGTTTTGGCAGGCTTGATACAGCATTAGAAGGCTTACCTCCAGCTCCCAGAGAGAACTTTCCAAAGCGCAACTTTTAGCTGGATCTTGCTCCTCCATGACAAATGGATCGGATGTCAAACCTAAAGCAAGTGAAACAGCACAGCATTGTTACGCAAGAATCCTCTCTATCTAGCTTACCTATATAACCAAATGTTTAAAAACACAATATCCATCATATTAAACCCATGATTTGGTCTAGGTCACCAAAAATCAAAACAATACTGTACGACGTAGCGGAGGTCTTGTGCAACCACCATGTTAACATTCAAGTACCGGCAGAGAATGTTCACAGAACACAGGTCTGGCCACTGGTCCATGGGCCTGTAAAGCTTTTTGTCAACTCCCAAAAGGGAACCAGTCGCCCGTTTTTTCGCTTATAAACCAGGTCCTTCATCTTTAAGATCATAAGAATGAGGATCCTGCAACCCCTTTATATCCTCAGACGTGCCGCTCCATACCGCAGAAAGTGTGTTATACTTGTCCCGCACTAAATCGCACAGTCCGGTCCAATGGGCGTTTCCAAATTGTGATCAGAGCCCCATCGGTCGCTTCAAACGCCACCGCTTCTAACTGCATGTAAATAGATGAAATCTCTCTGACATCCACGTAGTCTCGCATCTGCAAAATTGAATCAGACTCACAGGAGCACCTCACCGTGCAGGCGCAAGACTTCAGGCATTATGTGGGTCACAGGGAGAAATCATCCATTTACATGCACAGTTAGAAGACATGGCATTTGAAGGGATCGAGGCAGTGCTGGTCACAATGTGGAAATACCCATTGGGCCAGACAATTTACATGCAGCGCAGGACAAGTATAAAAACACTGAGTTATGCAGGATCCTCATTCTCATGATCTTAAAAAGTGATGGACAAAGTTTAAAAGAAAAAAAAAAAAAAATGGCACAGCTCCCTTTAATTTGAACTGCTCTGACCTTCAGCGGACGGACGATGTATGAGGGGTCGACAAGCTGGATGTCTTCGGATCAGGTTACAAATCAATGGAATAATCATCATCAGGACTTGGGGTGGTGCAGTCAGACACAGTCGTGAGAGACGTTTGACAAAGGCAGCAACAAGGTACACAGGTAAATGCCTAGAAGAATATATAAAGCAGAGGCACTTGTAAGAGCATTCAGAAAAGAATGCCTGGTTAACTGCCAAGTAGTTAACCCTTTAAATAAAAAGATGTTGCAAATCTTACGTGGATGACAAGAACAAGTCGGCCAAATTAAAGAAGCGGGCTCGATATTTCACATGAAAAACTGATGGATCCAGCAGGGAGTACAGTTTTTTATAGAAGTCAGGGTATTCTCTGAAAGACCAAGCAAAATACAGCACAACAATAATAGAATTCTGCCTGTGTGAAGAATGTGGGTAATGACAGAATGTCCTGCACTATTCTCAACCATACTTGTGAAAGTCTACAACTGCAAAGACAAGGCACGCTGGAATACAACCAATGCAAAGACTTAGGATATTAATGCCATTTACTTACAAGTTGTGCTCATGAATCAGGAAAAAAAGTCCATTTAATGCAAGAAGGCTTATGGCTCCACCTGAGTAAGTGTTCAAAAGATAGAAAGGGATTTGTTAGAATTAACAATTGCTGTAATTACTAGGAAAACTAGAGATCGTTTTCCTGCTTACCAACATCATATGCCACAGTAAGGAAGTCTATCATCAAAGCAGGTTTACACATGTGAGGCAAAATGGACTCATGGAGGATCAAGAGCACCTTCTTGTATAGACTCACTGATAGCTGGAAGACAATGGTAGACACGAGAATAAAATGCGATATTTAAATCGTAATGATGAAAGAAAAATAAAGCATTACACCGAGAACATACTTTGTGCTTGAGGAAGCTCATCCAGACTCTCTCAAAGGTCTTCTGATGTTCCTAGAAGATAAACCATGAGCTATCACTATCAGGTCAACAATCTAGAGGAAATATGCACAAAATCTTCAGGATTTACCTTCAGTTTTGCTGGCTTCCAATCATCCACTTTTTCTATTTAAGAAATAATAATAATAAAAAAGTGATGCAGACAAATTATCACAACAAGAAACACTTCCATTCACAGCTATTAAATATATAAAACGTACAAAATCTGTAGATCGATCAGCAGGGAACACGTTTATAGAACAGATTAAATTATAGATTTTTCTTTTTTTGGGGAAACAAAATTGCCCCTGACATGACTGACAATGGAAAGCCTATTTTCCCCAATAAACATACCGAAACTCATGTCTTGAGCAACTCCCCAAGGCTCCTATATAAATGAGTCTTATCAGAGTCCAATCATTGACACATATGCAGAAGGAGGCTTCCAACAGGAGAATTACTGAATTCATGGTACAGCTTTTGCACAAAACACTAGGGATTTGAGGACTTCAGCACCTTGCACTGAAATCATTTGCCTGACCCACAATCTATTTACTAATTAATATGCCCCATGAGCAAGCAGCTTGCCAGGCAGTCCCAGAACATGTCTCAATGGCAGCCTGGCAAGTAGTGAATGAAGGCACCTCAAACCTGCACAGGCTAGTGTAGATTCTCAATGAGCTGCTTCTTGATCCTCCAGCCTCACAATGGGAAGTATTAAGTGAGTATTTTTTTTTATTCATGGTCATTTAAATATGGTGATGGGAGATTTCCAAGAGGACATTAGGATTAGTGATGAGCGAACGTGCTGGGATAAGGTGTTATCTCAGCATGCTCGTGTGATAACCGAGTGTCTTCCGCATACTCGAATAATATGTTCGCGTCCAAGCAGCTGCATGTCTCGCGGTTGTTAGGCAATCCCTGCATGTGTTGCGGCTGTCGAACAGCCGGTAGACATATAGTCACAGGGCCTTGAACATATTATTCGAGCACGCTGAAAACACTCGGTTATCACACGAACATGATCAGATAACACCTTATCCGAGACAGTTTGCTTATCACTAATCTGAATTTCTTTCTAATGTTCCCAATAGGCCCCTGTGCACTTAGATGCCAAAACAGTGTTTTTTGGCATCTATTGGGACAATTTGTCAGTGTACCTGTATACCCAAATATAGCCGTCTCGTGTCTAGTTGGAGCCTTTCATATAAAAACAAAACTAGGTGAGCAGAGCTTGAAATGCAGCGTGTATGTTGTAAGGTCACCATTACCTTACTACTTGTGGGAAAACATTAAGATTTTGCCGTGGCATACAAGAGAAAAGTGATGGCGTTGCCCACAGCAATCAATGAGATGCCGGCTAAAGAGGACAATGGTGACTTAACTGGTCACTATGGTGAAACCCTGCACGTTCCCCTCATACTAGTTTTCATAAATCACAGATCGCTGACTACCAAGGGTCTTCTACAGTGACAGAAGTATCATTGTTTAATCTCTACATACAACGTATTCCTACCTTTTTGAGCTATGAGGAAGTTTGATAATTCACTCTCTTCTGACATATTAATGGATGAAAGAAGGCCAAAAACATTGTTCATAAAAAACGTTGGTAAAGGCTGAAAAGTAAAAAGACAACATTTATAAACATTCAATAACTTAAAGAAATTGTTTCACCGCAGAAATTCCCAGTAATTACCCTCCCGACTTTAAAATAAGCCATCATGAGAAAACTCCATTAACCAATATAACAAGAGGAGCATTGGCCACAATCCAAAACATTACACAATTTTCATGTTCACAATAAGTTCTTTACATTTGTCAACAAACTGCTTTTCTTAATCTAATGATCCGCTGTTACAGTCAGTATATCAGCCTCAGCAGTGATCTAAATTCAGAGAGGTTCTCAGCACTCCCTGCTTGTTCAGTGCCTGTATGAAACTTGCCCACAACCCAATCAAACTGACTACTATTAAGGCTGTTCCCTTGTTGCTGTCAAGGTTTTTACATTGTTTTTACGGGAATATCATGAAATCAGAGTGCTTCTGCAGCACTTTTGGAATATAATTGCAAAAAAAATGCAAAGTCAAACTTGTGAATACAGCCAGAATAAAACAGCTACCAAGGTCACAGTCCAAAAACGTACCTCTTTGGTGTTCGGGTGTACTTGTGTAACTCTTTCATTGATAACAGACATGGTGTAGTATCGGACGTCATCATATTCCAGATATTCTTGGAACCGAGATATTAAAGGGGAAGAATCTTTCTCCTCTTGGAGTAATCTATCTACAGCAAGCTACAGAAAAAAAAAAATGTAGATCCATAAATAGTATCAGAAGGACATGAAATATGGAGGATGAAGTATTGAAAATATCAGCAATTTATGGAAGGAATTAAAGTTCAGAGTTCATAGAAGGAGACCAAGGAACCTTCAGGATTTGAAGAGTTTGTGTGGAAGAATGGGACAAAAATCACACCTGAGCAATGCATGTGACTGGTTTCTCCATACAGGAGGTGTCAAAGCTGTCATTACCAACAAAGGCTGCTGTACATGGGGTGTTACAGACATCTGGCGAGAATTTCATGTCAATAGCACCTTTAGAAATATTTTTACTTACAATATCGGTGACATGTTTAACATTTATTTCACCTGCTATATCGTTACCAGGGCTATGGAGTCGGTTAGCCAAACCCCTGACTCCGACCCCACAGCCCTGGCTCACTACTGAGCATGTGCATGAAGTGCAGCACAGATTCATCTCACCTAAAAGCCAAGATCCTTAGATCAGGAACAGAACAGACATTTATATGACATTTCATAACTTTCCCAAATTCTTATGAAAACATTTGCAGCACATCCCGCACTGTACTACTGAACCCGATTTATTATGTTTTAGGAGTCAGTCTGTCCATTTTATACTGACTCCACCAAAATGACTGAAGCCCTGATCTTTACAGCTGGCTTACCTTCAGCAAGCGACGTGGAAACCGGTAACTATCCCTCCAAACGGCGCTTTCCAAAGGGAACTTTCCCGTAAGCTGAATAACCTTCATAAGTGTGCACATTGCCAATTCCTGTAGGAGGACATAAAGGGCAGTAGGAGCTTAACCCAATATTACATTAACATGCCTTATAACACTAAAGTATACAACAGAATAGACTAGTGGCCTCACAACTTAGTCTGCAAGTCTCAAAGTCTAAGCCTTTGTGGAGGAAAAGTAAAACTCTATAACCCCATCACAATCCCAGATGGGTTTAAGACGAAAAACGAATGAAACAAAACACATTTCAATTGTAGCCCCCCACTATTTTTTTTAATCACAGTAAGGGCCATGCACTGGTCTCAGTTCACTGATCACCCCTGAGAAGTGGCTTCAGTTTTTAATGTAAACCAGAACGACCCTATATCTCTGCCCTTTGTTGATTTACAAGGTTGCTGTGGTTACATCACGACTATAGCTATAGCACATGACCATTGCAGTCCATCCAAGGATCAGTGGATGTACATGACACAAGTGATTGGCTGCAGCTAACACATGCTGTAGTCAAATCACCACAGCAGCCTTGTAAACAGATACCAGGGGGCAGTGAGAGCCAGCAATGTAGAGGCAGGGGTTAGCCAAAAGAACAAAGATGAAGATGGAAAACATCTTTAGTAACCTTACTACTGATAGACCTTCCAGCCATACCGACCTGAACTTGGGAAGTAGCAGCATGAAGGAGCTCCACTAGACAGGACACAAAACTGTTGTAACGGTGCCGTATCCATATCTTGTACTTCTCTTCTGCACTCAGCGACTCTGTCCATACAAAGAGTTCCATAATTTACTTACACATATATTATAAACCAAAAATATTTGATAGCAAAATAAAACCAAATATATAAGCCTTCTAACTCAATCTGAAAAGAACTAACTAGAAAGGTTAAAGAGAACCTGTCACCCCCAAAATGGAGGTTGAGCTAAGCCCACCGGCATCAGGGGCTTATCTACAGTATTCTGGAATGCTGTAGATAAGCCCCCGATGTATCCTGAAAGATGAGAAAAAGGTTAAATTATACTCACCCAGGGGCGGTCCCGCTGCGGTACAGTCCGATGGGTGTCGCGGTCCGGGGACTCCCATCTTCTTACGATGATGTCCTCTTGTCTTCACACTGCGGCTCCGGCGCAGGTGTACTTTGTCTGTCCTGTTGAGGGCAGAGCAAAGTACTGCAGTGTGCAGGCGCAGTGAAAGGTCAGAGAGGCCCTGCGTACTGCAGTACTTTGCTCTGCCCTCAACAGGGCAGACACAGTACGCCTGCGCCGGAGCCGCAGTGTGAAGACAAGAGGACATCATCGTAAGAAGATGGGAGGCCCCGGACCGCGACACCCATCGGACTGTACCGCAGCGGGACCGCCCCTGGGTGAGTATAATTTAACCTCTTTCTCATCGTTCAGGATACATCGGGGGCTTATCTACAGCATTCCAGAATACTGTAGATAAGCCCCTGATGCCGGTGGGCTTAGCTCAACCTCCATTTTGGGGGCGACAGGTTCCCTTTAACGGGGTTGTCCGGTGCAGACATATGAATCTCCCGCAGCGTGCGTGCACTGAGCTGCAAGAATTCGCCGGTTTCAGACATTATACACGAGTTATACATACTGCTGGGCAGTGTGCGCAGCCTTGCTCCAAACAAGTGTATGAAGAGCGAGGCCTCACACACTGCATGGGAGGATGTGTAACTCATACATACCCTCCAGTGCCAGATCTGAAACTGGCAAATCCCCGAAGTGGACAGTGTGTGTGCTGGGGGATTCATAAGCTGCAGACACACTGAGCAACTGCAGACTTATTTAAAGGGGTTGTCCGGTCCAAATCAATGACTATTCAACTGACACCCATTTTCTCATTATGTCAAGTCTGTGGCGGAGGGCCACAAGCACACCTCTGCATGTTACAATACGTATGTCAGAAGGAGAATTAATAGAGATAAAATCTACAATCGTTAAAAATTCTAAACCAAGGCGATGTCAAGAATCAGTTAGAGCAGGCCAGACATCATAGGCAGAATATATGACCAAATATTCAAATTGCTCCAAATAAAGCAGGATTAACACTTTAAGGGAATCTGTCACCACATTGGACCCATCTAACCTATTAACATGGGCATACAGGTTATAGACTGGCGAGGAGTCCTAGCTGTGTGTCTCATATCAGATGCCTTGTTGTTGAGAAATCATCTTTTATCACTTTACATAAATAACCTCTTCCAGGCTCTGAGGATGAGGCTGCCTGGAGATAACTCCTCTTTATGTAAAATAAGCTCTGGAGGCAGAGTTATCAGTGTGAGACAAGTAACTAACAGAACAGGAGAACTGGAATTTGTCTTTTTACAGACACATAGTTTGCTTCTCTCTCAGCTCTGCTGTATTGTAACAATACTGCAACCCTGTCTGCCTGGAAGCTGAAGCTCAGAGGAACCTACAGATGTGTCAGGTATAATCACACACAGCTCTGCAGTGAGATCAGGAGAGCAGAGAGCGACCATTATACATCACACTTGTAACTCCCCCATCAGGTATAATACGGTAATCTCTGGAGAGAAAGTAATCTTCAAGGCACCGTCCTCCCCATAGCCTGGAAGAGGTCATTTAGATAAGGTGATAGATGATTTATCAACAAGGCATCTGGTATGAAGCATCCAGGGATAACTTTTTTCAGCATTCTGTGACCTGTATGACCATATTAATAGTATAGATAGGTCAAATGTGGTGACAGATATACTTTAAAAGGGAACCTATCACCAGGAATAATAATGTTAACCTGCAGATGTGGTTTTTCTGCAGGTTAACAGCATTATGATGCTCTCCGGCACCTGCACGTAGCGAAAGTGATCTTTAGTCTCCCCACCAGCATTCAGTATTCAGTCATAGGGGTGGGGCCGGTTCAGCCACCACTCTGAGTATACAAAGCGGCCCCAACCCCAACACCAGCTCTATATTGCGGCCGGCTGTCAGTCAGGGTCAGGTGTGCGGTTACAGCAGCCGCTCAGTACACAGAGTGGTGACAATCAGGCGCCGCCCCACCCTTATGAATGAATACTGAGCGCTGGAAGGGAATAAAATAATTTTCTCCCTGCTGCATTCGGCTGCATGCAGGTGCCGGGCAGCATCATAACACTGTTAACCTGCAGATAAACCCCATATGTGCAGGTTAACAGCATTATTCCTTGTGACAGGTTCTCTTTAGGATATGTGCACACGTTCAGGGTTTTTCACTTTTTTTTTTGCATTTTTTTCGTGGTAAAAACGCTACAAAAACTCATTAAAACGCATACATTATGCATCCTATCATTTAGAATGCATTCTGCATGTTTTGTGCACATGATGCATTTTTTTCCCGCAAAAAAAAAAAAAAAACGCATTGAGGTAAAAAAGCAGCATGTTCATTAATTTTGCGGATTTTCTGCGTTTTTCCCGCTATTCTATGCATTTGGAAAAAACGCACACAAAAAAAGCGTCAAAAACGCATGCGGATTTCTGGCAGAAATACGTACGCTACTCACCTGGTAGCAGTGTTTTTTCAGGAGCCATGACAGCACAACGAGAGAGGGGATCCGCCCTTCAGGGACAGGAAACCTACAGACATAAAAAGGGCGGCACCTCTCTCCCACGTCAGTTGTTTCCAGAGCATGAGAGGACCACCTTGGTCAGTAACACAGATGCAGTATATACAAAAATACTTTTTATTATGCAAGTGAATATAAACTTTAACTCAAGATTAACAGGGTGTTGAATTATCCAAAACATAGGGTAGGGAATCTAAGGGTGCTGTCATGGCTCCTGAAAAAACACTGCTACCAGGTGAGTAGCGTACGTATTTATTCAGTCGCCATGACAGCACAACGAGAGACTTTCAGAGACGAAAGGTTTTAGGGGGGGATAATAGCTTCTAGCACTCTTCTCCCAAACGTAAGGTCTGAGGAACTACCCAGATCTAATCTGTAATGTCTAAGAAAGGTAGAAGGGGAAGACCATGTGGCCGCCTTACATATGTCTTCGATTGACACTTCTGACCTCTCCGCCCAGGAAGATGCCATGGCTCGCGTGGAGTGTGCCTTTATACCATCTGGAACTTCGTTGCCACCTGCGGTATAAGCGAGAGAGATTGCCTCCCTAATCCATCTGGCTAGAGTGTTTTTAGATACTCTAAGACCTTTCCTTACCCCTTGATAGGCTACAAATAAAGAGTTATCTTTTTTCCAGGAATCTGAAACTGTAATATATCTAAGGAGGCATCTCCTCACATCTAAGCAATGGAATTTACGTTCTTTATCGTTAGTAGGATTGGCGCAAAAGGAGGGAAGGACTACCTCCTGAACCATGTGAAATTTAGACGCAACTTTAGGCAGATATAGGGGATCGGGTTTTAATATGACCCTATCCTCCCTAACTTGCATGTATGGTGGATGTCTGGAGAGTGCCTGCAGATCACTAACCCTCCTAGCAGATGTGAGAGCAACTAACAGGGCTGTTTTGATTGACAGGATCTTGACAGGATCTTCACAGGAATAGTATCAATGGGCTCGAATGGGGCTTGCGTCAGGGCTGAGAGTACCAAATTTAGGTCCCATGGGACTAACCTTTGTTTAATAATTGGTCTAGACCTGGTGACTGCTTTAAAGAATCTAGCAATCCAGTGATTACTGGCTAAATTAAGATTATATAACGCTCCCAGCGCTGACACCTGAACTCTAAGAGTACTTGTGGCCAAGCCCATTTCCAGGCCTTTTTGTAAAAATTCAAGAACCTGGTTAATACATGGTTCTTGGTCAATTTGAGCCCCTGAAAAAGATAAAAATTTTCTCCATACTCTCACATAAATGCCCGTTGTAGATGGTTTTCTACTTTTAAGGAGAGTATTAACCAGATTCTGAGAGAATCCTTTCCCCCTCAGTAAGGACCTCTCAAGTTCCATGCCGCTAGGTGTAAGTTGGCTACTTGAGGATGGAGGACTGGTCCCTGGGAGAGCAGATCTGGTAGCTCTGGAAGAATCCATGGTTGGCAGACAGACATCTTTCTCAGCCAAGGAAACCAAGCCCTCTTGGGCCAAAATGGAGCTACCAAGATTACCCGGGCCTTGTCCTCCCGAATCTTCCTCAGGACTAGGGGAATTAGATTTAGAGGGGGAAAAGCATACGCGAGCCTGAAGTGCCAAGATATCAGCAGAGCGTCCACAGCGTATGGGTTGTCTTTTGGATTTAGGGAGCAGAATTGATGTAATTTTTTGTTCCCTCTGTTGGCAAAAAGGTCTATCTCCGGACAACCCCATAACTGGATGATCTGACTGAAAATGGCTGGATTTAACGACCACTCCCCCTGTCTGAGCATGTTGCGGCTTAGATAGTCGGCTTTGGTGTTGATACTTCCTTTTATATGAAGCGCCGTCAGGGAGAGAAGATGTACTTCGGCCACCTGAAAGATATGATTTGCGACCTCCATCAATGTACTGGATCGCGTGCCACCTTGACGATTAATGTAGGCCACAGTTACCCGATTGTCTGACAAAAGCCTGACGTGTCGACCCTGTAGGGGTACAAGGAATCTATTTAAGGCATGTTTTACTGCCAACAGTTCTTTCAAGTTGGAGGAAGAGTCCTGTTCAGACAGAGACCATAGTCCCTGAACCCAATCCTCCCCTAAGTGAGCCCCCCACCCTTTGGGGCTAGCGTCCGTAGTCAGCACCCTAGATATGTGATTTATCCAAGGGACCCCCCTGTGTAAATTCGAAGTGTGAGTCCACCAACCAAGCGAATGTACAGTCTCCGCAGAAAGTGTGAATTTACTGTCGAGGTGAGCATTTAGGCGACGGGAATTGTGTAACACGTCCCACTGTAAAGCCCTCGTGTGGAACTGTGCCCAGAGAACTGCCGGGATGCAGGACGTAAGAGAGCCCAAGATTGACATCGCACCCCTGACTGATACTAAGCGATTATTTATTGCCCTGGTGACCAAATGCTTAATCTTAGCAACTTTTGTGTCCGGCAGGCGACATTCCTGCTGACTAGAGTCTAACATATCCCAGGAATTCTTGTACTTTTAGGGGCTGAAGGCGCGATTTTTTTATATTGATCATCCAGCCCAATTTGTGTAACGCATCCATAACTTTCTGTAGTTGGTCTGAGCAATGCGACTCAGAATGACCCACAATTAGCAAATCATCCAGGTACGGGACTATTAATATATCCTGTTCATGCAAGTGCGCCATAACCTCCACCATGATTCTTGTGAACACCCTGGGTGCAACTGCGACTCCGAACGGAAGTGCCTGATATTGAAAGTGTTCTACTGTGCCAGCTAGTGAGACCGCCACCCTAAGAAATCTCTGATGATCAATATGAATTGGTACATGGTAATAGGCGTCTTTGAGATCTAAGACAACCATAAAACAGTGGTGAAAGAGTAATTTTATTGCTGTCTTGACCGACTCCATTTTGAAGGAGGGTATGAACAGAAAATTATTCAGGCCTTTTAAATTAATAATGGTGCGATATGAACCATCAGGTTTTTTGACCAGGAACAGAGGGGAATAAAACCCCCTACCTTCCTCGCCTGCAGGGACTCTGACTAGAACATTCTTCTGTTGGAGCTCCCGGACCTCAGACTCTAGTGCCAACTGCTCTGTAGAGGAGGAACGAACAGGTGTTAACATAAATTTGTCCCGAGGAGTATGGTGGAAGTTTAAGGTTAGGCCTTTCTCCACAATGCCTAGAATCCATGGATTGTTTGTAATCTGCACCCAGGCTGGGTAGAAGGCCGAAAGCCTACTCCCCACCTGGTCCGCTAGTCATTGTGGTTTCTTAACCTCTCGTGAAGGATTAAACATAAATCCTCTACCCCTTCTTCTGCTGTTGTCATATCTAGTAGATTCTCTGTTGGAGTCTCTATATGGTCTTCTGCGGTTGGACCATCCTCTATTATAGTCCCGTCTGTAGAAGGGTCTTCCTAGGAAGGGAAAGCGTTTTTTACTATCCCCTGCTTTTTCCAATAGCTCGTCTAGGACTGGTCCGAACAAGTGAGCCCCTTCACAAGGAATGCTACATAATTTTGTTCTAGCTTGTAAGTCCCCTGGCCAGCATTTTATCCATAGTGCTCTCCTGGCTGCATTGGATAATGCCGAGGACCTGGCGGCCAACCTGACCGAATCTGCTGAAGCATCTGAGAGGAAGGCTGCGGCATCCTGGATTGTGGACATAGAGGACAATATTTCCGACCTAGGGACTTTATCTCTGATTTGATCTTCGAGGTGACCCAACCAAACCATCAAGGATCGAGCGGTACAAGTGGCTGCAATGGCTGGCCTCAGAGACCCCGCTGAAGTCTCCCAAGCTCCCTTAAGGAAGATGTCGGCTTTCCTATCTAACGGGTCTTTCAAATTTCCCAAGTCGTCGAAGGGGAGAGACGACTTTTTGCATGCCTTAGCGACTGCTGCATCCAACTTCGGGACTTTATCCCATGAGGACGAAGCCGCTTCTTCAAAGGGATACATACCGTCTTTTAAAGGCTGGCGGAAGCGACCCCTTCCTTTCTGGTTTCTTCCATTCTTTTGAGATTAACGATTTGATCTTGTCAATCACTGGAAAGGCTCTTCGGGATTTTCGCTCAATACCCCTGAACATAACATCCTGAATGGAACATTCCGATTGGGTATCTTCTATCCCCATTGTGCTGTTAACTGCTTTGACCAGATGGTTAACCCTTTCTAGGGACAAACAGGCTCGAGCAGACTCCTGATCCTCAGAGGAGGAAGTGGACGGAAGAGACCCTGAGCTCAGCTCACCCGAATCTACCTCAGATAAAGGGGATGACCTTTTAGCTTCTGCCCCCCGAGATTTGGATCTCTCGGCACCTTTAATTTCCTGTCTCACCATCTCTCTTATTGTAGAGGTTAGATCAGGCGCCTCCTCCTCCAGTAAACGTTGAATACATATTTTACATAACTTCCTCAAATGTCCATCTGGAAGCGGCTCTGCACATTCGGCACACTGCCTATGTTTGGCTTTGGACAAACTTTTCCTCCCCTGATAGAGGAAAAAAGACAAGGGGAACACAACCATCACTAAGTGGACTTTCACGAAGCTCACTTACCCCGTCCAGTAATGAGTGGTACCGTAGATGGGGGATCCTTCGAAGCCGGCAAATCTTTACGGGCTGAGGATTTTGGTATAGAGATCCGTGCCTCCTTAGCTCCACCAGCGCGGCTACTGCCACTAGACCGACGCTGGGAGCTTCTACGAGGCTTATCTGACAGCTGCTGCGGCTCCTGCTGCTGCTGGCTGGTAGTTCCTTCTGGCGACTCCATTATGGAATGGGTGAGGAACTCTGATTATCCCAGCTTGCCGCATTAAATACCCCCAAGGTACCGCCCCCGGATGGGGGCCAGCAGGGAATCCCAGGTGGCCATTAAACCGTCTGCCGCTGTGCTGCGCTACCCCTCCCTGAAGCCCAGACTGATACCGCAGCTGGGCGTCGCCATTAGCCGGAGATGACGCTACTGCGCATGCCCAGCCGCGTCATCCGGACACGCCCCCTTCAGGACGCGGCGGCGGCGCCAAGCCGACACGCGGACCAGGACGCCAGCAAACCCCCCGGACCAATGCCGCGTCCCCGCCCGGACCAGCGTGACTCCCGGGACCCTGAGTAGCCAAGCACCTCCATAGGTATGTGCGGTTGCCTGAGAAGCTAGCCTATCAGAGGCTGCTTCCTCCTGCTGTCACCTACACCGCGCAGTGCCCCTGCCGTGTGGTGCTTCCTGCCCCCTGGACGGGCCGAGGTAGGGGACCCCCGCTACCTGTACCGGGCCGCCAGGAGTGGGGAGTCTTCTTACTTCGACCCTCTTGTCAGGGCCTGTCTGCAAGAGGTTCCGCTGTCAGGGACAGGAAACCAAACTGACGTGGGAGAGAGGTGCCGCCCTTTTTATGTCTGTAGGTTTCCTGTCCCTGAAGGGCGAATCCCCTCTCTCGTTGTGCTGTCATGGCGACTGAATAAATGTCAGGTTTTTGTCAGGAAAATTTCTGCCACGGAACCGCAGCGATTTTGATGCTGCGGGTCCGCCGCAGTTTCCATTGCGTTTACAGTAAACCTATGGGAAACCGCAAACCGCTGTGCACATGCTGCGGGAAAAACCGCGCAGAAACGCAGCGGTTTACAATCCGCAGCATGTCACTTCTTTTGTGCAGAATCGCAGCGATTCTGCACACATAGAAATGCATTGATCCGCTTACTTCCCGCATGGGGCTGTGCCCACCATGCGGGAAGTAAGCGGATAATGTGCGGTTGCTACCCGGGGTGGAGGAGAGGAGACTCTCCTCCAGGCCCTGCGAACCATATTTGTTTAAAAAAAAAAAAAGAATTAAAATAAAAAAAATAATGATATACTCACCTCTCAGCGCTGCAAGTGGCCGTCCGGTCTCAGGGTTGCTATGCGAGCAGGACCTGCGATGACGTCGCGGTCACATGACCACGAAGGCACGAAGGTCCTTCTCGCATAGCATCTTTGGAACCGGACCACCAAGTGCAGCCCCGAGGAGATCGGGATGTCAGAGGGTGAGTATAACCATTTTTTTTTATTTTTAACATATATTGATGCTGCATATGCAGCATCAATAGTAAAACAACCCGCAGCGGAAACCGCAAGACAAACCGTGATAAATCTGCAGGGATAACCGCAGCGATTTTGCCCTGCAGATTTATCAAATCCGCTGTGGGAGAACCCGCAGGGACCCTTCCTACATGTGCACATAGCCTAACAGTTAGGATATTTACCAACAGCTAGACAATACTAAACCACTAAAGGATGCAGCAGACCCCTATAACAAAGGCAGAGGCAGTGCAGGTGCTAAATACTGATATCACAACCAATCAAAAGCCTGCTATTCACAGAAGGAAAGGATGCCTAGTACTTTAAACGCACACAGATGAGGCTTGTTTAGGGCATCAGTCACACCGATAAATGTAGCGCAGTGTCTGGCTTACAGCCTATTATGGACACCCATACTCTTAAATCAGGCGGGCTGCCTAGCACTACACAAGCGCATCTCACAATGAAAGATCTTAATTCCCTAACCTGTCATTCTGTTGTGCGTTGGATCAATTTTATTAGTTATTTAACCATAATAATAATAATAAAAAAAAAAATTGTTAGATCAGCTCACCAAATAGTGTGGAGTAGGAGAAATGGAGTTGTCAGAAGCCACTCACAGATCCAGTCAGAGCAGCTGCACATGTACAAAAAAAAGGAAGGGAGAAACGATCCAGCGGGAATAGAGGCCTTCTCTTATATGTAAACCTTATTAAAGTATAAAAAAAACTCCAAAAATGCATAGCAAGGCAGTATAAAATACTGTTAACAGGACCAACTAGTTTCAACAATCCGTCTTACTTATGATCAGACGAGACTGTTGAAACTAGTAGGTCCTGTTAACAGTATTTTAACTTAACATTTATTCAAAGTATAAAAATAAGTTTTACTTTTAAAAGAAATCCTCTATTCCCGCTGAATAGTTTCTCTCTTAATTTAACCAGAATAACCTGTACGATCTGGACATTGGTTACAAAGATTAGTTCAAAACAGAGCTGCTCTCACAAACCGGCAAATAATCGGCAGCATTCGTGCAGTCAGGTCATGCCTTCTACTGAAACACTTGAGAAAGGTTCCCCTGCTATATCTTGATTAGATCCATCTTCCTTACATCAATGGAACAGCATGGAGTTGTTTCACTCTACTGCAGCTTTGAAGGTTGTGCTCACCTGACAAGCTCTCGTCTTCAGCTGGAAGGTCGCCAATGTGGAGTTCTCCTTTCTCAAGTAAAGATTCAAAGAGTTTTGAGCAGGTCCGAATTGCAGCGAGGATGTCATCTTCATTCTCTGACTGCAGGAGGCAAACAATACACACCATTCATGACAGGTTGATGTGTAGGATACCGAAGCAGAGGAGAGATTAATGCAGAAGTATTTCGCTTCCAGCTCATCTTTTGGATAACCAGGCCAGAGTAATATCATCATTGTAGAGTGGTGCACACACAATGTAGCAGGAGCCGGCTAATCATAACAAGAGCCGGGAGTGCTAGGCGGTAAAGATTTGCAGGCTTACTGACCTGGCCGATGGATTGGAGTGCTGAAAATCAGTTTTCCCTATGTCTAATATTAGCAATTGTTCTGTGCCCCAAAATTCTGGTCTGAACAGGTTATTAACAACTGCTGATCGACTTGTATACAGCAAGTCAGCGTTCATTTAATATCATGGTCGGCTTGTGCAAACAGGCAGATAGTATTACCGTATATACTCGAGTATAAGCCAACCCCCCTAATTTTGCCACAAAAAAACTGGGAAAACTTAATGACTCAAGTATAAGCCTAGGGTGGGAAATGCAGCAGCTACCGGTAAATGTCAAAAGTAAAAATAGATACCAATAAAAGTAAAATTAATTGAGACATCAGTAGGTTAAGTGTTTTTGAATATCCATATTGAATCAGGAGCCCCTCAGTTCTTGATGGGCCCCATAAGATGCTCCATATTAAAATGTGCCCCATATAATGCTGCATAAAGGTTAATAATGACCCCATAATATGTTCCATAGATCTATTTGCCCCATATAATGCTGCACAAACGTTGATTATGGCCCCAGAAGATGCTCCATATAGATATTTGCCCTATATAATGCTGCACAAATGATGATTATGGCCCCATAAGATGCTCCATACAGACATTTGCCCCATATGCTGCGATTAAAAAAATAAATAAAAATGACATACTCACCTCTCGTCGCTCAGGCCCTCAGCACTTGCAATACTCACCGGTCCTCATTCCCGCGCTGCTGTGTCTTCCGCGTCCTCTGCACTATTGTTCAGGCAGAGGGCGCGCACTAACCACGTCATCGCGCCATCTGACCTGAGCGTCACTGCAGAGGACACGAAAGACACAGCGGCGCCGACGGTGGAACGTAGGACAGGTGAATATCGCGCAGTGATCACCTGCTCCCGACGCGGTCCCTGGCAGCTTCCCTGATGGTCTTCTCCGGGCGCTGACAGCTTATTCCAGCGTTGAGCGGTCACAGCTACCGCTCATTACAGTAATGAATTTGTGGCCCCACCCCTATGGGAGTGGAGTCGGCTCCATATTCATTACTGTAATGAGCGGTACCACGTGACCGCTCAACGTTGGAAGAAGCCGTCAGCGCCCGGAGACCGGAGATGCAGGGACCTCGCCAGGAGCAGGTGCGTATGTCACAGCCGCCGCTCCCCCTTCCCCGCCAATACTTTCCTGTGTAAATGTGCCTCAACACATTGTAAAATACAGGTCCTTCTCAAAAAATTAGCATATAGTGTTAAATTTCATTATTTACCATAATGTAATGATTACAATTAAACTTTCATATATTATAGATTCATTATCCACCAACTGAAATTTGTCAGGTCTTTTATTGTTTCAATACTGATGATTTTGGCATACAACTCCTGATAACCCAAAAAACCTGTCTCAATAAATTAGCATATTTCACCCATCCAATCAAATAAAAGTGTTTTTTAATAACAAACAAAAAAAACCATCAAATAATAATGTTCAGTTATGCACTCAATACTTGGTCGGGAATCCTTTGGCAGAAATGACTGCTTCAATGCGGCGTGGCATGGAGGCAATCAGCCTGTGACACTGCTGAGATGTTATGGAGGCCCAGGATGCTTCAATAGCGGCCTTAAGCTCATCCAGAGTGTTGGGTCTTGCGTCTCTCAACTTTCTCTTCACAATATCCCACAGATTCTCTATGGGGTTCAGGTCAGGAGAGTTGGCAGGCCAATTGAGCACAGTAATACCATGGTCAGTAAACCATTTACCAGTGGTTTTGGCACTGTGAGCAGGTGCCAGGTCGTGCTGAAAAATGAAATCTTCATCTCCATAAAGCATTTCAGCCGATGGAAGCATGAAGTGCTCCAAAATCTCCTGATAGCTAGCTGCATTGACCCTGCCCTTGATGAAACACAGTGGACCAACACCAGCAGCTGACATGGCACCCCACACCATCACTGACTGTGGGTACTTGACACTGGACTTCAGGCATTTTGGCATTTCCTTCTCCCCAGTCTTCCTCCAGACTCTGGCACCTTGATTTCCGAATGACATGCAAAATTTGCTTTCATCAGAAAAAAGTACTTGGGACCACTTAGCAACAGTCCAGTGCTGCTTCTCTGTAGCCCAGGTCAGGCGCCTCTGCCGCTGTTTATGGTTCAAAAGTGGCTTTACCTGGGGAATGCGGCACCTGTAGCCCATTTCCTGCACACGCCTGTGCACGGTGGCTCTGGATGTTTCCACACCAGACTCAGTCCACTGCTTCCTCAGGTTCCCCAAGGTCTGGAATCGGTCCTTCTCCACAATCTTCCTCAGGGTCCGGTCTCCTCTTCTCGTTGTACAGCGTTTTCTGCCACATTGTTTCCTTCCAACAGACTTACCATTGAGGTGCCTTGATACAGCACTCTGGGAACAGCCTATTTGTTGAGAAATTTCTTTCTGGGTCTTACCCTCTTGCTTGAGGGTGTCAATGATGGCCTTCTTGACATCTGTCAGGTCGCTAGTCTTACCCATGATGGGGGTTTTGAGTAATGAACCAGGCAGGGAGTTTATAAAAGCCTCAGGTATCTTTTGCATGTGTTTAGAGTTAATTAGTTGATTCAGAAGATTAGGGTAATAGGTCGTTTAGAGAACCTTTTCTTGATATGCTAATTTATTGAGACAGGTTTTTTGGGTTATCAGGAGTTGTATGCCAAAATCATCAGTATTAAAACAATAAAAGACCTGACAAATTTCAGTTGGTGGATAATGAATCTATAATATATGAAAGTTTAATTGTAATCATTACATTATGGTAAATAATGAAATTTAACACTATATGCTAATTTTTTGAGAAGGACCTGTACTGTAGCTATAAATACAGGGTGGAGCGCGGTAATTTGCTTTTTTGCACTGCATGCTGTGGCGGCACTGTCGGTCGAAGAGAGGGGAGAGTGGGTGTGGCTTACAGTGGCTGATGGGAGATTTGTATTCCTCTGCCTTTCAGTTGCCATCATGCAGTGGACACGTGAGGAGAGGTCATTTTGTGTTGAAGCGTATTTTTCAAATGCCCACTCGATCATTGCAGTGCAGCGTGCTTTTCGTTTACAATTCGCTGTTCCTCCACGCGGACGTGTTCCTGGACGGCAATCAATTGTAAATTGGGTGAATGCATTCAGAACAGCAGGGAATGTGTCATGTGTACGAAGGGGACCTGAGAGAAGGATTACAACACCACAAAACATCGAGAGAGTTAGAGCAGCAGTACTGCAATCTCCGAAACGCTCTGCTCGGAAGCAATCATTTGCTCTTGGCATTTCAAGACGTTCTCTCCACCGGATTCTTCATGATGAACTGAATTTTCACCCGTATAAAATGTGCGTGGTCCAACATTTGTCAGCATGGGACTATTTGACACGGCGGACCTCTTGTGAAGACATGTTAGCAACGATACCCCGTGACGCAATTGTGTTTTTTTCTGATGAGGCACATTTTCACCTCAGTGGGTGTGTAAACAAACAAAATATGCGTTACTGGAGTGAAACAAACCCCAGAGAAGTTCACGAGAGACCTCTGCATTCGGACCGCGTCACTGTGTGGCGCGCCATATCACGAGTAGGCATCATTGGTCCTTACTTTTTTCAGGATAATGGTCGTGCCATAACTGTGAACTCCGAACGGTACTTGTCTATGATACAGGATTATTTTCAGCCGGCTCTTGAGGCAATGGAACTAGAGGATACATGGTTCCAACAGGATGGTGCCACTGCAAACACAGCGAGGGTTACCATGTATTGTTTGAGGCAAATGTTTCCTGGACGGCTTATCTCTTTGAGGGGAGATGTGAACTGGCCAGCACGCTCACCAGATTTAGCCCCATGCGATTTTTTCCTTTGGGGTTACCTAAAGTCTAAGGTGTATATCAACCGTCCCAACACCTTGGAAGACCTAAGGAACAATATTGAAGCTGAAATTGGCAGAATACCAGTGGACATGCTTGTTAGAGTTCATGAAAACTTCAGAAAACGTATGCAGCAGTGTGTGGATAGCGAAGGTCGACATTTGCCAGATACACTATTTAAAACCATGTAATTTAAAAATTCCATTACTGTTCAGTATAATTAAAATATAAAATAAATTTTTCTAATGATCATAATTTTTTTATTTCATTCCCAAATCAGCAAATTACCGCGCTCCACCCTGTACATGAGGTTTTGGAGAAAACAAAAAACCCACATAATTGGTTTTCAATATTATGATGCCCAACTATGGAGACACATAGATCTAGATGGATGCCAATACAATTGACAGTAATGATGGATGGAGGAAGCCGTCCACTCCCCCCCCCTTTTCTTATGTCTCAGCAGGACAGGCGTGATAACGTCACTATCTCACACCTATTGTGCCAGGCACTGAAAAGCTTCAGAGTGCTCACAGCCGAGAAAAGAGCAGGGGGAAAATGAGAAGTGGGTATTTTTTTTATGTGGGGGTATCCTACTGTGTTTGGGGGGCACTTTGTTGGCATCACAATTTAATAGGAGGAAAATTACTTTGTAAGGGGTGCAAAGTTGTGAGAATTGCTTTTTTTAACTCCATCGAATATTAAAGCAAACCTGTCAGCAGGATTTTGTTAAGTAAACTACAGACACTGCCAAGTTGGCGCCATTATACTGATTAAAAATGATACGTGGAGAAATCAATCTTGTGGTTCTTGTGTAATCAGTTTTAGAAGTTGTCAGCTAATGATATGCCCTCGCTGTGGGGCAGGACTGTAGGCAGAGTCTCCTCTTCCTGCTCTAAAGGCCCCTTAACATTAAGCGACGCTGCAGGGATACCCTGCGCTTAGTAACCCGATGTTTACCCTGGTTACCAGCGAAGACATCGCTGAATCGGTGTCACACACACCGATTCAGCGATGTCTGCGGGGAGTCCAGCGACGAAACAAAGTTCTGGACTTTCTTCCCCGACCAGCGACAGCACAGCAGGGGCCTGATCGCTGCTGCCTGTCACACTGGACGATATCGCTAGCCAGGACGCTGCAACGTCACGGATCGGTAGCGATATCGTCTAGTGTGACGGTACCTTAAGCCACAGTACCACGGAAAGACCAGAGACCGGTTTGTGCTTCGGTGCGGCCTGTGGGAAGGTCTTTCCTTGGTTTCTCTGGCTTAGAACAGGAAGATAAGACTCTGCCTACAGTCCTGCCCCAGAGCTCGGGCATATCATTAGCTGAAAACTTCTAACAATAATTACCCGAGAACAAAAATACAGCTTTCTTCACCCAAGATATAATTTTAATCAGTATACGGAATTAGAAGTTCTGCTATGAGGTCCCATCATTTCTACGTACGTCATTGCCCAATGCTCCGAATAGGTGTTCTGACTCTTAGATTAAGTTCACACTAGGCATTTTTTATGCTCATTTTCTGCTGCGTTTTACACTGTGTGCAGAATTATTAGGCAAGTTGTATTTTGATCACACGATACTTTTTATACATGATGTCCTACTCCAAGCTGTTCAGGCTTGAGAGCCAACTACCAATTAAGTAAATCAGGTGATGTGCAGCTCTGTAATGAGGAGGGGTGTTGTGTAATGACATCAAAACCCTATATAAGGTGTGCTTAATTATTAGGCAACTTCCTTTCCTTTGGCAAAATGGGTCAGAAGAGAGATTTGACGGGCTCTGAAAAGTCCAAAATTGTGAGATGTCTTGCAGAGGGATGCAGCAGTCTTGAAATTGCCAAACTTTTGAAGCGTGATCACCGAACAATCAAGCGTTTCATGGCAAATAGCCAACAGGGTCGCAAGAAGCGTGTTAGGCAAAAAAGGTGCAAAGTAACTGCCCATGAATTGAGGAAAATCAAGCGTGAAGCTGCCAAGATGCCATTTGCCACATTTCAGAGCTGCAACGTTACTGGAGTAACAAAAAGCAAAAGGTGTGCGATACTCAGGGACATGGCAAAGGTAGGGAAGGCTGAAAAACGACCACCTTTGAACAAGAAACATAAGATAAAACATCAAGACTGGGCCAAGAAATATCTTAAGACTGACTTTTCAAAGGTTTTATGGACTGATGAAATGAGAGTGACTCTTGATGGGTCAGAGGCTGGATCAGTAAAGGGCAGAGGGCTCCACTCCGACGCCAGCAAGGTGGAGGTGGGGTACTGGTATGGGCTAGTATCATCAAAGATGAACTTGTGGGACCTTTTCGAGTTCAGGATGGAGTGAAGCTCAACTCTCAGACAACTTCTTCAAGCAGTGGTACAGGAAGTAGTCGGAATCGTTCAAGAGAAACATGATTTTCATGCAGGACAATGCTCCATCACATGCCTCTAACTACTACACAGCGTGGCTGGCCAGTAAGGGTCTCAAAGAAGAAAAAATAATGAATGACATGGCCCCCTTGTTCACCTGATCTGAAGCCCATGGAGAACCTGTGGTCCCTCATAAAATGTGAGGTCTACAGGGAGGAAAAACCGTACACCTCTAGGAACAGTGTCTGGGAGGCTGTGGTGGCTGCTGCACGCAATATTGATCGTAAACAGATCAAGCAACTGACAGAATCTATGGATGGAGGCTGCTGAGTGTCATCATAAAGAAAGGTGGCTATATTGGTCACTCATTTTTGGGGGTTTTGTTTTTGCATGTCAAATGTTTATTTCTAAATTTTGTGCAGTTATATTAGTTTACCTGGTGAAAATAAACAAGTGAGATGGGAATATTTGGTTTTTATTAAGTTGCCTAATAATTCTGCACAGTAATAGTTACCTGCACAAACAGATATTCTCCTAAGATAGCCAAATCTAAAAAAAAAAACCACTCCAACTTCCAAAAATATTAAGCTTTGATATTTATGAGTCTTTTGGGTTGATTGAAAACATAGTTGTTGATCAATAATAAAAATAATCCTCTAAAATACAACTTGCCTATTAATTCTGCACACAGTGTACAGTACTAGCAAAGTTTGATATTTCAGACGTCTCATGCACCCAGCTTCCTATTTTATTTTTTTTAGCTTCAGGATTTTGTGCTTTGCACTTTTTTTTTCTTTTCATAGAGCATGTCACTTTTCACAGGTTTTGCTACTTTTTTGTGCCAGAATATGATTCTATGGAATAGGGCTTTTTTTTCCCCTCAACACTAAACTTTATCAGCATGCAGAAGACAAATCAAGCATGCCATAAACGCTATCAAACACGAATAAAAAATAAAAAAAAAGTCTCTTCTGCAGCCTCTTTCCTGCCAAAAGATCAGATTTTGCTGCAGGCAAAAGAAAACAAAAAACCACCTAGTGTGAACTTATCCATATCTTCTACTTAAAATGTACTTTGTTCATGAAGTAACCTCTAATTACTGACATATGAAGAGGTTCAATGTTATATTTTATAAGAAGCTTCCTCAATTGTAGACTTTTCATTACTAAATATTAAGGTTGGTCCACGACTTTGTCAAAGTTTAATTTTGGCCCTTTGTGTAATTGCGTTTAATGTCCCTAATCTAATTTTGCACATTTTCCCCATGAACACTGCGTATTTTTGATTTTTGGCAAGGTCTCCCTCCCCCATTAGCATACTAAGCCACACAAGCAGATCTTGTAGAGTGATGGAATGGGAGCTAGGGAAAACCACAGATCAGGCCAGGATTCATTAATGGGGGGCTTCTCCCACCAGATCCGACCCTCCAGACCACACTCGTGCACATGTGAAGGGTCGTCCCTAGGAGACCACTCCTCTCTCTCCAATTAGCTAACAGGGGGCACAATACATCACTGATCCAGAAATTAGTGGGGTCCCCGAGGTCCCATCACTCCCACCAATGCCTGCAGTCCCTTTCTGTGAGACCCCAGAAGCCATTCTTAGCCGTACGCCAAGCACAGACCTGGCAATGAGGACTGTGGACAAGTCTGCAGTGGGGTAATGGAGGCGCACAGGACTCGCACATCACCGCCTCACATTCTCTCTTACCTCAAGGTGTTCGAGGATATCAAACACATAGTTGGCATTCGCCCGGCTCTGCAGCACCTCCCTGAGCTTCGTGTCCAGCTCCTGCCTCACGGAGTCGCCGTCCTTGCCCCGGAGCCGGTTTGCACGTTTTACCTTGCGCGCCGCCATGTTTGGTCACGTGACTCACGTGGAGGCTGTAGCCGCCTTCTTTGATGCGCATGCGCGGCTGGCTTACAGCATGGCCAAGGAACACAGCAATGGGTCTGGTATTATCCGCCGGCTGTTGTGTGCGAGAGCGGGGAGATGCTAGGAGGTGAAACAGCCCCCACATATACACATGTCCAGCATTGGAGCCGTGTCAGCTAAAGCAGAGGTGGTGGAGACGTCATCGAGAATGCCAGTGTAGGATACTTTGTTATGGCTGATAGCAGAGAGCAATAGCTTGTCTCCAGACCGACCCCTTTACTAAAGATCATCTGGGAGGTTGTCAGTTTCACAAAACCTGATTGCTATGCCAAGTGCCTGGTGTGCGGAGGGTCTGCGCTGCCCTGTGGGTATACATATGGCACACACTGAGGCGCGGGGTCAGGGCCGGCTCCAGGTTTTCGAGGACCCCGGGGCAAAAGAGTCTCAGTGGGCCCCCCCCCCCTTTAACACATACCCCGATTTATGATGCACAGATACGGCAGAGAAATGTATAGTACAATGCCAGATTTCACTTCTTACATGAGTGATAGCTATTGTAAATTCTGCAGTGTATATATACAGGATAGGAGGAGTGGTACTGTGCAGTGTATATATACAGGTCAGGAGGAAAGGTGCTGTGCAGTGTATATATACAGGAGAGGTGCTGTGCAGTGTATATATACAGGAGGAAAGGTACTGTGCAGTGTATATATACAGGGGGAGAGGTGCTGTGCAGTGTATATATACAGGAGGAAAGGTACTGTGCAGTGTATATATACAGGGGGAGAGGTGCTGTGCAGTGTATATATACAGGAGGAAAGGTACTGTGCAGTGTATATATACAGGGGGAGAGGTGCTGTGCAGTGTATATATACAGGAGGAGCGGTACTGTGCAGTGTATATATACAGGGGGAGAGGTGCTGTGCAGTGTATATATACAGGAGAGGTGCTGTGCAGTGTATATATAGAGGGGAGTGGTACTGTGCAGTGTATATATACAGGGGGAGAGGTGCTGTGCAGTGTATATATACAGGAGAGGTGCTGTGCAGTGTCGTGAGCAGGGCGTTGTATCAGAAAATCTTTTCTGTTTTGAGTTTTTCTATGAAACAAAGACTTTTCTACATAAACGTTGTTTGGTTTTGCGGCCCCAACAGATCTGTGCTACAAAGTAACAGGCGGATCGGGCATTAATGAGGGACCTGATGCTGAATCCTTTCCACAAACCCTAATGACCCAATTAGTGCCCCGTCATTAGAACCTCATTAAACGCCTCCCTGTTCCGAGCAGTCATGTACAGTATGGGGGGATCCTGCAGCCCACCCCCTGACTGCTCCATACCATACACTGCCCTCTGTTGCGCTCACTATTATCCTGTGCATTTCTCCGTCATCGTTACCCCATGTTACACTTGTCACCCCCCACTACAGAGTAGCAGGGCAGCCAATGTCACCCCCTCCCGGACCCTAATGGCAGCAGGAAATGTCTGCTCCTCTATTGGGTTGGAACCTGATTTAATCAAGGAATAATGTGGATTTGTTGCCGGTTGCTGCAGGGGAAGGGTTAAGTGATGCCATGTCCTTGGTGGGAGCAGTGGCAGCTGCTGGACCTGGACAGACACAACCAATGTTGCTGTGACTGCACAGTGTGACCTGGAGGAGAGAAGCTGAGACTCCGGAGCAGAAATCACCCACATGCCAGCACTGGGCAGAGTCCCTCCAGTCACCAGCCTGGGGCCACGGGGCCCCAATGTACAGCCCACAGCTCAGTTTTATCCATGGCAGCAGCTCCCCTTCCTCCTGGCATCTGGTTAACCCCATTTATGCGTGTCGGATTGTTATCTTTAAGGTTTAGCAATAACCTTCATACAGATGGGAAGGGGTTAAGCTTCTTCCTACCCCACTGGTGCAGGTTTGGTGCAGCATGCATGTATTCTGGGAGAGCTGGGTGGCTGCAGGCTGCACCCCACCAGCTGCTCCTCCAGACATCACCCACATTTTTAGCCAGCGGAGACAGACAGCAGCAGACTGAGCCACAAGTCCATCTGCAACCACTGCTGGATATCATAGCACTCACTCAGTCACTGGTAGGAGCTCCGGAATCTGCCTGATAAGTTATAATAATAATAATAATAATATTTATTTTTATATAGCGCTAACATATTCCGCAGCGCTTTACAGTTTTTTGCACACATTATCATCACTGTCCCCGATTGGGCTCACAATCTAGAATTCCTATCAGTATGTCTTTGGAATGTGGGAGGAAACCGGAGTGCCCGGAGGAAACCCACGCAAACACGGAGAGAACATACAAACTCTTTGCAGATGTTGTCCTGGGTGGGATTAGAACCCAGGACCCCAGCGCTGCAAGGCTGTAGTGCTAACCACTGCGCCACCGTGCTGCCCATAACGAACGAAAGTTCAGCTCAGCACTGCAGCCAGAGAACATGCTCTCTCCGCCCACAAACAATGTCACACTGGCTGCCTTCTCTTAACCCCTTTGTGTGCCTGCCTGGCTGCACTGACTGACTGAGAAGATGCTTGTGTCAGAGCTGGCACATAGGGGTTAAGAGAATGCAGCCAGCAGTGACTTTGTGGGCAGAGAGAGCATGTTCTCCTGCTCTGGTCTCCCAGCTGTATCTATGACAGCGTGAGTGGGCCCCCCTCTCTCCCCAGGGACCCGGCATTTGCCCAGGTGCGCCGGGTGCTGACGCCGGCCCTGCGCGGGGTCACCATCAGGGCTGCCCACACTGCACTAATTCCAAAGTCCATGAAAAAAAGAGACGGCTCTGATTTTTAAGTAGATGGTAAATGTGCAGAACCTGTCTTAATTTCCCTGCTCGTAGTAAATGCTGCTGACACGAGAACACCAACCTAAGTATTATTATTTATTATTATAGCGCCATTTATTGCATGGCGCTTTACATGTGAGGAGGGGGTATACGTAATAAAACAAGTACAATAATCTTAAACAATACAAGTCATAACTGGTACAGTAGGAGAGAGGACCCTGCCCGCGAAGGCTCACAATCTACAAGGGATGGGTGAGGATACAGTAGGCGAGGGTAGAGATGGTCAGGCAGCGGTTTGGTGGATCGGTGGTTACTGCAGGTTATAGGCTTGTCGGAAGAAGTAGGTCTTCAGGTTCCTTTTGAAGGTTTCGATGGTAGGTGAGAATCTGATGTGTTGTGGTAGAGAGTTCCAGAGTAGGGGTGATACGCGAGAGAAATCTTGTATACGATTGTGTGAAGAGGAGATAAATGGGGAGTAGAGAAGGAGATCTTGTGAGGATCGGAGGTTGCGGGTAGGTAAGTACCGGGAGACGAGGTCACAGATGTATGGAGGAGACAGGTTGTGGATGGCTTTGGCTACGTTCACACTAGCGTTATGCTAGTTTGCGTCGGGCGACGCAGCGGCGACGCATGCGTCATGCGCCCCTATATTTAACATGGGGGACGCATGCGTTTTTGTTTGTTGCATTGTGCGACGCATGCGTCTTTTTTGCCGCAAGCGTCGGACCAAGAAAACGCAACAAGTTGCATTTTTCTTGCGTCCAAATTTCGGCAAAAAACGACGCATGTGTCGCAAAACGCAGCGTTTTTGCGTGCGTTTTGCCGCGTTTTTGCGTGCGTTGTGCGTTGCGTCGCCGACGTAGCGGCGCACAACGCTAATGTGAACGTAGACTTTGTACGTCATGGTTAGGCTTTTGTACTGGAGTCTCTGGGCAATGGGGAGCCAGTGAAGGGATTGACAGAGGGGAGAGGCCGGGGAATAGCAGGGGGAGAGGTGGATTAGTCGGGCAGCTGAGCTTAGAATAGATTAGAGGGGGGCCACAGAGCAGGAGGTTACAGTAGTCGAGGCGGGAGATGATGAGGGCATGGACTAGTGACAATATGTCCCCGTCAATCTCTTTATTATGCTTTATCCATAAACCTTTTCAGATTAATACCAAGTGCAGGCAACCGAGCCGCTCCTGCGTGGCCAAAGATTGGGTAATCGGAGTAAAACTGAAGATTCTGTAACGAAAGTTACATTATTAACCTTACATTCATGTTAAGGGTTAAAAAAATGTTCCATAAAACTATAAAACTCAGTCTTCAAAATTTTGGAAATTGTTCTTGCAATTAGGGAGATATTTAATAAAATCTTATATTTCAAAGGGGGTGTACTCAATGATGCTGAGCATTGTATATACACATGATACGTACATCCATACTTACACTGCACATATGACACACGGGCGTACTGACTGCGGTCGCAGAGGTCGTCATTGCGATCGGGCCCGGTGGTGATGGGCCCGATGACATCAGCAAATACTTCAGCTGGATGTGCATCACCAGACGCACATTCAGCTGAAGTGTATATTGCAGGGTAGAGACCCAATCGGGGTCCAGCAGCTTACGTTGGCGTGCACATGGCTGGGGGCGCATGGCAATGACGTCATGCGCTCCCGCTGCTTGCACGCTGAAGTGGTCTGCCAGTTTCAGAAGAGGACGTCACGTGGCGGAGAGCGGATGGGAGATGGGTATAATGGTTTATTTTTTTTCTATACATTAAATTACAGCAGCAGAATAGGGAACATATACAGTTCTGGCAAAAATTAAGAGACCACCACATCAAAAACCCTGTCATGGCCAGCCCAATCTCCAGACCTGAACCCCACTGAAAACCTCTGGAATGTAATCAAGAGGATGATGGATACTCACAAGCCATCAAACAAAGAAGAACTGCTTTAATTGTTGCGCCAGAAGCAGTGTGAAAGACTGGTGGAAAGCATGCCAAGATGCATGAAAGCTGTGATTAAAAATCATGGTTATTCCACAAAATATTGATTTCTGAACTCTTCCTGAGTTAATCATTTAGAAACAACAATACTAATGTTTTATGAACTTGTTTTCTTTGCATTATTTGAGTTCTGAAAGCACTGTTTGTTTGTTTTTTAACTTTGACCATTTCTCCTTTTCAGAAAAAAATACAAAATTTATTGCTTGGAAATTCGGAGACATGTTGTCAGAAGTTTATAGAATAAAAGAAAAATTTACATTTTACTCAAAATATACCTATAGAGAGAAAAATCAGACAAACAGAACATTTTGTAATGGTCTCTTAATTTTTGCCAGAGCTGTATATCAGGATGGAGCCCAGGATAAGGGACATGTATACCAGGGTTGGGGACATACATACAGTTATATGAAAAAGTTTGGGCACCCCTATTAATCTTAAGCTTAATGTTTTATAAAAATTGGTTATTTTGCAACCGCTATTTCAGTTTCATATATCTAATAACTGTTGGACACAGTAATGTTTCTGCCTTGAAATGAGGTTTATTGCAGAACAGAACAGAAAATGTGCAATCTGCATTCAAACAGAATTTGACAGGTGCATAAGTATGGGCACCCCACCAGAAAAGTGACATTAATATTTAGTAGATCCTCCTTTTGCAAAAATAACAGCCTCTAGTCACTTCCTGTAGCTTTTAATGAGTTCCTGGATCCTGGATGAAGGTATTTTTTACCATTCCTCTTTACAAAACAATTCCAGTTCAGTTAAGTTTGATGGTCGCCGAGCATGGACAGCCCTCTTCAAATGATCCCACAGATGTTCAATGATATTCAGGTCTGGGGACTGGGATGGCCATTCCAGAACAGTGTAATTGTTCCTCTGCATGAATGCCTGAGTAGATTTGGAGCAGTGTTTTGGATCATCGTCTTGCTGAAAGATCCATCCCCTGCGTAACTTCAACTTTGTCACTGATTCATGAACTTTATTGGCAAAAATCTGCTGATACTGAGAGGAATCCATGCGTCCCTCAACTTTAACAAGATTCCCGGTGCCGGCATTGGCCACACAGCCCCAAAGCATGATGGAACCTCCACCAAATTTTACTGTGGGTAGCAAGTGTTTTTCTTGGAATGCTGTGTTTTTTGGCCGCCATGCATAACGCCTTTTTGTATGACCAAACAACTCAATCTTGGTTTCATCAGTCCACAGGACCTTCTTCCAAAAAGAAATTGGCTTCTCCAAATGTGCTTTTGCATATCTCAGCCGACTCTGTGGCATGCTTGCAGAAACGGCTTCTTTCGCATCACTCTCCTATACAGCTTCTCCTTGTGCAAAGTGCGTTGTATAGTTGACCAATGCACAGTGACACCATCTGCAGCAAGTTGATGCTGCAGCTCTCTGGAGGTGGTCTGAGGATTGTCCTTGACTGATCTCACCATTCTTCTTCTCTGCCTTTCTGATGTTTTTCTTGGCCTCCCACTTCTGGCCTTTACAAGAACTGTACCTGTGTTCTTCCATTTCCTTACTATGTTCCTCACAGTGGAAATTGACAGGTTAAATCTCTGAGACAGCTTTTTGTATCCTTCCCCTGAACAACGATGTTGAATAATCTTTGTTTTCAGATCATTAGACAGTTGTTTTGAGGAGCCCATGATGCCACTCTTCAGAGGAGATTCAAACAGGAGAACAACTTGCAAGTGGCCACTTTAAGTAGCTTTCCTCATGATTGCATACACCTGGCTATGAAGTTCAAAGCTCAATGAGAGTAGAAAACCAAAAAAAGTGCTTTAGTAAGTCAGTAAAAAGTAGGTAGGAGTATTTAAAACAAGAAAATGGTAAGGGTGCCCATACTTATGCACCTGTCAAATTTTGTTTGAATGCAGATTGCACATTTTCTGTTAGTACAATAAACCTCATTTCCAGGCAGAAACATTACTGTATACCAAAGAAAAGCCACTTGAAAAAATATATATATTTGTATAAAACCAAAAATAATCACAAAAACAGGTATATTCAAATATAAATAAATTTATTAAGGACACCAATCCAATTTAACACACAAAATGATTAAAAAACATATATACGACAAATCTAAAAAACAAGGGGAACAGAGCACCACCCGAAATCTGAATAAATTGCCAAAATAGTATACAATGCTTATACAAATCTAACTACCAGAAATAGGGAAACATACATTTCATATTTTTAAATCTCATAATAAATTCTTAAAGTGCTTATAGATATATATCAAAAATCCAAGTAGTATGGTATAACGTGCATAAGTAGCAGGGTACATATAGCCCTAGAATTTATCAAGTGCACATGAATAAATCACCTATAGTAATCCCTAATTGCATACTCCAAAAATTCCAATAAAAGTTCCAACAAATCCAAGTCCATACCCTTATTCACTAAAAAGAACCTAACAGCCGCAATTCCCTTCTGGTGCTCGATACAAGTATATAATGATTCAACGTCGCCAGAGATAATCATCATATCTGGTTCAAAGGTAATACCCTGTATCCTCCTTAGCACATCACCAGAATCCTTAATATATGATGGTAATTCAACCACACATGGCTTTAAGTAATAATCCAAAAAAACGAAAAATCATTTCATTTAATCCGCCACCCCCGGAGACAACTAGGCCTTAATGATCAATGGGGCTTCTCTAGCTTTTTATAGCTCTAGGTGTGTTCCCTCTGTCGCTGATCATTGACCTCTTTGCTAATTATGTATATATTATATATATTTCAATATTATTGATTATGTTATGAGATATTTTGTATATTTATTGTTCTTTTTTGTTTTTAATTTGTTTTATTATTTTTTAATATATGCTGTTTAACCCCTCTACCCCCAAGGGTGGTTTGCACGTTAATGACCGGGCCAATTTTTACAATTCTGACCACTGTCCCTTTATGAGGTTATAACTCTGGAACGCTTCAACGGATCCCGGTGATTCTGACATTGTTTTCTCGTGACATATTGTACTTCATGACAATGGTAAAAATTCTTTGATAGTACCTGCATTTATTTGTGAAAAAAACGGAAATTTGGTGAAAATTATGAAAATTTTGCAATTTTCCAACTTTGAATTTTTATGCAATTAAATCACAGAGATATGTCACACAAAATACTTAATAAGTAACATTTCCCACATGTCTACTTTACATCAGCACAATTTTGGAACCAAAATTTTTTTTTGTTAGGGAGTTATAAGGGTTAAAAGTTGACCAGCAATTTCTCATTTTTACAACAACATTTTTTTTTAGGGACCACATCACATTTGAAGTCACTTTGAGGGGTCTATATGATAGAAAATACCCAAGTGTGACACCATTCTAAAAACTACACCCCTCAAGGTGCTCAAAACCATATTCAAGAAGTTTATTAACCCTTCTGATGCTTCACAGGAATTTTTTGAATGTTTAAATAAAAATGAACATTTAACTTTTTTTCACAAAAAATTTAATTCAGCTCCAATTTGTTTTATTTTACCAAGGGTAACAGGAGAAAATAGACCCCAAACATTGTTGTACAATTTGTCCTGAGTACGCCGATACCCCACATGTGGGGGTAAACCACTATTTGGGCGCATGGCAGAGCTCGGAAGCGAAGGAGCGCCATTTGACTTCTCAATGCAAAATTGACTGGAATTGAGATGGGATGCCATGTTTCGTTTGGAGAGCCCCTGATGTGCCTAAACATTGAAACCCCCCACAAGTGACACCATTTTGGAAAGTAGACCCCCTAAGGAACTTATCTAGAGGTGTGGTGAGCACTTTGACCCACCAAGTGCTTCACAGAAGTTTATAATGTAGAACCGTAAAAATAAAAAATCATATTTTTTCACAAAAATTATATTTTCGCCCCCAATTTTTTATTTTCCCAAGGGTAAGAGAAGAAATTGGACCCCAAAAGTTGTTGTACAATTTGTCCTGAGTACGCTGATACCCCATATGTGGGGGTAAACCACTGTTTGGGCGGATGGGAGAGCTCGGAAGGGAAGGAGCGCCGTTTGACTTTTCAATGCAAAATTGACAGGAATTGAGATGGGACGTCATGTTGCGTTTGGAGAGCCACTGATGTGCCTAAACATTGAAACCCCCCACAAGTGACACCATTTTGGAAAGTAGACCCCCTAAGGAACTTATCTAGAGGTGTGGTGAGCACTTTGACCCACCAAGTGCTTCACAGAAGTTTATAATGCAGAGCCGTAAAAATAAAACAAATATTTTTTCCCACAAAAATTATTTTTTTAGCCCCCAGTTTTGTATTTTCCCGAGGGTAGCAGGAGAAATTGGACCCCAAAATTTGTTGCACAATTTGTCCTGAGTGCGATGATACACCATATGTGGGGGGAACCACTGTTTGGGCATATGGGAGGGCTCGGAAGGGAAGGAGTGCCATTTGAATGCAGACTTAGATGGAATGGTCTGCAGGTGTCACATTGCATTTGCAGAGCCCCTAATGTACCTAAACAGTAGAAACCCCCACAAGTGACACCATTTTGGAAAGTAGACCCCCTAAGGAACTTATCTAGATGTGTGGTGAGCGCTTTGACCCACCAAGGGCTTCACAGAAGTTTATAATAGAGAGCCGTAAAAATAAAACAAAAATTTTTTCCACAAAAATTATTTTTAAGCCCCCAGTTTTGTATTTTCCCGAGGGTAACAGGAGAAATTGGACCACAAAAGTTGTTGTTCAATTTGTCCTGAGTGCGCTGATACCCCATATGTGGGGGGGAACCACTGTTTGGGCGCATGGGAGGGCTCGGAAGGGAAGGAGTGCCATTTGGAATGCAGACTTAGATGGAATGGTCTGCAGGTGTCACATTGCATTTGCAGAGCCCCTAATGTACATAAACAGTAGAAACCCCCCACAAGTGACACCATTTTGGAAACTAGACCCCCTAAGGAACTCATCTAGATGTGTTGTGAGAGCTTTGAACCCCCAAGTGTTTCACTACAGTTTGTAACGCAGAGCCGTGAAAATTAAAAAAAAAGAACTTTCCCCAAAAAATTATTTTTTAGCCCCCAGTTTTGTATTTTCCCGAGGGTAAGAGGAGAAATTCGACCCCAAAAGTTGTTGTCCAATTTGTCCTGAGTACGCTGATACCCCATATGTGGGAGGGAACCACCGTTTGGGCGCATGGGAGGGCTCGGAAGGGAAGGAGTGCCATTTGGAATGCAGACTTAGATGGAATGGTCTGCAGGCGTCACATTGCGTTTGCAGAACCCTTAATGTACCTAAACAGTAGAAACCCCCCACAAGTGACCCCATATTGGAAACTAGACCCCCCAGGGAACTTATCTAGATGTGTTGTGAGACTTTTGAACCCGCAAGTGTTTCACTACAGTTTATAACGCAGAGCCGTGAAAATAAAAAAATTTTTTCCCCCACAAAAATAATTTTTTAGCCCCCAGTTTTGTATTTTCCCAAGGGTAACAGGAGAAATTGGACACCAAAAGTTGTCCTATTTGTCCTGAGTACGCTGATACCCCATATGTTGGGGTAAACCCCTGTTTGGGCACACGGGAGAGCTCGGAAGGAAAGAAGCACTGTTTTACTTTTTCAACGCAGAATTGGCTGGAATTGAGATCGGACGCCATGTCGCGTTTGGAGAGCCCCTGATGTGCGTAAACAGTGGAAACCCCCCAATTATAACTGAAACCCTAATCCAAACACACCCCTAACCCTAATCCCAATAGTAACCCTAACCACACCTCTAACCCTGACACACCCCTAACCCTAATCCCAACCCTATTCCCAACTGTAAATGTAATCTAAACCCTAACTGTAACTTTAGCCCCAACCCTAACTGTAGCCTTAACCCTAGCCCTAACCCTAGCCCTAATCCTAACCCTAACCCTAGCCCTAATGGGAAAATGGAAATAAATACATTTTTTTTATTTTTCCCTAACTAAGGGGGTGATGAAGGGGGGTTTGATTTACTTTTATAGCGGGTTTTTTAGCGGATTTTTATGCTTGGCAGCCGTCACACAATGAAAGACACTTTTTATTGCAAAAAATATTTTTTGCGTTACCACATTTTGAGAGCTATAATTTTTCCATATTTTGGTCCACAGAGTCATGTGAGGTCTTGTTTTTTTGCGGGATGAGTTGACGTTTTTATTGGTAACATTTTCGGGCACGTGACATTTTTTGATCGCTTTTTATTCCGATTTTTGTGAGGCAGAATGACCAAAAACCAGCTATTCATGAATTTCTTTTGGGGGAGGCGTTTATACCGTTCCGCGTTTGGTAAAATTGATAAAGCAGTTTTATTCTTCGGGTCAGTACGATTACAGCGACACCTCATTTATATCATTTTTTTATGTTTTGGCGCTTTTATACGATAAAAACTATTTTATAGAAAAAATAATTATTTTTGCATCGCTTTATTCTCAGGACTATAACTTTTTTATTTTTTTGCTGATGATGCTGTATGGCGGCTTGTTTTTTGCGGGAAAAGATGACATTTTCAGCGGTACCATGGTTATTTATATCTGTCTTTTTGATCGCGTGTTATTCCACTTTTTGTTCGGCGGTATGATAATAAAACGTTTTTTGCCGCGTTTTTTTTTTTTTTCTTACGGTGTTTACTGAAGGGGTTAACTAGTGAGCCAGTTTTATAGGTCGGGCCGTTACGGACGCGGCGATACTAAATATGTGTACTTTTATTGTTTGGTTTTTTTATTTAGATAAATGTATTTATGGGAATAATATATATATTTTTTACATTATTTAGGAATATTTTTTTTAATTTTTTTTTACACATTTGGAAACATTTTTTTTAACTTTTTTACTTTGTCCCGGGGGGACATCACAGATCCATGATCTGACAGTTTGCATAGCACTCTGTCAGATCACCGATCTGACTTACAGTCCTGCAGGCTTCACAGTGCCTGCTCTGAGCAGGCTCTGTGAAGCCACCTCCCTCCCTGCAGGACCCGGATGCCGCGGCCATCTTGGATCGGGGCCTGGAGCAGGGAGGGAGGTAGGCAGACCCTCGCAGCAACACGATCACATCGCGTTGCTGCGGGGGGCCCAGGGAAGCACGCAGGGAGCCCCCTCCCTGCGCGATGCTTCCCTGCACCGCCGGCACATCGTGATCATGTTTGATCGCGGTGTGCCGGGGGTTAATGTGCCGGGAGCGGTCCGTTAACCCTCCTGGCACATAGTGCCGGATGTCAGCTGCGATAGGCAGCTGACACCCGGCCGCGATCGGCTGCGCTCCCCCCGTGAGCACCACCGATCGCACTGGATGTACTATCCCGTCGGTGGTCATAGGGGCCCACCCCACCTCGACGGGATAGTACGTCCGATGTCAGAAAGGTGTTAAATGCTCCTCTTTAACTTATTTTCTGTTTAGTATTTTCGGCTCATCATTATATATATGGTAGGAGTGATTTTGATTGACGAACTGTATGAATATGAAGTATGAAGAAGGAATCCATTGGAGGAAAAATATATATTTTGTTGAAAATATTTCTGTTTACAATAAAAATTTCACTTTTTTCACATTTATACCATAATAACATTTTTCACTATGTATTGGTATTTGATTGTATATTAATCTATTAGGTTTTTATTTTATTTATAATTTTTTGCACTTTTTTGTTCACATTTATATTAATATGTATTGGTGTCTATTTATTTTATATAAATGATTATATGGATATTCATTATAAATGTATTTGGGTTAGTCACAAATGATTTATCATGTTTCATGCACTTTATTTAATTAACTTTTTGTGCTCACATCCTCTTTTTGTTACATATGGCCGCCTTAATGATTTGTGTATCATCTACCTCCTTTAATCATATTTGGTCATGTGTTCTGTTACGTTCTCCTATGCCCTTCTTTTTGCTATCACTTCCAATGGCTGCTCCAGTGTTGTGCGCTTGGTCTGCCTTCCCTGCACGCGTACCTGGTCACATGCCCTGCCTGTGACGTTGCGGATGGTGCGACTGCGCCCTCTAGTGACGTTTCCGCAGGACTGGTGACAGGATGGGGTGCTTTGCGGCGGTGAATCAAGCGCCGATTAGTACACATGTGGGTGAGTCCATGTTATTGGTTATATCTAATTATGTGGAGCTATATATATCCGGCTGTAGCCCTCATTCTCCATCACTCCCTGACGAAGCAACGTGTGAAACGCGCGTTGGAGTGTGGGGTAGCAGCAGCACCACGTGGGAAATGAATCCTGGTTAGTATATGGATGTGTTTATCTCGCTCCAATCATTCCCCTATTAGGGATTACTATAGGCGATTTATTCATGTGCACTTGATAAATTCTAGGGCTATATGTACCCTGCTACTTATGCACGTTATACCATACTACTTGGATTTTTGATATATATCTATAAGCACTTTATTAATTTATTATGATATTTAAAAATATGAAATGTATGTTTCCCTATTTATGGTAGTTAGATTTGTATAAGCATTGCATACTATTTTGGCAATTTATTGAGCTTACGGGTGGTGCTCTGTTCCCCTTGTTTTTTAGATTTGTCGTATATGTTTTTTAATCATTTTGTGTGTTAAATTGGATTGGTGTCCTTAATAAATTTATTTATATTTGAATATACCTGTTTTTGTGATTATTTTTGGTTTTATACAAATATATATATTTTTTCAAGTGGTTTTTCTTTGGTATACTATGTTGTTGTCTACTTGAATTCTATTGGATTATGTGATAGGTTCTTTTTTGCTCCTATTTTTTTGGTTTAAAGAAACATTACTGTGTCCAACAGTTATTAGATATATGAAACTGAAATAGCTGTTGCAAAAAAAACAATTTTTATAAAACATTAAGCTTAAGATTAATAGGGGTGCCCAAACTTTTTCATATAACTGTAATTTGGCTTTTATCCTAAGTCATATTGCACGACTCGTTAAAGAGTTGATTGTGACTTGTAGGATCGCTACTTCCAATAGGTGGCGCTATAGAGTTAAGTCCTCTTTCTCAGAAGAGGCAATTTGCATACAAAAAAAAAGGGAACACTTAAACAACAGAATATAACTCAAAATAAATAAAACTTCTGTGAAATCAAACTGTCCACTTAGGAAGCAACACTGTTTGACAAACAATTTCACATGCTGTTGTGCAAATGGAATAGACAACAGATGGAAATTATTGGCAATTATAAAGACGTAATAAAGGAGTGGTTCTGCAGGTGGGGATCACAGACCACATCTCAGTACCAATGCTTTCTGGCTGATGTTTTGGTCACTTTTATATGTTGGTTGTGCTTTCACACTCGTGGTAGCATGAGACGGACTCTACTACCTCACAAGTGGCTCAGGTAGTGCAGCTCATCCAGGATGGCACATAAATGCGAGCTGTGGCAAGAAGGTTTGCTGTGTCTCTCAGCGTAGTGTCCAGAAGCTGGAGGCGCTATCAGGAGACGCCGAAAGAGGGCAACAACCCAGCAGCAGGACTGCTACCTCAGCCTTTGTGCAAGGAGGAACAGGAGCAGCAATGCCAGAGCCCTGCAAAATGACCTCCAGCAGGCCACAAATGTGCATGTGTCTGCATAAACTGTTAGAAACCGACTCCATGAGGATGGCCTGAGTGCCCGACGTCCACAGATGGGGGTTGTGCTCACAGCCCAACACGGGACGCTTGGCATTTGCCACAGAACACCAGGATTGGCAAATTCGCCACTGCCACCCTGTGCTCTTCACAGATGAAAGCAGGTTTAAACTAAGCACATGTGACAGACGTGACAGTCTGGAGACGCCATGGAGAGAGATCTGCTGCCTGCAACATCCTTCAGCATGACCGGTTTGGCAGTGGGTTAGTAATGGTGTGGGGTGGCATTTATTTGGAGGGCCGCACAGCCCTCCATGTGCTTGCCAGAGGTAGCCTGAATGCCATTAGGTACCGAGATGAGATCCTCAGACCCCTTGTGAGACCATATGCTGGTGCGGTTGGTCCTGGGTTCCTCCTAATGCTGGACAATGCCAGACCTCATGTGGCTGGAGTGTGTCAGCAGTTCCTGCAAGATGAAGGCATTCAAGCTATGGACTGGCCTGCCCGTTCCCCAGACCTGAATCTGATTAAACACATCTGGGACATCATGTCTCGCACCATCCACCAACGTCATGTTGCACCACAGACTGTCCAGGAGTTGGCGGATGCTTTAGTCCAGGTCTGGGATGAGATCCCTCAGGAGACCATCTGCCGCCTCATCAGGAGCATGCCCAGGCGTTGTAGGGAGGTCATACAGGCTTATGATACGATACGATACACTTTATTAATCCCGTGGGAAATTATGGTATCACAGCAGCACAACTTAAATCAAATCATAAAAATCATAAAAGAATTACATAGTTGACATGACAGTGGAGTTGACAGAAGAACATTATACATTATACATTAGAATAGGACATACACAACGAGTGAACTGAAATGTAGAGAAATAAGTAGACATTCACCTTGGTGGTTTAACCCTAATGTTATTGTTGTACATTCCCATGGCAGTTGGCACAAACGATTTCCTATATTTTTCCTTCTTACACCTCAGAAGTATTAGCCGGTTACTGAAGGTGCTCTTCTGTCTCATGAATAGCTCATATAATGGATGTGCATTATTGTTCATAATTGCCATACACTTTCTCAGAGTTCTTTTCTCCACTACCTCCTCAAGAGAGTCCAGTTTGCAGCCCACAGCAGAACTTGCCTTCTTAATAATCTTATTCAGCTTATTAGCATCAGAGGCCCGCACACTACTACCCCAGCACGTGATTGCAAAAAAGATGGTACTTGCCACCACAGACTGGTAGAACATTTCTAACATTTTGCTGCACACATTAAAAGACCTCAGTCTCCTTAGGAAATACAATCTGCTCATCCCCTTCTTGTAGACAAACTCTGAGTGGCATCTCCAGGCCAGTTTGCTATCCAAATGGACCCCCAAATATTTGTAACTCTCCACCTGCTCTACCTCCTGACTAGCAATAGTGATCGGTAAGCATTCCAACTTAATCCTGCTATAGTTGGCCACCAACTCCTTGGTTTTCTTAACATTTAGTTGTAGATAGTTACCATTGCACCAATCCACGAAATTCGACACCACCCTTCTATATTCCTCATCCCCCTGATCTTCCCTAATGCATCCCACAACCACGGAGTCATCCGAAAATTTTTGAAGGTGGCAAAGTTCAGATTTATACTGAAAGTCTGAAGTATACAGAGTGAATAGGAAGGGCGCAAGCACCGTTCCCTGGGGGGCACCTACACTGCTCAGTAATCTGCTTGACACCACTGCTCCCATCTGTACAAACTGTGGCCGATCTGATAGGTAGTCAGTTATCCAATTTCTCATCCCCTCCTCCACCTTCATATCAGTCATCTTTTTGTGTAGTAAAAGTGGCTGCAGGGAGTTAAATGCACTCGAGAAATCGAAGAACATCGCTCGCACCATGGTTCCGTCAATCTCCAGAAATGAATGTACCCTATGTAACAGAGAAAGAATAGCATCATCCACCCCCAATCTATGTCAGTAGGCAAACTGAAGGGGATCGATAAAAGCATTGACCCTTGGTCTTAAGTGAGCAAGCACTAATCTTTCCAAGGCCTTCATAGCGTGAGATGTTAAGGCTACAGGACGATAGTCATTTAGGGTTGCAGGAGAAGAAGTCTTGGGTACCGGCACCAGACAGGAAGTTTTCCATAACACTGGTACCCTCTGTGTTTGTATACTTCCATTAAATAGGCGTGTAAAGACAGTACACAGCTGGTCTGCACAAACTTTAAGGATACGTGAGCTGAGTCCATCTGGTCCTGCAGCTTCACCAATGTTAAGTGACTTAAACTGCCTCCTCACATCATTTTCGGATACTCTAAATTTAGTCTGCTCATCCTCCAATATCGATGTTGCAGAATTTGCACCCAATTCCCATCGCCTATCAGTTGGCATTACACATGTACTACTAAACCTGTTGAAATACTCGTTCATCTCATTAGCCTTGTCCATTGTTCCTCGATCATTTTCAGGCCTCACCTTAAACCCAGTCAGTAATTTCATTCCTGACCAAACCTCCCTGGTATTATTGTGGGACAGTTTCTTTTCAAGTTTAATTCTGAAGGCTTCCTGGGCCTCCTTTATTTTATGCTTCAATTCATGCTGTATCATTTTAATTTCCTCTTTATCACCTAATTTAAATGCCTTTTTTTTCCTGTTGAGCAAATGCTTCAATTCCTTTGTTATCCATGGCTTGTTGTTTGCAAAACACCTAATCTTTTTAGCCGGCACCAACATATCAGTGCAGAAGTTAATGTAGTCAGTCACTCTACCAACCGCTTGTGGAGGCCACACACACTACTGAGCATCATTTCCTTGTCTTGAGGAATTTCCACTGTAGTTGGATCAGCCTGTAACTTCATTTTCCACTTTGATTTTGAGCATCATTCCAACTCCAGACCTCCGTAGGTTATTAGTTGTGATTTCTGTTGATCATTTTTAGGTTTTATTGTTCTCATCACATTCCACAATGTAATCAATAAAGATTTACAACTTAAATATTTAAGTGATATCTAGGATGTGAGATTTTAGTGTTACCTTTATTTTTTTGAGCAGCGTATATGCACTACAGACCAAATGTTTGGACACACCTTCTCATTTAATGATTTCTCTGTATTTTAAAGACTATGAAAATTGTACATTCACACTGAAGGCATCAAAACTATGAATTAACACGTGGAATTATATACTTAACAAAAAAGTGTGAAACAACTGAAATTATGTCTTATTTTCTAGGTTCTTTAAAGTAGCCACCTTTTGCTTTGATGACTGCTTTCCACACTCTTGGCATTCTCTTGATGAGCTTCAAAAGGTAGTCACCGGGAATGGTTTTCAATTCTGAGGTGTGCCCTGTCAGGTTTAATAAGTGGGATTTCTTGCTTATAAATGGGGTTGGGACCATCAGTTGTGTTGTGCAGAAGTCTGGTGAATGCACAGCTGATAGTCCTACTGAATAGACTGTTAGAGTTTGTATTATGGCAAGAAAAAAGCATCTAAGTAAAGAAAAACGAGTGGCCATCATTACTTTAAGAAATGAAGGTCAGTCAGTCTGAAAAATTGGGCAAATTTTGAAAGTGTCCCCAAGTGCAGTGGCAAAAACCATCAAGCGCTACAAAGAAACTAGCTCACATGAGGACCGCCCCAGGACAGGAAGACCAAGAGTCACCTCTGCTTCTGAGGATAAGTTTATCTGATTCACCAGCCTCAGAAATCGCAGGTTAAGGCTGGTTTCACATTTGTGTTATTTTTTGCGGAAAAAACCCAAAAAAAGCATGGTGAAAAACGCATGTAAACGGGTGCAAACGCCGTGTTTTTTTTGACACATGCGTTTTTGCAGGTGGTGAAAAAAACGTGGCGTTTTAACGCGTTTACATGCGTTTTTTCATGCGTTTGCATTTTTTAAACGCATGCAGATAAATGTGTGACAGCTGCCAATCATCAAAATAAAGTAAAAAAACTATAAACAGAAAGAGCTAGGGTTAGGGGTAGGGATCCTAACCCTAACCCTAAAGGGATCCTAACCCTAACCCTAAAGGGATCCTAACCCTACCCTTAAATGGATTAGGGGTAGGGGTAGGATCCCTTTATCAATTTTATGGTGTGGGGTGGTTTATGAGTGTTTTTTTTGTTTTTTTTTAATAAAAACGCATGCGTTTTTAACGCATGCAAACGCATGTGGTTAAAAACGCATGCGTTTACATAGACATCAATACTACATGTTGCATTTCTGCAACACAACGCATGCATAAAAAAGACGCATGCGGTGGCAAAACGCGGCAAAACGCATGCAAAAAAAGCATGCGTTTTTAATGTTAAGTATGGGTAAAAAAAGCGCATGCTTTTTTTGCGTTTTTACTGCAAAAACGCAACAACAAAAAACGCAAATGTGAAACCAGCCTAACAGCAGCTCAGATTAGAGACCAGGTCAATGCCACACAGAGTTCTAGCAGCAGATACATCTCTACAACAACTGTTAAGAGACTTTGTGCAGCAGGCCTTCATGGTAAAATAGCTGCTAGGAAACCACTGCTAAGGACAGGCAACAAGCAGAAGAGACTTGTTTGGGCTAAAGAACACAAGGAATGGACATTAGACCAGTGGAAATCTGTGCTTTGGTCTGATGAGTCCAAATTTGAGATCTTTGGTTCCAACCACCGTGTCTTTGTGCGACGCAGAAAAGGTGAACGGATGGACTCTACATGCCAAGGTGAAGCATGGAGGAGGAAGTGTGATGGTGTGGGGGTGCTTTGCTGGTGACACTGTTGACGATTTATTGAAGGCATACTGAACCAGCATGGCTACCACAGCATCTTGCAGCGGCATACTATTCCATCCGGTTTGCCTTTAGTTGGACCATCATTTATTTTTGAACAGGACAATGACCCCAAACACACCTCCAGGCTGTGTAAGGGCTATTTGACCAAGAAGGAGAGTGATGGGGTGCTACGCCAGATGACCTGGCCTCCACGGTCACCACACCTGAACCCAATCGAGATGGTTTGGTGTGAGCTGGACCGCAGAGTGAAGGCAAAAGGGCCACCAAGTGCTAAGCATCTCTGGGAACTCCTTCAAGATTGTTGGAAGACCATTCCCGGTGACTACCTCTTGAAGCTCCTCAAGAGAATGCCAAGACTGTGCAAAGCAGTCATCAGAGCAAAAGGTGGCTACTTTGAAGAACCTAGAATATAAGACATAATTTCAGTTGTTTCACACTTTTTTGTTAAGTATATAATTCCACATGTGTTAATTCATAGTTTTGATGCCTTCAGTGTAAATGTACAATTTTCATAGTCATGAAAATACAGAAAAATCTTTAGATGAGAAGGTGTATCCAAACTTTTTGTCTGTACTGTATGTATATATATATATATATATATAAATATATATACAGTGGGGCAAAAAAGTATTTAGTCAGTCAGCAATAGTGCAAGTTCCACCACTTAAAAAGATGAGAGGCGTCTGTAATTTACATCATAGGTAGACCTCAAGTATGGGAGACAAACTGAGAAAAAAAAATCCAGAAAATCACATTGTCTGTTTTTTTAACAATTTATTTGCATATTATGGTGGAAAATAAGTATTTGGTCAGAAACAAACAATCAAGATTTCTGGCTCTCACAGACCTGTAACTTCTTCTTTAAGAGTCTCCTCTTTCCTCCACTCATTACCTGTAGTAATGGCACCTGTTTAAACTTGTTATCAGTATAAAAAGACACCTGTGCATACCCTCAAACAGTCTGACTCCAAACTCCACTATGGTGAAGACCAAAGAGCTGTCAAAGGACACCAGAAACAAAATTGTAGCCCTGCACCAGGCTGGGAAGACTGAATCTGCAATAGCCAACCAGCTTGGAGTGAAGAAATCAACAGTGGGAGCAATAATTAGAAAATGGAAGACATACAAGACCACTGATAATCTCCCTCGATCTGGGGCTCCACGCAAAATCCCACCCCGTGGGGTCAGAATGATCACAAGAACGGTGAGCAAAAATCCCAGAACCACGCAGGGGGACCTAGTGAATGAACTGCAGAGAGCTGGGACCAATGTAACAAGGCCTACCATAAGTAACACACTACTCCACCATGGACTCAGATCCTGCAGTGCCAGACGTGTCCCACTGCTTAAGCCAGTACATGTCCGGGCCCGTCTGAAGTTTGCTAGAGAGCATTTGGATGATCCAGAGGAGTTTTGGGAGAATGTCCTATGGTCTGATGAAACCAAACTGGAACTGTTTGGTAGAAACACAACTTGTCGTGTTTGGAGGAAAAAGAATACTGAGTTGCATCCATCAAACACCATACCTACTGTAAAGCATGGTGGTGGAAACATCATGCTTTGGGGCTGTTGCTCTGCAAAGGGACCAGGATGACTGATCCGGGTACATGAAAGAATGAATGGGGCCATGTATCGTGAGATTTTGAGTGCAAACCTCCTTCCATCAGCAAGGGCATTGAAGATGAAACGTGGCTGGGTCTTTCAACATGACAATGATCCAAAGCACACCGCCAGAGCAACGAAGGAGTGGCTTCGTAAGAAGCATTTCAAGGTCCTGGAGTGGCCTAGCCAGTCTCCAGATCTCAACCCTGTAGAAAACCATTGGAGGGAGTTGAAAGTCCGTGTTGCCAAGCGAAAAGCCAAAAACATCACTGCTCTAGAGGAGATCTGCATGGAGGAATGGGCCAACATACCAACAACAGTGTGTGGCAACCTTGTGAAGACTTACAGAAAATGTTTGACCTCTGTCATTGCCAACAAAGGATATATTACAAAGTATTGAGATGAAATTTTGTTTCTGACCAAATACTTATTTTCCACCATAATATGCAAATAAATTGTTAAAAAAACAGACAATGTTATTTTCTGGATTTTTTTTTCTCAGTTTGTCTCCCATAGTTGAGGTCTACCTATGATGTAAATTACAGACGCCTCTCATCTTTTTAAGTGGTGGAACTTGCACTATTGCTGACTGACTAAATACTTTTTTGCCCCACTGTATATTGTAGCGTGGCTAAAGGTCATGTGATTAATGGACGGTATGTATCGCAGAGGTGGGTGGCCCTGTGATGGAAGCCTGGGTATGTTTTGCTCAAGCAGATCTACTGCTGAGGGATTTGTTTACATTGGGAAGGCTTCCAGGTGATTAGAGAAATGGGTGGGTTCAGTCACCTACAAAACCCACCCTAAGAGGCGTGTTTGAATACCTAAGATGGTTTTGTGTTGAAGGACCTGTGGTGATGTCACACTCACCTGACTGGCCATGTGACAGGTATCTGGGGGTGGTTACACTTATGTAAAGAGGTGTGTGTAGCCCATGTGGTGAGTGTGTTTGGGAGTCTGCAAGAGTGGATAGACTTCCATATGTCCTGGCTGGACACTGCAGAGTGGCCTGTGTGTTTGACGGTTCCAAGTGGGGATAGACGTCCTGAACAGCACACAGAGACCATATTTAGGCTGGAGAGCCTACGTGCTGGACATGGCACAGCCTGTGTGCCTACAGGTCTGAGAGAGAGCGGAGCTCTACTATGGACATTGAGGATTCATCTGTCTGACGTAAGACTGTTTACCTGTTGTTCCTGTTGCTATGTGGTTTATGGAGCAATAAACCCACTTGAACGCAGAAGAGAATGTGGCTCCTGTTTCCTCCTACGCACCTGAGCGAGTACAATCCCTACAATATATATATATATACACATAATTGTCTAAGGGGTACTTCCGTCTGTCTGTCTGTCCTTCTGTCACGGTTATTCGTTCGCTAATTGGTCTCGGCAGCTGCCTGTCATGGCTGCCGCGACCAATCAGCGACAGCCACAGTCCGATTAGTCCCTCCCCTGCTCTCACTGCCCGGCGCCTGTCCGTAATCCCCACCACTCACACAGGGTTAATGGCAGCGATAACGGCCCCCGGTGTAACACGCTCCGTAACCGCTGCTATTAACCCTGTGTGTCCCCAACTATTTACTATTGATGCTGCCTATGCAGCATCAATAGTAAAATTATGCATGTTAAAAATAATAAAAAAACAAAAAACCTGCTATACTCACCCTCCGCCGCCTTTCTCGCTCCTCGCCATGCTCCCGGGACCGCTCCATTGCAAGCTGCAGCTTTCGGTCCCGTCCCAAGGCTGGTGTGCGGCAAGGACCTGCCGAGACGTCACGGTCATGTGACCGCGACGTCATCATAGGTCCTGCTCACACCAGCCCTGGGACTTGCAATGGAACTCGGCTTCAGGAAAATGGCCGCCGCAATCTCCATCTGCGCACGCGCGGCATCCCGCGGCCATTTTCCTGAAGCCCCGGGAAGATGAGCACTACCATCTGCGCACACGAGACCTCCGGAAGATGGCCGCCGCCAGCGATAATCCGTGGAATAGCGCAGATCGCGCTCTTTTTCTACAAGGGGCCCTCGGATCGGAAGGTGAGTATATTTATTTTTTATTTTTTAACCGGTGACATACGTGGCTGGGCAATATACTACGTAACTGGGCAATATACTACATGGCTGGGCAATATACTACGTGGCTGGGCAATATACTATGTGGCTGGGCAATATACTGCGTAGCCGGGCAATATACTACATGGCTGGGCAATATACTACGTGGCTGGGCAATATACTACGTGGCCGGGCAATATACCAAGAGGCTGGGCAATCTACTACGTGGCTGGGCAATATACTACGTGACTGGGCAATATACTACGTGACTGGGCAATATACTACGTCACTGGGCAATATACTACGTGGCTGCGTGGACATGCATATTCTAGAATACCCGATGCGTTAGAATCGGGCAACCATCTAGTACTATATAATTGTCTAAGGGTCACTTCCGTCTGTCTGTCTGTCCTTCTGTCACGGTTATTCATTTAAAATAGACAAAGCCATCTCACCAAGCAGCCACCGCAGGTGCACGGAACTCCACGTAGATCAGCGTAGTCATCAGATGAGGAAAGAAAAAAAAAGTCGTTCCAGCTCCATATTCTTAAAAATCCAGGCTTGAAACTTTATTGTGCCAATGTAAAAACAGTGGATACATGCTCTCCGGCCGCACACCGGGACACAGACAGCGACGCGTTTCGATCCCTAAGGATCTTTATCAAAGCTGCATACATGTAATTGTGTGCTCATTATATAAGACCTAATGACCAATGCAAAACCAGCAAGTGGTCACATGATCCAGCACAAGGTCCTTCAGATGAAAAAGGACTCCAGATCACCGCACATAACTTAACAAATTTAACATATAATAAAAGAAATGAACAAGAAAAATTAATTCTTAAAACCATAACAAAACACATGCAAATAACATTAATAATGAAACATCAGTTCACTACGTTTGTTGAGACCTGCAGGAAACCGGGTATTGAGGTAATAGATCCAAAAAGCCTCACGAGTGTGAAGCAATCGTCTCATGTCTCCACCCCGTGTTGGTTTGTTAACCCTTTCAATTCCCTGTACTATAAAGAATTGAGTGCTGCGAGCATGGACTGAAATAAAGTGCTTCGAAGCCGCAGAAATAGTGCGAGTTGAATTGCCAGTGTGACCAATGTCATACAAATGTTCACCTACCCGAACTTTTAATCTGCGTGACGTGCATCCCACATATGATAACTGGCACATGGTACAATCGATTTTATAAATAACAAAATCGGTGTTGCAATTAATATATTGTTTGATATTAAAACTTTGAGAATTATCGCTACTATGAAACATTTTCGAGATATTCGCATGTGCACAAGTCCTACATTTATTAGAGCCACATTTAAAGAAACCATTATAGTCAAGCCATGTTCTACTCCTCTGACTCTTAGTACAAAACAAACTTGGCGAAATTCTATTACCTATAGAGGGGGCTTTCCTAGCCACAACATTAACGCCAGTTTGTAAGATTCTAGCCAAACTTTCATCTTCTTCTAAGATAGGGAGAAATTTATTAATAATGCCCTTGATCTGATGGAACTGAGGGCTAAATTGAAAGCAAACATAAGGCTTGCCGGCGGCACGAGGAGCTGACGGCATATTTGGCTTGCGAACAATAAGATCCTCCCGTTTCTTATGACTAACAATTTCTTGCGCCCTATTCAAAGTCCAATCTGGGTAGTGGCGACATTTAAGTTTGCTCGATACCAGATTCAATTCTCTCTTTAAATCGCAGTTATTACTGCAATTGCGTTTGACTCTGACATATTCTCCTACCGGAACAGAGCGAATTGTATGCCTGGGGTGGCCACTGCTAGCGTGCAGAATAGTGTTCCCACTAAGTGACTTGTGATGTGTATTTGTTGAAATTAAACAATTGGCAATACCACTCAAACTAAGATCCAAAAAATGAACATGGCTAGAATCCTGTCTATAAGTGAAGCGTATATTATATACATTAGAATTCAAATAATTCACAAATTCCGGTATGGCAGATACATCGGCACCCCAAATAATGAGCAAATCATCGATGTATCTGCCATACCAGACTAGACAAGACAAAAATGGATTAGAGACAGAAAAAATAAACTCATACTCCCAAAATGCCATGACAAGGTTAGCCAGGGAAGGTGAAAATTTAGCACCCATGGCCACACCAGATTTCTGTAAAAAAAATTTACCATTGAAAGAAAAAAAATTATGTGTCATGAGAAAAAATGTGGCCTGTAAAATAAAGATTTTTAAATCACTTGAATAATCACTAAATCCATCTAAATGAAATTCTTCCGATCCTGATTCTTCGGATAATAATCGCAGTGTCTCGGTTTTGTCTTCTGGAGAAACTTCTACCATTGGAAGAAAGAAGTTTTTTCGACATTCAAAAAACGCAAAAGGCGGGGCGGTAGGAAGCACCGCAGAAGGCTATGGAGTTATGACCCGTCGCAGGAGACGTCTTTTCAAATGAATATTACCAACAACGATAATGTCTTAAATCTATCTTCAAGAAGTCTAACATCGGACCAATTGGAAGTTCTTTCCTTAGGTCTAAATTTTGTGCCTAACCAGAAATTTGACTTATTTGCTACCATTCTTGATGTCAATAAATTTGTGCGTAATTTGACTGTTAAAAAGCATTTTTTGGCTAATACCAATGATGTAGACCCAGGGGATAATATTATTCATCATGAGGTCCCCGATAATGAATTTTTGGGCATGAATTTTTCCGAACAAATGTCTTTGGTCACTTTACAATCTCTCAATACGGAGGATCAGCTTAATATTCCTACTATTAATCAATCTCCTGATTTTACAACTAAAAATCCATATTTTTATCCTGTCCATGCCAGATCTGAGTGCATGGACAGGTTTCAGGAAATTGTGGAAAAGGAATTAAGAAAGTTGAGTAACAGCATGTCATCTACTACCTATAATTACAACACTAGGAATTTTTCAAGCAAACAATGGCGAGCATTACAGGAATGGAAGGAGATGGAAGACGTCATAATTAAAATGTCAGACAAGGGGGGATTGGTGGTGGTTATGAATTCATCTGACTATTGTTGTAAAATTATGGAATTGCTTTCGGACACGTCCACCTATGATAAACTGAGCTCCAATCCGTCAACCAAATTCAAAGAACAAATAGACACTATCATCAGGGAAGGTTTTAGCCTTGGTGTGCTTTCAAAAAAACAAATGGATTATTTGATTGTTACAGATCCGGTATGTCCGATTTTACATGGACTTCCCAAAGTCCATAAGACTGATGCCATTCCACCTATGAGGCCAATAGTCTCCGGCATTGGCTCAGCCAATGAGCATTTGGGGGAATGGGTTGATTCAGTACTTCATCCTCTTGTATGCAGAATTCCTGGATACATTAAAGACTCTAAGGAGGTGCTCAATGTTTTTTCTGACAAATTGTGGCTTTCCAGTTATTCTTGGCTATGCTGTGACGTAATTTCGTTATATACATGTATTCTACATGATTTGGCAATGCGTGCCCTTCAATTTCATTTAGATGGATTTAGTGATTATTCAAGTGATTTAAAAAACTTTATTTTACAGGCCACATTTTTTCTCATGACACATAATTTTTTTTCTTTCAATGGTCAATTTTTTTTTACAGAAATCTGGTGTGGCCATGGGTGCTAAATTTTCACCTTCCCTGGCTAACCTTGTCATGGCATTTTGGGAGTATGAGTTTATTTTTTCTGTCTCTAATCCATTTTTGTCTTGTCTAGTCTGGTATGGCAGATACATCGATGATTTGCTCACTATTTGGGGTGCCGATGTATCTGCCATACCGGAATTTGTGAATTATTTGAATTCTAATGTATATAATATACGCTTCACTTATAGACAGGATTCTAGCCATGTTCATTTTTTGGATCTTAGTTTGAGTGGTGTTGCCAATTGTTTAATTTCAACAAATACACATCACAAGTCACTTAATGGGAACACTATTCTGCACGCTAGCAGTGGCCACCCCAGGCATACAATTCGCTCTGTTCCGGTAGGAGAATATGTCAGAGTCAAACGCAATTGCAGTAATAACTGCGATTTAAAGAGAGAATTGAATCTGGTATCGAGCAAACAAACGTCGCCACTACCCAGATTGGACTTTGAATAGGGCGCAAGAAATTGTTAGTCATAAGAAACGGGAGGATCTTATTGTTCGCAAGCCAAATATGCCGTCAGCTCCTCGTGCCGCCGGCAAACCTTATGTTTGCTTTCAATTTAGCCCTCAGTTCCATCAGATCAAGGGCATTATTAATAAATTTCTCCCTATCTTAGAAGAAGATGAAAGTTTGGCTAGAATCTTACAAACTGGCGTTAATGTTGTGGCTAGGAAAGCCCCCTCTATAGGTAATAGAATTTCGCCAAGTTTGTTTTGTACTAAGAGTCAGAGGAGTAGAACATGGCTTGACTATAATGGTTTCTTTAAATGTGGCTCTAATAAATGTAGGACTTGTGCACATGCGAATATCACGAAAATGTTTCATAGTAGCGATAATTCTCAAAGTTTTAATATCAAACAATATATTAATTGCAACACCGATTTTGTTATTTATAAAATCGATTGTACCATGTGCCAGTTATCATATGTGGGATGCACGTCACGCAGATTAAAAGTTCGGGTAGGTGAACATTTGTATGACATTGGTCACACTGGCAATTCAACTCGCACTATTTCTGCGGCTTCGAAGCACTTTATTTCAGTCCATGCTCGCAGCACTCAATTCTTTAGAGTACAGGGAATTGAAAGGGTTAACAAACCAACACGGGGTGGAGACATGAGACGATTGCTTCACACTCGTGAGGCTTTTTGGATCTATTACCTCAATACCCGGTTTCCTGCAGGTCTCAACAAACGTAGTGAACTGATGTTTCATTATTAATGTTATTTGCATGTGTTTTGTTATGGTTTTAAGAATTAATTTTTCTTGTTCATTTCTTTTATTATATGTTAAATTTGTTAAGTTATGTGCGGTGATCTGGAGTCCTTTTTCATCTGAAGGACCTTGTGCTGGATCATGTGACCACTTGCTGGTTTTGCATTGGTCATTAGGTCTTATATAATGAGCACACAATTACATGTATGCAGCTTTGATAAAGATCCTTAGGGATCGAAACGCGTCGCTGTCTGTGTCCCGGTGTGCGGCCGGAGAGCATGTATCCACTGTTTTTACATTGGCACAATAAAGTTTCAAGCCTGGATTTTTAAGAATATGGAGCTGGAACGACTTTTTTTTTCTTTCCTCATCTGATGACTACACGGTTATTCATTCGCTGATTGGTCTCGGCAGCTGCCTGTCATAGCTGCCGCGACCAATCAGCGACGGCCACAGTCCGGAAAAAAATGGCCGCTCCTTCCTCCCCGCAGTCAGTGCCCAGCGTCCGCATACTCCCCTCCGGTCAGCGCTCACACAGGGTTAATGGCAGCGTTGACCACGGTGTAACGCACTCGGTTAACGCTGCTATTAAACCTGTGTGACCACCTTTTTACTATTCATGCTGCCTATGCAGCATGAATAGTAAAAATATCTAATGTTAAAAATAATAAATAAAAAATAGTTACATACTCACCCTCCGGTGGCCCCCCGGATCAGGAACCGGCCTTTTCCGCTCCGCGCGACGCCCCAGTGACCGCTGCATGCATTGCGGTCTCGCGAGATGATGACGTACGGTCACGCGAGACCGCTACGTCATTATCGCGCGAGACCGCAATGCAATCTTCAGACCGGACCACGCGCCAAGCATCGGGAACTGGCCGCTTCGATCCGGAGGCTCCAGGAGGTGAGTATGTAACTATTTTTTATTTTAATTCTTTTTTTTTTTTTTAACAGGGATATGGTGCATACTATGTGACTGGCCAATATACTACGTGACTGGGCAGTATAATACGTGGCTCTGTGCTGTATACTATGTGGCTCTGTGCTGTATACTACGTGGCTCTGTGCTGTATACTACGTGGCTCTGTGCTGTGTACTACGTGGCTCTGTGCTGTATACTATGTGGCTCTGTGCTGTATACTACGTGGCTCTGTGCAGTATACTACGTGGCTCTGTGCGTGGCTGGGCAATATACTATGTGGCTGGGCAATATACTATGTGGCTGGGAAATATACTATGTGGCTGGGCAATATACTATGTGGCTGGGCAATATACTAGGTGGCTGGGCAATATACTACATGGCTGGTCAATATACTACGTGGCTGGGCAATATACTACGTGGCTGAGCAATATACTACGTGACTGAGCAATATACTACGTGGCTGGGAAATATACTACGTGGCTGTGCAATATACTACGTGGACATACATATTCTAGAATACCCGATGCGTTAGAATCGGGCCACCATCTAATATATATATATATATATGTATATATATATATATATATATATTAGCTATTGAACCCGTTCTATGCCCGGGTGGTGAGCATTTATATTGGTATATGGTCTCCATCCTGGTATGTGTTGCTTCCATCCTGCGCCCTAATCTTGTCATGTGCTGCTACCATCTTGCGCCCCCATCCTGTCATTTGCTGCTCCCATCCTGCGCCCCCATCCTGTCAGGTGCTGCTCCCATCCTGCGCCACCGTTCTGTAATTTGTTGCTCCCATCCATATGCCCCATACGCTGCTCCATAAAGGTTGATGGCCCCCATAAGATGCTCCATAGTATATGCCTCATATGCTGCTCCATTATGGTTGATGGCCCCCATAAGATGCTCCATAGTATATGCCTCATATGCTGCTCCATTATGGTTGATGGCCCCCATAAGATGCTCCATAGTATATGCCCAGTATGCTGCACCATTATGGTTGATGGCCCCCATAAGATGCTCCATAGTATATGCCTCATATGCTGCTCCATTATGGTTGATGGCCCCCATAAGATGCTCCATAGTATATGCCCAGTATGCTGCACCATTATGGTTGATGGCACCATAAGATGCTCCATAGTATATGCCTCATATGCTGCGCCATTATGGTTGATGGCCCCCATAAGATGCTCCATAGTATATGCCTCATATGCTGCTCCATTATGGTTGATGGCCCCCATAAGATGCTCCATAGTATATGCCCCGTATACTGCTCCATAAATGTTGATGGCCCCCATAAGATGCTCCATAGTATATGCCCCGTATACTGCTCCATAAATGTTAATGGCCCCCATAAGATGCTCCATAGTATTATATGCCCCGTATGCTGCTGCGATATATTAAAAAAAAAAATAACATACTCACCTATCGTCGCTGGGCCCTGAGCGCTGGGGGGCCTGAGCAGGCGGGGACACCGGCGCGCTGTGGGGGTCAGGTGCCGGAGTCGCTGCTAGCTCAGGCCCCTGACACTTGCTATAGTCACCTGGCCCTGATCCAGCGCTGTGTGCCGCTCCGTCTTCCAGGTCCTCTGGCTGTGACTTATCAGTCAGAGGGCGGCGCGCATTAAGCGCGTCATCGCGCCCTCTGAACTGAACGTCACAGGCAGAGGACCTGGAACATGGAGCGGCACGCAGCGCTGGAATGGGACAGGTGACTATAGCATACTCACCCTCCTGGCACGTCCCTGCTTCTCCATTGGAGATCGCGGTGTGCGTTCAGTACTTACGCATACCGCGATCTCCTGGGCTGCGTCACTCTGTGGGGTCCAGACTGCGCCGGCGCTTGTGCTTGCGCAGTCTATAAAGGCTTCGGACAGAGTGACGCTCCCAGCGTTATATTATATATATATATATATATATATATATATATATATATATATATATATATATATACACTAGATGGTGGCCTGTCCCAATGGCAGGGGATCACAAAAGGACAAGCACAAAAAACAAAACAAGCTCTAGGGTGATGGAAACTGAGCTGACCGCGATCCTGAACCTAAACACACAACTAGCTGTAGCCGGGGAATGTGCCTACGATGATTCCTAGACGTCTCGCGCCAGCCGAAGGACTAACTTCCCCTATTAGAAGAAACACAGACCTCTCTTGCCTCCAGAGAAACACCCCACAGAAATAGCAGCCCCCCACATGTAATGACGGTGAAATGAGAGGAAAGCACATACGTAGTTATGAAAACAGATTCAGCAAAATGAGGCCCGCTAAAGCTAGATAGCAGAGGATACAAAAGTGAACTGCGCGGTGAGCGAAAAACCCTACAAAAAACCATCCTGAAATTACTTGAACTCATGTGCCAACTCATGGAACATGAGGAGTAATATCAGCCCACTAGAGCAACCAGCAAAAAGGAATCACATATCTGCAAGCTGGACTAAGACAAAAATTAAGCAAAACGTGGAACAGGAAAATCAAAAACTTAGCTTGTCCTGAAGATTACAGAAGCGGGAAGCAGAGGTAACAAGACACACTGATTACATTGATAGCCGGCGAGGAAATGACAAGAAAGCCAGGTTAAATAGGAAACTCCCATATCCTGATAGAACAGGTGGACACCAGAGACCGCAGAAAACACAAGTCACCCAGTACCATCTGTAACCACCAGAGGGAGCCCAAAAACAAAATCCACAACAGTACCCCCCCCTTGAGGAGGGGTCACCGAACCCTCACGAGAACCACCAGGGCGACCAGGATGAGCCCTATGAAATGCACGGACCAAATCAGCAGCATGAACATCAGAGGCAACCACCCAAGAATTATCCTCCTGACCATAACCCTTCCACTTGACCAAATATTGGAGTTTCCGTCTGGAAACACGAGAATCCAAGATCTTCTCCACAACATACTCCAATTCTCCCTCCACCAGCACCGGAGCAGGAGGTTCAAGCGAAGGAACAACAGGTACCTCATACTTCCGCAACAACGACCGATGGAACACATTATGAATAGCAAACGATGCCGGGAGATCCAAACGAAACGACACAGGGTTAAGAATTTCCAAGATCCTATAGGGACCGATGAACCGAGGCTTGAACTTAGGAGAAGAGACCTTCATAGGAACAAAACGAGAAGACAACCACACCAAGTCCCCAACACGAAGTCGAGGACTCACGCGGCGATGGCGATTAGCAAACTGCTGAGCCCTCTCCTGGGACAACTTCAAATTGTCCACCACATGACTCCAAATCTGATGCAACCTATCCACCACCATGTCCACTCCAGGACAATCAGAAGGCTCCACCTGACCAGAGGAAAAACGAGGATGAAACCCCGAATTACAAAAGAAAGGAGAAACCAAGGTAGCAGAACTAGCCCGATTATTAAGGGCAAATTCGGCAAGCGGCAAAAAGGTAACCCAGTCATCTTGATCAGCAGAAACAAAACACCTTAAATAAGTTTCCAAGGTCTGATTAGTTCGTTCCGTCTGGCCATTCGTCTGAGGATGGAATGCAGACGAAAAGGACAAATCAATGCCCATCTTAGCACAGAACGTCCGCCAAAATCTAGACACAAACTGGGATCCCCTGTCAGAAACGATGTTCTCCGGAATCCCATGCAAACGAACCACGTTCTGAAAAAACAGAGGGACCAACTCAGAGGAGGAAGGTAACTTAGGCAAGGGTACCAGATGAACCATCTTAGAAAAGCGGTCACACACAACCCAGATGACAGACATTTTTTGAGAGACAGGGAGATCCGAAATAAAGTCCATGGAAATGTGCGTCCAAGGCCTCTTCGGGATAGGCAAAGGTGACAACAATCCACTGGCCCGAGAACAGCAAGGCTTAGCCCGAGCGCAAACTTCACAAGACTGCACAAAAGAACGCACATCCCTCGACAAGGAAGGCCACCAAAAAGACCTGGCCACCAAGTCTCTAGTACCAAATATTCCAGGATGACCTGCCAACACAGAAGAATGGACCTCGGAGATGACTCTACTAGTCCAATTATCCGGAACAAACAGTCTTTCAGGCGGACAACGATCAGGTTTATCCGCCTGAAACTCCTGCAAAGCACGTCGCAAGTCTGGGGAGACAGCCGACAAAATCACCCCATCCCTAAGGATACCAGTGGGCTCAGAATTTCCAGGGGAGTCAGGCACAAAACTCCTAGAAAGAGCATCCGCCTTCACATTCTTTGAACCTGGCAGGTATGAAACCACAAAATCGAAACGGGAGAAAAACAGTGACCAACGAGCCTGTCTAGGATTCAGACGCTTGGCAGACTCAAGGTAAATCAGATTTTTGTGATCGGTCAAGACCACCACACGATGTCTAGCACCCTCAAGCCAATGACGCCACTCCTCAAATGCCCACTTCATGGCCAAAAGCTCCCGATTACCAACATCATAATTCCGCTCAGTGGGCGAAAACTTTCTAGAAAAGAACGCACATGGCTTCATCACTGAGCAATCGGAGCTTCTCTGCGACAAAACCGCCCCCGCTCCAATCTCGGAAGCATCAACCTCAACCTGAAAAGGAAGCGAAACATCTGGCTGACGCAACACAGGAGCAGAAGAAAACCGGCGCTTAAGTTCCTGAAAGGCCTCCACAGCCGCAGGAGACCAATCAGCAACATCAGCACCCTTCTTAGTCAAATCCGTCAAAGGCTTAACAACACTAGAAAAATTAGTTATGAAACGACGATAAAAATTAGCAAAGCCCAAGAACTTCTGTAGACTCTTAAGAGATGTAGGCTGCGTCCAGTCACAAATAGCCTGAACCTTGACGGGATCCATCTCAATAGTAGAAGGGGAAAAAATATACCCCAAAAAAGAAATCTTCTGGACTCCAAAGAGACACTTTGAACCTTTTACAAACAAAGAATTGGCCCACAGGACCTGAAACACCTTCCTGACCTGCTGAACATGGGACTCCCAGTCATCAGAAAAAACCAAAACATCATCCAAATACACAATCATAAATTTATCCAGATATTCACGGAAAATATCGTGCATAAAGGACTGGAAGACAGAAGGAGCATTAGAAAGTCCAAAAGGCATCACCAAATACTCAAAATGGCCCTCAGGCGTATTAAATGCGGTTTTCCACTCATCACCCTGCTTTATCCGCACAAGATTATACGCACCCTGAAGATCAATCTTAGTGAACCATTTAGCCCCCTTAATGCGAGCTAACAAATCAGTCAACAATGGCAAAGGATACTGATATTTGACTGTAATCTTATTCAAAAGACTGTAATCTATACAAGGCCTCAAGGAACCATCTTTTTTGGCCACGAAAAAAAAACCTGCTCCCAAAGGGGACGAAGATGGACGGATATGTCCCTTTTCCAAGGACTCCTTAACATACTCCCGCATAGCAGTATGCTCTGGCACTGACAGATTGAACAAACGTCCTTTAGGAAATTTACTGCCAGGAATCAAATCTATAGCACAATCGCAATCCCTGTGAGGAGGAAGCGAATTGAGCTTAGGCTCCTCAAAAACATCCCGATAATCAGACAAAAATACAGGAACCTCAGAAGGAGTAGATGAAGCGATAGAAATCGGAGGTGCATCATCATGAACCCCCTGACATCCCCAGCTTAACACAGACATCGTTTTCCAGTCCAAGACTGGGTTATGAGTTTGTAACCATGGCAGACCAAGCACTAAGACATCATGTAAATTATACAGTACCAGGAAGCGAATCACCTCCTGATGAACGGGAGTCATACGCATGGTCACTTGTGTCCAGTACTGAGGTTCGTTCATAGCCAAAGGTGTAGAGTCAATTCCTTTCAAAGGAATAGGGACTTCCAGAGGCTCCAGACTAAACCCACAGCGGTTGGCAAATGACCAATCCATAAGACTCAGGGCAGCGCCTGAATCCACATAGGCATCGACGGAAATGGCTGATAATGAACAAATCAGAGTCACAGACAGAATGAACTTAGACTGTAAAGTACCAATGGCAACAGACTTATCAACCTTTTTTGTGCGTTTAGAGCATGCTGATATAACATGAGCTGAATCACCACAATAAAAACACAACCCATTTTTCCGCCTATAGTTTTGCCGTTCACTTCTGGACTGAATTCTATCACATTGCATTGCCTCAGGTGCCTGTTCAGAAGACACCGCCAAATGGTGCACAGGTTTGCGCTCCCGTAAACGCCGATCAATCTGAATAGCCATAGTCATAGACTCATTCAGACCTGTAGGCGCAGGGAACCCCACCATAACATCTTTAATGGCCTCAGAAAGGCCATCTCTGAATCTTGCAGCCAGGGCGCACTCATTCCACTGAGTAAGCACCGACCATTTCCGAAATTTCTGACAATATATTTCTGCTTCATCTTGCCCCTGAGAGAGAGCCAATAAAGCTTTTTCAGCCTGAATCTCTAGGTTAGGTTCCTCATAGAGCAAACCCAATGCCAGAAAAAACGCATCCACATTGAGCAACGCAGGATCCCCTGGTGCCAATGCAAATGCCCAATTCTGAGGGTCACCCCGCAGGAAAGATATAACAATTTTGACTTGCTGAGCAGGGTCTCCAGAGGAGCGAGATTTCAAAGAAAGAAACAACTTGCAATTGTTCCTAAAATTCAGAAAACTAGATCTATCTCCAGAAAAAAACTCTGGGATAGGAATTCTAGGTTCAGACATAGGAGCATGTACAACAAAATCTTGTATATTTTGAACCTTAGCAGCAAGATTATTCAGGCTGGAAGCCAAACTCTGGACGTCCATGATAAACAGCTGAGGTCAGAGCCATTCAAGGATTAAGAGGAGGTAAGATGCAGCCAGGCTGCAATTAAGGCTAGGCAGCAAACTCTGAGGGAAAAAAAAAAAAAAAAACTTCCTCAGACTACTTTTCCTCCTACTTCAGCCAATACGATTACCACTTTGGCCGGCTATACTGTCATGATCCCAATGGCAGGGGATCACAAAAGGACAAGCACAAAAAACAAAACAAGCTCTAGGGTGATGGAAACTGAGCTGACCGCGATCCTGAACCTAAACACACAACTAGCTGTAGCCGGGGAACGTGCCTACGATGATTCCTAGACGTCTCGCGCCAGCCGAAGGACTAACTTCCCCTATTAGAAGAAACACAGACCTCTCTTGCCTCCAGAGAAACACCCCACAGAAATAGCAGCCCCCCACATGTAATGACGGTGAAATGAGAGGAAAGCACATACGTAGTTATGAAAACAGATTCAGCAAAATGAGGCCCGCTAAAGCTAGATAGCAGAGGATACAAAAGTGAACTGCGCGGTCAGCAAAAAACCCTACAAAAAACCATCCTGAAATTACTTGAACTCATGTGCCAACTCATGGAACATGAGGAGTAATATCAGCCCACTAGAGCACCCAGCAAAAAGGAATCACATATCTGCAAGCTGGACTAAGACAAAAGTTAAGCAAAACGTGGAACAGGAAAATCAAAAACTTAGCTTGTCCTGAAGATTACAGAAGCGGGAAGCAGAGGTAACAAGACACACTGATTACATTGATAGCCGGCGAGGAAATGACAAGAAAGCCAGGTTAAATAGGAAACTCCCATATCCTGATAGAACAGGTGGACACCAGAGACCGCAGAAAACACAAGTCACCCAGTACCATCTGTAACCACCAGAGGGAGCCCAAAAACAGAATCCACAACAGTGGCCCGATTCTAATGCATCGGGTATTCTAGAATATGCATGTCCACATAGTATATTGCCCAGTTACGTAGTATATTGCCCAGCCACGTAGTATATTGCCCAGCCACGTAGTATATTGCCCAGCCACGTAGTATATTGCTCAGCCACGTAGTATATTGCCCAGCCACGTAGTATATTGCCCAGCCACGTAGTATATTGCCCAGTTACGTAGTATATTGCCCAGCCACGTAGTATATTGCTCAGCCACGTGATATATTGCCCAGTCACGTAGTATATTGCCCAGCCACGTAGTATATTGTCCAGCCACGTAGTATATTGTCCAGCCACGTAGTATATTGCCCAGCCACGTAGTATATTGCCCAGCCACGTAGTATATTGGCCAGCCACGTAGTATATTGGCCAGCCACATAGTATATTGCCCAGTTACATAGTATATTGCCCAGCCATGTTGCCTAGCCACGTAGTATATTGCACAGCCCATGTAGTATATTGCCCAGCCCACGTAGTATATAGCAATGTGGGCATCATATCCCTGTTAAAAAAAAGAATTAAATTAAAAAATAGTTATATACTCACCTTCCGGAGCCCCCGGATCCAAGCGAAGCGGTTCCCGACGCTCGTCGCGCACTCCGGTCTCAAGGGTACATTGCGGTCTCGCGAGATGATGATGTAGCGGTCTCGCGAGATTGCTACGTCATCTTCTCGCGAGATCGCAGCATGTACCGATTACCGGAGCGTCGCGAGCGGGAAAGGCCTGTTGTGATTCCGAGGGGCCGACGGACGGTGAGTATATAACGATTTTTTATTTTTTTAAATTATTTTTTAACATTAGATCTTTTTACTATTGATGCCGCATAGGCAGCATCAATAGTAAAACGTTGGTCACACAGGGCTAATAGCAGCATTAACCGAGTGCGTTACACCGCGGCATAGCGCGGTCGGTTAACGCTGCCATTAACCTTGTGCGAGCGCTGACTGGAGGGGAGTATGGAGGGGGCACTGACTGCGGGGAGGAAGGAGCGACCATGTTGCCGCCGGACTGTGGCCGTCGCTGATTTGTCGTGGCTGTTTTGCCGCGACCAATCAGCGACTTGTATTTCCATGACAGACAGAGGCCAATGAATATCCGTGACAGAAGGACAGACAGACAGACAGACAGAAGTGACCCTTAGACAATTATATAGTAGATATATCTATCTATCTATCTATCTATCTATATATATATATATATATATATAATATATATATTACTGCAGCGGGGTTAGTGCAATGTGACAGACAGGTAGTAAGCCAGGAAAGTTAAACAAACGTGTTTTAATGTCAAGAACTCACCAAGTAAACAGCAAATGGTATCCTCCGGATCGCAGACAGTTCATATCAGAGACCTGTTGACATGGGCGACTGCACCACCGTGCTATGCTGAGAGGTGCCAGGCCTTTTGGCTTCGCTTGGCTATGTGTTACTTCACACAAACTGAGCCTTGCAGAGCCACCTGCTCTGCAGTTAGCAAACCAAGCCTTACACACCCAAACCTTTGCTGTAGGGTTTTTAAATGGAATCTGTGGCCATAGGTATCTTGCAAGAGCCGGCCTGGAGGGAGCGAACTGCCCTACTACCATCCTGTAGTTCGCTCCAAAAATAAAAGCCCATGTCGGGTTTTCTTAAATCTGCCTTGGGCAAATAGCTTGCCGAAGACCAAACTTACTTTTATTTTGCACTGTAATCTCAGCTATATCTGTGACTGCAATGCACTCCAGCGGTCCTAATACGCTTCTATGCGCATCCTGGGGGACACATAGCAACCCTCACATATAACACCTGTCACTGTCTCAGAATATATACACTGCTCAAAAAAATAAAGGGAACACTATACAACGCAATGTAACTCCAAGTCAATCACACTTCTGTGAAATCAAACTGTCCAGTTATGAAGCAACACCGCTTAAGCCGGTGTCTACAACCCACAGAAGTTGCTCAGGTAGTGCAGCTCATCCAGTATGGCACAACATGGAGCAGACACAAGGAGACAGGCCAGTACACCAGGAGGTGAGGAGGGGCCATAGGAGGGCAACAACCCAGCAGAAGGACCGCTGCCTCCTCCTTTGTGCATCAAGGAGGAGCAGTGCCAGAGCCATGCAAAATGACCTCCAGTAGGCCACTAACATTCATATGTCAGCTCAAACAGACTCCATGAGGGTGGTATGAGGGCCCGACGTCAACAAGTGGGTGTTGTGCTTACAGCCCAACACCGTGCAGGGCGATTGGCATTTGCCAGAGAACACCAAGATTAGCAGATTCGACATTGGCGCCCTGTGCTCTTCACGTACGAGAGCAGGTTCACTCTGAGCACATGTGACAGACGTGAAAGAGTCTGGAGATGCCATGGAGAACGTTCGGCTGCCTGCAACATCCTCCATTATGACCAGTTTGGCATTGGGTCAGTAGTGGTGTGGGAGGAATTTCTTTGCAGGGCCGCACAGAGGTACCCTGACAGCCATTAGGTACCAGGTTGAGATCCTCAGACCCATTGTGACACCAAATACAGGTCCTCTGGGTTCCTTCTGATGCATGTCAATGCTAGGCCTCATGTGGATGAAGTGTGTCAGAAGTGCCTACATGATGAGGACATTGATGCTATGGACTGACCTGCCGTTCCCCAGACCTGGATCTAACTAGCACATCTGGAACATCATGCCTCGTCCATCCACCAACGCCAAGTTGCACCACAGACTGTCCAGGACCATGCCCAGGCATTCTCGGGAGGTCATACAGGCACATGGAGGCCACACACACACTTCTGAGCATCATTTCCTTGTCTTGAGTGATTTCCACTGAAGCTGAATCTGCCTGTAATTTGATTTTCCACTAAACAGGGAGAAATGGGAATGGGTACTAGCTGGCAGGTTTCGCTTTACTTGGCAGCAAAGCAGTGCTGGAGATCTTACCATCCCCTTCTCCAATGTACCCAACTGCAGAACTGGCTGGAAAGAATCCGGGAAGTTCTTCTACTGCACAAAATGATGAAAAGAAGCTCTGACCGGGCTGCAAGGGAGTTTTGAAGGAAGCACTGGACATGTCACTAAAGGGAATGTGTCCCAATTCTATATTTGTACTAATAACACTGGTCTACAAAAAAAAAAATTTCTGGCATGGACTTTAAGAACAGTTTTAGACTAATTTGAGGGTGCTGAATTCAAATCTGATCTTATAATTTCTCTATCACATCACGTTTTTGCGCTATAGGTATATAGCCCGTTTTCATGAATTCAATGATAAATATAAGTAGTGTATGAAAAGTGCCGGTTTATACGGTTCACTAAGGTAAATTTAGTTTTCATTTAGTCTCCCAATAAATGTGAGAATATCTTTGTTTTCTGTGAACATGCATAATTCCCATCTGTTATGATAACACCCTTGTTTTCTGTGCTACTGGGACAGTAGAGCTACAGCAGAGCATTGGGTGAAAACTGAATGGCCTCAGCGACAGAGTTTGGCATCTGTATATAAAGAGTAAGGGGGCACCACGGTCAGTGGGATACACACCAAGACCTATACAATGACCAATAGCAGAACACAAAGAAGCAGAATAGGTCATAGAAACGGGGATTACCACACATTTGTATATAGCAAAAGTTTAAAGGGACACTGTCACCTGGATTTGGAGGGAACAATCTTCAGCCATGGAGGCGGGGTTTTGGGGTTTTTGATTCACCCTTTCCTTACCCGCTGGCTGCATGCTGGCTGCAATATTGAATTGAAGTTCATTCTCTGTCCTTCATAGTACACGCCTGCACAAGGCAAGATTGCACCTTGTGCAGACATGTACTACGGAGGACAGAGAATGAACTTCAATCCAATATTGCAGCCAGCATGCAGCCAGCGGGTAAGGAAAGGGTGAATCAAAAACCCAAAAACCCCGCCTCCATGGCTGAAGATTGTTCCCTCCAAATTCAGGTGACAGTGTCCCTTTAACCCCTTCAAGACCCAGCCTATTTTGACCTTAAAGACCTTGCCGTTTTTTGCAATTCTGACCAGTGTCCCTTTATGAGGTAATAAATCAGGAACGCTTCAACGGATCCTAGCGGTTCTGAGATTGTTTTTTCGTGACATATTGGGCTTCATGTTAGTGGTAAATTTAGGTCAATAAATTCTGCATTTATTTGTGATAAACACGGAAATTTGGCGAAAATTTTGAAAATTTCGCAATTTTCACATTTTGAATTTTTATTCTGTTAAACCAGAGAGATATGTGACACAAAATAGTTAATAAATAACATTTCCCACATGTTTACTTTACATCAGCACAATTTTGGAAACAAAATTTTTTTTTGTTAGGAAGTTATAAGGGTTAAAATTCGACCAGCGATTTGTCATTTTTACAACGAAATTTACAAAACCATTTTTTTTAGGGACCACCTCACATTTGAAGTCAGTTTGAGGGGTCTATATGGCTGAAAATACCCAAAAGTGACACCATTCTAAAAACTGCACCCCTCAAGGTACTCAAAACCACATTCAAGAAGTTTATTAACCCTTCAGGTGCTTCACGGCAGCAGAAGCAACATGGAAGGAAAAAATGAACATTTAACTTTTTAGTCACAAAAATTATCTTTTAGCAACAATTTTTTTATTTTCCCAATGGTAAAAGGAGAAACTGAACCACGAAAGTTGTTGTACAATTTGTCCTGAGTACGCTGATACCTCATATGTGGGGGTAAACCACTGTTTTGGCGCACGGCAGGGCTTGGAAGGGAAGGAGCGCCATTTGACTTTTTGAATCAAAAATTGGCTCCACTCTTTAGCGGACATCATGTCACGTTTGGAGAGCCCCCGTGTGCCTAAAAATTGGAGCTCCCCCACAAGTGACCCCATTTTGGAAACTAGACGCCCCAAGGAACTTATCTAGATGCATAGTGAGCACTTTGAACCCCCAGGTGCTTCACAAATTGATCCGTAAAAATGAAAAAGTACTTTTTTTTCACAAAAAAATTCTTTTAGCCTCAATTTTTTCATTTTCACATGGGCAACAGGATAAAATGGATCCTAAAATGTGTTGGGCAATTTCTCCTGAGTACACCAATACCTCACATGTGGAGGTAAACCACTGTTTGGGCACATGGTAAGGCTCGGAAGGGAAGGAGCGCCATTTGACTTTTTGAATGAAAAATTATTTCCATCGTTAGCGGACACCATGTCGCGTTTGGATAGCTCCTGTGTGCCTAAACATTGGCGCTCCCCCACAAGTGACCCCATTTTGGAAACTAGACCCCCCAAGGAACTAATTTAGATGCCTAGTGAGCACTTTAAACCCTCAGGTGCTTCACAAATTGATCTGTAAAAATGAAAAAGTAATTTTTTTTCACAAAAAAATTCTTTTCGCCTCAATTTTTTCATTTTCACATGGGCAGTAGGATAAAATGGATCATAAAATTTGTTGGGCAATTTCTCCCGAGTACGCCGATACCTCATATGTGGGGGTAAACCACTGTTTGGGCACTCGGCAGGGCTCGGAAGAGAAGGCGCGCCATTTGACTTTTTGAATGGAAAATTAGCTCCAATTGTTAGCGGACACCATGTCGCGTTTGGAGAGCCCCTGTGTGCCTAAACATTGGAGCTCCCCCACAAGTGACCCCATTTTGGAAACTAGACCCCCCAAGGAACTTATCTAGATGCATATTGAGCACTTTAAACCCCCAGGTGCTTCACAGAAGTTTATAACGCAGAGCCATGAAAATAAAAAATAATTTTTCTTTCCTCAAAAATGATTTTTTAGCCTGGAATTTCCTATTTTGCCAAGGATAATAGGAGAAATTGGACCCCAAATATTGTTGTCCAGTTTGTCCTGAGTACGCTGATACCCCATATGTGGGGGTAAACCACTGTTTGGGCGCACGGCAGGGCTCGGAAGGGATGGCACGCCATTTGGCTTTTTAAATGGAAAATTAGCTCCAATCATTAGCGGACACCACGTCACGTTTGGAGAGCCCCTGTGTGCCTAAACATTGGAGATCCCCCAGAAATGACACCATTTTAGGAACTAGACCCCCAAAGGAACTAATCTAGATGTGTGGTGAGGACTTTGAACCCCCAAGTGCTTCACAGAAGTTTATAACGCAGAGCCATGAAAATAAAAATAAAAATTATTTTCTCAAAAATGATCTTTTAGCCTGCAATTTTTTATTTTCCCAAGGGTAACAGGATAAATTTGACCACAAAAGTTGTTGTCCAGTTTCTCCTGAGTACGCTGATACCCCATATGTGGGGGTAAATCAATGTTTGGGCACATGCCGGGGCTCGGAAGTGAAGTAGTGACGTTTTGAAATGCAGACTTTGATGGAATGCTCTGTGGGCGTCACGTTGCGTTTGCAGAGCCCCTGATGTGGCTTAACAGTAGAAACCCCCCACAAGTGACCCCATTTTGGAAACTAGACCACCAAAGGAACTTATCTAGATGTGTGGTGAGCACTTTGAACCCCCAAGTGCTTCATAGAAGTTTATAATGCAGAGCCGTGAAAATAATAAATACGTTTTCTTTCCTCAAAAATAATTATTTAGCCCAGAATTTTTTAATTTTCCCAAGGGTAACAGGAGAAATTTGACCCCAATATTTGTTGTCCAGTTTCTCCTGAGTACGGTGATACCCCATATGTGGGGATAAACTACTGTTTGGGCACATGCCGGGGCTTGGAATTGAAGTAGTGACGTTTTGAAATGCAGACTTTGATGGAATGCTCTGCGGGCGTCACGTTGCGTTTGCAGAGCCCCTGATGTGCCTAAACAGTAGAAACCCCCCACAAGTGACCCCATTTTAGAAACTAGACCCCCCAAGGAACTTATCTAGATATGTGGTGAGCACTTTGAACCCCCAAGTGCTTCACAGACGTTTACAACGCAGAGCCGTGAAAATAAAAAAAAATCATTTTTCTTTCCTCAAAAAATATGTTTTAGCAAGCATTTTTTTAGATTCACAAGGGTAACAGGAGAAATTGGACCCCAGTAATTGTTGCGCAGTTTGTCCTGAGTATGCTGGTACCCCATATGTGGGGGTAAACCACTGTTTGGGCACACGTCAGGGCTCGGAAGTGAGGGAGCACCATTTGACTTTTTGAATACGAGATTGGCTGGAATCAATGGTGGCGCCATGTTGCGTTTGGAGACCCCTGATGTGCCTAAACAGTGGTAACCCCTCAATTCTACCTCCAACACTAACCCCAACACACCCCTAACCCTAATCCCAACTGTAGCCATAACCCTAATCACAACCCTAACCCCAACACACCCCTAACCACAACACTAACCCCAACACACCCCTAACCCTAACCACAACCCTAATTCCAACCCTAACCCTAAGGCTATGTGCCCACGTTGCGGATTCGTGTGAGATATTTCAGCATCATTTTTGAAAAATCTGCGGGTAAAAGGCACTGCGTTTTACCTGCGGATTTTCCGCGGATTTCCAGTGTTTTTTGTGCGGATTTCACCTGCGGATTCCTATTGAGGAACAGGTGTAAAACGCTGCGGAATCCGCACAAAGAATTGACATGCTGCGGAAAATACAACGCAGCGTTCCCGCGCGGTATTTTCCGCACCATGGGCACAGCGGATTTGGTTTTTCATATGTTTACATGGTACTGTAAACCTGATGGAACACTGCTGCGGATCCGCAGCCAAATCCGCACCGTGTGCACATAGCCTAATTCTAAAGGTATGTGCACACGCTGCGGAAAACGCTGCGGATCCGCAGCAGTTTCCCATGAGTGTACAGTTCAATGTAAACCTATGGGAAACAAAAATCGCTGTACACATGCTGCGGAAAAACTGCACGGAAACGCAGCGGTTTACATTCCGCAGCATGTCACTTCTTTGTGCGGATTCCGCAGCGGTTTTACAACTGCTCCAATAGAAAATCGCAATTGTAAAACCGCAGTGAAATGCGCAGAAAAAAACGCGGTAAATCCGCCATAAATCCGCAGCGGTTTAGCACTGCGGATTTATCAAATCCGCAGCGGAAAAATCCGCAGAGGACCAGAATACGTGTGCACATTCCTAACCCTAGCCCTAACCCTACCCCTAACCCTAACCCTACCCCTAACCCTACTCCTATTCTAACATTAGTGGAAAAAAAAAAATGTCTTTATTTTTTTATTGTCCCTACCTATGGGGGTGACAAAGGGGGGGGGGGGTCATTTATTATTTTTTTTTATTTTGATCACTGAGATAGATTATATCTCAGTGATCAAAATGCACTTTGGAACGAATCTGCCGGCCGGCAGATTCGGCGGGCGCACTGCGCATGCGCCCGCCATTTTGGAAGGTGGCGGCGCCCGGGAGAAGACGGACGGGACCACGGCTGGATCGGTAAGTATGATAGGGTGGGGGGGGACCACGGGGGGGGGATCGGAGCACGGGGGGGGAATCGGAGCGCGGGAGGGGTGGAACGGAGTGCGGGGGGCATGGAACGGAGCACGGGGGGGCTGGAATGGAGCACGGGGGGGTGGAACGGAGCACGGGGGGGTGGATCGGAGTGCAGGGGGGGTGATTGGAGCACGGGGGGGTGATTGGAGCACGGGGGGAGCGGACACGAGCACGGGGGGGAGCGGAGCACAGGGCGGAGGGGAGCCGGAGCAGTGTACCGGCCAGATCGGGGGGGTGGGGGGGCGATCGGAGGGGTGGGGTGGGGGCACACTAGTATTTCCAGCCATGGCCGATGATATTTCAGCATCGGCCATGGCTGGATTGTAATATTTCACCCGTTATAATGGGTGAAATATTACAAATCGCTCTGATTGGCAGTTTCACTTTCAACAGCCAATCAGAGCGATCGTAGCCACGAGGGGGTGAAGCCACCCCCCCTGGGCTAAACTACCACTCCCCCTGTCCCTGCAGATCGGGTGAAATGGGAGTTAACCCTTTTACCCGATCTGCAGGGACGCGATCTTTCCATGACGCCGCATAGGCGTCATGGGTCGGAATGGCACCGACTTTCATGACGCCTACGTGGCGTCATGGGTCGGGAAGGGGTTAAACACAGCTTTATTTATGTAGGAATGTACAGACAAAAGGCAAGACACTAACATTTAAAAAGGGAACATATTTGTGCCCTGTACAAAAAGCTCCTAATAAGGCTAGAACCTGCACACGACTCAAAGGTACAATGGAAGAATAACCTACAGTAAAGTGCCTATATAGACAGCATGGCCATGACCTGTACACTATACAGCATCTACAGAGCTCCTGTGTATGTCACTGGTGATCACTGTATTATGTGTACACTAACATTATATACAGAGCTCCTGAGTATAATGTCACCGGTGATCCCTGTATTACTTGTACACTATACACCATATACAGAGCTCCTGTGTATAATGTCAATGGTGATCACTGTATTACCTTTACACTGACACTCTATATAGAGCTCCTGTGTATAATTATGGTGATTACTGTATTACATGTACACTATATACAGAGCTCCTGTGTATAATGTCACTGGTGGTCACTGTATTACCTGTACACTGACACTATATACAGATCTCCTGTGTATGTCACCTGGTATATGTCACCTGTGATCACTGTATTGCCTGTACACTGACACTGTATACAGATCTCCTGTGTATAATGTCACCTGTGATCACTGTATTACCTGTACACTGACACTATATACAGAGGTACTGTGTATATAGTCACTGGTGGTAATAACAGTGTTGTTAGTATTGTGGTTTGTATTCATAATCAATATTGTAGTATTTGGGCACTATGTGTTGGTAATTTGTGGTCTGGTCACGGTGTGGCAGTATTTCTCCTTGTATGTGGTATCATTTGGTCCTTATATGCTGGTTATATTTTTATTTATTTTTATTCATTTATATAGCGCTATTAATTTCACAGCGCTTTACAGACATTATTGCCACTGTCCCCGATGGGGCTCACAATCTAGATTTCCTAGCAGTATGTCTTTGCAAATGTGGGAGGAAACCAGAGTACCTGGAGGAAGAACATACATTGCAGATGTTGTCCTTGGTGGGATTTGAACCCAGGACCCCAGCACTGCAAGGCTGCAGTGTTAACCTCTGAACCATGCTGCCATAATATGTCATATTATTCGGTCACTATGTGGTGGTAATATGTGATCTGGTCATGGTGTGGCGGTATTTTTCCCTTGTATGTAGTATTATTCGGTCACTATGTGGTCTGGTCATGGTGTGGTAGTATTTCTTTCCTGTGGCAATATTGCTCTTGGTATAGTGGATTGTGCTGTGTATAGAGGTCATTTGTTCTCTCTGATATTAATTAGGAGAAGATTCTTTATTTCCATTAGAGTTTTAATGCTTTGCACACAGCGGCGGAGATGAACTTACAGGGGGTTTCCTGTGGAAAAAAGTAATCACCTCTCCACAGGATAAGTGATATTGTACTGATTGGTGGGGGTCTGACTGCTTGGACTGTTATGGCTGGCAATCAGGCAACACAGCGTGCAGTAATCAGCGCACATACAGAGATCTGGCAATAACCAAAAACAATAGGACGAGCTCTGAGACGTGGAATCTCTGTAGACTGCAGTACCTGATCTATCCTCACACAACTATAAGCAGCAGTGGATTGCGCCTATCAACTACCTATGCAACTCGGCACTGCCTGAGGAGCTGACTAGCCTGAAGATAGAAATACAAGCCTGACTTACCTCAGAGAAATACCCCAAAGGAATAGGCAGCCCCCCACATATAATGACTGTTAGCAAGATGAAAAGACAAACGTAGGAATGAAATAGATTCAGCAAAGTGAGGCCCGATATTCTAGACAGAGCGAGGATAGCAAAGAGAACTATGCAGTCTACAAAAAACCCTAAAACGAAAACCACGCAAAGGGGCAAAAAGACCCACCGTGCCGAACTAACAGCACGGCGGTGCACCCCTTTGCTTCTCAGAGCTTCCAGCAAAAGTTAATAGCAAGCTGGACAGAAAAAACAGAAAACAAACTAGAAGCACTTATCTAGCAGAGCAGCAGGCCCAAGGAAAGATGCAGTAGCTCAGATCCAACACTGGAACATTGACAAGGAGCAAGGAAGACAGACTCAGGTGGAGCTAAATAGCAAGGCAGCCAACGAGCTCACCAAAACACCTGAGGGAGGAAGCCCAGAGACTGCAATACCACTTGTGACCACAGAAGTGAACTCAGCCACAGAATTCACAACAGTACCCCCCCCTTGAGGAGGGGTCACCGAACCCTCACCAGAACCCCCAGGCCGACCAGGATGAGCCACATGAAAGGCACGAACAAGATCTGGGGCATGGACATCAGAGGCAAAAACCCAGGAATTATCTTCCTGAGCATAACCCTTCCATTTGACCAGATACTGGAGTTTCCGTCTAGAGACACGAGAATCCAAAATCTTCTCCACAATATACTCCAATTCCCCCTCCACCAAAACAGGGGCAGGAGGCTCCACAGATGGAACCATAGGTGCCACGTATCTCCTCAACAACGACCTATGGAATACATTATGTATGGAAAAGGAGTCTGGGAGGGTCAGACGAAAAGACACCGGATTGAGAATCTCAGAAATCCTATACGGACCAATAAAACGAGGTTTAAATTTAGGAGAGGAAACCTTCATAGGTATATGACGAGAAGATAACCAAACCAGATCCCCAACACGAAGTCGGGGTCCCACACGGCGTCTGCGATTAGCGAAAAGCTGAGCCTTCTCCTGGGACAAGGTCAAATTGTCCACTACCTGAGTCCAGATCTGCTGCAACCTGTCCACCACATAATCCACACCAGGACAGTCCGAAGACTCAACCTGTCCTGAAGAGAAACGAGGATGGAACCCAGAATTGCAGAAAAATGGAGAGACCAAGGTAGCCGAGCTGGCCCGATTATTAAGGGCGAACTCAGCCAACGGCAAAAATGACACCCAATCATCCTGGTCAGCGGAAACAAAACATCTCAGATATGTTTCCAAGGTCTGATTGGTTCGTTCGGTCTGGCCATTAGTCTGAGGATGGAAGGCCGAGGAAAAAGATAGGTCAATGCCCATCCTACCACAAAAGGCTTGCCAGAACCTCGAGACAAACTGGGAACCTCTGTCAGAAACAATATTCTCAGGAATGCCATGTAAACGAACCACATGCTGGAAGAACAAAGGCACCAAATCAGAGGAGGAAGGCAATTTAACCAAGGGCACCAGATGGACCATTTTAGAAAAGCGATCACAGACCACCCAAATGACCGACATTTTTTGAGAAACGGGAAGGTCAGAAATGAAATCCATCGAAATATGTGTCCAAGGCCTCTTCGGGACCGGCAAGGGCAAAAGCAACCCACTGGCACGTGAACAGCAGGGCTTAGCCCTAGCACAAATTCCACAGGACTGCACAAAAGCACGCACATCCCGTGACAGAGATGGCCACCAGAAGGATCTAGCAACCAACTCCCTGGTACCAAAGATTCCTGGATGACCGGCCAGCACCGAACAATGAAGTTCAGAGATAACTTTACTAGTCCACCTATCAGGGACGAACAGTTTCTCGGCCGGACAACGATCAGGTTTATTAGCCTGAAATTTCTGCAACACTCTCCGCAAATCAGGGGAGATGGCAGACACAATGACTCCTTCCTTGAGGATACTCGCCGGCTCAGATAACCCCGGAGAGTCGGGCACAAAACTCCTAGACAGAGCATCCGCCTTCACATTTTTAGAGCCCGGAAGGTATGAAATCACAAAATCAAAACGAGCAAAAAATAACGACCAACGGGCCTGTCTAGGATTCAAGCGCTTGGCAGACTCAAGATAAGTAAGGTTCTTATGATCAGTCAAAACCACCACGCGATGCTTAGCACCCTCAAGCCAATGACGCCACTCCTCGAATGCCCACTTCATGGCCAGCAACTCTCGGTTGCCCACATCATAATTACGCTCAGCAGCAGAAAATTTCCTGGAAAAGAAAGCACATGGTTTGAACACTGAGCAACCAGAACCTCTCTGTGACAAAACCGCCCCTGCACCAATCTCAGAAGCATCAACCTCGACCTGGAACGGAAGAGAAACATCAGGTTGACACAACACAGGGGCACAGCAAAAACGACGCTTCAACTCCTGAAAAGCTTCCACGGCAGCAGAAGACCAATTAACCAAATCAGCACCCTTCTTGGTCAAATCGGTCAATGGTCTGGCAATGCTAGAAAAATTACAGATGAAGCGACGATAAAAATTAGCAAAGCCCAGGAATTTCTGCAGACTTTTTAGAGATGTCGGCTGAGTCCAATCCTGGATGGCCTGAACCTTAACCGGATCCATCTCGATAGTAGAAGGGGAAAAGATGAACCCCAAAAATGAAACTTTCTGCACACCGAAGAGACACTTTGATCCCTTCACGAACAAGGAATTAGCACGCAGTACCTGGAAAACCATTCTGACTTGCTTCACATGAGACTCCCAATCATCTGAGAAGATCAAAATGTCATCCAAGTAAACAATCAAGAATTTATCCAGATACTCACGGAAAATGTCATGCATAAAAGACTGAAAAACAGATGGAGCATTGGCAAGTCCGAACGGCATCACCAGATACTCAAAATGACCCTCGGGCGTATTAAATGCCGTTTTCCATTCATCTCCCTGCCTGATTCTCACCAGATTATACGCACCACGAAGATCAATCTTAGTAAACCAACTAGCCCCCTTAATCCGAGCAAACAAGTCAGAAATCAATGGCAAGGGATACTGAAACTTAACAGTGATCTTATTAAGAAGGCGGTAATCAATACACGGTCTTAGCGAACCATCCTTCTTGGCTACAAAAAAGAACCCTGCTCCCAATGGTGACGACGATGGGCGAATATGTCCCTTCTCCAGGGACTCCTTCACATAACTGCGCATAGCGGTGTGTTCAGGTACGGACAAATTAAATAAACGACCCTTAGGGAATTTACTACCAGGAATCAAATCGATAGCACAATCACAATTCCTATGCGGAGGTAGGGCATCAGACTTGGACTCTTCAAATACATCCTGAAAGTCCGACAAGAACTCTGGGATGTCAGAAGGAATGGATGACGAAATAGACAAAAATGGAACATCACCATGTACTCCCTGACAACCCCAGCTGGTTACCGACATAGAGTTCCAATCCAATACTGGATTATGGGTTTGTAGCCATGGCAACCCCAACACGACCACATCATGCAAATTATGCAGTACCAAAAAGCGAATAACTTCCTGATGTGCAGGAGCCATGCACATGGTCAGCTGGGCCCAGTACTGAGGCTTATTCTTGGCCAAAGGTGTAGCATCAATTCCTCTCAACGGAATAGGACACCGCAAAGGCTCCAAGAAAAATCCACAACGTTTAGCATAATCCAAATCCATCAGATTCAGGGCAGCGCCTGAATCCACAAACGCCATGACAGAATATGATGACAAAGAGCACATTAAGGTAATGGACAAAAGGAATTTGGACTGTACAGTACCAATAACGGCAGAGCTATCGAACCGCCTAGTGCGTTTAGGACAATTAGAAATAGCATGAGTAGAATCACCACAATAGAAACACAGTCTGTTCAGACGTCTGTGTTCGTGCCGTTCTACTTTAGTCATAGTCCTGTCGCACTGCATAGGCTCAGGCTTACTCTCAGACAATACCGCCAGATGGTGCACAGATTTACGCTCGCGCAAGCGACGACCGATCTGAATGGCCAAGGACATAGACTCATTCAAACCAGCAGGCATAGGAAATCCCACCATTACATCCTTAAGAGCTTCAGAGAGACCCTTTCTGAACAAAGCCGCTAGTGCAGATTCATTCCACAGAGTGAGTACTGACCATTTCCTAAATTTCTGACAATATACTTCTACATCATCCTGACCCTGGCATAAAGCCAGCAGATTTTTCTCAGCTTGATCCACTGAATTAGGCTCATCGTAAAGCAATCCCAGCGCCTGGAAAAATGCATCAACATTACTCAATGCAGAATCTCCTGGTGCAAGAGAAAACGCCCAGTCCTGTGGGTCGCCGCGCAAAAAAGAAATAATAATCAAAACCTGTTGAATAGGATTACCAGAAGAATGAGGTTTCAAGGCCAAAAATAGCTTACAATTATTTCTGAAGCTCAGGAACTTAGTTCTGTCACCAAAAAACAAATCAGGAATCGGAATTCTTGGTTCTAGCATCGATTTCTGATCAATAGTATCTTGAATCTTTTGTACATTTACAACGAGATTATCCATTGAGGAGCACAGAGCCTGAATATCCATGTCCACAGCTGTGTCCTGAAGCACTCTAATGTCTAGGGGAAAAAAAAGACTGAAGACAGAGCTAAGAAAAAAAAATGATGTCAGGATTTCTTTTTTCCCTCTATTGGAAATCATTGAAGGGCTCCTTGTACTGTTGTTGCTGGCAATCAGGCAACACAGCGTGCAGTAATCAGCGCACATACAGAGATCTGGCAATAACCAAAAACAATAGGACGAGCTCTGAGACGTGGAATCTCTGTAGACTGCAGTACCTGATCTATCCTCACACAACTATAAGCAGCAGTGGATTGCGCCTATCAACTACCTATGCAACTCGGCACTGCCTGAGGAGCTGACTAGCCTGAAGATAGAAATACAAGCCTGACTTACCTCAGAGAAATACCCCAAAGGAATAGGCAGCCCCCCACATATAATGACTGTTAGCAAGATGAAAAGACAAACGTAGGAATGAAATAGATTCAGCAAAGTGAGGCCCGATATTCTAGACAGAGCGAGGATAGCAAAGAGAACTATGCAGTCTACAAAAAAACCCTAAAACGAAAACCACGCAAAGGGGCAAAAAGACCCACCGTGCCGAACTAACAGCACGGCGGTGCACCCCTTTGCTTCTCAGAGCTTCCAGCAAAAGTTAATAGCAAGCTGGACAGAAAAAACAGAAAACAAACTAGAAGCACTTATCTAGCAGAGCAGCAGGCCCAAGGAAAGATGCAGTAGCTCAGATCCAACACTGGAACATTGACAAGGAGCAAGGAAGACAGACTCAGGTGGAGCTAAATAGCAAGGCAGCCAACGAGCTCACCAAAACACCTGAGGGAGGAAGCCCAGAGACTGCAATACCACTTGTGACCACAGAAGTGAACTCAGCCACAGAATTCACAACATTGGACCCATTCAGCAAAATGTGGAACTTTTATCCCCATTAGACTGGAGTGGCATGTCCGACTAGATCACTGATCAATTCACTCACTCTGTGGCTGCACTTGTTTTTTTCTGGAAGCCCCAAAGAGAATGAATGGAGCTGCACTCAGACATCCCACCTGCCACTGCATTTTAAAATAGGGATAAAAGTGTCCTGTCAGGGATAAAACTTCCCCATTCTTCCGATCGGTGCAGTTTCTAATGGTCGGACCTAAGCGATCACCTGTCCTGTGGAGCCCATGGATTGGTGATAACTTGTTTTAACCAAGAACCCCATTAATGTAAACGACTGTAATTATACATCCCAGGTTTTGGGGCGCACAGTAGATGTGCAGCAACCGCCGGTGTTTTACAGCTGATGCTCTGCCATAATGACAGATATTTGCATATAGCTGTATGGTGGGCCGATAGAGTCCATTCCCCTGGTGGGCCCGAGACACCCCAGTCCGACCCTGGCTGTAGTGGTGATTTCATCTACACCACGTTCCAAATTATTATTCAAATTGGATATAAGTGTCATAAAGATGTAAGATTTTGTTTTCCAAATAAACTCATGGATGGTTTTGTGTCTGAAGACTTTTTGGAGCACTGAAATCAATCTCAAACACATCTGATAGCTTGCCAGGTGATCCTAATTAAAGGGAAACGACTTAAGAACGTTGTACATTATTAACCCCTTCACGCTGCAGCCCATTTTTGTGTTTGTTTTTTTGCTCCCCTGCTTTCCAGATCTATAACTATTTTGCTTTTATGTCAATATGGCCATGTTAGGGCTTGTTTTTTTTTTCCTGCGGGACGAGTTGTACTTTTTGACTGACACCATTGGTTTTAAAGAAAAAAAAAAGGGTTGTTGTTCCAGCGTCTGGTAAAATTAGTTCTTTATTTTAAATCCATTAATACTTGTAAAAATGACAATGGTTGCATAGACAACAAAGCGAGGGAGCAAGACGCGTTTTGAACGCTCACTTGGGTTTTTTTATCACAGCTTAGCTACATAATCAAAAAAAATTACTAAAATACTATAGATATGCCACTGAAAAGTTGGAACAAGTCACATGACATAATTATATCAATCAATACCTTCATTAAGCAACAGGTGTATGAAAACAGTCAATAGTGATACATGATATCTCTTTTTAGATTAACCCCTTAACCCCTTCAAGACCCAGCCTATTTTGACCTTAATGACCTGGCCGTTTTTTGCAATTCTGACCAGTGTCCCTTTATGAGGTAATAACTCAGGAACGCTTCAACGGATCCTAGCGATTCTGAGATTGTTTTTTCGTGACATATTGGGCTTCACGTTAGTGGTAAATTTAGGTCGATAATTTTTGCGTTTATTTGTGAAAAAAATGGAAATTTGTCAAAAATTTTGAAAATTTCGCAATTTTCAAATTTTGAATTTTTATTCTGTTAAACGAGAGAGTTATGTGACACAAAATAGTTAATAAATAACATTACCCACATGTCTACTTTACATCAGCACAATTTTGGAAACAAATTTTTTTTTTTTTGCTAGGAAGTTATAAGGGTTAAAATGTGACCAGCGATTTCTCATTTTTACAGCAAAATTTACAAAACCATTTTTTTTAGGGACCACCTCACATTTGAAGTCAGTTTGAGGGGTCTATGTTGCTGAAAATACTCAAAAGTGACACCATTCTAAAAACTGCACCCCTCAAGGTGCTCAAAACCACATTCAAGAAGTTTATTAACCCCAAAAGTTATTGTAAAATTTGTCCTGAGTACGCCGATACCCCATATGTGGGGGGGAACCAGTGTTTGGGTGCACGACAGCGCTCGTAAGGGAAGGAGCGCCATTTGACTTTTTCAATGAAAAATTGGCTCCAATCTTTAGCAGACACCATGTCGCGTTTGGAGAGCCCCTGTGTGCCTAAACATTTGAGCTGCCCCCACAAGTGACCCCATTTTGGAAACTAGACCCCCCAAGGAACTAACTAGATGCACAGTGAGCACTTTGAACCCCCAGGTGCTTCAAAATTGATCCGTAAAAATGAAAAAGTACTTTTTTTTCACAAAAAAATCCTTTTAGCCTCAATTTGTTCATTTCCACATGGGCAACAGAATAAAATGGATCATAAAATTTATTGGGCAATTTTTCCTGAGTACACTGATACCTCACATGTGGGGGCAAACCACTGTTTGGGCACACGACAGGGCTTGGAAGGGAAGGAGCGCCATTTGACTTTGAATGAAAAATTAGCTCCAATCGTTAGCGGGCACCATGTCACGTTTGGAGAGCCCCTGTGTGCCTAAACATTGGAGCTCCCCCGCATGTGACCCCATTTTGGAAACTAGACCTCCCATGGAACTAATCTAGATGTGCAGTGACCACTTTAAACCCCCAAGTGCTTCACAGAAGTTTATAACGTAGAGCCATGAAAATAAAAAATCATTTTTCTTTCCTCAAAAATTATTTTTTATCCCACAATTTTTTATTTTCACAAGAGTAACAGGAGAAATTGGACCCCAAAAGTTGTTGTCCAATTTGTCCTGAGTACGATGATACCCCATATGTGGGGGGGAACCACTGTTTGGGCACACGTCGGGGCTCGGAAGGGAAGTAGTGACGTTTTGGAATGCAGACTTTGATGGAATGGTCTGCGGGCATCATGTTACGTTTGCAGAGCCCTTGATGTGCCTGAACAGTAGAAACCCCCCACAAGTGACCCCATTTTGGAAACTAGACCCCCCATGGACCTTATCTAGATATGTGGTGAGCACTTTGAACCCCCAAGTGCTTCACAGAAGTTTACAACGCAGAGCTGTGAAAATAAAAAAATCATTTTTCTTTCCTCAAAAATGATTTTTAGCAAGCAATTTTTTATTTTCACAAGGGTAACAGGAGAAATTGGACCCCAATAGTTGTTGCCCAGTTTGTCCCGAGTATGCTGGTACCCCATATGTGGGGGTAAACCTCTGTTTGGGCGCATGTCGGGGCTCCGAAGGGAAGTAGTGACGTTTTGAAATGCAGACTTTGATGGAATAGTCTGCGGTCGTCACGTTGCATTTGCAGAGCCCCTGATGTGCCTGAACAGTAGAAACCCCCCACAAGTGACCCTATTTTGGAAACTAGACCCCCAAAGGAACTTATCTAGATATGTGGTGAGCACTTTGAACCCCCAAGTGCTTCACAGAAGTTTACAACGCAGAGCTGTGAAAATAAAAAATCATTTTTCTTTCCTCAAAAATAATGTTTTAGCATGCAATTTTTTATTTTCACAAGGGTAACAGGAGAAATTGGACCCCAATAGGTGTTGCCCAGTTTGTCCCAAGTATGCTGGTACCCCACATGTGGGGGTAAACCACTGTTGGGCGCACGTCGGGGCTCGGAAGGGAGGGAGCACCATTTGACTTTTTGAACGCAAGATTGGCTGGAATCAATGGTGGCGCCATGTTGCGTTTGGAGACCCCTGAAGTGCCTAAACAGTGGAAACCCCTCAATTCTAACTCCAACACTAACCCCAACACACCCCTAACCCTAATCCCAACTCTAGCCATAACCCTAATCACAACCCTAACCCCAACACACCCCTAACCCTAATCCCAACCCTAATCCGAATGCCAACCCTAACCACAACCCTAACCCCAACACACTCCTAACCATAACCCTAACCACAAGCCTAATCTTAACCCTAATTCCAACCCTAACTCTAATTCCAACCCTAACCCTAAGGCTATGTGCCCACGTTGCAGATTTCTGTGAGATTTTTCCGCACCATTTTTGAAAAATCCGCAGGTAAAAGGCACTGCGTTTTACCTGCGGATTTTCCGCGGATTTCCAGTGTTTTTTGCTCGGATTTCACCTGCGGATTCCTATTGAGGAACAGGTGTAAAACACTGCAGAATCCGCACAAAGAATTGACATGCTGCGGAAAATACAACGCAGTGTTTCCGCGTGGTATTTTCCGCACCATGGGCACAGTGGATTTGGTTTTCCATAGGTTTACATGGTACTGTAAACCTGATGGAAAACAGCTACGAATCCGCAGCGGCCAATCCGCTGCGGATCCGCAGCCAAATCTGCACTGTGTGCACATAGCCTAATTCTAAGGGTATGTGCACACGCTGCGGAAGACGCTGCGGATCCGCAGCGTTTCCGCAGCTGCGGGTCCGCAGCAGTTTCCCATGAGTTTACAGTTCAGTGTAAACCTATGGGAAACAAAAAAAGCTGTGCACATGCTGCGTGAAAAACTGCGTGGAAACGCAGTGGTTTACATTCCGCAGCATATTCACTTCTTTCTGCGGATTCCGCAGCGGTTTTACAACTGCTCCAATAGAAAACCGCAGTTGTAAAACCGCAGTGAAATCCGCAGAAAAACCGCGGTAAATGCGCGATAAATCTGCAGCGGTTTTGCACTGCGGATTTATCAAGTCCGCTGCGGAAAAATCCGCAGAGGACCAGAATAAGTGTGCACATCCCTAACCCTTGTTCTAACACTAGTGGGAAAAAAAAAATCTTTTATTATTGTCCTTACCTATGGGGGTGATAAAGGGGGGGGGTCATTTACTATTTTTTTTATTTTGATCAGTGTGATAGGTTTTATCACAGTGATCAAAATGTGCATGGAACGAATCTGCCGGCCGGCCGATTCAGCGGGCGCACTGCGCATGCGCCCGCCATTTTGGAAGATGGCGGCGCCCATGGATAAGATGGACGGACGGACACTGGGAGGATCGGTAAGTATGAGGGGGGGAAAATGGGAGCACAGGGGGGGATCAGAGCACGGGGTGGGGTGGATTGGAGCACAGGGGGAGCAGACAGGAAGATGTGGGAGCGGACCACAGAACGGAGAGCTGGAGAGGAGATCGGTGGCGGTGGGCAGATCAGGGTCTCCAGCCATGGCTGATGCTATTGCAGCATCGGCCATGGCTGGATTGTAATATTTCACAGTTTTCATTTGTGAAATATTACAAATCGCTCTGATTGGCTGTTTCACTTTCAACAGCCAATCAGAGTGATCGTAGCCACGGGGGGTGAAGCCACCCCCCCCTGGGCTGAAGTAGCACTCCCCCTGTCCCTGCAGATTGGGTGAAATTGGAGTTAACCCTTTCACCCGATCTGCAGGGACGCAATCTTACCATGACGCCACATAGGCGTCACAGGTCGGATTGACACCGACTTTCATGACGCCTACGTGGCGTCAAAGGTCAGGAAGGGGTTAACGACCGCTGATACGCCTTTTAACAGCGGCAGTTAAGGGTACTTAAACCACAGCGCCGTTTATTAACGGCGCTGTGGAAAAAGTGAATAGTGCCCCCAAGAGTCGGATTTTCTCTGGGGTCTCGGTTGCCGGGGGTAGCTGAGACCCCAGAGAACATGATTCGGGGTTTTTTTTTACTGACCCCCGGGTTGTGATCGCCGGTAATTAACCGTTTACCGGCGGTCGCAATAAAAACACAAAAACGCGATTTCCCATTTATCTGTCCTCCGATGTGATCGCACATCAGAGGACAGAGCAATGTGGTTCCCCATCGCCCCAAGATACTCACCGTTCTCCCCCAGTGCTCCTCGTGGCTCCCGACGGGCGCTGCCATCTTGTTCCGGCCAAAAATGCCCGCCGGCCGGCACCCGGAAGATCTTTGGGTCTCGGCTGCCGGGGGTAGCGGAGACCCCAAAGAACATGAACGGGGTCGTTTTTTACCGACCCGTTTTGCGATCGTCAGTAATTAACTGTTTACCGGCGGCCGCAATAAAAAAAAAAGATGTGTCATTCTCTGTTCTCTGATGTGATCGCACATCAGAGGACAGAGAAATAGGGGGATCAGGGACCCTGTTATACTTACCAGTGTCCCTGGGTCCTACTGCGTCCGCTCCTGGCCGCCGGCTTCTTCAACCGGTAAGAAAATGGCAGGCGCATGCAGAGTGCGCCCGCCATGATCTCCCGGCCAGCAGCTAGGAGTTGGGCTAAGGCTAGGGTTCGGGTTGGGGCTAAAGTTAGGGTTAGGGCTAAGGTTGGGGCAAAAGTTAGGATTAGGGTTGGGGCTACAGTTAGGGCTAGGGTTCCAGCTAAAGTAAGGTTACAGTTGGGATTAGGGTTTGGATTAGGGTTGGAATTAGGGTTAGGTTTGGCATTAGGGTTACATTTGGGATTAGGGTTAAGGTTAGGGTTGGGATTAGGGTTACGGGTGTACTGGGATTAGGGTTAGGTTTGAGGTTAGGGTTGAGATTAGGATTAGGGGTGTGTTGGATTTAGGGTTTTGATTAGGGTTATGGTTAGGGTTGGGATTAGGGTTGTTTTGGGGTTAGGGTTGTGATTATCGTTAGGGTTGTGATTAGGATTATGGATCAGGTTGGGATTAGGGTTAGGGGTGTGTTGGGGTTAGGGTTGGAGTTAGAATTGGGGGGGTTTCCACTGTTTAGGTACATCAGGGGGTCTCCAAACGCAACAGCCAATTTTGCACTCACAAAGTCAAATGGTGCTCCCTCCCTTCTGAGCTCTCCCGTGCACCCAAACAGTGGTTTACCCCCACATGTGGGGCATCAGCGTACTCGGTATGAATTGTACAACAACTTTTGGGGTCCAGTTTCTCCTGTTACCCTTGTGAAAATAAAAACTTGGGGGCTAAAATATCTTTTGTGGAAATAAAAATATTTTTTATCTTCACGACTCTATATTATAAACTTCTGTTTAGCACTTGGGCATTTAAAGTTCTCACCACACATCTAGATAAGTTCCTTGGGGGGGTCTAGTTTCCAAAATGGGGTCACTTGTGGGGGTTTCTACTGTTTAGGTACATCAGGGGCTCTGCAAACGCAACATAACGCCCGCAGACCATTCTATCAAAGTCTGCATTCCAAAACGGCGCTCCTTGCCTTCCGAGCTCTGCCGTGCGCCCAAACGGTGATCCCCCCACACATGGGGTGTCCTTGTACTCAGGACAAATTGGACAACAACTTTTGGGGTCCAGTTTCTCGTTACCCTTGTGAAAATAAAAATTTGGGGGTGAAAAGATCATTTTTGTGGAAAAAATATGATTTTTTTTATTTTCATTGCTCTACATTATAAACTTCTGTGAAGCAGTTGCGGGTTCATAGTGCTCACCACTAGTGTTGAGCATTCCGATACCGCAAGTATCGGGTATCGGCCGATACTTGCGGTATCGGAATTCCGATACCGAGATCCGATACTTTTGTGGTATCGGGTATCGGTATCGGATCAATAGGGATGTGTAAAATAAAGAATTAAAATAAAAAATATTGATATGCTCACCTCTCCGGCGGCCCCTGGACATCACCGCGGGTAACCGGCCGGCTTCTTTGTTTAAAATGAGCGTCTTCAGGACCTGCGAATGACGTCGCGGCTTCTGATTGGTCGCGTGCCGCCCATGTGACCGGCACGCGACCAATCAGAAGCCGCGACGTCATTCTCATTCACAAAACTCCTAATTCTAGGAATTAAGGACCTGCGAATGACGTCGCGGCTTCTGATTGGTCGCGTGCCGGTCACATGGGCGGCACGCGACCAATCAGAAGCCGTGACGTCATTCGCAGGTCCTGAAGGCGCTCATTTTAAACAAAGAAGCCGGCCGGTTACCAGCGTGAAGTCCAGGGGCCGCCGGAGAGGTGAGCATATCAATATTTTTTATTTTAATTCTTTATTTTAGACATCCCTATGGATCCCAGGGCCTGAAGGAGAGTTTTCTCTTCTTCAGACCCTGGGAACCATGAGAATACATTCCGATACTTGATGTCCCATTGACTTGTATTGGTATCGGATATCGGTATCGGCGATATCCGATATTTTTTGGGTATCGGCCGATACTATCCGATACCGATACTTTCAAGTATCGGACGGTATCGCTCAACACTACTCAGTACACATCTAGATAAGCTCTTTGGGGGGTCTAGTTTCCAAAATGGGGTCACATATGGGGGTTTCTACTGTTTAGGTACATCAGGAGCTCTGCAAATGCAACATGAGGCCCGCAGATCATCCCATCAAAGTCTGCATTCCAAGCGGCGCTCCTTCCCTTCCGAGCCCCGATGTGTGCCCAAACAGTGCCCCCCACATATGGGGTATCAGCATACTCAGGACAAACTGGTCAACCAATTTTGTTGTATAATGTCTCCTGTTACCCTTGAGAAAATAAAAAAATTGCAGGCTAAAAACTAATTTTTGAGGAAAAAAAAAGGATTTTTTATTTTCACGGCTCTACTTTATAAATGTCAATGAAGCACTTGGGGGTTCAAAGTGCTCACCACACATCTAGATAAGTTCCTTAAGGGGTCTAGTTTCCAAAATAGTGTCACTTGTGGAGGGTTTCCACTGTTACGGCACATCAGGGGCTCTCTAAATGTGACATGGCATCCGATCTCAATTCCAGCCAATTCTGCATTGAAAAAGTCAAACAGCGCTCCTTCTCTTCCAAGCTCTGCGGTGCGCCCAAACAGTGGTTTACCCCCACATATGGGGTATCGGCGTGTTCAGGAGAAATTACACAACAAAATTTATTGTTAAATTTCTGTTTTTACACTTGTGAAAATAGAAAAATGGTTCTGAAATAAAATGTTTGCAAAAAAAAAGTTAAATGTTCATTTTTTTCTTCCACATTGTTTCAGTTCCTGTGAAACACGTAAAGGGTTAATAAACTTCTTGAATGTGGTTTTGAGCACCTTGAGGGGTGCAGTTTTTAGAATTGTGTCACACTTGGTTATTTTCTATCATATAGACCCCTCAAAATGACTTGAAATGTGATGAGGTCCCTAAAAAAAATGGTGTTGTAAAAATGAGAAATTGCTGATCAACTTTTAACCCTTATAACTCCCTAACAAAAAAATAAATTGTTTCCAAAATTGTGCTGATGTAAAGTAGACATGTGGGAAATGTTATTTATTAACTACTTTGTGTGATATATCTCTCTGATTTAAGGGCATAAAAATACAAAGTTTGAAAATTGCTAAATTTTAAATATTTTTGCCATATTTCTGTTTTTTTCATAAATAATCGCAAGTAATATCGAAGAAACTCAGTGCGTCTATCTCTCTGGTGGAGTACCGCTGTTCCCGCTGCTTCTCTTCAGACCGAATTTGGGCCACAGCCTTCCAGAGCAAACCGAGTTTGCCTAGGAGCCCTCGCACCAGCATATTGTACCGCCCCACAGCATTACTCCAGTAAAGTGGCTTTTCGCCTCCCACTTTTTTTACTCTGCAACACCAGATAAAATGGAATTGTTCTGAGGAAGGTCCATTGGGACCGAAAACGTTTAACAGCATCTGTTGAATCTGTGTCTGGACGTACAATAAAAATCAACAAATGATCACTTCATAACTTGTTTGAGTGCCAAGTCTTTGTTATATATTGATTTGATATATTGATATTGATATATTGACTGAGTGCCGTGTTTATGTACTGTTCATGCAGATAAAGGCATAACGAGGAAGGTTTCTGCCAGACAAATTCATTGGATTAAGAGAGCAGCTGCCAAAATACCATTACAAAGCAGCAGTTATTTGAAGCTGCTGGTGCCTCTGGATTCCTTCGAATCTCAAGGTGTAGGATCCTTCAAAGGCTTGCTGTGGTGCATAAACCTACTATTCAGCCACCCATAAAGTGTTCACAAGCAGAAACGGTTGCAGTGGGCCCAGACATACATGAAGACTAATTTTCAAACAGTGTTGTTTACTGATGAGATGAGTGCCGAGCAACCCTGGATGGTCCAGATGGATGGAGAAGTGGATGGTTGGTGGATGGCCACCATGTCCCAACAAGGCTGCGACGTCAGCAAGGAGGTGGAGGAGTCATGTTTTGGGCCGGAATCACGGGGAAACATCTGGTAGGGCCCTTTAAGGTTCCTGAAGGTGAGAAAATGACCTCTGCAAAGTATATAGAGTTTCTGACTGACAACTTTCTTCCATTGTATAAAAAGCAGAAACGTGCCTTCTGGAGAAAAATCATCTTCATGCATGACAATGCACCATCTCATGCTGCAAAGAATACCTCTGAGTCATTGGCTGCTATGGGCATAAAAGGAGATAAACTCATGGTGTGGCCACCATCTTCCCCTGACCTCAACCCTATAGAGAACCTTTGGAGTATCATCAAGCAAAAGATCTATAAGGATGGGAGGCAGTTCACATCAAAACAGCAGCTCTGTGAGGCTATTCTGACTTCATGCAAAGAAATACAAGCAGAAACTCTCCAAAAACTCACAAGTTCAATGGATGCAAGAATTGTGAAGGTGATATCAAAGAAGGGGTCCGATATTAACATGTAACTTGGCCTGTTAGGATGTTTTGGAGTTAAATAGCTTTTTTGTTCAGTGAATGTGACCTACTAATGCTGCAAATTCCACAAATAAGCATTTTCAGTTTTTTAAAACATATCAAATGTTTAGCAATTCTACTATGCCTAATAATTTGGAACAGTGTATTTTGAGTTTTTATTCATTTTGGATTTTACTGTTACCATTGGGAGGTTTCTTCAAAAAAAAATGCGATGTATACTCTAACGGGTGATGATTTTTATTAGACTGACTCATTTGCACCAACCATTTAGGAAATTCCGAGAAAAATATCATTTGCATAATAATTTGAGTCACAATTAAAATATTGCTTAATTTTATACTCATTTGAATGATGACAGAACTGCATAACGTGAATGTGACATTCGACAGCTCTGTGAACCATATTTGTAATGTCCATTTTGCTGCAACCAAGTGCTTTTTTTATTCATGGGTCAGTAAAAAATGTTGGAGAAGGTGAATTACCTATTGAAGGTGCCTTTTTTGCTGCAACATTGCAGCCTTTATTCAAAAAGCGGGCTAAGTCTCATCCTCAAAGTATTGGTAGATGTTTATTAAACAATTTTTTTATTTCTGGAATTTGTGCACTATACTGCAGCGAAATGACAGGTTTATTTTTCAAAAAATAATTTTTTACATTAGTTTTAAGATACAATAGATAAGTTCATTTTTTGTCAGAAGTTATTTTCTTATCCCTATCTAATACCCATTAGGGATAACCCCGTTGTTATAATCTTTCTGAGGTTCATATTATTTGTTCTTCAACCACTGCGGGATCTGAACAATTTCTGACAATCCTTGCCTTAGCCACATGCTGTGGTTGACTGCTGGAAAAATGCATAATGGAGCTACCTGCGGATGGTTTTCGATGAATAGCAGTGGATACAATTTCACTTGGAATACCCATTAGAATCATTTCTAAGAACACCAGAGTTTTAGAATTAAAAGAAACAGTGAAGCGCAAATTAAATGAATTATCATTCATACAAATCCTGGAATGGCAGATTCATCCCCCTGCCATATAAAGACCATATCATCTATAAATCTACCATACCAGGATAAATTAGAGATGTAAGGGTTACTGTCTGAATTTAACCCCTTCAAGACCCAGCCTATTTTGACCTTAAAGACCTTGCCGTTTTTTGCAATTCTGACCAGTGTCCCTTTATGAGGTAATAACTCAGGAACGCTTCAACGGATCCTAGCGGTTCTGAGATTGTTTTTTCGTGACATATTGGGCTTCATGTTAGTGGTAAATTTAGGTCAATAAATTCTGCATTTATTTGTGATAAACACGGAAATTTGGCGAAAATTTTGAAAATTTCGCAATTTTCACATTTTGAATTTTTATTCTGTTAAACCAGAGAGATATGTGACACAAAATAGTTAATAAATAACATTTCCCACATGTTTACTTTACATCAGCACAATTTTGGAAACAAAATTTTTTTTTGTTAGGAAGTTATAAGGGTTAAAATTTGACCAGCGATTTGTCATTTTTACAACGAAATTTACAAAACCATTTTTTTTAGGGACCACCTCACATTTGAAGTCAGTTTGAGGGGTCTATATGGCTGAAAATACCCAAAAGTGACACCATTCTAAAAACTGCACCCCTCAAGGTACTCAAAACCACATTCAAGAAGTTTATTAACCCTTCAGGTGCTTCACAGCAGCAGAAGCAACATGGAAGGAAAAAATGAACATTTAACTTTTTAGTCACAAAAATTATCTTTTAGCAACAATTTTTTTATTTTCCCAATGGTAAAAGGAGAAACTGAACCACGAAAGTTGTTGTCCAATTTGTCCTGAGTACGCTGATACCTCATATGTGGGGGTAAACCACTGTTTGGGCGCACGGCAGGGCTTGGAAGGGAAGGAGCGCCATTTGATTTTTTGAATCAAAAATTGGCTCCACTCTTTAGCGGACACCATGTCACGTTTGGAGAGCCCCCGTGTGCCTAAAAATTGGAGCTCCCCCACAAGTGACCCCATTTTGGAAACTAGACGCCCCAAGGAACTTATCTAGATGCATAGTGAGCACTTTGAACCCCCAGGTGCTTCACAAATTGATCCGTAAAAATGAAAAAGTACTTTTTTTTCACAAAAAAATTCTTTTAGCCTCAATTTTTTCATTTTCACATGGGCAACAGGATAAAATGGATCCTAAAATGTGTTGGGCAATTTCTCCTGAGTACACCAATACCTCACATGTGGGGGTAAACCACTGTTTGGGCACATGGTAAGGCTCGGAAGGGAAGGAGCGCCATTTGACTTTTTGAATGAAAAATTATTTCCATCGTTAGCGGACACCATGTCGCGTTTGGATAGCTCCTGTGTGCCTAAACATTGGCGCTCCCCCACAAGTGACCCCATTTTGGAAACTAGACCCCCCAAGGAACTTATTTAGATGCCTAGTGAGCACTTTAAACCCTCAGGTGCTTCACAAATTGATCTGTAAAAATGAAAAAGTACTTTTTTTTCACAAAAAAATTATTTTCGCCTCAATTTTTTCATTTTCACATGGGCAGTAGGATAAAATGGATCATAAAATTTGTTGGGCAATTTCTCCCGAGTACGCCGATACCTCATATGTGGGGGTAAACCACTGTTTGGGCACACGGCAGGGCTCGGAAGGGAAGGCGCGCCATTTGACTTTTTGAATGGAAAATTAGCTCCAATTGTTAGCGGACACCATGTCGCGTTTGGAGAGCCCCCTGTGTGCCTAAACATTGGAGCTCCCCCACAAGTGACCCCATTTTGGAAACTAGACCCCCCAAGGAACTTATCTAGATGCATATTGAGCACTTTAAACCCCCAGGTGCTTCACAGAAGTTTATAACGCAGAGCCATGAAAATAAAAAATAATTTTTCTTTCCTCAAAAATGATTTTTTAGCCTGGAATTTCCTATTTTGCCAAGGATAATGGGAGAAATTGGACCCCAAATATTGTTGTCCAGTTTGTCCTGAGTACGCTGATACCCCATATGTGGGGGTAAATCACTGTTTGGGCACATGCCGGGGCTCGGAAGTGAAGTAGTGACGTTTTGAAATGCAGACTTTGATGGAATGCTCTGTGGGCGTCACGTTGCGTTTGCAGAGCCCCTGATGTGGCTTAACAGTAGAAACCCCCCACAAGTGACCCCATTTTGGAAACTAGACCCCCAAAGGAACTTATCTAGATGTGTGGTGAGCACTTTGAACCCCCAAGTGCTTCATAGAAGTTTATAATGCAGAGCCGTGAAAATAATAAATACGTTTTCTTTCCTCAAAAATAATTATTTAGCCCAGAATTTTTTAATTTTCCCAAGGGTAACAGGAGAAATTTGACCCCAAAAGTTGTTGTCCAGTTTCTCCTGAGTACGGTGATACCCCATATGTGGGGGTAAACTACTGTTTGGGCACATGCCGGGGCTTGGAATTGAAGTAGTGACGTTTTGAAATGCAGACTTTGATGGAATGCTCTGCGGGCGTCACGTTGCGTTTGCAGAGCCCCTGATGTGCCTAAACAGTAGAAACCCCCCACAAGTGACCCCATTTTGGAAACTAGACCCTGAAAGGAACTTATCTAGATGTGTGGTGAGCACTTTGAACCCCCAAGTGCTTCATAGAAGTTTATAATGCAGAGCCGTGAAAATAATAAATACGTTTTCTTTCCTCAAAAATAATTATTTAGCCCAGAATTTTTTATTTTCCCAAGGGTTACAGGAGAAATTGGACCCCAAAAGTTGTTGTCCAGTTTCTCCTGAGTACGCTGATACCCCATATGTGGGGGTAAACCACTGTTTGGGCACACGTCGGGGCTCAGAAGGGAAGTAGTGACTTTTGAAATGCAGACTTTGATGGAATGGTCTGCGGGTGTCACGTTGCGTTTGCAGAGCCCCTGGTGTGCCTAAACAGTAGAGACCCCCCACAAGTGACCCCATTTTAGAAACTAGACCCCCCAAGGAACTTATCTAGATATGTGGTGAGCACTTTGAACCCCCAAGTGCTTCACAGACGTTTACAACGCAGAGCCGTGAAAATAAAAAATCATTTTTCTTTCCTCAAAAATTATGTTTTAGCAAGCATTTTTTTAGATTCACAAGGGTAACAGGAGAAATTGGACCCCAGTAATTGTTGCGCAGTTTGTCCTGAGTATGCTGGTACCCCATATGTGGGGGTAAACCACTGTTTGGGCACACGTCAGGGCTCGGAAGTGAGGGAGCACCATTTGACTTTTTGAATACGAGATTGGCTGGAATCAATGGTGGCGCCATGTTGCGTTTGGAGACCCCTGATGTGCCTAAACAGTGGTAACCCCTCAATTCTAACTCCAACACTAACCCCAACACACCCCTAACCCTAATCCCAACTGTAGCCATAATCCTAATCACAACCCTAACCCCAACACACCCCTAACCACAACACTAACCCCAACACACCCCTAACCCTAACCACAACCCTAATTCCAACCCTAACCCTAAGGCTATGTGCCCACGTTGCGGATTCGTGTGAGATATTTCCGCACCATTTTTGAAAAATCTGCGGGTAAAAGGCACTGTGTTTTACCTGCGGATTTTCCGCGGATTTCCAGTGTTTTTTGTGCGGATTTCACCTGCGGATTCCTATTGAGGAACAGGTGTAAAACGCTGCGGAATCCGCACAAAGAATTGACATGCTGCGGAAAATACAACGCAGCGTTCCCGCGCGGTATTTTCCGCACCATGGGCACAGCGGATTTGGTTTTTCATATGTTTACATGGTACTGTAAACCTGATGGAACACTGCTGCGAATCCGCAGCCAAATCCGCACCGTGTGCACATAGCCTAATTCTAAAGGTATGTGCACACGCTGCGGATCCGCAGCAGTTTCCCATGAGTTTACAGTTCAATGTAAACCTATGGGAAACAAAAATCGCTGTACACATGCTGCGGAAAAACTGCACGGAAACGCAGCGGTTTACATTCCGCAGCATGTCGCTTCTTTGTGCGGATTCCGCAGCGGTTTTACAACTGCTCCAATAGAAAATCGCAATTGTAAAACCGCAGTGAAATGCGCAGAAAAAAACGCGGTAAATCCGCCATAAATCCGCAGCGGTTTAGCACTGCGGATTTATCAAATCCGCAGCGGAAAAATCCGCAGAGGACCAGAATACGTGTGCACATTCCTAACTCTAACCCTAGCCCTAACCCTAGCCCTACCCCTAACCCTAACCCTACCCCTAACCCTACCCCTAACCCTAACCCTACCCCTAGCCCTAACCTTAACCCTAACCCTACCCCTAACCCTACCCCTAACCCTATTCTAACATTAGTGGAAAAAAAAAAATTTCTTTATTTTTTTATTGTCCCTACCTATGGGGGTGACAAAGGGGGGGGGGTCATTTATTATTTTTTTTATTTTGATCACTGAGATAGATAATATCTCAGTGATCAAAATGCACTTTGGAACGAATCTGCCGGCCGGCAGATTCGGCGGGCGCACTGCGCATGCGCCCGCCATTTTGGAAGATGGCGGCGCCCGGGAGAAGACGGACGGGACCACGGCTGGATCGGTAAGTATGATAGGGTGGGGGGGGACCACGGGGGGGGGGATCGGAGCATGGGGGGGGAATCGGAGCGCGGGAGGGGTGGAACGGAGCGCGGGGGGCGTGGAACGGAGCACGGGGGGGCTGGAATGGAGCACGGGGGGGTAGAACGGAGCACGGGGGGGGTGGATCGGAGTGCAGGGGGGGTGATTGGAGCACGGGGGGGTGATTGGAGCACGGGGGGAGCGGACACGAGCACGGGGGGGAGCGGAGCACTGGACGGAGGGGAGCCGGAGCAGTGTACCGGCCAGATCGGGGGGGTGGGGGGGCGATCGGAGGGGTGGGGTGGGGGCACACTAGTATTTCCAGCAATGGCCGATGATATTTCAGCATCGGCCATGGCTGGATTGTAATATTTCACCCGTTATAATGGGTGAAATATTACAAATCGCTCTGATTGGCAGTTTCACTTTCAACAGCCAATCAGAGCGATCGTAGCCACAAGGGGGTGAAGCCACCCCCCCTGGGCTAAACTACCACTCCCCCTGTCCCTGCAGATCGGGTGAAATGGGAGTTAACCCTTTCACCCGATCTGCAGGGACGCGATCTTTCCATGACGCCGCATAGGCGTCATGGGTCGGAATGGCACCGACTTTCATGACGCCTACGTGGCGTCAAAGGTCGGGAAGGGGTTAAAAAAAAACAATGTTCCCATTATGACATAGTTAAATTTGCAAGAGAATGTGAAAAACGAGCACCCATTGAAACACCTTGGGTTTGTAAATAATTTTTTTTGTCAAAAACAAAATAATTATGATTTAACCATACCGGATCGGCCATGGACACATTTATTCTTCAATTTTATTACAGACCTTCCTTCCTCCTCTTCCTCAGATGTTTGCACTGAGATTGTGAAGCTTCACGGGGTTCCCTGCGATTTGGTGTCAGATTAGGGGACCCAGTTTCTATCTAAATTCTGGAGGGCAGTTTATTCTCAGCTGGGAATGCATCTATCCTTTTCTTCGGCATTCCATCCTCAAACTAAGGGCTCATACTCACATGCGAGAAACTCGGATGAGTCTTGCATGTTAATACCTGGCATTGCCGCTGGCACTCAGAAGCGGAGCATGCGGCTGCATGTATTGGTATCTGAGTGCCGGGTATTAACATGCGAGAATCATCCGATTTTCTCGCACGTGAGTATGAGCCCTAACGGGCAGACTAAACCTCTAAACCAAAGTTTGGAGACATACCTCAAGTGTTTTGTGTCAGATAATTAGGAGTTTTGGTCATCTTTTCTACCATTAGCTCAGTTTGCTTTAACCCCTTCATGACCCAGCCTATTTTGACCTTAATGACCTATTTGTGAAAAAATTGGAAATTTGGCAAAAAATTTGAAAATTTTGCAATTTTCAAATTTTGAATTTTTATTCTGTTAAACCAGAGAGTTATGTGACACAAAATAGTTAATAACATTTCCACATGTCTACTTTACATCAGCACAATTTTGGAAACAAAATTTTGTTTTTGTTAGGAAGTTATAAGGGTTAAAAGTTGACCAGCGATTTCTCATTTTTGCAACAAAATTTACAAAACACTTTTTTTAGGGACCACCTCACATTTGAAGTCAGTTTGAGGAGTCTATATGGCTGAAAATGCCAAAAAGTGACACCATTCTAAAAACTGCACCCCTTAAGGTGCTCAAAACCACATTCAACAAGTTTATTAACCCTTCAGGTGTATCACAGCAGCAGAAGCAACATGGATGTTTTGAAAAAAATTAACATTTAACTTTTTAGTCACAAAAATGATCTTTTAGCAACAATTCTTTTTATTTTCCCAAGGGTAAAAGGAGAAAGCAGACCCCAAAAGTTGTTGTCCAATTTGTCCTGAGAACTCTGAAACCTCATATGTGGGGGTAAAACACTGTTTGGGCGCACGACAGGGCTCGGAAGGGAAGGAACGCCATTTGACTTTTTGAATGGAAAATTAGCTCCAATCATTAGCGGACACCATGTCGCGTTTGGAGAGTCCCTGTGTTCCTAAACATTGGAGCTCCCCCACATGTGAACCCAATTTGGAAACTAGACCCCCCAAGGAACTTATCTAGATGCATAGTGAGCACTTTAAGTCCCCAGGTGCTTCACAAATAGATCCGTAAAAATGAAAAAGTACTTTTTTTTCACAAAAATTTTCTTTTAGCCTCAATTGTTTCATTTTCACATGGGCAACAGGCTAAAATGGATCCTAAAATTTCTTGGACAATATCTCCTGAGAACACCGATACCTGATATGTGGGGGTAAACTACTGTTTGGGCACACGGCAGGGCTCGGAAGTGAAGGAGACCCATTCGACTTTTTGAATGGAAAATTAGCTCCAATCGTATGCGGACACCATGTCGCGTTTGGAGAGCACTTGGAGCTTCCCCACAAGTAACCCCATTTTGGAAACTAGACCTCCCAAGGAACAAATCTAGATGTGTGGTGAGCACTTTGAATCCCCAAGTGCTTCACAGAAGTTTATAACGCAGAACCGTGAAAATAAAAAATCATTTTTCTTTCCTCAAATTATTTTTTAGCTCGCAATTTTTATTTTCACAAGGGTAACAGGAGAAATTGGACCCCAAAAGTTGTTGTCCAGTTTGTCCTGAGTATGCAGATACCCCATATGTGGGGGGGGGGAGGAACCACTGTTTGGGCACACGTCGGGGCTCGGAAGGGAAGTAATGACGTTTTGGAATGCAGACTTTGATGGAATGGTCTGCGGGTGTCATGTTACGTTTGCAGAGCCCCTGATGTGCCTAAACAGTAGAAACCCCCACAAGTGACCTCATTTTGGAAACTAGACCCCCCCCAAGGAACTTATCTAGATGTGTGGTGAGCTCTTTTTACCCCCAAGTGCTACACAGAAGTTTATAATGCAGAGCTATGAAAATAAAAAATCATTTTTCTTTCCTCAAAAATGATGTTTATTTCCACAAGGGTAACAGGACAAATTGGACCTCAAAAGTTGTTGTCCAGTTTGTCCTGAGTACGCTGATACCCCATATGTGGGGGTAAACCACTGTTTGGGTGCACATCGGGGCTCGGAAGAGAAGTAGTGAGGTTTTGGAATGCAGACTTTGATTGAATAGTCCGCGGGCGTCATGTCGCATATGGAGAGCCCCTGATGTGCCATAACAGTAGAAACCCCCCAATTCTAACTCCAACCCTAACCTCAACACACCCTAATCACAACCCTAACCCTACCCCAACCCTAATCCTAACCCTACCCCTAATCCCAACCCTAACCCAACCCCATACCATAATCCCAACCCTAACCCTAATTTTAGCCCTAACTGTAGCCCAACTATAACCCTAAATGCGAAAACTGGGGCGATCACTGGGGCAGGGGGGAGATCAGCGGGGCGAAGGGAGATCCGCGGGGCAGGGGGATCAGCGGGGCAGGGGTGAGATTTATGGGGTAGGGGGGGAGATCTGCGGGGTTGGGGGGTGATCACTGGGGGCAGGAGGGGGCTATTAGGTGCAGGGGCTGAGGAGATGCAGCAGCAGATGGAGGAAATGGAGCCGGCAGCCGCAGGTGATCACGGGGACAGGAGGAGGGAGTGGAGGTCGTGGATTCGGATGGCATGGGGAGCGGAGGGCAGCAGAGGGGAGTACTTGGCGTTGGCAGTGATGATGATGATGGCAGCAATCGCGGTATGTGGCAGGGCAGTGAGCTGGCATCTCGCTGTTCAGCTTCCATGGACGGCATGAAGCTGGACAGAGGCAGCCATCGTTTACTCTGCCCCTCCACATCTGAATGGAGAGCTAGCATCACATGGACACTAGCTCCAATCAGATCTGGGCGATCGTGACAAAGTGGTCACCAGGGCGATCATAGCCAAGCAGGGCAAAGAAATCCCCCGGGCTCGAGTACAAGTCCCGCTGTACCTGCAGATCGGGTGAAATTTCACTTAACCCTTTCACCCGACCTGCAAAAACGCGATCCCAGCATGACGCCACACAGGCGTCACAGGTCGAATTGGCATCGACTTTAATGATGCCTATGTGGCGTCACAGGTCGGGAAGGGATTAAACAATCGTCGCAGTGAGTGCACTGGTAATGCATATGGCTTCCAGTTCTGTACTTCAGTAAAGGTGGGTTTTCAGGGGTTCTTGGGTAGGAACGATTTTCCTCATCACTTTCATCTGTATGGCAAGGGGTTCAGAACAACTTAAATCATGGCGAAGAGATACAAACGCATGGCGAATAAGAAACAGTTGTCAGGTCCAGACATGGGTGTGAATGATTTAGTATGGCTGTCTACCAGAAATAGTAAACTGAAAATTACTTCTTGAAAATTGGGTCCTAGGTTCATTGGTACTTACAAGGTGGTCGCTGTAATTAACCCTGTGGCTTTTGATCATAAACTTCCTCAGACTCTCAAAATCCACAATGTTTTCCACAGGTCGTTGCCCAAAAAATGTAACGCCTGTGGAGCAGTCACCCTTCCCACCAGTTATTGTTGATGGCAATTTGGAGTTCCAGGTGGCAACAATTGAGGATTCCTGTATGGTTCGCTGCGCTTTACAAAACTTGGTACACTGGAAGGGGTATGGTCCTGAGGGGAGGATGTGGATACCGGCGTCAGAGATTAATACCAATAAACTTATTGATCCTTCCATGCAGACCATCCAGATAAACCCGCTTCCAAGTGTCCAGAGGCCCCTCGTAGAATGGAGGGTACTGTGTTATGACCTGGTGGTTAAGAGCACCAGGAATGACCTGATAGTTAAACCTCAAACAGGACAAGCTCTGGGATGTGGGAGCTCTGCTGACCGCAATCCCTAATCCTTTCACACACACTAGAAATAGCCGTGGAGCGCTCCTGACGCTCCCTAGGCGCCTCGTCACAGCCTAAGAACTAGCTAGCCCTAGAGATAGAAAGTAAAGCCTACCTTGCCTCAGAGAAATTCCCCAAAGGAAAAAGGCAGCCCCCCACATATATTAACTGTGAGTTAAGATGAAAGTCACAAACACAGAAATGAAACAGGTTTTAGCACAGGGAGGCCAGACTAACTAAATAGACAGAGGATAGGAAAGGTATCTTTGCGGTCAGCACAAAAACTACAAAAGACCACGCAGAGTGTGCAAAAAGACCCCCGCACCGACTTACGGTGCGGAGGCGCCACCCTGCATCCCAGAGCTTCCAGCTAGCAAGACAAAATAATGAAAGCAAGCTGGATTAGAAAACCATGAACAGAAAATAACAAATGGGGACTTAGCTTCTTGCAGGAAGAGACAGGTCTCAGAAAGATCCAAGAGCGAACTGAAGCAATGCAGAAACATTGACAGCTGGCATGGAGTAACGATCTAAGTGGAGTTAAATAGAGCAGCAAACCAAAGGATAAACCCCGTCATCTGTGTAAGGAACCTCAGAAGAAGCAGCTCCACTCACTGCCACCAGAGGGAGCCCACGGACAGAACTCACCGAAGTACCATTCACGACCACAGGAGGGAGCTCGACAACAGAATTCACAACGGTACTGCCACATTCCACTGGGAGACGTGGAGTTAGAAGGTCACAACGTGTAATGAATCCCAGGTCCTCTTTAGAGACAGTGTGATTTGTGTCCTATTTTAAATGGACATCTGTTCCATAAGTGCTGAAAGGGTTAAGGAATTTTTCCATGTTGGCTAGGAACATACATGCGGTTGCTCCCAGCTGCAGCTGCTAACATAATCTCATCTCCCTATATAAACTAGCTCTGGGCGTTTCTTCTGTAGTTTGCTGTAGTACGTGAGTGGTTATCTCCTGCTCCCTATTCGTATTTAGTTTAGTCCCTATCCTCCATATTGTTGGTGAGTGCTTTTGTGTGATGGTATCTTGTTATCCCGATTTTGTCTGTGTCCTGTTTACCTTACATTTATGTTCCATGCCTCATGCAGTGGGGGAGGGGACAGACCAGGGTTTAACAAGAGCATAGTAAAGTCGGAGACCCGGGCCTCTCTACGTTCAACATTACCCTCACGACAGGGTTAGGGTCCCTCTCCCTTACTTAAAGGGAAACTGTCACCCCAAAAATTGCGGGTGAGGTAAGCCCACCGGCATCAGGGGCTTATCTGCAGCATTCTGTAATGCTGTAGATAAGCCCCCGATGTTACCTGAAAAAGGAGAAAAAGACGTTATATTATACTCACCCAGGGGCGGTCCCACTGCTGGTCAGGTCGGATGGGCGTCTCTGGTCCGCTGCGGCTCCTCCCATCTTCATTACAAGACGTCCTCTTCTGATCTCCAGCCACGGCTCCGGCGCAGGCGTACTTTGCTCTGCCCTGTTGAGAGCAGACAAAGTACTGCAGTGCGCAGGCGCCGGGCCTCTGACCTTTCCGGCGCCTGCGCACCGCAGTACTATCCTCTGCCCTCAAGAGGGCAGAGCAAAGTACGCCTGCGCCGGGGCCGAAGATCAGAAGAGGACGTCTTGTAATGAAGATGGGAGGCGCCGCAGTGGACCAGAGACGCCCATCCGACCTGACCAGCAGCGGGACCACCCCTGGGTGAGTATAATATAACGTCTTTTTCTCCTTTGTCAGGTAACATTGGGGGCTTATCTACAGCATTACAGAATGCTGCAGATAAGCCCTTGATGCCAGTGGGCTTACCTCACCCGCGATTTTCGGGGTGACAGGTTCCCTTTAAGACCGCCACAGCGTGACAAACTTTGTGTAGCGTCTGATCATGATCTTAAAGTGGTTGTCCGGCCTTAGGGTACATTTCTGCAGACACTCACTGCCGACTTGTGAACCCTCACAGTGCACGCACTGCGAACGTGTTGAGTGAGGCTGCACACATCTATTCAGAATGTAGCCTGATAAATGAAAATGAAATACTTGCTGTCATAAGACGGCCTGCTCCCAGCCCTGGAGAATCCTCGTAGCGTGCAGTGCAGGCGCTGTGAGTATTCATAAGTCTGCAGTCACATTGAGGGACTGCAGACTTGTACCCAAAGGCTGGACAATCCCATTAATAAACTGTTTAATTTTCTTTCAATGATGTGTCAGACAGGTATCTTTGAAAAAGGGTAAAAACCACAAATACTGCACCACCTTCACCCCTGCACTCGCAGCA